>NC_063437.1:2248805-2956305 GCF_020379485.1 Brassica napus | reverse complement strand
AGTGTTACGACGAATTAGCGAGGAAACGCGTTTCGTCGTTATACGTTTGTCGTAACGCATATATCCTCGCTAATTCGTCGTAAGTTAGCGAGGAAATAATTTCGTCGTAAAAGCGAAGGAGGATATTTCGTCGTAAAGACCACGTAAAGATTCCACGTAAGGACGTCGCTAAGTTTCCTCGTAAATACCACGAAAAGCTTTCCTCGTAAAACCCACGTAAATAAATACTCGTAAAATTAACGTAAATACCTTGAGAGCTTTCCACGTAAAGAAAACGTAAAAACCTTGATAGATTTCCACGTTATTTCCATGTAAATGTTTCCTCGTAAAAACCACGTTAAGCTTCCACGTAAAGAAGCCGCAAAATTAGCTACGAATTTACTTCGTTTCATTATTTTATAGAAATATAAAAAATTATAATTATAAATATAATTATAAATATATTTAAATTATTAATAAAATTAAAATTCTAAAAAAATCAAAACCAAAATATTTTATATATAAATAAGTTTTGAATTCATAATACAATAACCGAAATTAAAAAGAACTAAGGGTGGTCGTTAATTAATCGCCTCGTAGAATTCATCACTCCTCGCCTGAACATCCGCCTCGGCATGTGAGTCGTCGGTCGGTGACTGGCCTGGGATAGGATTTTGTTGTCGCATGGTCCTCAACAAAGTCGCCCATTCCGGATTTGTGGCCGCTACAACGTCCAAGAAGCCCTCGAGTCCACCCATACGAGATCGGAGCTGAGTAGACTCTATACGCAGCTGAGTAGACTCTCTACGCAGCTCTTCGGACTCCCTACGCAGCTGAGAGACTTCCTCATCCCGTCGCTGAACATAAGACGATGTCGCTCTCGGAACATCGTTGACGGAACCAATCCCCAACGTCCGTCCCTTTTTTTTAGGGACAACCTTAAAAACAAAAAATAAATTTTGTTAGTAAAAATTTAAAGTTAAATTAAATGAATATTTAAAAAAATTAAAATTTTAGAAAATTTACCTCCTCGTAAAGCTTATCCACTTCAGGTGTGGATAAGGTGACGGGTAATCCATCGGTGGACTGTTGGGTCAGCTGGGTCTGGCGTTCTTCAACCCGAGCAGCCAAATCGTTGTAGATTTGCTCGGACTTGCCATCTATAAATCGGCCCGCCTTGTTCTTGTGGGTCCTCTCGTAAAGTTGCATAAGAGACGGGAATTCTCCCGTCTCTTTGGCCTAAAAAAACATTTAAGAAAGTTGTTAATTAGAATATATATAAAAATATACTAAAAATTTAATATAATTAAATTTTTAATTACCATTTCCAAACGGACACCGGCGTGGGGTTTTTGGCCCGTAGTGTGAAGCATCGGCCCGTTCCCGTGCTCATCGACTGTGTTACGGGAGTTAGAGCAAGACTGGGCGATTCTAATGGAATCAGGAAGACGCCAATATCGGATGAGGCCATCCCAGACATCCGTGGTGAGCTCAGCGGGTTTGCCACGCTCATACCCCTTCACGATCCAGTCACCCTTCCAGTTGGAGACCGTGTCCAACAAGCGAACTTTCGCCTTCGCTTCAAACTTCTTTCTCACCCTCTCAGTGATCCCCAAGGCCCAATTATATTTTTGCTGTTGGAAAAAATAATTTATAATTAGTTTTTTAGAAAAAATATATATATAAATAATAAAAAAATTTAAAGATATATATTTAATTAATAGAACTTACAGCGTAAATTTTGAACCACGTCTTTCTGACGTAGTGGGGCGTCATTTTCCAGTTCGGATGTGCCATGGAGAAGTAACCTTTTATCGTATCGGTTACGTCCGATGCAAGACATCCGTCAATCCCCCACCTGAAAAATACAAATTTAAAATATAAATTATTTTTTAAAGTTATAAAAGAATTTAAAAAGAATAAAAAAATAATGAAACATACCATAAAGTTCCGTCCGGTCGGTCGGGGTCGATGACTGGTAAACCTTCTCTGCCTGGCAGACGGAGAATGTCCTCTACGGTGTACTGCGAGTAAGGAGCACTCGGAGGCACCATCAAATCGGGATGAATCTCGCCCGCGGGCATCGGAGGTGCCGGCATCGTAGGAGGCACAGGAGGAGGAGGAGGCATCTGGGGAGGCACGTGAAGAACCGATGGTGCACTAGAAGAAGGAGATCCAATGACTCTCTGAGTGTACTGAGTCTCGGGGACAGTCTCCTGACCCGAAGAACCGGGAGCTGAAGAAGACGACGGGTCTAAACGACTACCCGGCTCACCGAACATCTCTCTGTAATGGGCAGTAAGTCTACCTTTTCGAACCTGAGAAAAAAATTTAATTTTTTAAATTTTCGTGAACATATACTTCCCAACATTATCCACCTAATCAACACTAAATAACATAAGATCCGTAAACCTATCTAAATTCCCTATACTAACCACCTAATCTATCCTAAACTAATCAAACTAGAGAGGAATTAGAGAGACTTACCATTGCTACGAATTAGGGAGGAAGTGGAGAGGAAGTAGAGAGGAAAGACGGAGCGAGCTCGCTCGGGATATATATAAGATTACTTGTCCTCGTAAATTCCTCGTAAACTTACGAGGAATTACAGAGGCCCGCGTTTTCAGTTACGACGAAATAGCGACGAAATACAAAGGCCCGCGTTTTCGTTAACGACGTTTTTACGACGAAAAGGGTTACGTGGAATTAACGAGTTAACCAGTTACGAGGAATTAGCGAGCCTTTATTTTCTATAAATACCCACAACTTTCCTTCTCAAACCACACACACAAACTCACAAAACACACCCTATCTCAAATCACACTCCTCACCAAAATACTTTTCAAATTAGAAATATTTGAAAAAAAAAGAAGAAAAGAAGATATTAGAATTTATGTGGGTGAGACTTAAGTCTCGCCACATATAATTCCAGTATCTTTCTTTTTTCTTTTTTTCTAGTTTTTATACTATGAGGAAGTAGCAAGTCCCGCTTTTCACCAATTTAGAAAATTTGGAAAAAAAAAGAAGAGAAGAAGATATTTGGAACTCATGTGGTCGAGACTTACGTAAGTCTCGCCAAATGTGATTCAAGCATCTTTCTTCTCTTTTTTTTTAGTATTTTTAATATTTTCGTCGTAATATCGTCGTTAGTTTACGACTCTTTTACGACGATTTTGGCTTACGTGGAATTAGCGTGCCCCGCTTTTTTAATTTCGTCGTAAAGTCCTCGTGGCCTTACGAGGTGTTTACGACGAAATCATCCTACGTGGAATTAAAGAGTGCCTTCTTCGTCATTTACTTTACGTGGTATTTACGTCAATTTACCTTACGAGGTGTTTACGACGATTCTTTCCTACGTGGAATAAACGAGTTCCTCCTTCGTCATTTACTTTACGTGGCATTTACGTCAATTTACATTACGAGGTCTTTACGACGATTCTGTCCTACGTGGAATAAACGAGGATTACGTCGTACATTCGACGTCAGGTTACGAGGAATTAACGAGCAGTACCTTTAATCCCTAAAATCCGAAACCCCAAACCCCAAAACCCATATTCCTTATCTTCTACTTCATATATTCCAAACCCCATCTTTATTTTCATTCCAAACCACAATTCCCACATTTACTTATTTATAAAACAAACTCCCACAATTTCTTATTCATAAAACAAACTCCCACATTACCTTATTCATAAAACAAACTCTCACATTACCTTATTCATAAAACAAACTACACAAAATCAAATACATCAATCGGATACATCGACATTCTCGTCATCACTAGAAATATCATCATTTTCATTAAACTCGTCTTCTACAGCTTCGTCTGTGGCATCATCGGTAAGATCTTCGTATTCGTGATTATGCGGATCAATGAGAAGGATGTCATCAACTTCTTGTTCAGGTTCCTCGACTTCATTTATCTGTTCTTCTTGCAATGGTGGTTCTTCTCCACTGATGATTCGTCCTCGAGGTGTAACTTTGATCACTGCTAACCAATTTATACCCGAATCTCTCATCCGAGGGTATGGAAGGAAGCTAACTTGGTCTGCTTGTGAAGCTAAGATGAAAGGCTCGAATTTGTTGTACCGACGTCCACCGTTGACATCAACTACACCAAATTTGTTAGACCGAACACCTCTGTTGACGACGGGGTCGAACCATTCACATTTGAAGATGACGCATTTCAGCTTCAGTATCCCTGGAAATTCGACTTCAATAATCTCCGTCAAGATCCCGTAGAAATCTGTTTCCCCTTTCACACATATTCCATAGTTACTGGTCGCCCGCTGTCTACCATACTCATATGTGTGAAAAGTGTAGCCTCGTGTGAAATACATCTGTGATGTGGTGACCTTTACAAGTGGAGATTGAATTACTTCGTGTAACCACTTAGGATAATCTGCATCGTCGTCATAATCAACCTGCAAAAATAAAGAGAACATTAAAATACAAATCATGTATGAAAAAATAGTTTGAGTTATAATACCTGATTCCGCAACCACTTAATGAAGTGCTGATCTTTCCTTTTGTCTACGTCACTTGTGGATATACCAGGAAATGTTTCTTCGACTTGAGAAACAAATAGGCTGTAAAATTAATCACATTTCATAGGAATGAATCTCTTGCAATTATATAATTAATTATATGTGTTTTGAAGTGTCCATATATGTTACCTTTCAAAATAACGCATCAATGGATCCTCGCAATTGAGTAGAATATAGGTGTGTGCACTATGAGCGTCTTGTTCACTCGACCACCAAACCTCTTTAGACTTCCCACCGAGTCGTCCAATCTGGCTAAAGATGTCTGGAACACCAGCAACTGCATATGTTGGCGCAACTCCACCATCATCATATCTTCTTGGAGCTCTTCTACGGGTACGTACTTTTGACGCAAAGTAGTACGATGTGAAGTGAGAAACTTCTTCCGTCAAACTTCCAGCAATTATAGAACCTTCAACTTTGGCGAGGTTCTTTGCTTTTCCCTTCAAATATTTCATGGCTCGCTCATACTGATACATCCATCCGTAATGTACAGGTCCACGAAGCAATGCTTCATATGGGAGGTGGACAGCTAGATGCTCCATGACGTCAAAAAATCCAGGAGGAAATATCTTCTCCAAGTTGCACAATAAGATGGGAATGTTCTCCTGAAGCTGTTCTACAACTTCTTCTTTAAGAGTGCGTGTGCTCAGATCCCTGAAAAATGCTCCAATGCCTTTTATATTCCAAAAACAATTAAACACATTGTTAGTCGTATATTATTTTGCAAACTAGACCGTTATAAAATTATTGTGATATAAAACACTACGAACCTGCAAGTGCTTCATGTACGTTTGTTGGAAGTAGCTCCGCAAATGCAAAGGGCAGTAGTCGTTGCATAAAGACATGACAATCATGACTCTTCATCCCAGAGAACTTTTGACCCTTTTCAACACATCTAGAGAGATTTGAAACATACCCATCGGGGAACTTCACTTCTGATGCCACCCAGTTGAACAACACCGACTTTTTTTCTGAAGACAGTCTGAATATCGGAACAGGAACTTGTCCATTGCTTTTAATATGTAACTCGCTTCTTGAGCAAATATCCGGCAAGTCCAACCTCGATTTTATGTTGTCTTTTGTCTTCCCTGGGACATTCAATATTGTATTCATGATGTTCTCAAAGAAATTCTTCTCTATATGCATCACATCGAGGTTGTGGCGCAGAAGAAGATCCTTCCAATATGGCAACTCCCAAAATATACTCTTCTTGTGCCAGTTGTGATGAACACCGTAAGAATCAGGCATATTACGAGGGACATGCCAATTACCACCCCAACGAACTGTTTCGTTAGCTCCGTAGTAGTCGATTTGTGCTTCAATTTGTTCTCCAGTTAGATATGGTGGAGAAGTGTCTCTCACAACCCTTTTGTGCCTAAACAAATTCTTGTTTCTTCGGTAAGGATGGCCAATGGGAAGAAATCGACGATGACAATCAAACCAACTTGTCTTCCTACCATTCTTCAGTTGAAACGCATCTGTCGTTCCATTACAATATGGACAAGCTAATCTCCCATGTGTAGTCCATCCAGACAACATCCCATATGCAGGAAAGTCACTTATGGTCCACAAAAGCATAGCTCGCATCGTAAAATTCGTCTTCGTTGAACAGTCATACGTCCTCACCCCTGTTGACCACAAATCCTTCAACTCTTTTATCAGTGGTTGTAGGAAAACATCCAGGGACCTTTTTGGATGGTTCGGACCAGGTATCAATATCGTCAAGAATAGCAACTCCCGTTGCATGCACATCTCCGGTGGCAGGTTGTATGGCGTAAGAAAGACTGGCCACAATGAATATTGTCTCCCTGACATTCCGAACGGACTAAATCCATCTGTGCATAATCCGAGATACACATTCCGGCTATTGCTAGCAAAATCCGGATGTACTTTGTTGAAATGTTTCCAGGCTCTTGCATCTGATGGATGAGTCATCTCACCATCCGTCTGAGTATGCTCGGCATGCCATCTCATCTTTGCAGCAGTCTGCTCTGATTGATACAATCTTTTCAATCTGTCTGTAATTGGTAGGTACCACATCCTTTGGTACGGTACCCTATTACGTCCCCGTCCTTGCGGCTTGAATCGTGGCTTCTTGCAGAATCGACATACTTCTAGCTTCTCATCATCTCCCCAATAGATCATGCAGTTGTCGATGCAGACATCTATCATCTCCGAAGGCAACCCAAGACTATAAACTAATTTCTGAATCTCATAATAAGAATCAGCAGACACATTGTCTTCCGGCAAATACTCTTTAAACAAGTCCGCCCATTCGTTCATGCAACTTTCAGGTAGATTGTGATCAGTTTTAATATTCATCATTCTAGCAGCCAACGACAATTTAGAGAGACCTTCTCTACAACCACTGTAAAGTGGTTGATTCGCCGCGTTTAACATTCCGTAAAACTTTTTTGCATCTATATTAGGTTCTTCATCTTCATCATGAGCTACGAATGCATCAGCTACCATATCATGAACCCTATCATAATCTACCATCTCCTCCTGATGGTAACTATGTTCATTATGCAAATGATGATTAACCGGTTCTTCCTGAAAATTGCTATTACTACTACTAGCTTCATTCTGATCATAATTATAACCTTCCCCATGTTGAAACCAGATATAGTAATTTGGCGTGAAACCTCTATTTATTAAATGCTTCCAAACATTTTCACGGTTTGCCAATTTCGAATTGTTGCATTTCCGACAAGGACAGAACATCTTACCACTTTCTTGGGCGAGCGGTGTTGAATCTGCTTGGTGCATAAATGTCTCCAGCCCCGCAAGGTATTCTTTCGTCACTCTCCCGTTAGCATCTCTATGCATATACATCCAATTCCGCAACTCGTAAATAGTCCCAGAGCCAGCCATTTTTTTTTCTTTCACGTTTTTTGTTGTTGGTGTGTTTAAAATGATGTTCCAACATCCATATTTATAGAAAATTTCGAATCTGGTAGTTGTAATTTTACTATGAAATTACGACGAAAATTAATTGTATGGCCAAAAAAAAAACGTGAGCCACCTACCAAGTTGGTGGATTCAAAATTTCCTCGTTAAGTACACGTAAAATATTTCGTCGTAAAGCACTCGCGAAATTTACGTGGATTTTACGAGGAAAAACTATTTCCTCGTAAAAGCCACGTCAATTTACATCGTCTTTACGACGAATATTTTTTGTCGTTAACTTACGACGAAATAACGATGCTTTTCTTTCTCAACGTACTTTCCTCGCAAAATCAACGTTTTTTTACGAGGATTATTTTTCCTCGTTAAACTTCCTCGGTAAAGATACGTTTTCTTGTAGTGAAATTTTTATTCCAAATAGTTTAACAGTTTAAATAATATTTTACTAAAAATTAAAAATAACATTTAATTTTAAATGGGTCAAATGGGTTTAAATTAGCCAAACTGATATTTATGGGTGTAAATGGAGAATCCTAATATACCTTCAAACTAAATGAATCTTAACGAGTTAAGGTTAAATGTGACAGGTTCTAAATAGGGTGTGTTTAAATAAGATAAATTTACTCATTTTAACATCCTTACGAGTTACCATTATTTTCTTATAAATATCACCATCAGAACTTAAAAATCCTCAAACATCGTTATCAGTTATATTTAACAAATCATGTATATTTCATAAAACAAATAACTTTACTAAAATTTTATAAAAAAAGATCAACAAAAATATATCCAAAATCAAGTATAATAATAAAGCACGAATGAGCACATGCGTGACCCAACCTGTGTGGCTCTTATGATTCGACAATTATCGTCATTACACATCATATTCGACATAAACCTCTCTACGTACCAGAAACTTGTGACTTGCATGGTTATTAATTCGTGATAAGGCCAGGATCGGAAGAACATGTAGTTTGGCTTCACCAACTTAAGTCACATAACATCAGGGCAGGTACTGAAAAGTCTGAAATAGGGCCACAAATTAAACACAAGAAATGGGAACCTCTTTTTAAGATTTTATGGGAGCTACAATGTTGTGTGTGCAAGAAAGGAAACTACCAAAACAATGCACCAATAAAAAAACAAGTTATTATTTTAGTTCCAGTTGAATCTCAACATCAATAGGGGTCTACTAAAAATAACTCTGTAACATCATTATATAATTTTTTTTCATATTTTTATTTTTTCTTATCATGGGAGAAATCTTCAATACTATATTATTCTTTTCTAACAATAATGGACTATGAAAAAGACAATATATGTATAGATGTGTCAATTGGTTCATCCATCGCCCATTTGAATTGACCACACGGTTTACCCTTCTGGACTATCACTGGTCGATCTGCAATGGAGAATGGTCAAAAAAACATTCATGTCCAATTTGGACATATCCATATATACCCATTTCAATCTAATTTTAATTTTGATCTTTTTTTTTTGTCAACCCAACATTTCAGTTAGGGCTGGCAAAAAACCCGGATCCGAAAAACCGAACCGAACCCGATCCGAAAAAGTAGTAGCGAATCCAAACCAAAATTGATTAAATATCCGAATGGATCTAAAATTTTGGTATTTAAAGAACCGAAACCAAATCCGATCTGAATCGAAATATTTTGGATACCCGAATATATCCGAAATAGATTTATAAACCTATATATTAATTATTTTTTAGATTTAATGTAGATTAAAAAAATCCAAAATATATTTGATACTTTTAACTTATCCAAAATACTTGAAAATATATACAAAATAATCAAAAGTAAATGTCTTAAATAGTTAAAGTATACTCAAAATACCAAAAATACTTAAAATATTTATTTATTCTCTATCTAAATATTCAAACAAAACCAATTTATATGTTAAGTTTAGGTATTTTACATATGTTATTCAAATTTATATGTAATATATTATTTTGTTTATAGATTTTGAGTAATTTAAAATATATAATGAATTTATAATTTTAAAAATAATTTAAATAGGTTATCCGAACCCGAACCCGCAAAAATTCGAACCGAAATTTAGAAATATCCGAATGGAACTTAAATCTTTTCCCCCGAAATCCCGAAACCCGAATAGCTCCAACTCATCTGGATACTGCATCAAATCTCCAAATCAAGTTCTAAATCTCAAGTCTTGACCATCGTGGAGACTTCGCCTTGAACGTGAAGAAAATATTGATACCAACTTCGAATCAAGAGTTAAGCTTTTCTACCAAGAGAGAATCAATCCTCTCAATCAATCAGTATACTTCTCGATGAATCAGAAGGAGAAGAGCTTTAAAGAAACTTTGTTATGAGTCACCAATATCAGAGAGAAGTAAAGATTGATAAGCAGCTCTGAATTGATTGAAACTTACACATCAAAATCGCCTAACCAAAACTATAATCGCCTAAGCGAAAGAAACATCGATCCTAAGACCGAAAAATATTTTACAACAAAAGATCGATTCAATTATTGAATCGAAGATGAAAACTTCATCTCTCCAACCAAAACAGTGATATAAAATTTTCCTTTAAAACCGTTAAATAGATTATGTATGCATCATCTAGATTCTTTCAAAGGGAAAGGCTTCCTGGCCTCGTACACAAAATTTTCATTTTTACAGTTATAATATATATTTTAATAAAATTTGTAACATAATGAAAATTCTCCTTAAAATTACAACGGCTAATTAATAGATATTTTTCCTCAGGAATCCGTTAAAATTGTACACCCATAGATATTTACCGACAATTACAGTTTCGTCGAGAATTGAGACAAAATTTTTACGAAAGCTCAACTTTGAGTTTCTTCAGTATTTTTCGGTAATTCTTTAGTTATTTTTTGAAGAATTGCATTTTGTCAGAATTTTTGTCCATTTTTTTTTGTAGTGTTAGTGTTTCTTTGACGGTAAGCAATGGGAACAAGATATTGTCTTGCATGATGTATGCTGATATCACTTTTAGGAGTTGAGTTTTCAAAACCTTCTCTCCATCTAGAGTTACCGTGCCTCTCAAGGTATTCACTCTTCCCACGAGCATGGACTTTCCGACATCCCTTTCACCGAAAACAACTAGGATATCGCCGTAGAAAACATCACTGGAAACATCATTGAGTAGAGTTTCTACTGAAGTGGCCTTTCCCCGGACATCTTAATTAAGATTGTTGAAGGTTTAGACAAACGAGACCGCCTTTGAGATCTTTCAAGAGTTTGCCAAGTGTTGGCGACTCGTATGTTACCGCGGTCGGGAGAGATTTCTTGGGATTATACTGCAACATGTGGCTTCTTCACGACTAAGCTGATGGTAGCGTTGGGTAGAAGCTGAGTACTCGATTTTCGGTATATTTGGTATTCGGCTTCGCTTATACGAATAGTAAAATTTTGGACTTGTACTCAGTTTATTAAAAAGAATATAACTCAAAACTTCGAGTCAAATGAAAATATGACCCTTTTTTAGGAATTTTCATTTTTTTGTTCTCCCCAAAAATTTAAATTATTCACGAAAATACCATTATTTTTTTTTCTTTTTTCGAAAGATTGTTTTATTCAGTCATCATCATATTTAGCCCTGGGCATTCTGATATTCGGTTCGGGTTCAGGTAGAATCCGTTCGGTTCCGAGACTATCGGATAAATGATTTATATACCTAATGGGTACTTAAGAGATTTTGATTCGATTTTGGTTCGGGTTTTGTCGGTTTCGGATCGGTTCCGGATAACCGATATGAAGCAAAAAACCGAAATAAAACTAAGAACCGAAATGAAACAAAAAGTCTGAAATGAAAGAAGACAAACATGCATCTGTTTTAACGTTTAAAGACAAGCACAAAATCAATCACAAACCATAATTCAAAGTTAAAATCATTTAAACTGTAACACCAAATAGTAAATAAGATAAAACAACATTCAAGGCTTCAAGTAAATGACAAAAATTCAAAATGGAACACCAAATAGTAAATGAGATAAAAACAACATTCAAGCTTGAGCAAGCTTGAGACTCAGGTTGTCGAGATTAATGGCACACATACTTCAAACCTTAAGCTCCATGGTTGTTAAAATCAGGTTCAAATTCTACACCACAACAGAAAACATAAAACTCACGAGTTAAACATTTAAAAGAAAATGCAGATATCAAAATAAGTGAAGAATTGAGTTGTTTACCTCTCATAAGATCATACTGATCCTTCACAACTGCAAGGAGTTGTTCAATTGTGAACACACCTTTTTCATTCATATGGATTTCACACTTCAACCACTGTTCAGTACACATCAACACTTCAATCATATAATGTGTCAAACAGCTTCTAGATGGATCTAACACTCTCCCACTAGTGCTGAAAGCTGATTCTGAAGCGACTGAAGACACTTGAACTGCAAGAATATCCTTAGCAACTAAAGACAAAATAGGGTACTTGGGACTGTTTCTCTTCCACCATGAAAGGACATCATAATCAGAATCTTTCATCAGGTTCGGCTTCTCCACATCCTCCTTTAGATACAACTCCAACTCACTTGATGTATCTTGAGTTCATGTCTGTTGTACAAGCTCTTCATAAATATTATCCATACAAACAATTTCTCTTTCACTTTCTCGCTCAATATATGTGTGCTTGAGTTACCATTGTCATCAATACACCAACCACCATGAACAACCAATTTCACGCTCAAAATCCACCTAAAATTGACATCTACATCTTCATATCCTCATTTCTTACACACAAACAAGTTCTCTTCCACTTTCTCTCTCATTTTACAAGATTAAACTCGTAACAACATGGAAATAAAGAGAAGATGGTCTATTTGTCCAAAAAAAAGAGAAGATGGTCTCATTCAAGATTAAAGATGTCAAATGGTTTGTGATTGTTTACAAAAATATATTATAAAAATAATGTTAAAAATAATAGAATATAAAACTTAAATAATGATAGAAATTCAAATTTCTAATATTATTAAACGAAACTTTAGTTTTAATACTTATATTCAAATCAGCCATGTTTAATTTCTTACAATACATAATTTAAAAATAAAAAAATTATAATATTAGTACGACTGAAAACTAATAGGTCTATATGGCCCATCGATTTGTTTTGTTAACTTGATTTATGATAGATGATAATCTGGAAAAATTATCTGGTGCAGATATGCTATCATGTCCTATGTGATTGAGAGAACAAAAAGCAAGACAGATGAATTATGTAAACTATTTTTCGAAGCCCACCATTTGATATTGTTGCTTACATCCATGATCTCATAAGCATGCGCTTGGTACCATTGCTTCTGCCTCTAAATTCGGTCATGCCATCCCTAAAAGAGATGACCCCAGTCAAGACGATCACTTAAAACCCATCCATTGTTAGTATTGGAAGCAGTATCATAGTTGCACTTCACCATACCGTCAATTGGACGTTCCCAATTTGTATGTGATAACAAAAAGCTCAACATCAATTTGTTAATGAAGTTATAACTGTAGTCTTCACCCATTCATCCACCTCTGCAAATTGTGTAGATGAATTTGTATAGAGTTTGTGAATTTTAAAAGTTGATAGATATGGATTGTAAAATTTATATATATTGACTTATGAAATTTGATCATAACTTTTTTGGATTAGTATATATTTTCATGAATTTGTATTACGTATTTTCTATCATTCTTTTTGTAAAGTAAATATACAATTTATTTATTTTATAAATCATATAGCATTATTATTTATTTTTTTCTTTCAAATTAAAAAGAAAATAATAGCGATACATACAAAATTGAAATTTTTTTCTTAAATAGCTATTTTAAAGTTTTTGTCACAAAGAGAGTATTCAAAGAGAAAAATGACCAAAAAAATCATGAAAAAGGCAAAAGACAATTTTACCCTTTGTTTTATATATACAAAGAGAGTATTCAAAGTGTTAATATATTCTACCCGCAGATCCGAGAGTAAAATTTAGGTACTTCTTAATTTTATTAACAATACCTAAAATAAAAGTAATTTTTTCTTACATGATTGGTAAATGTTTGGCTGAATTCCAAAGTAAATGATTTTTACGCTAAAATATTTATTCTATACATACAGTCATACCCTTAGTATTATTTTCCATATAAAAGTATTTTAAACTCCATAGAAACTAGATGTTAACAAAATCTCATGGACATTGATAACAGTTAATTTGAATTTTTTTTTATAACAAATACTCAATCCACGGCAGTAGATTTCATTTAAGATTTGAATTCCATTAATTTCCATTGAATTCACTAATTCAGTAAGGGCATTTCCATTCATACTCCATCTTTTCTTCTAAAATGAAGTAAAAATGAATATGGAATAAGAAATGATCTAACACAACTCCATATTTTACTCTATAATGAATTTTATACTATAAATGGAGTAATCTATTTTTTGTTTGTTCATCACTCTATTATGGAGTGGGAAATGAAGTAGGGTTAGAGCAATTTTATTTCATTTTCAGTTTTACTCCATTTTGAAAGAAAAAAATAGAATTTTACATTGGAGATGCTCTAACATCTCCTTGTTATATGATAACTTTATTTTAGTGAATAGTGAATGGAACAGTTGTAACACTTCTAATAACATAAAAAAAAAATTGTTTAAAGATTGTGAGGAGGACTGTGAGGGCGACATATATGCATTGAAGTAAAGGTTGTTATTTAAAAATATGTTATATGATATATATAGAAGATCTATTAGATAAAATGACATAGCTTACTTTTCGTCGTCCAACGAATTGCTTCTATCTCCAAATGCAGAGACGACTCTCTTCTTCTTTGATTTCTTATTTGTAAGATACTTACATAAATGACTTGGAAAAGTATATAAAGTATAGAAAAAAATACACAGAGATGATGAAAATAAAAAGAATACATAGAGATAAAACGATCATAATAAATCTTACTACTATTAGTATACAAAAAAAAAACAAGAAATAAAAACACCGTTCGAGAAGCTAATATTTAAAAGTTTAAAGGTTCACATAAATATGTAGCTAACGCACATACTTATTCGTGGGGGGACTACTACCTCACGTCCTCTTATTTTTTCTCCCAAACAGTAAAGCAAAGTAAAACAAGATCCTGAAAAAGAGGCCACAAGCAAACGTAATCCACAAGCAATCCCACTTACTCAATTGAGTAATACTTTGCTGTGCAAGTAAGTCAGAGCCAGTCCTTAAGCATGTTGACTCCGTTATCCTCTTCCTTAGAGACATTCCCAGAGTTCGAAGGAGCTTAACCTTTCCCGAATCAGACACTCCTCCGATAAGAGTACCATCGAACACTTGAACTCCCTTAACAAAGCAACGAGACGGGTCATCAAACTCGTTGATTAATACAGCCTCGTAGGGAAACTTGAGCAGTGAAATGTAATGGAACCACATCCAGTAGATTGGTATACGATCTCGGTTCACGTAGAACCCACTCAAGAGTAAACAGTATGCGAGATAGGATATTGCGACCATGTAACTTAACATGATGTTGGGAAGAACACCAGATATGAAAGTAACAACAGATGCTCCCGACCAAAACGAAGCGTAGATTATGAGGACATAGAAGAAGAAACCTTGTAACCCACCGTTCAAACCAACGGTCCAGAATGTGATGGAGGCAAATACTATGGACGGGGCTATTAACTGAGGCATGGTCACTAGAGAATGAGATATGACGTATGAAGATGTTCTGTAAGCGTTGTGTGCTGTCTCTCTTAAGAAGATGTAACGTTCTTGGATAAAAACAGGGACGTTGTCTAAACAGCAATAGAACATTGTGGGTACCACGAATGCGAAAAAGGTTAACCTCTCTTGTGCACCTCTTGGAGTGTTGTCTAGCTTCCAGTACACAGTGGCTAAGAGAAAACCAGTCACCATGACGGTAGCTATCCTTGTTCCGACAAGCTCAGGCATCCGAATCCAGTTTTTCATGTAACGTTTGGCTAAGATGAATGTTTCAAACAGTGACGGGTTTGCGTATGAAGATACTGTCTGCATGGACAAGAGGTTCGATCCAGATGAGCCGGAGACTAGTTTGCCTCTAGAAACGCTTGCATCTATTGCTTCTTTTAAGGACAAGGATTGGTCAGAACCAGTTTGTGTCGTGTCTCGAGCGAATATCGTTTTCTGCCACTTTTCGTTGAACTCTACTAGCTCTCTGGTTCCTTCGTTGGGCTCTCTTTCAAGCTCTCGAACTAGGTCAAGTGCGAACTCAGTGATGTTCTCTCTCTCCGGGATGGGATGACCAAAGTCGGAGAAGAAAGAAGGAAGATTTGCCGGAGAACCGTTGAACACACTCTTGCCTCGAGATAAGATGATAAGACGGTCAAGCAAATCTAGTATTCTAGCACTTGGTTGATGTATCGACATAATTACGATACTGCCACTCTGAGCTATTCTCTTAAGAACTTGCACCACCATAAATGCGTTGGTGGAATCCAACCCAGACGTAGGTTCGTCCAGGAACAAGACGATAGGGTCGTGGATAATGTCCATACCTATTGTATAAAAATTTGAGATGAATAAATTTTATTTTCATTCAAAAAATAATAATAGTATCATACCTATTATAAAAAAGTTATGAGATGAATAAATTTTACACTCACTCAACAAATAATAATAATGTCATACCTAATATAAAAAAGTTATGAGATGAATAAATTTTACACCCATTCAAAAAAAAGTCATACCTATTGACACGCGCCGCCGTTCTCCACCGGAGACTCCACGGTGTCCTTCATCTCCTATTCTTGTATCCGCCGCGTTTCTGAGCCCTAGTTGGTCTATTAGGGCTTCAACACGTTCCATTTTCTTGGACTTGGACAAGCTTCTCGGGAGACGAAACTCAGAAGCGAACATAAGTGTTTCTTTAACGGTCAGCATGGGAAACAAGAGATCGTCTTGCATGACGTAAGCAGATATCACTTTCAACAAATTGGATTGCAAAACGTTATCTCCGTTTAGTGTGACGGACCCTCTAAGACTCTCCTTTGCAACACGTCCCGCTAATGCATCGATCAACGTGGACTTTCCAGCTCCACTTGCACCGAGAACGGCGAGGATATCGCCATCGCATGCCTCACCGGAAACATCATCGAGTAGAGTCTTCACCGAAGTGGACGAGAAACCAAACCGTTGGCGAAGAGTGACACTGTATTCGAGGTTGTTGAAGGCTAAGACGAACGGTACAGCTGGTGGTACGTGTAAAGCATCGATATCTATTATGTGATGGGAAGTATCATCGCTTTTGGTGACGGAGTTGGAACCTTCCTTCCGGAAACTGTCGCAGTCTTTCAGTAACTCGACGAGCGTAGGTGATCCGTCGGGGAGGATGTACGGTGGTTCCTCCATAACACATGGCATGGTAATTTTTCTAGCACTCATTGGCAAGTTCATCATACGGCGTTTTTTATAGACTTTTGAATCAAACTGATGATGGCATTTGAATTATAAAGTTCATCGAACTCTTTTATAATGATGGATGTGTAACTAGTTGTTAGGTTCAATATTTATAAAAATCCATGTGGTTTCTTTAAAAGTAGAATAAGAATAAATTAATAATAATAGTTACATTAATTATCTTTAATTTCTATTTTTAAAACTAGCTAAAATTATATGAAATTGGTTCTTGAGTTTTTGGTGGGATTTTCTAGTGAAGCTGCTCTCAACCAACTAGCCTATCTAACTTTCTATCATCCATTTTAGTTTCACTTTAGAAACAAATGTTAAGAAACTTTATAACAATTCTGTTGGAATTTCTCTAAAGACCATTTTTGATATTAAAAATAAAATTTATACACGTACAATTAGTTTTAATATATTTTATAATAATTTTTTTATCATATAGTAAAAATAGAAAGAAAACTGTATTTCTTCTTCTATATATAAAAGAAATGCAAATAGATTGGAGAAATTTTACATTTTTACACTATTATAAAACAAATATAGAGATGAGTTAAAATACTCTTAATAAGTTAGAAATTGGTAATCACACGACGATGGTCTAATGACAGACGAGTTTTGGGTTGGTAAGTAATCTGAAAGCATTCCTCTACACTCAATCCTATGGTCATGCTCATGCATGTGGATAGAAGTTCATTGTTTATAACTTACTTGAATATCTGGAGAAAGAGCATATCCGCCTACTACACTTTTTTTTTAGAATTAGTCTAGATTTTTCTATAGATTGAGAATACATCTAGGTTAATAAAAAAAATTAGATATTGGTGTTTTGACTGCTAGAAGAAATAAAAAATACTAATATAATTTGTGTGATGCGTGAGGGAGCCACGAAGCAGCAAGTTCATGTGTGGGTCTCGTAAGATTTAATATCGATATAAATGTATCAGATGACCCATAATCACGAGCTGCGTGTTTATATATTTGTAGATTCAAAGGCTTGTAAGTCAATGCTCAGTATGGCTTCTCCAACTTTAATTCGCAATCAAAGTTTACCTACCATGCATTTTAAATGGGGACATCAACCAAATTGTATTCACAGCGATGTTTTCTATAAAGATCCACGATTCTTTTGTGACATGTTTCTCCATAGATCCACGATACTTTACCGTCCATAAATAGTAAAAAAATTTGTTGGCACCAGAACTTCAACGGTTGGAATTTTTGTTTGAGTTACTATTATCATCCAAGGCAGTTATTAAGGCATCTAAGGCATCTGTATTGGGAGTCCCTTAAGGCATCCTTTAGGGAAAAGGGGTGGGAACCGAGTAAGAAAGAGAAGGGAAAAGCCCTTAATTAAGGACTGTCTCTTACTCTTTAGTGACCAAAAAAAAAAAAAAGTAAAACAATGGACTCTCTCTCCCTCTCTCTTCATCCCACCAATAAAGATGTCCTTACGTTCTACCTTTAATGTTGTGCTTCAATCGGATATATTTATATATTTTTCTTCTTCTAGAACTGAAGCTTTAAATGTGGTTTCCCAAGTCCCAAATGTGAATAGAGTGATGCGGAGGGTCCCGTGAGGTCCGCTCTGAAAGGTCCACCAGATCTTTTGTCAATAGTGGCTGCTGATTCTAGCCATATTTTTTAACATTGGATATCACATTACACATTACACTTGGAACGACATGTTCTTTCTGCAGTAAACAATCACAACGAACAGCTTTGCTTACAGAGTTCGGAAACCTTCGATAAGGTTTGCATCATATAATCTTCAAGAAATTGTATAGTTTAAAATGTGAACTCCAAACTTGGACGTAGAAATTTTTAAACCTTAGTTGACTATTGTGCTTCCACACTAATTTAGCCATTAATCTTCGATTTTGTATTAAGATAAATTACATATTTTAAAATTATGATATTGTTACGGTAACATTTCCAATGAAAATAGGTTAATATTTAAGAACTACAAAAAATCCTCGACGTTCAACTTATTGATTACAACAAGATGCAGCTGCGGTTGACGCTGTGGTGCAGCAACGATGTTGCATAAGACGAACAAAGCCCTCCTACCTGATGCGTACGGAGAACATCTTTGTTGTGGCACACTAAGAACCACTTTTGGTATCAAAGAATGCATATTGGGAACATATTCATATATCTTTTACAAAAACTCAGAAATCCATATTATTTACTTAAGAAAATTCTTAAGAATGTACGTCTAAGAAACATATATTAAATCAGTCGACCTTAATCAAAATCACAGTCCTAATCTACCAATTTATAAACGCCAAAACATTGACATCGCAGACTCTCTAGTACTGCTAAGTGATGTCACACGGCGGTGCTTGGCTGCAGCTTGGGGATCGATCTCACTGATGGTGTGTCGGGGCCGACACAAAGGCAACGTTATGGTGGCACGAGCCCTGTCTGATTTTAAATTTTCATATAGAAACTAGTATAAAATCTAAGAACCGCCCCACTTAAAAAACTAGACATACTGTAAAAAGGTCATCTGCCCCATCTAAATGTAGTCCTAGATCCGCCCCTGGGTGTATCCATATCATATATGGTATATGGTGGTATCAGGATTAAGGAAGCTCTTAGTAATGACATTTTGTGATGGGGGCGTATAGTTCGCTACGTTCATGTACTAATACACTAGACTTGGTGTTGACAGGTTGCAACTCCATATACAAAAACAGAAAAGAAGTACTAAAACATGAAGGAGCCACATGGTTATAATACGTACGTAACCTAACCTGTGCGGCAACCATTATCTTCATCACTTATAACGCATCATTTTCCACATAATGTATATATATATACGTGGTTACATAAAAAAAATATATATATATATATATTTAGATATATACGTGTGGTTATTAAATTCGTGATAAGGCTTCGAAGAAAATGCAGCTTGGCAACTCCAACTCAAGTCACATCTAAGTTTGGTACACCATCAGGGCAGGTCCCGAAATAGGGCCACAAACGGAAAAAAAAGGCATGAGAGCCTCTGTTTAATGTTGTTTGACATGGATGGAAGCTACAAAGCTGGGAGCCAGAAACAAAACAATCAAACCAATAAAATAACAAACGAAATGTTTTTATTTAGCTCTGGTTGAATTCTTTTAATCAATTAGGGTTAAGTATAAAATATGTTTCGTCATATCATTATAAATTTTTTCTCTATATCTTTGTCGTGGGTAAAAAATCTTCAAATTTATTTTAACCTTCTTTTAACAAGTTATTACACTAATTGTCATTCCAATTTTTTCACTCACCTTAACAACTTCATAAATTATATTACCACAATAATACATTACATCATTAATTATATTACCATAATAATAGTGCATATTTTTATTTATTAGTTAATCAATATTAACTTTGTGCTAGAGATGTCAAACAGGTTTACCCATCCCGTTTTGTTCCGTACTGCGGTGGGTTAGTCGTCGAGCGGGTCACAGCGGGCATGTCTCGCATGGGCTGCGGTCTTCAAAATGATGGCTCAAACCCGTACAACAGAATATATAGGCCTTTGCGGACCGTTCCGCGGGACGCCTCGTTATCAAACCGCCTGCTACAGCTTTTTTCATGAATGTTCAAGTAGAAGAGTTGTGTAAAAGAGTTGAATAGAGCTCATTAAGCTTCACAAAAGCCTTATCAAAATCAATGTCACAAAGCTCCGTTAGTGCTTGCATTCTTGAGTTAAAAGTCTTCTTTTGTTATCAGCATAAGCTTTTGTTAAGTTTGAATCTGATTGAGTTATTGTCTTTGTAATAATTTGGCTCAAGTATTGTATGTCTTCATCAAACCATCTCTCTTTTTAATTATTTGGATTGCAAATAAATTTCTGAAACATTTTGCCAAACTATACAAGTGATGTGATATACAACTAACTTTTCTCTTAAACAACACCATTGTAATTAAATTTAATTAATTAAGAAAAACACCACTTCACAGTACTGAAAATAAAACCAATCAACTTAAACAAGAAATATCACATTGTAATAAAAATAATTCATAGTTGTGTGTAATAAAAAGAGAAAACCAAATCAAAACTCCACCAGAGCTCCAATCGTCATTGCTGGAGCTGGAGCCGTCATCGCCGGAGCTCGAATCATCATCGCCGGAACTCATGTTTTCTGGGAAAAAATCACAAGAATCGCTTTCTTCTCACTCTCCTTCTCGTTTTTTTCGGGTAAAATAAGAATTGAAGAAAAATATACGGGTTCATGTAATCCCGCATGATCCGTTTCGGCCTATCCTGCAAAAGACCCAGTCCGGCAAAGACACGTCCCACGAGACCGGAAAATATACGGGCCTAAAAAACCTCGTCCCAATACCGTTCCATGACAGTCCTTTACGGGCCAGGCCAGCGGTCCACATCCATGATTGCCATCTCTACTTTGTGCCAATTATAAAAATAAAAAAATGTAAAAAGAACCGGGTTTTACATATGGTTAAAAGTTCGGGTTAATATATTTTACTCAAACTTTTTTCTATCTTAGTTTCAGTCGGTGAAAAGCTATGTATCCAAACACATAATTCAAAACATTTTTTATGTGAAAAATAATAACTTAAATTATTTATTTTGTTAAATAATTCTCTAATCAAACTTACCATTATTCTATAAACAGACTATTCTCTAATCATTGTTTACAATAAAATGAAACAGATTTATTTAAAATGTAGCATACAAACTTTAAATATTATATATTCATGTATATTATTATATCATTTTACATACAAAATATAAAATAGTTCCCAAAAAAAAATACAAAATATAAACTATAAATGTTTTATTAAAACATATAAGGTTATTTTGCCAATGTATGTTAAATAATTTGATGATTAATATTGTTCACACATATATATTTGATAATTTAATCTAATATTTCCTCGAAAGTAGACACAAAAAATTTTTATCTTATAAAAACTTAAAGACATATATTTATTTTATTAAAACATAAGTAAATTTTATTTAACATAAAATATTTTATTTTGGAAAGATTGATTTATTAATATACATAAACATAATAATTGATATTTTAGGTTATAAATAAATGCATCAAATGGTTAATGTAATTAAAAATTACTAATTGACGAATATGTTATATCATTTTAATTGGTTTAGTATCCTACCACAATATGAGAAACCAATAAATTACAGACAATTAAAAAATGTCGATCTATCATAAATTTCAGATACTATAAATAAAAACAAACATCATATGGATGCATATCTGTGCAATCATTACATTTTTGTGCTATGATAATTTTTATATGTTTATTTTATTAAAATAAATTCAAAACTCTAGTATGTATTGTTTTTCTAACAATAAGAGCCCATAAAAATGAGGACCAAATTAAGATCTATGCATGCACTATCTAGCTTAGTTTGATGGATGCAAACCTTTTTCTTATGTGTAAGTGTTAAAATTTATATCAAAATTTTTAATTGAACATAGAGAAAACTAAAAACGAAAAAAAAAACTAAAACTAAAACAATACAATAGAGCAAGAAGAAGAAGCAACTCCGAATGATCTAGAAGACAATGAAACATATAATACACAAGCTAACCAGATAGAGAAGAAGCAAAAGTTGACCGAAAGTTTGGCCTTGGCACATGGTAAATATATCTTAAATAAAATATGAAACTACTGGTGATCTGGTGGTAGGCAGATTTTGGTTTGCTAAGCAACCCAGATTTAAAAGCACCCTATTACAATTTGTTTTGTGGCCACGCGGATGTGAGTTTATCTTACGGCCTATTTGAATATTCACAGTGAGAGTTTGTACGTGGACCGCACTACTCCTTTGTAAATTAGTTTGAGCTTTTTTATGGGCCTGAGATAAGTATAAAGCTTCATTCAGTAGAAATTGACTTACCTAAGACGTTACTTTAACTGATTTACATCATTTTTACGCAGTTTTGCAAAGCACCAATCGACAAGAAACCTCAGCCTAGCTACCAACTACCACCGAGGTAGGAAACATAGAGCTGAAACCCGGATACCTCAACTCGCACTAGCAAGCTCTATTTGTGGCGACTCACTAGTCTCAACAAGATCAACGTAAGTCATACATTTTTTGGTTGGTTCGGCTTTAGAAACATGCAAACAAAATTAATCAGAAGGCGGTATGCGGTGAAAGCCACGTCTCGACATCACTTTTCCAAATCTGTAAATTTGACAATATACCAGCTCATCACTAAAGCCAAATGGCCAACAATGGTGTTAGGATTATGGCATCAAGCAAATTCTGGGTTAAAGCTATGTTTTTGGTATATAACATGTGTTCATCAGTAACCAGAAAATCATCTCCAGTGTCAGGAACTCTTGAAATAAGTATTTAACCAATATAATATAAAATTTGAAGATATTTGAATTATATAGTTAAATTTTAGTAGTAAGAGAAAATTAAACCATCTAAAAAGAACACATATATCAGTAATTGTTAATATCGATTTTACAAATTCTCAAATCAGAATCTCTGATCACTCTCATTTATTTTCTCAAAAACTTAAGATATTTTTCATGCTAAGATCATGTGATAACTCCCTAACATAGAAACTTACAAATATGATAAAAAAAGTTCTCAGTAATTAAATTAAATATCAATAAAATAATGAATAGAACTATCAAAATTGGAGAAACTCATACAATAATTACTTTTCAAACCCTATTCATAATAATTTGTGTAAAGGAAAGGAAAATCCTTAACTGTTTAGTTTTTACCATTTAAACTATATACTATTTTTGATCCCAAAAAAAAAAAACTATATATACTATATTACTATTTTATGAGACTGTTAAATTCTCAATTTTACATTCAATACTATTTTTGGTTCTAACGTTTTTCGTACTTTCTCAAAGATAATAATAGCTTCTCAAAGAAAACTCAAAGACACACGAGACGACGTCGCATAAGGACGAAACGATGACAACGCTACCATACGCCGACGTCGATTGCAACCTCAGAGCTTTAGCCGGCCGCGCCGAGGGTTTCGGCCGCTTCGCCGTCGGTGGTCTCCACGGCGATCTCTACGTCGTCACATCTCTCGCAGGTTCGATCTACAATCGTTGAACATATCCACGAATCTCCGCGTAACTCGATCTTAATTTCGCTTTCGAATCGATTGTGTGATTGGTTGTTAGATGATGGACCTGGATCTCTCCGCGAAGGAGGTAGGAGGAGAGAGCCGTTATGGATCGTGTTCGCGGTCTCCGGAACTATACACCTCAATTCATACTTGAGCGTCTCCTCTCACAAGACGATCGATGGGAGAGGACAACGGATCAAGCTCACAGGGAAAGGGATCAGACTCAAAGAATGTGAACATATCATCATTTGCAACTTGGAGTTTGAAGGCGGGAGAGGCCATGATGTCGATGGGATTCAGATTAAGCCAAAGTCTAGACACATTTGGATTGATAGGTGTAGCTTGAGAGATTACGATGATGGGCTTATTGATATCACTAGACAGAGCACTGATATCACTGTTTCTAGGTGAGGTTAGGTTAGGTTTATGGCTCCGAATGTTTCCAACCGCTCCATCCCGCACCGTACTTAACAGTAACAAAAATCTCTACATATACCATATATCTATATATTTTTATAACTGTTAAAACCTTACCGCAGTTATACCGCTTGTCCTGCACTGCTCAATCTGCTGTTACCATTTGGAGCCTATGTTTATGGTTTACTTGTGAGTGTTGTGACTGGTGCTTAGTTTTTGTGTTTTTGGTTTTACAGATGTTACTTTGGGCAGCATGATAAGACGATGTTGATTGGAGCAGATCCTTCTCATGTTGATGATAGGTGTATCAGAGTGACGATTCATCATTGTTTCTTTGATGGAACTAGGCAGAGGCATCCTCGTCTCAGGTTTGGTAAAGTTCATTTGTATAACAATTATACAAGAAACTGGGGGATATATGCTGTCTGTGCCAGCGTAGAAGCGCAGGTAAAAACTCTTACTTTATGTATAGCTGTCTGTTTGTCTAGAAAGCCAATAGCTTTAGGTCATAAAGTTACTTTCTTCAAATCTCAGGTGTTCTCTCAATGCAATATATACGAAGCTGGAGTGAAGAAGAAGACTTTTGAATACTACCCAGAGAAGGTTGGTTCTCTCTTTCACTTGCTTCATCCTCTGCTAGTATTCTTCATTACCAGTATCTTCATCTTATGTAAATGTATTTGTAGGCTCCTGACAGGGAAGAAGTAAGAGCTGGGTTGGTTCGATCTGAGAATGACTTGTTCTTGAACGGAGCTCAAGCTTCCTTGTTGACAGGGGCCGGGGGAGAATGTGTGTTCCATCCAAGCGAGCATTACCCGACATGGACTGTGGAGCCTCCATCGGATACTCTCAAGCAAATCATCCAAATCTGTACTGGTTGGCAATCTTTATCCTCTCCTTCAGATCATGGAGTTCCTAAGTAGTTGTTGCAATCCGTTTGTTTTGTTGCGTATCCTATTTCGTTTGTTTTCTAGTTATTCGAGGAGTGAACAATGCTTATGTTCTACAACACATTATGCTCTGTGTGATGAGAAACTCAGTTTAATATTTTTAATAATGTAAACAGTTTTGTTTTTATCTTCTCCTCTTTTTTTTGAACACAATGAAAACAATATTCAGACAGAACTGTAGTGTCTCAGCCTGAAACACACCCAAGTGACATCCATGATGAAGAAGACGAAGAAGATGAAGAGACGGAAGATGAGGCAAGTATTGGTGTTCCATGGAACAGATCAGAGATGTAATTCTCCAAGTTATCTGGCTTGAACCTCACTAGCATCTCGATGTTTCTCTCTTGGCCAAGCATTGGTAAGTACTTCCTGTAAAACTCTCTGTATTCAGGTACAAGCTTCTTTGCTATTGAAACCTTCAATCCATCCCTAAGTTTTGAATCCGATACAACTCTTGATGATTGATTCATATATGCTTCCTCAAAAGCCGTGTGAAACCTTTTGAAGTATGTTTTGGCCTCCTCTGGTGATAGGTCTGTGGGTTCCACTGGTAAAGACATGTAAACATTGGACCATGCTACTATCTCATAGTTCGCAGCGTAAGCGCTTAGTTTATCGCTGTGCTTAGTGAGCCAATCTTCTCCGAGGAGATCCCTCAGGTGAGTTGAACGAACCGTTTCGATGATGAAGTGAAGGTTGTTTGCAAGGAAGAGGTAGGATAGTGAAACGTCCTTGTAATGCTCTGCTTTGGTGTCTAGCTTGCATAGCAAGACAAGGATGAGCCAAGCGAAATGGGCCGAGAGTGCGTGATTGCGCTCTTCATCTTCCGAGACTGGAGTTCTGATGTAAGATTCAAGCAGCCGTGTGTTTCTCGGGAGCGGATGGTCTGCAAGGATTTCAGACAAGACACGGCTGTGTTTAGAAAGGGAGGAGATGAAACTCATTGTTGATCTTGTCAGCTTATGAACCCCTCCTCCAGGTGTAAGAGCTTTCGTTGAATCCTTCTGAATGGTTGATTCAAAATCAACGAGAGCACTGTGGATTGAAACCTTTAGCTTTTCCAATGATGAGAGCGCCTGAGACTTCACACCTGCTACTGAACCGAAGTGGAAGATCATCTCTATGTCCTGCCAGAGATCAGAGATCGCAGCCTGGAGATCCATCAGTGAGAAGATCCTCTCGTGAGACTTCTTCTCCTTGGCAACAAACTCAGGGAACTTGAAAAGGTTAGTGGCCGCTTCGTATGCAATCTCGTAAAAGCACGACTCTCTCGTTGAGTTCGAAGCTGAAAAGACATGGTCACAGAGAAGTTTCTCTCCGCGGAAGAGCGTGGCTACGCCAATCTTTGCAGCTCTGATCCAGTTCTTGATCATATGCTCGAGTGTGACCCAGTCCGTTCTGTGAAATCTTGGGGCTTTGTAGGTTTCGATCCCAAGCAAGCTCAGCCCTTCATCCACTATCGACTTTCTGATCCTTTTGTAAATCTTTACACACTCTTTACCATATCCGCAGCTGATCATACTCTCTGCTATGGCCTTTAAGTCAGACATCACCACAGCTGAAGCTTTCTCAACCTGAGTGATGGACTCACCAGCTTTCTTGATCTCATCTTCATCATCAGATTGCATGATATCTTCAAACTCGGAGTTGCTGGAGATTGAGGATTGACCTGAAACTGATTCAGGGTCAAGCTTGTCTCTGTTTGAAGATAATATCTGGAAGAACTCTTTCTCCAGCCTCGTCATGGCGATCTGCATCAGGGTCTGCGCAAGAGCAAGCTTAGGGGATTGAGAGTCTTGGGAGACAAGAAAGTGCATCGCTTTGCGTAGGTCACGGACGCAAATGATGAACTCTTTGGCTTCTTTTCTGCTGTGGTTGAACAGAGAGACGATCTTGGTGAAGGAAGGCGTGTTTGGGTCCCATTTTCTGATGACTGCTTCTGCTCTCTCCACGGCTTCCTCCATGGAAGACTGAGTAAAGTTCTGGCTCAGAGGAGAAGCTGGGAAAGATGTGAATGAAGAAGGAGAAGAAGGGAGAGACTTAGGAGATGATGAAGAGAAGAAAGCAAACTTGGCCTTTTTCGCCATTGAAAGATGTAAGCTCTCTCTTCTCTTCTTCTTGAATCTTTTGATGGTGTTAACTTGGCTTCTACTCTTTTGATGCTATGAAGAGAAGATGTGTTTTTTAACAAGTTATATTAGAGAGATTGGTCTTTGAGTTGACGATGAATGCTTACCTGTGAATATATATAGAACCAAACCAAAAAAATCATTGACTTAGATGTATAAGCCTTAGTTTTTTTATATACTTAGACAATTACATCTAAGTATTATAATAATGACGACAAGGTTTTGCTTACCACGTCTGTAAGTATTTGACTATTTCATCTTGTCAGTTAATAAAAAAAGTCAATTGTTATTAGGGTTCGGTTATACACTTTTAATCAATAGTATTAGTATTTAGTATAGAATGTTACCGTTGCCTTACAAAATATGGTTAACAGAACATTAATCGTTATTTTCGGTTATAGTGGGTTGTAACTTGTAAACAGTAATTCTCTTAACCGTGTATAGCTTTTATATACTTTTTTTTGTCTTGTCTGATTAAAAATTATTTTCCCAATCTCAGTTTCTATCATTAAACTCGAACTATAATACATCAAATGGTGCAAAGTCAATTATAATATTTAATTATTAAAAGTTCAAAGATTCACACATATGCCTTATCAGCTTAACTTTCATATTCAAGTTGGAATATTATATGTACTAGTACACATAATAATGTCATAATCTTTAGTAGTCAAACGAACTTTGAACGTTGAAAACTGGTTGTCAAAAAAAAAAAAAAAAAGAACGATGAAAACTGTACATTCCTTTCAACGATATGATAACATTGTGGATATTCGGATGGTTAAAAAAAAACATTGTGGATATTCGGACAAATGTAAGTAAATTTGCGAGTTTTTTTTGTAACACTAATTTAAGCGTTTAATTTATTCTATTAAAACAGCAGTGTAACCAATTGATAAAAGTAGGATCCAGTTAAAAAAAACTAATTTTTATATAACTGCATCTAATTATATCAAAGCACTAACACGTTCTAATTTTATCTACCAATGACAATTATCACTTTTTCTTCGTATAATAATGAGGTAAGCTAGTGAAATGAAACTGTCATAATTATTCTGAATATAACTGCAACAATTGACGTGTACAGTTTATTCCACTATAATTTATATTTTTTGGTTTACTTTTATTTGTCTTGCACCATATGTATTTTCTTTCTTTTTTCATCATTTGGGCCATTAATTAAAAATTTGTTGGCAAAAATGATATTTAAAAAAAAAATATTTGTGTATTCTTTGTAACCATATTTGTGTATAAATTTTAATCAAAATATATTTTATAAAATAATAGCAATTTAAAAGTTGATCCACCATACGTTCGGTTCTTTGTAATTATATGTTTGTGTACCCGTTTCTTTGTAATCATATTATATGTTTTAGATTTTGATCTGTGGATCTAATGTTGGTTTGTAATTCTTTTTAATGTTTCTATAAATATGTAACACTTATTGATAATCTCCCTAATATTGATTAACTAATTAGATACAATTATATAAAGAGAATAATAAGAAGCTTCTTAAATAAAATGAATAAACAGTTAGACATAAATTAAATTTCTAGAAACATATTTATAGAAACATAAAAACAAAAAAAATTACAAACCAACAGTAGAAATACGGGTCAAATTCTAGAACATACAATATGATTACAAAAAAAAACGGGAACACAGAATATAATTACAAAGAACCAAACGTATGTTGGATCAATTTTTAAATTGCTATTATTTTATAAAATAAATTTTGATTATACACCAATAAGATGACAAAGAATACACAAATATAAAAATTAAATTCTTTTTATAAAATTAAAACAAAAAATATACCCGCTCTTCGAAGGACGGGTCAAAATCTAGTTTATTCTATTAAAACACAAGTATGACCAATTGATATATGTTGAGTCTAATAATTGTTTTTCTATGTTATCAAATCTAGAAAAAAAATATAATATTTTTAAACTGAATTGAAATTAAAACTGTATTTCCATAACTACCATCTAGTGGTCAAAACATGTATTTTGTAACCTCCTTTCCATAATTATCGATGGCCACACCACTTCTTTCTAATATTTATATTAGGCAACTGTTATATAAATGATAATAATTATTCTTTTCTTTTGGGTTTATATCAAAATTAAGTTTGCTTACTTCCTTTCAACAGTATTCTATCAAAATTTTCTTTTGTGTTATTGGATAATCTGAACCTTTTTCTTTTTAGAATTTTAACCTTTTATTTTATTAATAGAACACATTATTTTATATAATTATGTATACAGTTACATTATTGACATATATTTCTATAATTGTATGCTAATTATTCCTTATAATCTCGGTTAAAAAGTATAAAATTTAATTTTTATACCACAGACACTTTATATTTGTTAAGAAATACCAAATAAAAATACTTATTGTGGTTTCCTTTTTTTCACCTTTAATATTACGAAAGAAAATATATACTATTTTCACCGACTATTAAAATATAATATTTAGTTATAATAAAATTTGGTATATTTAATTATTTTAACTAATTATAACTTACATCTCAAAAAATTAAGATTTATTCAACTAGACATTAATTTATTCAAATTTTAAATATTTTACATAGACATTAAGTTTATCAATTAACAAAGAGCAAGATGTTCAAATAGGGTTTAACGGTTTTAATAGAAATAAACATTCATATAAATTCATTTAGTTTAACGGGATTAAAATAGGTTATTCGATCAAAAATATTTATTAAATTTTATCTATTCTATTAAAACAACACCATGACCAACCAATAAAAGTAGGATCCAACTATTTTTTTTATTTAAAGAGTCATTATCTATTAAGTAAATAATATAACTATAACCCACTAACCCCATATTTCTTTTTGTAAAAGAACCCACTAATTCTATATTTTAGAATTAGTTTTGCGCTTTAAAGGTAACGTGGTTACTATTTACATTGGATCACAATTTATAAAACCCATTTTTTTGTTAAATAGGATTACAAAGAGAAACACAATTACAAAGAAAATTATAAATAATTATAAAGAAAAATATAAATATGAAAATTAATTTTTTTTTAAAAAAATGTAAAACAAGAAATATATCCGCCCTTTTAAAGACGGGTCAGAATCTAGTACGCTCATTAAACCAATTATGTTAGTACAATTGTTCCACAGCACTCAATTCACGTATTTGCTAGGATATTAGGAGTTCCGGATCTGAATAGTGATTTTAAGAATCCGACGGATCTGGATACTAATCCGGATAGAAAATATTAGGTCTGGATATCCCGATCCGAATCCAGGCCTATTATATATTTTAAAATATTAAAAATATAATTATATTCAGATATGTATATTATATATAATTTTATATATAATATATAAAGTTTTAATTTTACTTAATTTTAATAATTTGTTTACAAAAATAATTTTAAATACTAAATAAATTTTTAATATAAATTTTTAATTTGATTGTTTAAAAGAATCCGGAACCAGATATATGCGGATATTCGAATTTTGTCTGGATATCATAATTCTGGATATCCGTAAAGTCTGGATCCGGATCTGTATAGCAATTTTGCAGATCTGACAAATCCGGATTCAGATATCCGGAAATATCCCGGGTATCCCATCCGTCCCACCCCTACAATTCATCATAACAAGGACTATTTGAATACACAATCAATTTAAGTAGAGTTAAGTAATGTTTTAAATATTTGTTATTTACTGCCATCATTTGTTATACATATATAACTTTCTTATGTTCACAGTAGTTGTTGATTTTGTTTGATCTATCTAATAAGCTACACAAAACCGATTAAGAAAATTAGATTTTTTTTCTTCTATTTATTTATCTTATATTACTATATAGTAAGTTAATTAGTAACCGTTGTTAGAATTAAGGCATGTGTGATTTCATCTCTAGTACTTCATATCTACGTTGAAGTATTCACAAAATAATATTTTGTTGTCATCGTCTATATATGAAACGATGAACTTCTCGTTTGACCAAAAGACGATCACATACAGATGCATACTAATTATATATACCAACTTGACCAATTCATGTATTTTACATATCTATTATATGTGACAGGACATTCGCATGTTATGTATATTTTAAAGATTGTAAGAAAAAGTCAAATATACGCACTCGACAAAATGTGATACAAAGATATACATACCAGAGTCACTGGCATTTTCCGCAAAGAACAAACTCGAGATTAGCTATACCAAAGTCAACTATGTTTGTACATGCCAACCATTTTGGTTTCAACGATGTGTATATGAGTTGGCGAAATCATTACAAGAGCATTATAACATTTTTTTTTTGTCACAAAAAGAGCATTATAACATATTCTACGTTTTCTCACGACTTAGTATCGATGGCTAGTGCTATATATTTCTCACGTATGCGGTCATATTGGTTCGTCTACGAACCAAAAGCAATTTGGTTAGAGTGGAGTTTTCTCTTTCTTTTTGTAGAACAATCAACCAACAAAGCGACTATACCATCACTTGAATAAAAAAATCACGATTTTGGTAAATTTAATAATTATTTTGATAGTGTTCTATGTTTTCGTGCACATTTTTGATAGTGTTCTATGATTGTGTAGGGTTTGGGGGGTGGGAGTTCTAATGAATCATAGACCTGTTTTTTTTTTTTTATCAACTCATAGACTTGTCTGTTACGGGTTCGATTATTGCTGATCAATGTTGTTACTAATTAGCTAGACAAACATGGACCACGTCTTAGGTTTTATTAAGCAAACATTAATCTGGAGCTACTCGTTGATATCGGGAAATAACTGGACTTAGGTCCAAACACCCTTATGTAACCCATGAAAATGATATCGAAGTGTGAAAACAGTTTGGAGAGAGGATTCTTGTAGAGCGGTCAACTCAATCGTAGGTCAGACATTGAGACCATGATAATGAAGTCAATTTTGTAAAAGGATTTTGTTTTTTTGTAATCAACATATACAAATTCATACTGACTTTACATACTAGTAACTATGAATCCATGTGAACGACGAAAGACGGTTGTTTTCTGATACCTCGTACTAGACTATCCGCCCTGAGATTCTGCGTTCGAGGTACATGAATGATTTCTGAGTTGAGCAAACTTTCTTTCATAATCTTGATATCTTTTTTTTTAAATAATCTTGATATCTTTCAAATAACTATATTAGTTTTCTCAAGGAAAAAGAATTTAAAATGGTTATTTTGACTTACTATATAGATACATTCAACTAGATGATTTCATACGCCATGAATAGAAATAATAATTAATATATATTTTAATAAAATTTAGTTTTAAGTTCATTAGTTTTTAAAAATTATAAAGTAATCTTTTGTAAATTTTTAGTTATTTTAAGTTTCAAATTTGCTTTTATTTAAATTATTTTAATTTTACAAATTAATTTTCATTTTTCTAAATAATAATTTTTGTAATGTTTCATCTTTTAAAAATAAAATTTGATAAAAAAAATTTGGTTTTAGTTAAAAAAAATTGAACTTATAAAAGATACTTACTAAACCTAATATTGAATGCTAATCACTCAATTAAATAGTTTATCACGATTAAATTTTAAATACAATTCAATAATTTAGAAACTTGATTAGGTTTATCCTTATATTGAGTAATAAACTTAAATATAAGACTTTCATTATAGTTTTTATTTAGTATTTTATCTGCAATCACCAAGTTCGCACCGCGCTTGCAACTTTATTCAACTAGGATGAAATGGAAAGATCAAAAGAGAGTTTATGACTTCACAGAACATTTATCAAAGATTAAAACTTAAGTGAGAAATTAAAATCCAGGACAAAAAAAGTAACCAACATTTCTTGTTAGTAGACTTAATTTTTTTTGGGTCAACGTTAGTAGACTTAATTGTGCATTAATTATTATGATGAAGTTATGTTACAGACTTACAACTTCACCAAAATAACGTTCAATAAAAAGAAAAAAAAAACTTATTACGTAATTAGTGTTTACTTTTGGTGTTGTGAAATTGCTAAATTAAGGTCACCACCAAAATATTAGTAATGGTTCTTGCGAGCGAAGAAAAAGGACATGACTATTGTCTGATTCAACCCTTCTTCTACGAAAAACAACAACCTAACTATATATTCTGTTATGTTTTATTGTTACTCTCTCATTACATTATCTGGGATCAAATATGGTTAGTTTTCGTCCTTTCTATGGCTTCTAAATTGAATATATTCGTGATTTGACTTTTATCATTTTACAGGCTTATATTGATGGGCAAGTCGGATATAGCGAGGTAAATTTCATTACTCGATTTGAGAATAGTTACTTGTTTTCTTATTATTTATCTAATGAACAAGTAAATGCTCATGATAATTCTTCAATTGATTTAGGAATTTATCGAGAATTCAAGGGGAATGCAACTCCTAACTTGCAAATGGTTTCCAGTAAATCAAGAACCAAGAGCTCTCATTTTCTTTTGCCATGGCTACGCAATTGATTGCAGCACCACCTTTAAAGGTATATATATATATATATATATATATATATATATCATTCTAGATATGCATCCATTGAAGAGAATGAGGAACAAATAGGTGAATGTGAACTTTACCTTGCAGATGTTGCATCTAAGTTTGCAAAAGAAGGATTTGGTGTGTATGGAATTGAATATGAAGGGCATGGAAGATCAGGTGGCCTCAATGTCTACATTGATGACTTCGATCTTCTCATCAATGATGTCTACTCACATTTCTCCAAAATAGCTGGTCCATCTCCAAATTTTTTCTTTCTTATTTGTTAACTTCATCTTTTCTTTCTTGACCTCATGATTACACCTTGACACTCCTGAAATTTCATAACATCAAATATGAGCAGGGATTGTTTCAACTCCATTATCTGCGTTTACGTTGCATTTTACATGAAATATCGTATTTTAAAAAATTAAATATTTTCAAAAAAAATTCTTATAACATATGTCTAGAGTGTAAATTAACGATCTATGTTAATTGACGTTTGCAGTTGCTACTAACAAAGGAACTTCACATCAAACATTTAAAGTTGTGAATTTACTGAAAGGATGTACATAACATTTGTGGCAATATGTGGGGTGAATACACTTGAACGGCTTCAATGTTTAGTTAATATGAATTGCAGATTTGTTTACTTGAAGCTTTAATACAAATCTATAGTAATATATACTACATACATATATATGCAACTTTTTTTTTAATATAGAAGATTATAGATCTTGGTTTATACATATTTGAAAGTGTCTTTAGAACAAATTATTTTAAAATTGGGGTTGTAACTCGCGTAATCTGGATTTTGTTTGTTGTGCATGGCAGAAATGGGAGAAAACCCAAAGAAGAAGAAGTTTTTGATGGGAGAATCAATGGGTGGAGCAGTAGTTCTTCTCTTGCACCGCAAGAAACCGGAGTTTTGGGAAGGAGCTATCCTTATTGCTCCTATGTGTAAGGTGAACAGATTCACACATATCATTACTTCATCCATCATATCTTATAAATCAAGAATCATAAACATATCCAATTACAATTGTGATGAGAGACAGATTGCTGAAGAGATGAAACCACCAAAACCAGTTATATCTATGATGAACTTGGTCATACATCTGATCCCATCATGGAAGTCGATACTTCCAGGACCTGATATCATTAACCTGGCTATTAAACAGCCGCATAAGAGACAAGAGGTACGTACTCTATTGACTATAGGATTGGTAACCGATACATTATGGACCTGGCAAATCCATAGTTTCTACGGACTAATACTCTATTCCCCTGAATTTACAAAACATACATTCACACAAAACAGATTAAAGATAATCCAAATTGCTATATTGGGAGGCCTCGCATGAAGACGATGAGCGAGCTTTTTAGAGTAAGCCTTGATCTAGAGAATCGGTTGCACGAGGTAATAATCAAAGTTATATTATGATTGTTTCAAAATTATTTTAGGATATTTCTCTTTTTATAAAATATATTTTTTTCACAAATTTTTTTGGCAAGTGTAAACACAGGAAACGACAGTATCCTTCATGTTGTGTTTATATTTACCAATGTTCTAAAATTTGGTTTAGGTAGTGCTTAAACATCCAAATATGAGGCAAAGCAGTAATAAATGAAACTATTTGTTTATAACATTTATAAAAGAAAATCGTTATAGACGGTGTCTGTCTGAGCCCTAATCTTCTAAACATGTAATTATCGCTTAGTGTCTTTTGGAACATTGATATTTACAATTTATCTGGTATACAATTAACTGTAGTTTCATTTGGACAAAACTAAAACATACTATAAACGTATAACAAATAAATAAACAATTGATATCTTATTTATATAACTCATTTGATTTTGGGGATATATGTATGTGAGATAGGTGACAATGCCATTCATTGTATTGCATGGAGAAGATGATAAAGTTACGGATAAAGAAGCTAGCAAACTGCTTTATGAGGTGGCTTCCTCCAATGATAAGACTCTGAAGCTGTATCCTGAAATGTGGCATAGCCTTCTTTTCGGGGAGCCTTTGAAGAAGTCAGAGATTGTATTCAATGACATTGTCCAATGGATGGAGACAAGAATCAATACTCTTCAAGTGAATGCCAATAACAACCATGAAGCAAAATCTCAAATCTGATTTTACTCATATTCGGTTTAGACTATATCTAATAACTAAATTTTATTCGCTTTATAAACTTTTTGTTTTCAAGGTTTCTGTAAAGAGGAAAAAATGGGATGACATGAGAAATTTATGGTGTACTTTTCAACTTTAAATTATTATTTTTATTAGAAATTATGACAATATAGATAATTTTATAAGGATAGTTCTATTATAAAATATGAAATCTGACGATCCTAATTGTACTTTCATTTGCATTATGTCAAAGATCTCTTGTAAACTTTATTTTCAATTTGGTATAACTGTTCATAAATTGTTTTCAGATTTTAAATTCAAAATATTTAATGTAAAAAGATTAATGAACTTTCAGTCAAACTAACTTATTCTAGCAAATTTAAGAATTGATTGATCCATTTTAAATATATTGTTGACATATTTTATTTACCTTTACCTTTTTCACCATGCAGTATGTAGCTTTTGCCAATGTCTAGCAATGCAGAAAATGATTATGAAAATTATAAGTAGGTTAGAAGAGAAAATGTTGATGAAGAAGTTATTTGAGCATAAAAAGTTTAAGCGTTTTTTTTTCACTTACCTGAACTTTAAGCTTTATCTTCCAACTTCAGTATAGTTATTTGAGCATAAAAAGTTTAAGCGTTTTTTTTTTGTTTTCACTTACCTGGACTTTAAGCTTTATCTTCCAACTTCAGTATAAATCCATAGTATGTTGATGTTCTACTTGTTTTCATTTCATTAAAAGAAGGAATTCTTTAATTTGAAGACTGATAGGCAACTGTTAGACCAGAAAGATTTTGAATTGGATCTAGAACTATAAATGGTTTCGTCATTAGAAGTTGAAATTTTAGAGAGAATCAATGGAGTCATTACAAAGGATTTAAGAATTTACTATTTCTGAATAGAAGTAGATATGAAACTAATATATGGCATTTATCAGGAAAAGATTAGCGGTTTCTAAATAGTGGGATTATGGGCGTAGTGTGAAAATATTGGATACTTTTATTTTATATATAAAATAATTAAAATTAGTTTATAGACTAAACAGTTTCTTTTGCGTTTAAAATTTAGTTATTTATATTTGTTTTTTAAATTGTATAGCACATGCTATGTGTCAAAATCTAATTAATCAAGTGGCTTGTTCTTTAGTATATAAAGAATATGATTTGTATGCATACAATATTAATTATATTTATTTTTTTACAACAAAAATTTATTCTAATCCTATGCAGAATCCAGATCCGATAACCAACTCGGACAAGACTGAATTAACATAAACCATAACAGAAGACAGTTCTGAGCACCACGTGTCAGCCTAAATATCTATAAATATTCTAGTAGAAATATATACCCAAATCCGAATAACTCAAAATTATCTGAACGTTTATATCTAAAAATATTTAAAATAATTTAATATTATTATTGGAACTATTTGATATTTTATATGAATATCTAATAGTTTACCAAAATTATCCCGAAAAATTCAAACTAAACCGTAATTGAACTAATCCCTAGTTTTTTTGGATATTAGTTGTTTTTAATATCTGAACCTATCCAAACTGATTTTTCTAGGTTTTATATGGATTCAAACATTAATATGTAAACTATCTATATCCGAAGTAACCGGTGGAAATGGAAAGCCAAAACCTAAAAATTAGGTGTGTACGTTTGGATATCTATTCGTGTTCGATTTGGATTTGTTTGAATTTTACAATTTAGGGTTAGAGATTTAAGTCCATTCATACATTTATAAATTTCGGTTTGGTTTTGGTTTGGATCTTTATGAGTTTGGTTCTGGTCCGGTTTCCATTTAAATTATGTCAAATTTTTCAAAATACAACTATATCATAAATTCCTCAAAATTCAAAAATAAAAATAATATAAAATATAAAAATTTGAATAATATATGAAAAATATTTATAATTGATATAAATTGGTTCTGTTTCGATATTTTATGGTGAAGGTATTTCGAGTGTTTAGATACTTTGACTCTTTTTGGATATTTACTTTTGGTTAGTTTTGGATATTCTCAAGTCTTTTACATAACTCAGATTTTTGGATATGTTTTGGATATTGGATCTAAAATAATTAATATATGTTAAAGCTATTGTGATCATCGTATTTTTGGATATCCGAATTATTTCGGTTCATGTTAGATTCAATTCCAATTTTTTCAGATATTAAAGTCTTGGATCCGTTCAGGTATAATATTAGTTCTATTTTGGATCTAGTATAAATTTTTCGAGTTGTGTTCGATTCAATTTTCTGAATTAAGATATTTTGTCTATAGCCCTACTGATCATTATCCAAGAAAATGAAATAACTTGGGAGGAAAACAAAGTTAAGTGAATAAAAAGGCCAAGAGAATAAAGTCGCAAATGATTATTTTATAATAGCTCAATGAAGCTAGAGGTTTAGTTGAAATCCATTCCTCAACTAAACAATGATAAGAAAAGGCGACGACAACAACTCCACTACATCATCGATCTCGTGATCTTGCAAGCTTCCAATATAAACAAACCCATTAGACCATAGAGAATAAACACAAACACACAATACATAACCCAAAACCAAAACAAATACACAACAATGGCTAAAGCTTTTAGCCTAACGATCTTGACCTTCCTCTTGATAGCCTCAAATGTTTACTCCGCTAGACTTCTCGATGAGGTCGAACCTCAGCCGCAATTAGTCCCTGCCATACCGGACGAGGAGGATGAAAATCCACCAGTCGCAACAACAACTCCAACAACAACACAACCTCCAATACCAATTCCCCTTCCAGGACCAGCCACGGGCGGACATGTACCAGTCCTAGAGTTCTTTATGCATGACGTGCTAGGCGGGTCACATCCGTCAGCACGTGTAGTCACTGGCATAGTAGCACAAACCGAGGTGAACGGAATACCATTCTCTAAATCCAACAACAACATTTTTCCAGTAGATAATGCTGTACCACTTGTAAACGCAAACAACATCAATAATATAATCAACCCAAACACGGCTCCACTCCTCACAGGACTAAGTGGCTCTCAAGCCAACACCGTCATACAAAACACTAACGGTAACTCTCAAGGTTCCCTCAGCTCCAACAACCTTCCTTTTGTAACCGCAGGTCAACTCCCTCCCGCAGCTGCTCTTCAGCAGCTCATGTTCGGTACCATCACCGTGGTCGATGATGAGCTCACTGAGGGTCATGAGCTAGGCTCTGCGATTATTGGTAGAGCACAAGGGTTCTATATAGCTAGTTCATTGGATGGAACTAGCCAGACCCTTTCCTTGACCGTGTTGTTCCATGGAGAGCATGATCATCATGATATGCTCGATGATGCCATTAGTTTCTTTGGGGTCCACAGAACCGCTTCTCATGCCTCGCATATTGCTGTTGTGGGTGGGACTGGGAAATTCGAGCATGCTAAAGGGTATGCTGTCGTGGAGACACTGCACAACCAGGAAGACCAACATGTTACTGATGGTCGTGATACTATTCTCCATTTCAGCATTTATCTTACATACTACAAAGCTTGAAGAGTCATGTCTCATTGTCGAAAACTTTCCCTTACTTTATCTGTATGTTATTACTAGTTTCATGTGTGACCTTCGCTGTGTTGTGACTTGTGAAACGTTTAATATATAAAAAGTGTGTTAAATGAGAATGTCTATTTTTTATAATCAAATTTGGGGCCCCATCAAATTTTCTATCTAAATAAACAAAAGGCTTGTTAACACACTTTTGTGAGTATCGTCCTATTTAAATCTTAAAAGCTTTAAGTTCAAGATAAGAAAAAAAAAATGACATTTCATTCTCCAATGTCAATTACAGATACATATATAGTCATGAGAACTCATGGACTTACCTTGTTAATGAAATTTGGGGGATTCAAAAATATTCGGAGAAATGTTTTTGTATTAATGTTTTATTCATTTAACATTGAATATACTATATAGTATAGTTTCCCACTGACCAGCAGGGACAAAATATATAAATTATATTTAAACAGCCGTTTAGACCCAGAAATGTTAATTTGCTCTGGTTCGCCCAGTTTTAATCGATTCAGCTAAAATCAAAATGTTTCAAATGGGTTTGGTATTGTAGGCGACTAAGTTGTCTGACTTCTTTAGAACCATGATGGATAGTAGTTAATTTAATTTCAAGGATGATGTTGATCTGAATCTAACCCAAGAGCCAAGACCATAAACAAACATTTTATGTGGATATATATACATGATACATTCATATAACTAAAGCGCCACACGACTGGTCGATGTATGAGCGTCCGTTTTCTATCATCGTTATTTATACAAAAGCAATGGGGACCACGTACGTATAACGTACCAAAAGGAGCGTCATCACTCCTTTTTTCCCTTTCTTATTGCATGGACCGATGCGAATATAGAAGAAAATGGTATACATATAACATGCATGAAATCGTTTTCATGAGATTCATAGATATAAATTATATAAGGTTCTTGAGATCTAACGAACATCGCGATCAGTCGTCGGATTCTTTAGATGAATCCGATATTATCTTCTGGATCAACTGGGTTGTCTCTTCCTCCGACATTTGCTCTTGTTTGCTTTGCCTCTCTTCATAGGCCTTGAAGAACTCCTTGTTCTCTTTCTCCAGCTCTTTCCAAACTGTAAAACATTCAATTTAATATGGGCAAATAGACTCAAAATTAACTATTGGACAAAATCGATTCGAATATATACAGGTTGCAAGTACGAACTAGTTTTTAATTTTCTATGTAAACAAATTGTAAATTTGTATGTTAAAGGCACTTTATCACTAGTCTTTGAATTACACATGAGCACTTATTTATTGATGCAAAACATTCAAAGATTGATCAGTCACGTAAAAACATATATGTAGGTATGTTATATTATATGGCAAAATCAAATTCTACATGATGGTATAATTAAGAAGAGGAGAGAGAGGAAAACCAGTTGAGGTGATGACAGGAGTGATATTTGCATGCTTAAAGAGAGCTTCCACGCACTCTTCTTTGCTCATGTTGAAGATCAAACATTTCTCTATCATGTGGTGCACCTGTACATATAAAAAACGATTGATCCAAAGATATTGAGATATAAATAAAACACAAATAAAATCACTCATAAATCCTTTGCGAAGAAGAGTGCATATGGAGTTCTTGAATCATATAAACATAGTACCATGTGAATGTAAGAAGCAGAAGAAGAATCAGCCATTGGTAATAGAAACCCTAGAATTAACACTATAACTTAAAAGAGTGCCTTCTCTAAAAGACACTTGTGGAGATAAAGACACTCATATATAGAAGAAGATCACCCAAAAAAACAAGAAGACAAAAGAGTGTATAGTTGAAAGATGATGTGTATGCATGGGCCAGAAGTCCCACGTGGGAGATTGATCATAATTGGCTGAGAAAGGATTAGAAGAGATTTGTAAAATCACCCTTTCTCTCTTCTCCTTTGTTTTTTCTATTTCCATCCCACGCTTTATCCACGTGATCCATGGCCCACTCTTTTTACTATTTTCTGCAAAATTACACTTTAGTCATAATAATTTATTAATTTCCGTAATGTTCTAGATATCTATATTTTTAAGTTTATGGTTAATTTTATATTAGAATGCATTTTGTAGAGGCTGTAATAGCATGATTGATGAATGGAAGAAAACGAAATTTTAAAGTAGTGATAAATAAATAAATAAATGTCTTGAACAATTGTAGTTAACAGTGTTATTAAAATAGAATATAATTTTATTTTTTTTTGGTAAAAAAATAGAATATAAATTATACTGTGAAATCTATAACTTAAGTGTTAGCACTTTTTTAAAGCTTCCACCAAGAAAGAAAACTGTTGTAATTTATAATGTATAGCTAAGGTAAACTATACATGTGTGCGTTCGACTTTACATTTGTGATACGAAGTTTCTTATACATGTGGGCATATGCCATTAATTACAATACTCGAGGATCAATCCTTAAGGATAAATCAAGAGCTAATTCACTGGGAATGCATGTAAATGATAATTAATCTAAAATAAATAAGTTTAATTAAAAAAAACACTTAACTAAGATACAACTTAAAACTCGATATGACTAAAGCAGACTAAACCAAGAAACAAATGCAAGTAAAAGAAGCCAGCCAAGATTCAAAAGTAAAACAAACAAATAAGTAAATGAGAACCGAAGCTTAATGACATGCATAGAAACTAAATTACCTTGGGGTCAAGGTTAGTGACTTGGGTGATCCATGATATAAATTCAATCAATCGATGTTAATATTAAATCTATGAACACCCATTTAAGTAATACACTTTCATGAAAATATAGCTCTACATTAATAAAGCATTTAATATCCATTTTCATTAGTAATAACAAGCTAAGCATGTATAAATTTGCCAATAAATATTTTAATCCATCGGCTAAATATATAAAGCACTTGTAAAATTAATTTAAATATTATACCAAACACCTCAAGTTCTAGATATTGACTAGCAAGATGGAATATGTCAATAAGCAAGGATCACTGTAATTTAATCCCTAAACATCATAAATAAACATTTGTTCAAAAAAACATCATGAATAAACATTTAATCACCCTTATCCCCTAATCTAAAATGTCAAAGCAAACAACTCGCTAGTATTCATGATAACACATATAAATAGCCATGAGAATAATGTGCATATAAAAATAGAAGGGTATTAACAAAATAAGTAAAAGAAATTAAGAACGCTCAGGTATAAGAACGTTCTCTATGTATACGTAGGTCTAAGACAAGTACCATATATTCCACTAGCTACATAGAAAGATCATCAAGATTTCTCTTATCTGATACTGTAAGATATCTAAAGTAACAACAGTAAATTCACCAGTTTCAAAAAAAAAAAAACAATAATATTCAGCTTTCTACATGTTTAGTTGGTTAGTTTGCGTTTTAGCCTAATTGAGATCTATAGTACTCCAATTATTATATAGATTTCTTATAAATACTATTCATAAAATATCCATTGGGATATAGTAATACCGTCAGTCTATGACATGTGTAGTGTAAAGTTACGATGATGGTAAGCAAAAAAAAAAGACAAATTGAGCAACGCAGTTTTTGGTTGGGTAAGGTGGAAGCGGCAGATCAAAGTTTTTGACTGGAGGCCAATGGGCTGTTGACATGTCACGCATAATAATCTACATTGTGATCAAATAATCGCAAACGTGAGAACCAGCTGGATAACGTGGCGCAAATGGACATGCAAGAGAGAACGTTACGTAAAGAAGTCACAGACAAACACATTGAGATTTGAGGGGGTGTTTTTTGTCGAGATGTAAGGTTTCGGAAAGATCCATAAAACTCCGAGATTTAATTTAACTATACATTGCTTATCATGTGGACCTCTCAAAGCGAGTCCTGAAACAGCAACTATTCTCTCGAAGCAATTTCGAAAGAAAAAAAAAATTATTCTCTCGGATCATATTCAAAACCCTATTCATCACTTTCTCTCTCATATCCTTTCTCTCCAGCAAGATTACACACAAGAAGCCTATTCTCTCTCATCCACTTATTCTTTTGACCTACCTACTTCCTTATCCAACTCTAACCATTCATCATGATATCATTGTAATTTGAATCTATATAAGTGGGTAAACAGAAGGTTCCCAAATAATTAAGTAAATAGAACCCGCTAAAAACTATCCTAAATTTATTTTTTAAATCCCTTAATAGCTAATTAGTTAGGGTTAGCTTGAGCCGATTGCAAAATAATAAGTCTTGAACACGAAAAAAAATAAATAGTGAACAAATTAGCCCAAAGATAGACACGTGAGCCAAAAATATAAGCTGCTAACATGTGGCTAGTCTGGACCTACTTCCGTGGGTGCCAGGATACTCTTGTATAATTCAAAAAAAAAAGATCAAGCTAATTTTGGGGGTTCAGATCAATTCCAGTTTTTGGATCACACATAATCTCTAACTAAATGAATTTATCTACTTCAAACTATACACCTTATATATATCCTAATCCAATAAATCAAGAATTGTTGATTTCTCTACCTCTACCGTTTGACTGTTCCTCTCGACGATATAATTTGGTAGGGTTTCGAATTAGATCCTATTTAAGTCATACAAAAATGAAATATCACTCGAGACGAGACAGCTTACATAGACAACAGTTGCAAATAGAGACAAAGGTGGCGCAGTAGAGTCCTATTACTGCCTTCACTCAATTTTCAAACCAAAAGCTCTTTAAAAAGCAAACCAGTATTTGTCGCAAAGACGAGTGGAGATTCTATTGACCATAGCCACCCACTCAAGGGCACTAAAGCAGTTTCAGATTTCGTATTGTTTTGTTAGTGTATGGTGTGATTGAGTTTCATATACCGAATGAGAGCATGCCGTATCAGCAAAACGGAATAAGTTGGTTGTATTTTTTCCTTTGAGCCAAAACAAGTGAAAGACGTATGACATTATTGGACCTGGCAGAGGTATTCAATTAAAGTGCCTCGTTTTAAATATTTATACACATCTGAGCTATTTGGTTGCACTAATTAATTTAATCACGAGTAAAAAGAAAGCTTTGGTTCAATTAGTTTGTATCAACCCGTTGAATGATTCTTTTGGGTTTGAAATGGCAAATACTAAATATATATTAACACTTAAGTATGGTAAAATGGAACAAAATATTTTATATCTATACTATTAAAAGAGAAGGAATTCTAAAAAATCTACCTATGAAAAGTTGTTGGACCTATTTACTAGAACACTACAAGAAAACACAAGTTTTACGAGGGCAGTTTTCCTCGCTAATTCGTCGTAAAAGCAGTGTTACGACGAATTAGCGAGGAAACCCGTTTCGTCGTTATACGTTTGTCGTAACGCATATATCCTCGCTAATTCGTCGTAAGTTAGCGAGAAAATAATTTCGTCGTAAAAGCGAAGGAGGATATTTCGTCGTAAAGACCACGTAAAGATTCCTCGTAAGGACGTCGCTAATTTTCCTCGTAAAGACCACGTAAAGATTCCTCGTAAGGACGTCGCTAAGTTTCCTCGTAATTACCACGAAAAACTTTCCTCGTAAACCCACGTAAATAAATACTCGTAAAATTAACGTAAATACCTTGACAGCTTTCCACGTAAAGAAAACGTAAAAACCTTGATAGATTTCCACGTTATTTCCTTGTAAATGTTTCCTCGTAAAAACCACGTTAAGCTTCCACGTAAAGAAGCCGCAAAATTAGCTACGAATTTACTTCGTTTCATTATTTTATAGAAATATAAAAAATATAATTATAAATATAATTTAAATTATTTAAATTATTAATAAAATTAAAATTCTAAAAAAATCAAAACCAAAATATTTTATATATAAATAAGTTTTGAATTCATAATACAAGAACCGAAATTAAAAAGAACTTGGGTGGTCGTTAATTAATCGCCTCGTAGAATTCATCACTCCTCGCCTGAACATCCGCCTCGGCATGTGAGTCGTCGGTCGGTGACTGGCCTGGGATAGGATTTTGTTGTCGCATGGTCCTCAACAAAGTCGCCCATTCCGGATTTGTGGCCGCTACAACGTCCAAGAAGCCCTCGAGTCCACCCATACGAGATCGCAGCTGAGTAGAATCTCTACGCAGCTGAGTAGACTCTCTACGCAGCTCTTCGGACTCCCTACGCAGCTGAGAGACTTCATCATCCCGTCGCTGAACATAAGACGATGTCGCTCTCGGAACATCGTTGACGGAACCAATCCCCAACGTCCGTCCCTTTTTTTTAGGGACAACCTTAAAAACAAAAAATAAATTTTGTTAGTAAAAATTTAAAGTTAAATTAAATGAATATTTAAAAAAATTAAAATTTTAGAAAATTTACCTCCTCGTAAAGCTTATCCACTTCAGGTGTGGATAAGGTGACGGGTAATCCATCGGTGGACTGTTGGGTCAGCTGGGTCTGGCGTTCTTCAACCCGAGCAGCCAAATCGTTGTAGATTTGCTCGGACTTGCCATCTATAAATCGGCCCGCCTTGTTCTTGTGGGTCCTCTCGTAAAGTTGCATAAGAGACGGGAATTCTCCCGTCTCTTTGGCCTAAAAAAACATTTAAGAAAGTTGTTAATTAGAATATATATAAAAATATACTAAAAATTTAATATAATTAAATTTTTAATTACCATTTCCAAACGGACACCAGCGTGGGGTTTTTGGCCCGTAGTGTGAAGCATCGGCCCGTTCCCGTGCTCATCGACTGTGTTACGGGAGTTAGAGCAAGACTGGGCGATTCTAATGGAATCAGGAAGACGCCAATATCGGATGAGGCCATCCCAGACATCCGTGGTGAGCTCAGCGGGTTTGCCACGCTCATACCCCTTCACGATCCAGTCACCCTTCCAGTTGGAGACCGTGTCCAACAAGCGAACTTTCGCCTTCGCTTCAAACTTCTTCCTCACCCTCTCAGTGATCCCGAAGGCCCAATTATATTTTTGCTGTTGGAAAAAATAATTTATAATTAGTTTTTCAGAAAAAAATATATATATAAATAAAAAAAAATTTAAAGATATATATTTAATTAATAGAACTTACAGCGTAAATTTTGAACCACGTCTTTCTGACGTAGTGGGGCGTCATTTTCCAGTTCGGATGTGCCATGGAGAAGTAACCTTTTATCGTGTCGGTTACGTCCGATGCAAGACATCCGTCAATCCCCCACCTGAAAAATACAAATTTAAAATATAAATTATTTTTTAAAGTTATAAAATAATTTAAAAAGAATAAAAAAATAATGAAACATACCATAAAGTTCCGTCCGGTCGGTCGGGGTCGATGACTGGTAAACCTTCTCTGCCTGGCAGACGGAGAATGTCCTCTACGGTGTACTGCGAGTAAGGAGCACTCGGAGGCACCATCAAATCGGGATGAATCTCGGCCGCGGGCATCGGAGGTGCCGGCATCGTAGGAGGCACAGGAGGAGGAGGCATCTGGGGAGGCACGTGAAGAACCGATGGTGCACTAGAAGAAGGAGATCCAATGACTCTCTGAGTGTACTGAGTCTCGGGGACAGTCTCCTGACCCGAAGAACCGGGAGCTGAAGAAGACGACGGGTCTAAACGACTACCCGGCTCACCGAACATCTCTCTGTAATGGGCAGTAAGTCTACCTTTTCGAACCTGAGAAAAAAATTTAATTTTTTAAATTTTCGTAAACATATACTTCCCAACATTATCCACCTAATCAACACTAAATAACATAAGATCCGTAAACCTATCTAAATTCCCTATACTAACCACCTAATCTATCCTAAACTAATCAAACTAGAGAGGAATTAGAGAGACTTACCATTGCTACGAATTAGGGAGGAAGTGGAGAGGAAGTGGAGAGGAAAGACGGAGCGAGCTCGCTCGGGATATATATAAGATTACTTGTCCTCGTAATTTCCTCGTAAACTTACGAGGAATTACAGAGGCCCGCGTTTTCAGTTACGACGAAATAGCGACGAAATACAAAGGCCCGCGTTTTCGTTAACGACGTTTTTACGACGAAAAGGGTTACGTGGAATTAACGAGTAACCAGTTACGAGGAATTAGCGAGCCTTTATTTTCTATAAATACCCACAACTTTCCTTCTCAAACCACACACACAAGTCCACACACACAAGTCACACTCCTCACCAAAATACTTTTCAAATTAGAAATATTTGAAAAAAAAAAGAAAAGAAGATATTAGAATTTATGTGGGTGAGACTTAAGTCTCGCCACATATAATTCTAGTATCTTTCTTTTTTTCTTTTTTTCTAGTTTTTATACTATGAGGAAGTAGCAAGTCCCGCTTTTCACCAATTTAGAAAATTTGGAAAAAAAAGAAGAGAAGAAGATATTTGGAACTCATGTGGTCGAGACTTACGTAAGTCTCGCCAAATGTGATTCAAACATCTTTCTTCTCTTCTTTTTTTTAGTATTTTTAATATTTTCGTCGTAATATCGTCGTTAGTTTACGACTCTTTTACGACGATTCTGGCTTACGTGGAATTAGCGTGCCCCGCTTTTTTAATTTCGTCGTAAATCCTCGTGGCCTTACGAGGTGTTTACGACGAAATCATCCTACGTGGAATTAAAGAGTGCCTCCTTCGTCATTTACTTTACGTGGTATTTACGTCAATTTACCTTACGAGGTCTTTACGACGATTACGTCCTACGTGGAATTAAAGAGTGCCTCCTTCGTCATTTACTTTACGTGGTATTTACGTCAATTTACTTACGAGGTCTTTACGACGATTCTGTCCTACGTGGAATAAACGACGATTACGTCGTACATTCGACGTCAAATTACGAGGAATTAACGAGCAGTACGTTTAAATCCCTAAAATCCGAAACCCCAAACCCCAAAACCCCATATTCCTTATCTTCTACTTCATATATTCCAAACCCCATGTTTATTTCCATTCCAAACCACAATTCCCACATTTACTTATTTATAAAACAAACTCCCACAATTTCTTATTCATAAAACAAACTCCCACATTACCTTATTCATAAAACAAACTCTCACATTACCTTATTCATAAAACAAACTACACAAAATCAAATACATCAATCGGATACATCGACATTCTCGTCATCACTAGAAATATCATCATTTTCATTAAACTCGTCTTCTACAGCTTCGTCTGTGGCATCATCGGTAAGATCTTCGTATTCGTGATTATGCGGATCAATGAGAAGGATGTCATCAACTTCTTGTTCAGGTTCCTCGACTTCATTTATCTGTTCTTCTTGCAATGGTGGTTCTTCTCCACTGATGATTCGTCCTCGAGGTGTAACTTTGATCACTGCTAACCAATTTATACCCGAATCTCTCATCCGAGGGTATGGAAGGAAGCTAACTTGGTCTGCTTGTGAAGCTAAGATGAAAGGCTCGAATTTGTTGTACCGACGTCCACCGTTGACATCAACTACACCAAATTTGTTAGACCGAACACCTCTGTTGACGACGGGGTCGAACCATTCACATTTGAAGATGACGCATTTCAGCTTCAGTATCCCTGGAAATTCGACTTCAATAATCTCCGTCAAGATCCCGTAGAAATCTGTTTCCCCTTTCACACATATTCCATAGTTACTGGTCGCCCGCTGTCTACCATACTCATATGTGTGAAAAGTGTAGCCTCGTGTGAAATACATCTGTGATGTGGTGACCTTTACAAGTGGAGATTGAATTACTTCGTGTAACCACTTAGGATAATCTGCATCGTCGTCATAATCAACCTGCAAAAATAAAGAGAACATTAAAATACAAATCATGTATGAAAAAATAGTTTGAGTTATATAACTGATTCCGCAACCACTTAATGAAGTGCTGATCTTTCCTTTTGTCTACGTCACTTGTGGATATACCAGGAAATGTTTCTTCGACTTGAGAAACAAATAGGCTGTAAAATTAATCACATTTCATAGGAATGAATCTCTTGCAATTATATAATTAATTATATGTGTTTTGAAGTGTCCATATATGTTACCTTTCAAAATAACGCATCAATGGATCCTCGCAATTGAGTAGAATATAGGTGTGTGCACTATGAGCGTCTTGTTCACTCGACCACCAAACCTCTTTAGACTTCCCACCGAGTCGTCCAATCTGGCTAAAGATGTCTGGAACACCAGCAACTGCATATGTTGGCGCAACTCCACCATCATCATATCTTCTTGGAGCTCTTCTACGGGTACGTACTTTTGACGCAAAGTAGTACGATGTGAAGTGAGAAACTTCTTCCGTCAAACTTCCAGCAATTATAGAACCTTCAACTTTGGCGAGGTTCTTTGCTTTTCCCTTCAAATATTTCATGGCTCGCTCATACTGATACATCCATCCGTAATGTACAGGTCCACGAAGCAATGCTTCATATGGGAGGTGGACAGCTAGATGCTCCATGACGTCAAAAAATCCAGGAGGAAATATCTTCTCCAAGTTGCACAATAAGATGGGAATGTTCTCCTGAAGCTGTTCTACAACTTCTTCTTTAAGAGTGCGTGTGCTCAGATCCCTGAAAAATGCTCCAATGCCTTTTATATTCCAAAAACAATTAAACACATTGTTAGTCGTATATTATTTTGCAAACTAGACCGTTATAAAATTATTGTGATATAAAACACTACGAACCTGCAAGTGCTTCATGTACGTTTGTTGGAAGTAGCTCCGCAAATGCAAAGGGCAGTAGTCGTTGCATAAAGACATGACAATCATGACTCTTCATCCCAGAGAACTTTTGACCCTTTTCAACACATCTAGAGAGATTTGAAACATACCCATCGGGGAACTTCACTTCTGATGCCACCCAGTTGAACAACACCGACTTTTTTTCTGAAGACAGTCTGAATATCGGAACGGGAACTTGTCCATTGCTTTTAATATGTAACTCGCTTCTTGAGCAAATATCCGGCAAGTCCAACCTCGATTTTATGTTGTATTTTGTCTTCCCTGGGACATTCAATATTGTATTCATGATGTTCTCAAAAAATTCTTCTCTATATGCATCACATCGAGATTGTGGCGCAGAAGAAGATCCTTCCAATATGGCAACTCCCAAAATATACTCTTCTTGTGCCAGTTGTGATGAACACCGTAAGAATCAGGCATATTACGAGGGACATGCCAATTACCACCCCAACGAACTGTTTCGTTAGCTCCGTAGTAGTCGATTTGTGCTTCAATTTGTTCTCCAGTTAGATATGGTGGAGAAGTGTCTCTCACAACCCTTTTGTGCCTAAACAAATTCTTGTTTCTTCGGTAAGGATGGCCAATGGGAAGAAATCGACGATGACAATCAAACCAACTTGTCTTCCTACCATTCTTCAGTTGAAACGCATCTGTCGTTCCATTACAATATGGACAAGCTAATCTCCCATGTGTAGTCCATCCAGACAACATCCCATATGCAGGAAAGTCACTTATGGTCCACAAAAGCATAGCTCGCATCGTAAAATTCGTCTTCGTTGAACATCATACGTCCTCACCCCTGTTGACCACAAATCCTTCAACTCTTTTATCAGTGGTTGTAGGAAAACATCCAGGGACCTTTTTGGATGGTTCGGACCAGGTATCAATATCGTCAAGAATAGCAACTCCCGTTGCATGCACATCTCCGGTGGCAGGTTGTATGGCGTAAGAAAGACTGGCCACAATGAATATTGTCTCCCTGACATTCCGAACGGACTAAATCCATCTGTGCATAATCCGAGATACACATTCCGGCTATTGCTAGCAAAATTCGGATGTACTTTGTTGAAATGTTTCCAGGCTCTTGCATCTGATGGATGAGTCATCTCACCATCCGTCTAAGTATGCTCGGCATGCCATCTCATCTTTGCAGCAGTCTGCTCTGATTGATACAATCTTTTCAATCTGTCTGTAATTGGTAGGTACCACATCCTTTGGTACGGTACCCTATTACGTCCCCGTCCTTGCGGCTTGAATCGTGGCTTCTTGCAGAATCGACATACTTCTAGCTTCTCATCATCTCCCCAATAGATCATGCAGTTGTCGATGCAGACATCTATCATCTCCGAAGGCAACCCAAGACTATAAACTAATTTCTGAATCTCATAATAAGAATCAGCAGACACATTGTCTTCCGGCAAATACTCTTTAAACAAGTCCGCCCATTCGTTCATGCAACTTTCAGGTAGATTGTGATCAGTTTTAATATTCATCATTCTAGCAGCCAACGACAATTTAGAGAGACCTTCTCTACAACCACTGTAAAGTGGTTGATTCGCCGCGTTTAACATTCCGTAAAACTTTTTTGCATCTATATTAGGTTCTTCATCTTCATCATGAGCTACGAATGCATCAGCTACCATATCATGAACCCTATCATAATCTACCATCTCCTCCTGATGGTAACTATGTTCATTATGCAAATGATGATTAACCGGTTCTTCCTGAAAATTGCTATTACTACTACTAGCTTCATTCTGATCATAATTATAACCTTCCCCATGTTGAAACCAGATATAGTAATTTGGCGTGAAACCTCTATTTATTAAATGCTTCCAAACATTTTCACGGTTTGCCAATTTCGAATTGTTGCATTTCCGACAAGGACAGAACATCTTACCACTTTCTTGGGCGAGCGGTGTTGAATCTGCTTGGTGCATAAATGTCTCCAGCCCCGCAAGGTATTCTTTCGTCACTCTCCCGTTAGCATCTCTATGCATATACATCCAATTCCGCAACTCGTAAATAGTCCCAGAGCCAGCCATTTTTTTTTCTTTCACGTTTTTTGTTGTTGGTGTGTTTAAAATGATGTTCCAACATCCATATTTATAGAAAATTTCGAATCTGGTAGTTGTAATTTTACTATGAAATTACGACGAAAATTAATTGTATGGCCAAAAAAAAACGTGAGCCACCTACCAAGTTGGTGGATTCAAAATTTCCTCGTTAAGTACACGTAAAATATTTCGTCGTAAAGCACTCGCGAAATTTACGAGGAAAAACTATTTCCTCGTAAAAGCCACGTTAATTTACATCGTCTTTACGACGAATATTTTTTGTCGTTAGCTTACGACGAAATAACGATGCTTTTCTTTCTCAACGTACTTTCCTCGCAAAATCAACGTTTTTTTACGAGGATTATTTTTCCTCGTTAAACTTCCTCGTTAAAATTACGTTTTCTTGTAGTGGAAACTTAATATTTGAAATTTACTTTAATCAGTCAAAATATATCAATATTATTAAAATATGATCTTTCCTAATATTACTCCTACAATATCTCTGTATCCAACAAATTAATGTCATAATCAGTTAAATTAGTTATAATTTTTTTTATGTTATTTAGTTAATCACCATTCACCAGTATGCAATATCATTTACATATAATTTCCACTCCATCGCCGTCAATTCATAAGTAGGTCTACATATGAATTCCATTAGTTCATACCACACAATCTTATTTGTGCCAATTGACACATCTATTAATCCACACATTGCAAAATTATGAAACTGAACACATACTATATTCTAAGTTTCAACCAACCCGATGCTAGCCATCCAAACCAAATTACACAATACTAATTTTTTTGAAAAATATATATGTTTTCCTATCTAAAAATCTCTCATACATAATATGCACATCTTAAATGTAACCAATTACAAAACTATCACAACAAAGTTTACCATTCTAAGTTTATATATCAAACCATTATAACTATCAAAAATAATTTATATAACGGTCTAACCTTCTTAAATAATTTTAATATTATTTCGGGTATTTAAGATCCAAAAAATTCAAAGTACATGAAAATTTAAAAAAAATATTTGAAAATCCAAACAAGCACCCGGAAATATTCAAATACCAAAAAACACCAAAATTTTACTTAAAATCTGACCGAGGAACCAAAAAATACCCAAAATTTTATCCAAATATCCAAAATATATTTTAAAAAAATTTGAAATTTTACTCAAAATATGAAATTATATTGAAAACCAAACACAAAAATTAAAAAAAATATTGGTAATACCGAAAACATATTTGAAATACCCTAATGTACACAAAACATTTTAGATAGTTTAGGTACCAAATTAGATCTCGGGTAAGACAAAAACTTAAATCGAGATCCACAGGTCCAAAAAATATCTAATATGTGCTTTGCCGTGGACCTGAATTCGAACCAGACCTATATTATCATGTCGATTTTGGTTCGATTTTTTGGGTTGGATGATATGTCAGGCCTGAAAAGAGTTACATAAGAATGTACATAAAAAAATTTAAATAAAGTAACTCATAAATTATATAATTTAAATTTACTTTTTAATATATTACGATTTTGTAACATAATAGTATATAACAATTCTTAAATACTAATTCATTTCAAATTTGGTTTATAATAACAAAACCCGCGCTTTCGAAGCGCGGATCAAAATCTAGTTGTTGTTATATATATACTCATATGTATTTTAAAAATTAATTAATTACTCATTGTGTTTTGTGCTATATACACAAATTGTTCAAGCTACGAAACAAAACCTACGGCTCCACTCATATAGTGGATCCAAATTTACGTTCTGATTGATCGTTGGACATCGATTTAGGAAACTCTTACTATTTTGAAAATCTCCATCCTACCAATATACCACAATGAAATTTGATAAATCTTGAAAATTTTAGATATGTAATTTATTTCATCTTCTCGTATATCCAGAATCACCACTAATAATATCATGTTTGAAATATAAAATCAATTTTTCTAAATGGATTTGATTTAGTAGTGACCTTGAGTATATTCTCAGCACATTAAATTGTGGTGGTAGATGATTGATAGAACACTAGAGCTCGAGTTTTCTAAGTTTAATCATTGTTGGCTATTGTGAACATCTTAAATTGCAAATATATATATATATATATATATATATATATATATATAATGTCTTAAGGGCCAGTCTCCAATAAAAATACAAAATGGTGTAACACTCCATCTCTGTGGAATTCTTGGTCACGAGGCGGCTCTTATGCGACGATGGCCGGCTATGGTTCATATTTGTCTTATCAAATAAGATATACAAACTCATTAATAAATTAAAAAACGCGTCTCAGTAATTTATGTATGAAATAAAATTTAGACTCTTAAGTGTAGTGTAGGCATGGACATATTTTTCCGGATCCGAAGAACCGAACCGGTCCAAAAATAAGGTTTGGTTTGGTTTAAATTGTATTAGTTATTCAAGCGGATCTTATATTTCTAAAACCGAAAACGGAACTAAGAACCGAATAGATACCTAAATTTTTATAATATAGTTTATATACTTATAAATATCAATTATATTTAATTTTAAAACAAATTAAATAATTTAAAATGATTATTTATAAACCAAAATACCCAAAACATCGAATCACTAGAGTTTTTTTTTATCCTATTTAAAATTATCTGAGTTATCCAAATTTTTTTTTTGAAAACCTAAAACTCTGATATATAATCCAAAAACCTAAATTTTCTGATTTTTTGCAATTAACTAAAAAAACTGGAAACAAACTGAAACCGAATGAGATCAAAATTACTTTGGATGTTAGCTGGTTCCAAACTTTGTTACATGAACTGAACCAAAAATCCGAAATAGTCGAACCAAATTTCTAAATACCAAAACGAACCATAAACCTATAGAACTGGAGAACTAAAGAACCGAAAGAACCGAACCGGAGAACAAAAGAACCAAAAGAACCGAACCGGAACCGAACTGAGAAATGAGTGTTTAGTGCTACTTGAGTGCTTCTTCGATTCAACTGACTTTGAAGTAGGGGTGGGCACTTTGGTTATTTTATCGATTCAGTTCGGTTCGGTTTGGTTAATTCGGTTTTAGAATTTTTTCAACTGAGGTAAACCATAATTAGTTTGATTTAGATCGGTTTTAGTTCGGTTTGTATTTGGCTATGTTTGTGTTTCGGTTCAGTTTAATCGGATTCTCTTAGTTTAATTCTTTTAAAAGAAATACTATTTTAAAACACATGGTCATGAAATTGTCATGCTGCTGAATATAAAAAAACTATATAAAGTATATAAACTAAATCCAGTAAAATTTTGAAATAAAAACCTTAAAACACACACACACACAAAATTATAGGAATATAATCAAATCAAAGTTAATAAAGTAAATAGAAAATTAAAAAGAAAGTCATTAATAATGCTTCTAAAAAATAAATTAATCAAATATAAAACTGAAAAAAATCTTTAAAAGACCACAAAAAAAAGTTTATAAGAACACAATCAAATCATTTAGTTATCAATGTTAACTAAAGTAAGTGGAAAACTAAAAACCCAACATTGTTAATAAAGTTAATAGTAACTTTAGTGTTAGGATTATGTAACGAAATTGCATTGGTTTCGCGGTTCGGCTTACTTTTTGCCGACCCCTACTTCGAAGTATTCACCCTTTGTTCTACGATTTTTTCAAAACTTGTGAATATACCTTTGAATGTCATGATTATGTAACGTCGAGTTGTTGGGGTTAACGTAGCGGTCATAGTGGCACAAAAACGAAACCCAATATGAGTTTTACTGAATAGAAATATTTTCCCCTTTGGGCAATTCTAGTTGTTGGGCTTTGCGCAATGGTCATTGGATATTGTTTTTGTTCCTAACAAGTAACTAGCAGTCTAGTAGTAAAGAGAAAAAAAAACCATTATTTTTTGTTGTTGTTGTTTTAAAGAAAGCTTGGTATGGAGAAGAAGATAACGTATATAAACACGAGGTCAAGATTATCCAACACCTTAAAAGAGCTTCCTTTTTCACAGCCATGGTGAACCTCTCTACTTCCTTCCACCAAATCTCCCCTTCCTTCTTCCATCTCCGCCTCCGTATCCCCGCCGCTTCCTCTCTCCCCAAACGCGGCGGCGGAGGACATGGTAGTTTGTTCTCCTTGTCGATCAGAGCGTACATAGAGAAACCAAACTCCATCTCCAGCTTCGCCAACACAGTCATCGGTTCTCTCCCGGTCATTGGACTCCTCGCTAGGATCCTCAGCGACGAAGGCGGCGTCGGAAGGGATCTCGTCGACTTCGCCGAGTTTAGGAAACGAGTTGGGAATAAATGCGCCCCTAGTGATTCTAGAGCTTTCTACGAGTTCCAACAGCGACGAGGCAAGGTACTGTCTTTAATTGATCATTTAGTTGGTGTACGAGTTACTGTTATTACATATGGTTATGTCGGAATACACCATTCAAGCAAATGTTTTGAGCATTTTTTTGTTGATTTTATTTCAGATAATCTATGATTATATTGTTGTGTTACACAAAGTTATACTATCTTTTTTGTTGGGTGTTAGTGTGTGATCAGGATTTTAAGTGGCTTGTTTGGTTTGTTTTATATGTCGGAATATTGTGTATTCTCTGTGATTTTACACCAATAAAGCAAATGTCTTTAGCATTTTTTTGTTGATTTTATTTAAGATAATGTATGGTTGAATTTGTGTTACATAAAGTTGTTGTCTTTTGTTGTGATCAGCTTTTAAGTGTCTTGTTGGTTTGTTTAATATGTCGGAATATTGTATTCCCTGAGATTTTACACCATTTAAAATATCATTTTTGTTGGTTTATCTGAGATAATGTATGGTTGAGTTGTTGTGTTACATAAAGTTATATCCTTTTTTGTTGGGTGTTAATGTGTTTGATCACATTTTAAGTGTCTTGATTGGTTTGTTTGGTAGGCAGGAGAACCTTTGTATGTGCTTCTTTGCTGTTGGGTTGCTGCTGTAGGTGCAGGGCTTCTTAAATCTGAAGAGATCCTCGAAGGTGTTACGAGGGTTAGCATTTCAAATGATCTAGAGTTCGAAGAACAGAACTTTATTGCTTTGATGACTGAAGCTAGACAGGTTCGGTTTGGTCTCTAATCCCTGCTCTTTAGACATGTGCTGTTGTGTATTTGTTTGCAAATCTTCTTTTTATTGGTAATGCAGAGAAGGGCAAAGCTGAACGTTGCAGCACCAACAATCCCAATGGAACTAAGAGTCGAAAAGGCCCTTGAAGGCATCTATGCTTGTTGCTTCAGGAGGGGAGTTATTGAGGAGGAAGATGAGAAGCTGCTTCTAGTGATGCTTACCGCGGTTTTCCCGTCTGTTGACAAGTCTGAGATAGAGAGAATCATCAAAGAGAAGGCGACGAGGGTCGCAGAAGGAGGAGAAGAAGAGAATCTGGCCGAGCCGAAACGGCTGCCTAAAGAAGCTATTCAAATGCAAATGAAGGATCTTGAGTTCCTTCAACAACAAAGCATAGAATCTTAACAATGTGGCAAATCTGTTTTTACTTTCAATTTGGATAAGGAAAATGCAATAACTTGAAATGTATCCATGCTTTGTTACTTTGTTTAAAAGCTAAACAGTTCATAGTCACCAGGAGATACGCATGATAGTAATAACAGGACATATCCTAACAGGGATTTTAACCCGAACCAGCTGAACCAAATCAATTTTTTTTTGGTTTATTTGGCTATTAGCAGTTTAATTTGGTTGTCTACAAAAATAATTGGGTTCAGTTACTGGTTAGTTCAATTTTCTGAAAAAAATAACCAAATTTCAAACTAAACTTACCAAAATTTCGAACTAGAATAACTGAACTAACTAAAATTATCTATAAATTGTTGACCAGACTAAACCTAATTTAACCATAACCAAAAATTAAATTGAATTTTCAAAAACCTTACTAACCAAATACCAAACTGAACCGAATCAAAATTTTCGGTTGACTTTTGGTAAATTTTTGTGTAAACTGAACTAACTGAAAACTAAACCATTTGAACCGAATTTACTGAACAAACCAAACCCACAAGCTTACTAAAACACATGTAGAAAGTCAAACTTTGAGTTAAAGAGCATGCTTCCTCACAAACCGGACCAAATCAAAATTTCCGGTTCAGTATGATAAACCTTTATACAAACCGATCTAACCAAAAACCAACCATCTGAACCGAATTACCCAACCGAACCTGGAAAGGAACATGTAGAAAAAGTCAAACTTTAGAGTAAAGAACATTCATCCACCCAACTAACCGAAAAACATGACGCTGATGACTTCGAGGTTCCTGTAATAAAATCAAAACAGCAAAAAAAAAAAAAAAAAAAAAATCCAAATCTATCTTCCCATGTGAATAAACATCCCCTGTGTCGTTGACAAACACACACACACACACTCAAAAATGGCACTGAATCTTCCTCTTCTTAATACCCTTTTGATACTCCTCTCTTTATCCACCACCATCACTACATCTCTTCCATCGCCGTCTCCCGTGACTAGTCACCAAGGCTCTCCTCCTTATCTATGGCCATTACCGGCGGAATTTACCTCCGGAGAAGAAACCCTCTCGGTGGATCCTTCCCTTTCTCTGACCGTAGCTGGAAACGGCGGCGGATCTCCGATCCTTAGAGCTGCATTCGACAGGTACATGGGGATGATCTTCAAGCACGCTTACAATAGAGCTTCTTCTCTCTTGACGAGAATTAGATTCCTGAGTATGGTTGAGTATGACATCACTTCTCTCAAGATCATTGTTCACTCGGATTCTGAAGAGGTAAAGTAGTAAAATAGAATCTTGATTTGATGAATCCACTTTTCAAGATTTGGTTTGTTTCTTTTGTTTCAATGATCAGCTTCAATTGGGTGTGGATGAGAGTTATACATTGATGGTGTCTAAGAAGAATGAGCTATCTATTGTAGCAGCTGCAACCATTGAGGTTTGTGTCTCACTTTGCAGTCACACTTTTGATTCTCTTCTTATATCTCTTTTGGCTTGTGTGTTTCAGGCTAATACTGTTTATGGTGCTCTTAGAGGATTGGAGGTGAGTAAGCATTTAGTAACTATAATGCTACATTTGACTCTGTGGTATTGATTTTTCCAGATAAAGAATGTACTTTGCAGATGGTTTAGTGTTTATGTTTTAAAATGGGTGAATTGATATGTTGGAGATGAGTTTATCCATCTTGTTATACTCTATACTGATCTTATATGCATAAAGAATATTTCCTTTCATTTTTTTGTTTAATAGCTTAGCTTATGATCTTATATATATGTATATAGAATATGTCTTTTCATTTGAATGATCTTCCTCTTCGTATATGTATTTCTTCTATGTTCTGATTCTTGAAATTTTGAATTGTTTGCTTCTTTTTTTTTCTTGTTGAATGTCATGGATTCTTTTTTGATAATTCTTTGTGTACTTTTATTTATGAAAATGTTGCAGACGTTTAGCCAGTTGTGTGCTTTTGATTACTTGACCAAATCTGTGCAAATATATAAAGCACCCTGGTTTATTCAAGACACACCTAGATTCCAGTACCGTGGTCTGCTAATAGGTAACTTAAAGTCAATATCTCTGTCTCTCTATTGTTCAGTTCAATCACACGATAGATAATGTAACATTCTATCGTTTTCAGATACATCAAGACATTTTCTACCAGTTGATGTTATCAAGCAGATCACTGAATCTATGTCATACGCTAAACTTGTAAGACTTCATGCTTGTTTGTTCATGTGGCTACACCATGCTTTCTAACTTCGTCACTACTCGGTTATGTGAGGTAGAACGTCCTGCATTGGCACATTGTAGACGAGCAATCGTTTCCTTTTGAGACTCCTACGTATCCTAATCTGTGGAAAGGAGCTTATTCGAGATGGGAGCGTTATACAGTTGAGGATGCCTCTGAGATTGTCAGGTAATGGCTTTAAGCTTGGTATTTTATAAGAAGAAGCTTAGTTCTTTTTACTTACTAATATTCTTTGTTCTTCGCTTTTGTGATCTCCACTGTGAAGGTTTGCCAAAATGAGAGGTACTTTCTTGACTAACTCTGTAGCCTAACATGACTGTAATGGGAAGCACCTCCTAATAGTTATAGCTGTTTTGATCATATGCTTGTAATGGTTGGGATTACATCTCATGCAGGTATTAACGTCATGGCTGAACTAGATGTTCCTGGCCATGCTGAATCATGGTACTTATAAAACTTTTGCTCCTCTATCTCAATCTCACACTGTTATTAGTCATACATAGGTTTTTATCTTCCAGCAGAGGTTGTAATATCCTAGTAGCATAGGATCTTAATTGTTGAGCTTTAAAGTTTATATAAAAAAAATGTGGATGTACTTTGTGTTATTACACTCCTCCTTATGCTCAAGAACATGTTGTAGTGTGTGTAGGTTTGAGAATTTTGAGCTATCATTATCTTTATCATCACTCTTTGAATGTGTATGGTTTGCGTTTCAATGCAGGGGAACTGGATACCCTGATCTTTGGCCCTCTCCCTCTTGCCGAGAGCCCCTTGACGTTACTAAAAACTTTACATTCGATGTGATCTCTGGCATTTTAGCAGGTCTACTTCAACTAGTTGACTCATTTTGGTAGTATTATGCAATTATGTATGTCATGTTTTGATTCTCATATGTTCCTATCACGCATCTCATCTCGGTATTGTGACAGATATGAGAAAGATATTCCCATTTGAGTTTTTCCACTTGGGCGGTGATGAAGTAAATACAGGTTGGTTTGATCAAATCTCTACTTCCTTTTTATACTTAAGTCACTCTTAAAAGACTAAATGTCGCATGTTTTGGCAGATTGCTGGAAGAACACAACTCATGTCAAGGAATGGTATTCACATGACTCTTCTTTCATGCCACTCATCATTTCATTTATAAGAGAAACTTTGAAGTCATCTTTATAGTTTGATTAATATATATCTGTCCATGATTCTCAACTGCAGGCTTCATGGTCGCAACTTCACTTCTAAGGACGCATATAAGTACTTTGTACTCAGAGCACAACAGATAGCTATATCTAAAAACTGGACACCCGTCAACTGGTACAATAGCAAAAAAGTTTGTAGCTTAAGTTGCATTATGTGTCACATAATAATGTTGTGATTATGGACGACTCTTCAGGGAAGAAACATTCAGTTCGTTTGGAAAAGATCTTGATCCACGGACCGTGGTGCAAAACTGGTAAAGATTATACAATACCAATGTAATAAAAAACAACATGAATCTTCGTTTATGTCAAAGCTGCTCTCGTTGCAGGCTAGTATCTGATATATGTCAAAAGGCGGTAGCAAAAGGATTCAGATGCATTTTCAGTAACCAAGGATATTGGTACCTCGACCATCTAGATGTCCCATGGGACGAGGTTTACAACACCGAGCCTCTAAATGGAATCCATGATCCTTCTCAGCAAAAGCTTGTGATTGGTGGAGAAGTTTGCATGTGGGGTGAAACAGCTGATACATCCGTTGTACTTCAGACAATTTGGCCTAGAGCTGCAGCAGCTGCAGGTAAAAACTCTATTAGGCATGCAGTTTCGGTTTATTCGATTATTTCGGTTCAGGTATTTTTGGTTTTGGTTTATTCGGTTCGGCCACAATCCCACCGAAGTGAACCAACAAAAATCAGTTCGGTATTCGGTTAATTTTGTTTTTTTTCTAAAGTTATTTTTGAAAATAATCGTTTTTTGTTCCAGTTAAAATTCGGTACAGTTTTCTAAAAATCGGATATTCTTGGTTAAATTTGGTTATTTTCGGTTAGTTCGGTTAGTTTGGTTCGGTTAATTTTGGTTATTTCCGCTATTTCTGTTGGGTTCGAACAAAATCCTCACGCCTAAACTCTATAGTGATCTTTAGCCATGAAAAGTTATTGGTCTCACTCACCTCTACTTTGATGAACCTTTGGTGGAACAGAACGGATGTGGAGCACTAGAGAAGCTGTGTCAAAGGGAAACATAACGCTAACCGCATTGCCTCGTTTACACTACTTCAGGTGTTTACTGAATAACCGTGGGGTTCCAGCAGCTCCAGTTGATAACTGGTACGCACGAAGACCACCCTCTGGACCTGGCTCTTGCTATGCTCAGTGATTCCAAATCGTATCATCTCATTTTAATTTGTATTATATGTAATGTCTCTTGTCTGAAAACTGGTTCTTGCATTTGTTCTTTCTTTATCTGTCTTCTTCTTGATAACTCAAAATCAAAGTAGTGTTTTGTTTTTCCTTGCAACAATAATCAATCGTGAGAACATCTGAATTTTTCGATGATTTGATCTTGATACAAGAATGCTCCTACCATATTAGTTACTCTATCCATTTCATACTGTAAATTGTTTTAGAAATAAACTTTTGTTTCAAAATATAAGTCGTTCACATTTCTATGAAATTTTATACTTATTGGATAATGCATAACTAGTTAAATTACAGAGACTTTTTTTTTTTTGCCATCTCAATGATTTTATTGATCACAAATTACAAATTGTTTTATGAAAGACGGACAAGAATGGAACAAACTCCAATCTTGATTTTGTAAGATAACTGTTTTGGCTAATTTATCAGCAACTGTATTTCCTTGTCGTCGCGTATGTTGAAAAACCGTGGATGTAAATTACAGAGACTTTTAAATGGTTGGTTGAGCTAATTCTAATTTATAATTTATATAATATTTTTTGGAAAATAATAAGTTTTTTGTTTTTTTTGTTTTATTTAAAAAAATATATTATTAAACAGACGGAATACCAAATAGCATTGGAATTTATTTACATTCTGCTGAAAGCATACCTCATTATTGTAGTTTTCTTTGGACTGGTCTTATATAATGTTGAAATATGAGTCATCAAAACAACATGGACCTGTTTTGGTGTTTAAACATATATAGCTACGACGTTGATTTGTGTCGATGTTTGTAAGCTTGGATTTGTATATTTGCGTATGCGTTCGCATATTTACATTTAAAAAAACGTATTAATTGTGTTCTAAAGCATTTACGTTTTTGGTTTTAAGAAAAAAGCTTACAGCATTCTAATATCATAGTTCTGTATGAAAATAAACGTTTTATTCTATTACGTAAACGTAGATATGAGATAAAACACGTACTCACTACTCGGTCAAGTCTTATATGTTTTGGTTAAATAATAATAGTACAAAAGCTATATAGTTCAGGCCTCTTCTCGTAGATACATTATTTATTTTTTTGATCAAAACTCGTAGATACATTATTATCTATAGCAATGTGGGAAGAAAAGAAGAGATATCTATTGCATTGACGTCGACATGTAGGTTACAATTATTGACCAAAGAACATCATCTATAACGACTTCCTTATATTCTCAAGAAAATCCAACGTTATATTATATAAATATCACATGAGATTGATATGTTTTTGACTAGTTCTACTCCTATATTTTCTTTCAAACGATGTTCATGAAGTTTTACTTATTCGCTCCCCAATCGTTTAAAGTCGTTGGATTGCGTACGTAGAGTTGTGCGTGGTTCATGTATTGGTGTTTTATTGGTTAAGTAAACTAAAAGTTATAGAGTGAGTTCTAACATTATGAAATTTATTATTGTGTTTTTTCATTTTTGTAAGTGAAAGGTTTATCTTTGGTGATGAACTAAATAAATAATTGCACATACTATTTTTGCAAATAATCACGAAAATGCAAGAAATACAAGTAAAATGGATATACCTTTTTGGTTATAAGTTTATGCCTGATAAAGTTTTACTAGTTGTATCTTTTACATGTGTATGGTATATAATTTTATATACTGTGTTCTTTTTTTATATATATTTTTTTAATTTGTTTATATATATACTGTGTTCATTATACAACAAAATTGTCTTTCAAAAATATGTAGTGAGTAAACATTTATATAAACAATGTTAATAAATGTGGTTACTATGTAAAATTCAAAGTTACGTAGTACGTACTAAGTTACAGAAAATAATTATTATGCAAGAAATTTTTTATTTTTTTGAGAAAAAGTTTCTTTGTTTTTTCTCCAAAAAAAACAAATTAATGTTTCAAACAAGACAAAAATAAAGAATAAATAAAACAACAATCATTACTGTCAATTATCACGGGAAAAGATTATTAGAAATGTCCACCATAGAAATCTCATCATGTTTCTTTTGGTTCTTGGAAGTCTTAATAAATACTCCGTATGTAGCAACGTTTTTTGTTAAAAAAAAAACAAGTATGTAGCAAAATTGACTCTGAAATATCAAAAGAAACTTTCGTTCACTATTAGTCGAAATCCGAAGACATTCCGAATTCGAACTAGGCAGGGTGGTAGTGACATCCCCACTCCATAATTTACTCCAAAAATAGAGTAGGAAATGAAGTATGAACAAAAAATAAAAAATCTCTTTATTTATGGAGTAATCACTTTTTTGTTTTTTTACTACTCCATTTTTCACTATATTTTGCAGTAAATTATAAAATGGGGACGGAGATGCTCTAAATCCACTGTTCAGTATTAAAAGCGTTTTTCCAAACTAATCAAATCAACCAAAATGATTTATCGAAGAAATATCAAACAAAAAATGATTTATATTCTGCAACGTAAAATATTCAAGTAATTATTTTATTATTGATGATGCTCTCGCAATGTTCCCATTAAAACTCAGATCTAAATTTAAACATAGAAAACAATATACAAACACAACACAACAGAAATAAACTTAAATAATTTAATTTATGTGTGAAAAATTCCAAAATTCCAAGGTAATTTATTACCCTCTTTAGAAAGTAGAAATTAGAAACATGAGAAAAGGTAATTTTAAATTTTAATTATTATTTTTTGACTGGAGTCATATTAACTTTTGGAAGAGCAATTCAATTGGTTTCATAGATTCAACGCGTTTCAATAAAGAATTCAACTATTACGTGCTCAGGAGAAAACAGTTTAATTAAGTAAATTAATAATCGTTACTTTAATTAATTAATTTAGGGATTAAGAAAACGAATATTAATTAAAATAATTTTAACTTTCCTTTTGTGTTCATCTTCTTCTCCCCCTTGGCTCTCTCTCTCTTCTCTCCACGGAAGAGAAAAGTAGATCTATCTTTGACGGCTCTCTCTTCAATCCTCTTCACTCCGTAAGTTCCATATCTCTCCTTCTCTCTTCCATCAAACCCTTTTGGCTTTTCAGATTCTCGATTTCTCTTTATCATCCCGATCTCTAATTGAATCTGCTTATTCTTTGTTCTGCAGTTTGGCTATGTTGTCGTGTCTGATCTGATACTGGTTCCCGTTTGCCTATCCCTGTTTTGGGTTTGGTCCGAACAGACTAAGAAAGCTTCCTGTTTTGGGTCTGGTCGGAATAGACAAAGAGAGCTTCCTGTTTTGGGTTTGGTCGGAATAGATCAAGGAAACTTCCCGTTGTGGGTTTGGTCGGGATAGATTAAGAAAGCTTCCTGTTTTGGGTTTGGTCGGAATAACCCATCACTGAGTGTATGGAAGAAGCAAAGTAGATGTTCTTGTAAGGAAAAGACAGCACCTTTGTTTCATTTTGTGGATAAAGTTAAAGTCTTTGCTTTGTGTAGTCTCTGATCAGGATGGTAGGAAGAGAGGATACAATGGGTAACGAGGAACCTCCTCCTCCTCCTGGTTCCAAAAGAATGTTCTGGCGTTCCGCCTCTTGGTCCGCTTCACGTACTGCATCATCACAAGCTCCTGAGGAGGACCCACACCTAACCATCCCCTCTGGTCAGCAGAGTCGAAGTAGATGCGCAGGAGCTCCTCCTCTAACACCTCGCTCACACCACAACAAGGCTAGAGCTTGTCTACCTCCACTCCAGCCTCTTTCCATTTCGAGAAGAAGCTTAGACGAATGGCCTAAAGCAGGGTCAGACGACGTCGGCGAGTGGCCTCATCCGCCAACAACCCCTAGCGGCGGCGGCGGCATGAACGAGAGACTGAAGCTTGATTTATCGTCAACGCGGGTCCCGGACAAAAGCTCTGGTCTAGTTAAGAGGGAGAAGATCGCTTGCTTTGATAAAGAATGCTCTAAAGTCGCTGAACACATCTATGTCGGCGGAGACGCCGTGGCCAAAGACAAGGACATATTAAAGAGCAATGGAATCACACATATACTCAACTGCGTCGGTTTCATCTGCCCTGAATATTTCAAATCCGATTTTTGCTACCGGTCGTTATGGCTGCGAGACAGTCCCTCGGAGGATATAACCAGCATCCTCTACGACGTCTTCGACTACTTCGAAGACGTCAGGGAGCAGAAGGGAAGGATCTTCGTCCACTGCTGCCAAGGAGTCTCCCGCTCCACCTCCTTGGTGATAGCCTACTTGATGTGGAGAGAGGGGCAGAGCTTCGACGACGCGTTTCACTACGTGAAGTCAGCTCGAGGCATAGCGGATCCCAACATGGGCTTCGCCTGCCAGCTGCTGCAGTGCCAGAAGCGCGTCCACGCGTTCCCTCTCAGCCCCACTTCCTTGCTTAGAATGTACAAAATGTCTCCACACTCTCCTTACGACCCTCTCCACCTCGTCCCGAAGCTGCTGAACGACCCGCGCCCCTCGAGTTTGGACTCGAGGGGCGCGTTCATCTTGCAGCTGCCTTCCGCGATCTACATTTGGGTCGGGAGGCGGTGCGAGGGGATCATGGAGAGAGATGCTAAAGCTGCTGTTTGCCAGATTGCTCGGTACGAGAAAGTGGAGGCTCCCATCACGGTGGTTAGAGAGGGAGAGGAGCCTGGCTACTACTGGGACGCGTTCGCGAGCATCTTGCCTTCTATGATTGCAGCAAGCTCTATTGGTAAAACTACTCAAACGGGGGAGAGGAGAGTGGAAGCTTATAATCTTGATTTCGATATTTTCAAGAAAGCAATAGAAGGAGGCTTTGTACCGACTCTAGCGTCGTCCAACAACGAGCATGAGACTCATCTACCTGCAAGGGAGAACAGCTGGAGCTCTCTGAAGTGCAAGTTCGCGTCGAGGTTCGAGAGAGGGTTTCGTTATGTCTCCAAGACGCCGCTCTCAAGAGTCTATTCTGATTCGATGATGATCGTTCACGCGTTAGGCTCGCCTTCTTCGTCAACAACAACAACAACTTCTTCTGATTCTGTGTGCAAAGAGAATTCAAGTAATAGCAGAAAGACTTTCCCACCGCCTTTGATATTGCCTAAGTTCGCCAGCCTGTCTCTTCTTCCTTCCCAGGCTTCTACTGAACCGTCGCCGAGTAGGAAGGCTTCTCCTTCTCTTGCGGAGCGGAGAGGCGCGTTGAAAGGGTCTCTGAAGCTGCCAGGTTTGGCTGATGATAGTAGTGACATTGTCTTCAACTTGGAGGATGTTAGAAAAGATGACAAGAATGTAGAATCAGGACGTGGCCAGGCTTTAGCGTGCAGGTGGCCAAGTATGGAGATGATTACAGAAGTGAGCAGAGGTTACTTAGATTCAGAATCTGTTATAGCAATTCTGTTGCCAAGTGGTGATGATCTAGGAGAAACTGTTAGTAGGATTTTGTACATGTGGATAGGAAAGTCATTCTCTTTAGATAACAACTCTTCTGTGTTAGATAGCAACAAAGCGATAGACAGTGTGGAGGATCTTAATTGGGTACACATTGGTGAAGCCATTTTGTCTCAGATGGACTTGCCTAAAGATACTCCTATGAAGGTAATAGCTGTGGTACTTTCACTAGTTTTTAGTCTTGCCTTGTGCTCTTTTTTTTTAATAAACTTGAAACTGGAAATTGAAATTTCAGGATTTTGATTACTAGGGCTGTCAAAACTGTCTTCATAGATTATTGCTATAATAGGTTATATGTCCAGAGAAGCTGAATCTGTTATATAATTTTCAAGAAATTTTTTTTGCATAGTGTTGTGGTTTATTCATTTGGTGGTGACTTGGTTATTGTGGTTCACTTATTGTGTGCAAGTAGTAACTGATAAGTTGATTTTCCATATGTTCACAGATAGTTAGAGAAGCTGAGGATCAAACTGAGTTTCTTGCGCTGCTAAGTGCGCTTTAGCACCTGCACGCAAGTTCAACACATTTACTCTTCTGCTTCTTTTGTCCTTTTCCTTTCACATATTCCTTCCGCCAACACGTTTCAGTTAAGAGTATTCAGATCAGGTGAGAAGTTCTCTAAACACAATCTGTATTACATTTTGATAAGCTAGGATGTGACCTGTTTTGCCAAATCGTCACAAAACCATTTTGTTCTTTTGTTTTGCATCTGATGCAGCGGGTCTCTCTCTCTATCTGGGGTTATGGAAGTTGAAGTTGAGAGAAAACAACTCTCATGTACAGCTGGGGAAACTTCTTCCATAGACATTGTAATCGTCAAGGAGCCATGTATTAGCAATGTTATAATCAGATAAAAGTGTAAGGTTTAGGGGCTCTAGGAGAGTTTTAGATTATTAATGGACTTCTTCTTACAATGTTATCATATACTCTCTCTCACCAGTTGGTAGACCTCCTTTTATGTTGTTTCAAGACTTCCAAGTAAAGTACACTAAAGTAGGTTTTGAATTCTGGTTGAAGTGTAATACAAGAGTTAGTTTATTACCGTTTAAACCGTTCATGTACTGATCTTTCTCTTCCAGTTTTGGTGTCACCTTTTCTCTCTAAAACAGCAAAAAAAGAAAACAAAAACAAAATGGCTTCAAAAGAGATATGATTCATGTTTTGTTGCTCAAATTCGTAACGAATGACGATTTGGAAATCGTTTGGGGACCCAACAGTAGCATTAACCATTTATTTTGTTGTTTCTATTTGATACAATGTTTTTTTAAATCAGACTGGATTTTGATATGATTAGACCGGTTCAGATTCAGTAATCTGGTTTAATATATCTTAGATATAGAAATTTGAAAATAAAGTGAGTAAATATGACACATAATTAGAATTGACACTACTTTTTTTGTTTACTTTACAGATTTTTGATAGTTTTAATAATCAATACTATTTACACATGAACATGATTTAGGGCATCACCATCTTTACTTTATTTGTTTCTCTAAAATGGAGTAAATATGAATATGGAGTAAAAAATGCTCCAACCCAACTTTATATCTCATTTCATAATGAAATTTACTCCATAAATGGAGTAATCTATTTTTTGTTTGTTCATTATTCCATTATGTTGCGGAAAATAGAGTAAAATTGAAGTAATTTTACTCTATTTTCACTTTTACTCCATTTTGGAGGAAAAAATGAAGTTTTACATTAGAAATGTTCTTATTGATATATGTGTGATCCAACTATTTTAATACAATTATTAAAATCTTTTATTAATTAAATATTATACAAAAAACATATATATGAAAAAAAATAAAAATATAAAAATTAAATTTCAACCAAAATGTAAAAATATATCCATTATGCGGCTCAAAATTTAGTATTTATTAAAATTAAACAACTTTGAGATCCAGTCCAATTATCAGCCCCTTTTATCAGACTGATTTGTATATTAAACCTAACTACAAATGGGCTTCGAATCATTAAATAAAAGAAAGCCCATTAGTTTAACCAAGGCCCATAAGGTGACAATCTAGGGTTCTTATTAGTCTTCTATGTTTTCATTTTGCCTTCTCTCAAACTGATCCAAAGGGTTTTCGTTTCGCCGCTCAGGTTCGTCCCCTTTTGCCTTCTTCTCAACTTGAATTACTGGAAACTATCCCAAGCTTCAATCTTTGTTCTGCTTTTCTAACTGATTTACTTCTATGGGTTTTAACAGTTTTTTTGTAGGAAAGGATCTGACTTTTGAGTAATGGCTCCAGCTAAAGGTACCGCCTTTTTTCCTTTTTTCCTGTTAATTGCTTTTTTTTTAGTGTACTTACTTTGTTGAGAGTTCATTGTGTAAATAATAATAATGGTTATTAAATTGTTTATAAAAACGTTGTCGCTATCTTTACCCTAAAACAGTATCCTCAAGTGTATGGTACAACTAGATTCTTTAGGATGATCGCATCTTCCACGTGCTTAATGCAACTTTTCTTCCTATCATGAGCTTGTTTTACATTGATTTGCTATAGAACAAAGCTTTAATGTGTTGTGCTTATTGTTAGTAGCATAAATATTTGTTGAAAGTTTCTTATAATGGTTATAAGTTCGTTTCTAATTTGCATTTTAATGAGTTTCGCTTGCATTCCTTGTCTTTGTGAATCGCATATCAGGACTATGGCTTGAATTTTTGAAATGTAGACACGTATGATTATGTTTTCTAAATTGATTTGCAATCGAACAAAGCCTAATTTGTTGTATTTACTGTTGAATTACTAGTAGAAATAGCTGATTAAGGTTATAGGTTTGTTTATAATTTGCATCATTTAAATGAGTTTTGCTTGTCTTTGTGAATCACATTGGATTTATGGTTTGATTTTTTTTTAATTATAGACATGTATAATTGAGTTTTTTAATAGTAAAAAATGTCCCAAGTTTTTTTTTTCTCAAACCTTTCTAAATTGATTCAACTCTCTCCTGTTTTTGTTGTTGCAGTTGATGTCACTAAGAAGGCTGACCCAAAGGCCAAGGCCTTGAAAGCTGCGAAAGCGGTGAAGTCAGGGCAAGTCATCAAGAAGAAGGCGAAGAAGATCAGAACGAAGGTGACGTTCCACAGGCCAAAGACATTGACAAAGGCTAGGGACCCTAAGTACCCACGCATCAGTGCAACTCCAAGGAACAAGTTGGACCACTACGGAATCCTCAAGTACCCACTCACCACCGAGTCTGCAATGAAGAAGATCGAAGACAACAACACCTTGGTCTTCATTGTTGACATCCGTGCTGACAAGAAGAAGATCAAAGATGCTGTCAAGAAGATGTATGACATTCAGACCAAGAAAGTCAATACCCTCATCAGGTATGCACACACTTGAAAGCACACATTTTATTATCGTTGGGTTTATAATGAAATGGTTTGTTTGCAGGCCTGATGGAACGAAGAAGGCGTACGTGAGATTGACTCCTGATTATGATGCTTTGGATGTTGCTAACAAAATTGGAATCATCTAAGCTATTATCATTTGATTTCTGTCATTTTACTTTTGGAGTTAAAAACAGACTTCTTGTCTTAGTCTCAGTTTTGTTAGAAAAGATAATATCTCTGTTGTGCTTTATCGTTGGATTCGAAGCTTTGTTTTGGTATTTTATATTTTCATCTTGTTCCCCAATTTCTATTGCTGCCTATTTGACACCCGTCATATCCGGTTAATTTTGGTTAAATCGATGTAAATAGTATCATTTTTCTTGCAGCCTATTGATACCGGTTGATTCGTTTTTAAATGCGGGTTTGTGACCACATTTATACACATATAATAGAGTTTGAAATAGTCGGAAAAAAAAGAAAGACTAGAGTTTGAAATATCAATGTTCTTAAATTGACCCGGCCTAGCTTTTTTTTTCTTTTTTAAATATTTGAATTTGACACGTAGCACAAATTAAATTTTGTTTCTTAAAGTATGAACCTTACGTTTTCATGCTTACAAAACCTGTATGTTTTATATCTAAAACAAAAATCTTGTCTTAACCAAACAAAGGTGGCTGATTTTGGAGGAGGAAAAAGCACAGCTGAAAGACATCCTTGGCATTCATAACATCGGAGGCACAAGTAAATACCTTGGAATGCCGGAATGCTTCTCTGGGTCTAAGGTGGAGTTGCTCTCTTATCTTAAGGATCGAACGCATTGTAGGCTAAACAGTTGGTTTCTGCGCAAGTTATCTCAAGGTGGAAAAGAAGTGTTCCTGAAATCTACAGCAACAGCCCTTCCAGTTTTTCTAATGTCTTGTTTCAGATTACCTAAAACGATCATAAAAAATCTGGAGAGCCTTATGGCAAATTACTGGTGGAATTCAGAAGCTCACGAGAACAAGATCCACTGGTCTTCCTGGGACAGACTCTGCCTTCCTAAAGCACTCGGAGGAATTGGTTTTAAAGACTTGGAAAGTTTCAACCAAGCTTTGCTTGCCAAACAAGCTTGGAAACTGGTTAATAATCAAGAGTGTCTTATGACAAGGTTTCTCAAGAGTAGGTATTTCCCTAACTCTCACTTCTTAGAAGCCTCGGTTGGAGCTAGACCATCCTTCGCTTGGCGAAACATCATTCATGGTAGGGAGCTTCTTCAGAAGGGGTTGAAAAAGAGTATAGGGAATGGAGGCGACACGAGAGTTTGGCTAGACAAATGGATAGATGATCCGGAGACGGGTTTGAGAGCCCCTTGGATCAAATGTATTACCTTTGATGTCAATCTTATGGTTAGAGATCTGATTGACTCAACGTCGAGGAAATGGAATGAGTCGGCGTTACAAGAGATCTTTGTCCCTAGAGATGTGGAGCTGATACTTTCAAACCCACCATCGATATCTCATGAGGACTCTTTCACTTGGAGGCATAATAGGTCTGGTAATTTGACGGTGAAATCAGCTTACTGGTTAGCGAGGGATCAAAAGATTAAGGAATGCTGTCCTGAGGTGTTGGAGCTCCCATCTCTGAACCCCATTAAAGAAGAAGTTTGGAAAATCACCTCGCCCCCCAAGATTAAGATTTTTCTGTGGAAAGCGTTGAGTGAAGCACTGCCAGTGTCTGAGCTTATAATCAAGAGAGGTTTGCAGATTGATGATAGATGCCAGTCGTGTGGCGTCGAGGGAGAATCAATTCTTCATGCTCTGTTCCAATGTGATCCAGCGAGACAAGTGTGGGCTTTATCTGGGATCCCTCATCCAAAGATTGGTTTTGATGAAGGAAGTCTGTTTGGAAACTTAAACTATCTGTTAAAGTTAAAGAACAGTAAACGAGGAGAGATAACAGTGAATAGAACATGGCCGTGGCTGTTATGGGGTATTTGGAAGAGCAGAAATGAATTGATCTTCAAGGGTAGGAGATGGTTACCGGAAGAGATTAAGGAGAAGGCTGTATATGAGGCAGAGGAGTGGTTTTTAGCTCAAGAAGTATAAGAAGAAACTACTAAGCGGAGTGCCAATGAGGTAGTCTCGATTAAAAGGAACTGGAGCCCCCCTCGAAAAGATTGGTTGATGTGTAATGTGGGCTTTGATTGGGTGAAGCAATCAAAGCGGATGGGTGTTGCGTGGGTCGTAAGGAATCATAGAGGAGTGGTACTTATGCATAGCCGGAGAGCCTTTTCGAATGTGCGGAGCTTGGCTGAAGCCAGACTGGTTTCGATTCTTTGGGCAGTGGAAAGCATGTCGAGTCTGCATTACAACAAAGTGGTTTTTGCAGGGGATTATAAAGAGATTTTCATGGCGGTGCAAAACCCACTCCAGTGGCCTGCCTTGCGTTATCAGGTGGTGGAGCTAAAGACGCTGCTGCGGGGGATTGCGGATTACCAGCTATTGAGCGTTTTGAAGGAGGAAAATAGAGGAGCGGCAATCATTGCTCAAAGTGTTACCAGGGAAGGAAGAATGCAATCTTATGTGGCTACTGGACATCCCTCTTGGCTTTTTGAATTCTTTGTCAATGAAAGTCGTCTCCTCTAATGTGTCCTCTGTTCTGTGGTGTGAGTTGGTGTTTGTACTGTCTCTGTTTTAGGCAAGGGTGGTTTTTCAGGATTTTAGAGTGCCTTTGTGGTTTGGGTTCTATGAGTTCTCTGTACCTCTTTTCGATTTCTAATGAATTTCAGAAGTTAAAAAAAAAAAAACCAAACAAAAGTGGCTATCAAAATTGCTAAAAGTGTGACTCGGAACCATTTCTACCAATCTTATGTGGCCTCGGGAAGCCCTTGCTGGTTGCAGAAAGGGATTGCAGAAGAGAGTCCGTGTTTGCTGTAACCATCTGTGTTCATGATGGTTGTTTATACACACCTATTGGTGTTCGTTTACGTGTTTCTATTTGGTTCTTGTCATCTTGTGTCCTTTGGCCTTCGTGCCGTACTCTGTTTCGTTCTTTTGATTACTGAAGATAAAATTCAGGGAAAAAAAAACAAACAAAGTTTACGTTGAATAGTTAATTTTTTTTTTTTGGTAAAAATGTTAAAATATTATTACCAGGTTTTATGTTTTTGACAGAATTACAAAGGAAACAAAAGGCAGATAAATGAAAAAACCTAGACACAAACTCTATCAAGCCTAAGCAGTGGCAAACTCAACAACCCAAACTGAACTCCGAAGGCTCAGCTAAGTTAGAACCAACCGCTTGCCGCAGAAGAATGAACCAAGTTCAACCGAAAGTCGGAACCCGGTAATTTTGGTCTCCCCGATGATCCGCTCTTAAAGATAATGGCGCATCCGAAAACAGCTTGCTAAGGACTTCCCAAGCACCTGCCTGCAAACACACAACAAGGGAGAGGTCACACACACTCGCCTCAACCAGACCGAGCATTAATTTGCCCGAACACGATCTGTACACGATGCCGCTCCGAGCGCAGAAACACTAATAAAGACGGGTTTGAGATGAAAGCTGCTCTGGAATCCTTGAGACTCTTAAAACCTGCACAAACTGAAAAGGAAACCGCTACCAACACAGCTGCAAGACCAATGTCGGTACAGGGATGCGATAATCCTAACAAATGGAGCCACCGAGAAACCATGTAACCGGAGAAAAACCCGACTACGCCAGCTCCACGCCATAAGCCTGTCTTCGAGAACCGAAGCGCAGATCAGAAACAGTGACCGTGAGAAACCCCTCCGGTGCCAGCGAAGAGGAAAGAAGATGAGCCCAAGAGTCAAACGCCCAGAGGAAGTGAAACTTCCGAGAGGACAATAAGGATACCAAAACACTAGTAGAGCTTGAAGGAAGAGAGGACAATCAATGGAGCTAAGAACGCCTAGCCGTAGATGACAAGGCAAAACGAAGCTCGACGACTCATCACACGCCGTAACCAGAGACCACGCGCCACCACACAGCAACACCCAATCCTTCACGCGCCACCGAGTAGACAAACCTCTAGTGCACTCTTTGACGAAGAAGGTAACCATCCACCGACCCAAGTTTCCTCGGAGCGACTTCAACACCTATCCCTCGCCACTCTTCTCCACTGCAGCAAGAAACCCAGTCACCCACAAAGGAAAACAAAGTTTAAAACACTAACGCAGAGACCTCGGTAGAGACAGAGCAACAGAACTCCGCCGCTTGCTTCCGTCAAAAGACCAGACCTAGAGATGAAAATAGATCTGGCACGAAACCCTAAAAACCGACTCCACCCACTTACGCCATCAACCCACCTCGCCGTGGCTCTAGGGAAGGACTTCGTCACCGGATCTGCGAACCTCTCGAGCGGTGCAGGAGGCCGCTGACTAATCCCTTCGCCAGAGTCAAGAGCATATCGGAGGGAGAGAGCAGAAGAGCAAGCAGAAACTAGAACGGAGAAAAGGGGCGCCTCCGGTACCGGCACCGGCACCGGAGCTGAGCAAGGTTCGGTGATTTTCTGGTCAAGATCTGTTTTGATACTTCGAGAGATGGGAGAGCTAGTTAATTTTTTTCTCTCATTATTATTCAAGTTTTTTGAAAATGTGTCATTATAAAGTACTAGATTTTTTAACCGTGCTACGCGCGGATAAAATATTATATGTATTTCTCAATTCTAAAAAAATAATGTATAATATTGTATTACATTATTTAAAGAATATAAAATAAGACTACATAACATAAATATATTTTTAAAATTTTCTTTGTGGAAATCATTATGTTGTTTGATTGTTGTACTTGATTCACATATTTGCATAGCGATTTGTGATAGATAAATAACTATATTTTTATTATCAGTAAATAATGTATATTTATTATATAGTATAAGAAAAATGAAATTATTTACTTTTTAAACAAACTTGTCTCACGTTGGGGACTCGGTTATAGACATATCATATTCGAATGAGACATTTTTACAGTTATCAATCTTCTTAACAGTTAAGAAACAAATCTGAATATTAAAACAATATCTCATACGATCTCTTTGTGGAATAACTGCTCTGAAAAATTGAATTTAGGCATCAAAAAGGACTGGAAATGGATGTGCAAATATGTTATCTAAGTCAGCTTTACAAAGTATTATTCATAGTTCATATATCATTTAGGTCCATCCTATTTTTGTATCCATCATTTCTTAAACATCTTGAAATAACTGATGCTAATTAATAATAAACTTTTGGCTGGAAAAAAAAATCAAATTTATCTAATTATCGCTTAAATATTTTATTAGTATTGTCTAAGAAGCTTTCAAGTGATATCATAGTTTAATTTTTATTAATTTTTTTTTTGTTAATTTTTAGAGTTTTTTGTATTTAGGATTTTTTTTCCATATTAAGCTTATATTTCTTTCACAAAATTGATATATATATATCTATATTTCATAAAAAGTACCATCAAATCAGTTTTACTTATTTATTATTTTGTTTTTAATGAAAATACACTTTTTAAATAAATTAATTTAAAATAAAATTATATATTAATTTGTTGTATTCTAACAATTTGATTGATTTAATTAAGTTGCTTTGGTGGATAACTTAAAAAGTTTTCATATGAATCGGAGAAAGCAAGCTTATGTTGTTATATTATATTTATTTATGTATATAGAATCTATATATAATGCTAGTGTAACAAAGAAAGAACATTATTTTTTTTGTAAATTCAAAAAGATACATTATTACAATTTGAAATTAAATCAAAATTGAATAAAATGGTAATTAAATATAGGTAAATCTAATTTTTTTTATCTTGTTTAGTTGGATTCTCATGAATTAGCGACGACGAATTAGCGAGGAAATATGCTTTACGACAAACGTTTAACGATGAAACGGGTTTCCTCGGTAATTCTTCGTAAACTTGCTTTTACGACGAATTCGCGAGGAAACACGCCCTCGTAAATCTTTTGTTTTCCCGTAGTGAGAAATCGATATGTTAAACAAATGTTTCAAAATTTGTTGTGTTATTGTTTTGTCTATAAATTACAAAATTTATTGAGTTGATATATTTAATTATTGCATCCTTAAATAATACTCCCTCCGTTTCAATATACTTGATGTTTTAGAGAAGTTTTTTTTGTTTCATAATAGATGAAGTTTGTACAAATCTATGTAACTTTAACTTTATCAAAAACTGTGTAACCAATTAGATTTTTATTATTTCTATTTATAGTTAAATAAACTAATTTTATATTATAATTTAGTGTCACTTTAAATAAATAATAGTTTTTCTTAATATTTGTGCATTGGAGTAAAACATCAAATAATAAGAAACAGAGGGAGTATTTTATTAAGACATTAGAGAACTATGTTTTGAGTTATTTTGTCAAAATTGTACAAAAATCTATGATTTTTCATATTTGTCACGAAAATTTGTATGTTACTTACTTTTACAAAATTCTTAACTTTGTCACCAAAACAAAAATATATGCTTTTTCATATTTGTCAATGTTCTCACACTTTCAAAGAATATATAATCTTAGTCACTTACTTATTTTATTTTACAGAACAAAGTATCAGAGTCTTGAAAGTTGAATTCATATTATTGTAACTGTACATAAGAGTTTATGATTACATACTTAATAATTCATGTATATGACTCCAAAAAAAGCATCTATCGCTTAGTGGTAATTGTCCTATATTTATGTCATACTAACCTGGGTTCGATCCTTTTTTTGCATTGTTTTCTCATTTTTTACGAAAAAATAAATGAGATGACGTGGCAACTTCGGGGTCTCTGATTGTTTGATTTTCCTATAGAATCTACATATAATGCTAGTTGTCGACAAAAAAAAAAATCTATATATAATGCTAGTGTAATAAAGAAAGAACATTATTTTTTTTTTAAATTCAAAAAGATACATTATTACAATTTGAAATTAATCAAAATTGAATAAAATGGTAATTAAATATTGGTAAATCTATTTTTTTTTTTTATCTTGTTTAGTTGGATTCTCATGAATGAAAAGAAATCGATAGGTTAAACAAATGTTTCAAAATTTATTGTGTTATTGTTTTGTCTATAAATTACAAAATTTATTGAATTGATATATTTAATTATTGCACCCTTAAATAATATTTTATTAAGACATTATAGAACTATGTTTTGAGTTGTTTTGTCAAAATTGTACAAAAATCTATGCTTTTTCATATTTGTCAATGTTTTCACACTTTCAAAGAATATATAATCTTAGTCACTTACTTATTTTTTTTTACAAAACAAAGTATCAAAGTCTTAAAAGTTGAATTCATATTATTGTAATTGTATATAAGAGTTTGTGATTACATACTTAGTAATTCATGTGTATGTGTCCAAGAAAGCTTCAATGACTTAATGGTAACTGCCATATATTTATGTCATACTAACCCGGGTGCGATCCTTTACTTTGTATTGTTTTTTATTTTTTACGAAAAAATAAATGAGATGACGTGTTTAGTTGGATTCTCATGAATGAAAAGAAATCAATAGGTTAAACAAATGTTTCAAAATTTATTGTGTTATTGTTTTATCTATAAATTACAAAATTTATTGAATTGATATATTTAATTATTGCACCCTTAAATAATATTTTATTAAGACATTAGAGAACTATGTTTTGAGTTGTTTTGTTAAAATTGTACAAAAATCTATGCTTTTTCATATTTGTCACGAAAATTTATATGTTACTTACTTTTACAAAATTCTTAACTTTGTCACGAAAACAAAAATCTATGCTTTTTCATATTTGTCAATATTCTCACACTTTCAAAGAATATATAATCTTAGTCACTTACTTATTTTTTTTTACAAAACAAAGTATCAGAGTCTTAAAAGTTGAATTCATATTATTGTAACTGTATATAAGAGTTTGTGATTACATACTTAGTAATTCATGTATATGTGTCCAAGAAAGCTTCAATGGTTTAGTGGTAACTGCCATATATTTATGTCATACTAACCCGGGTGCGATCCTTTACTTTGCATTGTTTTTTTCTTTTTTTACGAAAAATAAATGAAATGACGTGGCAACTTCGGGTTCTCTGATTGGTTGATTTTTCTATACTACGTGGACACTCTTTCCATGGCTTATATTTCCCTTTTAGTATTGTGTCCTAGAAAGCTTCAGTGGCTTAGTGGTAACTGCCTTATATTTATGTCATACTAACCCGGATTTCCTTTGCATTGTATTTTCATTTTTTTACGAAAAATAAATGAGATGACGTGGCAACTTTGAGCTATTTGATTAGTTGATTTTCTTATCCTACGTGGATATCTTCTCCATGGCTTATAAGTGCCTTTTAGTATTGTATATATATGTATTGATTCCTTTATTTATTTTGATTTCGTTTATATGTAGACTTAGCATCAAGCTCTTCACGTTGTTAATGTGTCGGAATGTCATTTTCGAAAAACAAATAATACATAAAACTGAAACGTACAAAAAATTCAATCTAGAAAAATATTTTTTATAATTTTTGTATTGTTTCTGACTCAAATTACAATCTCTTATTGAAACAAAAATATTTCCTTGGACCCAACAGTTTTTTTTTTGTAAGATTTTAAATTAAATACGTCATTCCATTATAAATAATTATAAAAAAATATTATATTTGCTATCTATATTTCCAAACAACACAATAATTAATATGGTTTCCAAACAATATAAAATATTTGGTTTCATCTTTTTAATAACTTTTATCAATAAATCAAATAATTGACTAAACATTATAATTTTAAAAATTAAAAAATACGTATAACTTATTTTGCAGATTTAGATACTACAAAATAATTTCAATCAATATATAATCAGTTAATTTAATTGATTGTTTTATTTATATATTCATAATTAAAAATTACATTCATGTAAATTTAAATAAACTTTTATATTAAACTAAATAAAATATATAAATAAAATTTAATAAATTGGCATTAAATAAGTTTTATAATTAAAAATTTATGAAAATATATCATATAATTAATCAAATTAATTACATAGATTTTATCAAAATTCACGAAGAAAATATTTGAAATAACTAAAAATTAAATTAAATAATATCTTATACAATTACATGTTTAATAAATAAAAAATAATATATATATTCAAATACACTAAAATAAAAATGTTAAAACATTTTGATTTAGTAAATTCTATTTGGTTATAAGATATTAGTGGCCTTTAAAATTCCATGAAAACATCTTATATAATTGGAAGTGTAACTAATTCACGTGGTTGTACAGATCCGACATAAATAAAAAACGGAAATAAAATTATACAAACGTGTATTTATTGATCCTCGTGAAAGAGATGATAAATGATGAGTATTAATTTAGAAATGAATAATTAACAAAATCCGTTGGGCCAAATCTCATATCTGTTTTTGTTAGGTCAATTATTTTTAAAAAAAAAATCAGAATGATTTCATAAGAAAATATATACCAAAATAAAGCTATAGAATATTATATAGCAGGTTGCCAAAAAAAACAAGAAACGAATATTATATAGCTAACTGGATAAATTTATGTACATTTTAATTAAATAAAAATCTTTATGTTATAATTGAAATGTATAGAGCATACGAATATTTATTTGAAGTGTAATTTATATGATATATATGGAAACAAAAATTTATTCATACTTCTATATTAACAACATCGGTTATTTTGTTTGCACTAATATACAATCAAATAAATGTAATCATATTTAGTTAAGTAACATAATAATTCAATAATAGCTATTATATAAATATAATAGCTATTATATACATACATATATATATATGTATATATATGTAAGGGAATTTTTCATATTTACCACATTGTTGGTACTATTATTTATGTTTACATTCACTAAAGAGATATTTTTAAAAATATCTTACTCGTTAAGAAGTAAAAGACATTTATACACTTGCTTTATATATATATATATGTATATAAAATAATTACTTAAATAAAAAAATAAAAAAAAAATAAATTTTTATTATGTTTTCGAATTATCTTTTTCCAAATTCGAACTTTGTTATAAATTTCTTTTTGGATGTTTTTTAATTTTATTTTTGAAGTTCAAAATTATTTTTGAAACCATTCTACAAAAAAAACTTATTAATTTTTAAGTATTTATTTATATATTTATTAGAATCATAAATTCTATATTCCAAAAACTCTACCACACCCCTCAATTTTAAAGGAAATTTCCATCATTTATACTCTAGGGTTAACTAATCTAGACTTAGGTTTTAGAGTTGAAGAATGTAATAGGATTTTTAGAATGTGAAATTTAGGATTCTAATAAATATATAAATAATAAAAAAATATAAAAAAAATTAAAAATAGTTTCAAAAATAATTTTTGATTTTCAAAAAAAAAATAATTTGGAAAAAAAAATCAATTTTTTTTTCAATTTTTTTTTAAAGTTCGAATTGGAAAAAGAATAATTCAAAAACATAATTTTTTTTTTTTATTTAAATAATTATTTATTATATATATAGAGAACACTGATATAAGAGTCTTTTGCTACTTAATGAAGAAGATATTTTTGAAAATATTCTTTAATGGTGGTAAAAATGAATAATGGTAGCATTAAAGTGGTAAATATGAAATTCCTCCAACTTTAAATCTAAAGTCTTGATTAGTTTACCTTAGTATTATAAGTGTTTTATTCCTCTTTGAAAGTGAGGGTGATGACAAAAAAAAAAAAAAGTGAGGGTAAAAATGGTTAAGGTAAACATAAAAAACAGTATTATGAACGTAGTTGTAACGTTTTGACCATTCGTGGCTAATAGACCACCCACTCCCATTTACTCGGCCCATGGTCTCATTCCATCTGACAGGCGGTGCGTTAATTTTCCATGGCCTGAAAATCTTGTTTACTGACCATGCAATTACCACATGACCTTTCTGCGTGCTTTGACCTCACTCACACGATATCGTGAATCACTTCCCAATGGATCACACATCCTTCCACTACTTTAGCTTATGCACACTTAACTCTAGAGTTCTAAAAGGATGTATGACGGAAAAAGTAAGTCAATTTCGGTGACATAGATAGCCAAATCAATCATCTTAAGTCTTTCCATATATCAACACTCGGAATGTTACAATAGTTTTTTTTTTTGGCAATTTCTCATATATATATAAACATCATACATTGAAAATAACTATATTGTATGATAAATATAATAACAAAAATAATTATAAAAATATTCAAAATATATTATATCCAAAGATTAATGCTTAACACTAATAATAAACAACAAATTAAACTGATTATAGTATCAACCAATTTATTAGCAACATATATTACACAAAATAATTATAATAATGTTAATTGAACCACATAAAATAAATATTCTACAACTAAATTTTCTTTTAACAGTAAACAACATTCGATTAATTTAGAAAATTTAGTTAATTAATTTAAAATAATATTCACACCATCGAGCTGAGCATAATCTAGTATTAATTAAATATGATTGTATGGTATTAGGATCATGAAAAGGTTGTTAGCAGATGACTCCTTTGATAAAAAAAAAGCAGATGGGTCGTATGAAGACTGTTACATGGCCGTTTAAAATTTTTAGTGATTAATAAATATTTATTGTATAATTTATTAAATACATTCCTTTGAATCAGAATTGGGAAATCTTAATAACCTAATATTTATTTTTTAATTTTAATTTCATATTTTCTAGTCTAACATTTGATTACAAAAGTATCGTTAATGAAATAATACAAAAATTACAAATTTAAATAGTATATTTTGTAATATCTCACATAAAACTAAAATTAGTTTCAAAGGTTACTTTTCTTTTTCTTTTAATAAAATAGATAGGATTTTATGTATATTATTAGTAATATACAGCTACGTAGGCCTGAAACTTTTATCTGAGATCCGGATTCGATTCGATACGGATCCAGCCCGAAAATTCGGATATCCGGAGGGGCCGAATCCGGATCCGAATAGTAAAATGTTAGATCCGTCAAAGCCGGATCTGGTTCTGGATATCTTAATTTTTAAATCCGGATATCCGGATCCGTAAGTTTTATTAATAAATATTTCAAAATAGTAATATCTATATATAAAAATTAATTTTATTTAATATATTTTCATTTTTAGTATATATAAATTTTATGTAAATTTTGTAATATTATACTTAAAAATAAATAAAGACATTATATATATTTTTTATTTTAAAATTGTTGTTAATATTTTTTATATATATTAATATTATTTTTTATTTATTTTAAGGATCCAAATCCGGATCCGGATATCCACCGGATATTACAATTTTTAGAAGGAAAGTCCCGAATCTAGATAAAGATAGTAAAATTATGGATCCACCGAATAAGGATCCAGATCTGCATACCTTAAAATTATCCGGATATCCGATTTGTTCCAGACCTGCAGCTACGTAATGTTATAGCTTTAATTTAAAAACGTGGCCTTGTGGAGCCCACTCAAAATAAGTAAAGATCACTCAAATATTCCATGTCACTATCATGACATCGTCCATGCGGAACTCGTGATTACAAAAATTATTTAGGGGGTGTATAGTATTCATAGAAAGTTTTAGTTTTAGGTGATTTGTATTAAAATGATAAATTCTCTGTTATTCAAACATGAATTTTAAAAACTTATTTAAAATCAAGTGTCATTGAACTTAATATTTCGTAGAGTACTCTAAAATCTACTGTTATTGAAAATATTTGAAGTTGAGGAGTTTTAAAGTTTTGAGGTGATTATAGGGTGTTTGGGTGGAGTTTTTTTAGTTAAAAAAAAAATCAAAACCCAAATTCCATGGTTTTATGTTATATTCTAGAGTGGTTTAACAAAAATCACATAAATCTCTGTAACTTTTCGAAATCATCTAAAATTCTGTTAAAAGTTAAAGGGATTTTTGCAAAATTGACCTACAACTTAAAGTCAAACACAAAACTAACCTCCTTTTTTTTTGAAAATTGGTTTTGTCCTATTCACCCCACAAGTTCATATAATTTACGAAAATGCCATCAATTTTTTTTTTTTTTTTTTTTCGAAAATGACATTTTTACTCTCTCACCCTCATCATCTTCAAGTAATTACAAGATTGTCATTGTCATCAATACCACAACCACCATGAACAACCAATTTGAAGCTCTTAATGCTCCCAAAATCGATTTACCCTTCTTCTTTTTCCATTCTTGTGAACTAAACACAACATATCTCTCACTTTCTCTCCACAATGAGCTAAAAAAACAAAAGATTTTGATTCTAAAATTTTTATGGTTCATAGAGTCATAGAAGCTAACGATTATGGGTGGGTGACTTCCGTTTGTGATTCTGTGTGCTTGGAGAAGCCTTATGTATGCTAAGGAACTTATCTCACCAATTTAAGGTATGACATCGAGTTTTTTTCCAGATCTGTTCGTCAGACGACTTACTTGGGAAGTCGTCTGGCTGTAGACGACTTACCTTTCAGTCGTCTGGCTGTAGACGACTTACCTGGAAGTCGTCTGGTCAATGCAGAGGTTATTTTTGCAATTGACTTTGAAATCTGTAATCTGAGACGACTGAAAGTTAAGTCGTCTACTATTGTTTGGTTTCAAAAAAAATTCCAAAGAACCTAGACGACTTACATTTCAGTCGTCATAGGTTAGTTTTGCATTTGACTGGATAATTTCAGAAGTTTGACTTCCCCAGACGACTTACATTTCAGTCGTCAGGCGAAAATTAAAATAATAATATTTTTTTTAAAGTAAACGACTTACAATTAAGTAGTCATAGGTTAGTTTTGCAATTGAAAATAAAACTTCAAGATTTAATTATACACAGACGACTTATAATTCAGTCGTCCACCAGACGACTTAATTGTAAGTCGTCCAGGATTTTTTTCCGAGATTCTGGTCAAACCTCGTAAATCCTGGACGACTTACATTTCAGTCGTCTTGTGGACGACTGAATTATAAGTCGTCTGTATATAATTAAATCTTGAAGTTTTTTTTTTCAATTGCAAAACTAACCTATGACGACTTAACTGTAAGTCGTCTACTTTTAAAAAAATATTATTATTTTAATTTTCACTAGATGACTGAAATGTAAGTCGTCAAAAAAGTCAAACTTCTGAAATAATCCAGTCAAATGCAAAACTAACCTCTGACGACTGAAATGTAAGTCGTCTAGCTTTTTTGGAGTTTTTTTTTAACCAAACAATAGTAGACGACTTAACTTTCAGTCGTCCGAAATAACAGATTTCAAAGTCAATTGCAAAAATAACCTCTGCGTTGACCAGACAACATATAGTTTAGTCGCCTAGACAACTTAGATTGAAGTCGTCCGCGTCTTCTCCACTAGTTTTTAAGTCTTCTACGTTAGTTTTTGAATAACTTGTATTTTTAAGAGTGATAAGTAACTTCAAGATATGTAAAACTCATATTTACAAAATATGTTCTCTCCCTTAGTTTTACTAAATTTGACTAAGTTTTTCAATGCAAACTTATAAAAAATATGATATGCTTTGACTAGTTACTATTGTTTGTTTTCATCTCTTACCAACATTCTTGTTTATTAAGATGAGAAAAAGGCCATTGGAGTTTATTATTGCATATGAGAGATCCAAAGATAAGAAAAAGGCTACTGAAATCTATTATTTCATTGATTTGTAAATGTGTAAACACATTGTTAGCACATTTAATACATCTTGGAAAACATTATTACTGATTTTACAAAAAATTCACAACTAAAAGAGTATACATGCAATTCACAAAACAGACTACAAACAAAACTATTATAGATCATTCATCTACAAAAACAAGCTTGGATTCCACTTGAGTAGACAAGACCAGACAACTTTTAAGAAGTCCAGACGACTTCTAAGAAGTCCAGACGACTTCCAGAAAGTTCAGACGACTTTGCCAGAAGACTTTTAGGAAGTTCAGACGACTTCCAGACGACTTTACAGGAAGTCCAGACGACTTTTAGGAAGTCCAGACGACTTTTAGGAAGTCCAGACGACTTCCAGACGACTTCCAGACGACTTCCAGACGACTAACAAGTAAGTCGTCCCAGAAGTCTTCCAGATCTGAAAAACCTGCATATTAAATCCAGATCTGAAAAACCTGCATATTCAAAAACGTTCAAATGGCTTAAAAACAGAAAAAATGAGTGGAAGATTAGATAAATCTACCTTTACAGAACACACAAAAATACATATCTAAAAATAATAGATCTACCTTTAAATTAGTGGAAGATGAGTACCATCTAATTAAAAACCTGCAAAAAAAAAAATAGATTAGTAACAAAGACATGAGACAAAATTGAAAAATTCATATAAAGTTTGGTGTTTTCAAGTCAAAGAGATTAGAGTGGGTTTGGAGAGTTTTAGTTTGGGAAAAAAGTAAGAACTTTATACAACAAGAAGTTACCAAATGAAGAAAAATCAGACATAAGAACTTACCAAAACGCTCAGAAAAATCCAGACGACTTTCTATAAGTCCAGACGACTTCCTAGAAGTCCAGACGACTTCCTGGAAGTCCAGACGACTTCCTGGAAGTCCAGATGACTTTGTCAGAAGACTTCCAAGAAGTCCAGACGACTTCCAGATGACTTCCAGACGACTAACAGGTAAGTCGTCCCAGAAGTCTTCCAGATCTGAAAAACCTGCACATCAAATCCAGATCTGAAAAACCTGCATATCCAAAAACGTTCAAATGACTTAAAAATAGAGAAAATGAGTGGAAGATTAGATAAATCTACATTTATAGAACACACAAAAATACATATCTAAAATTAATAGATCTACCTCTAAATTAGTGGAAGATGAGTACCATTTGATTAAAAACCTGCAAAAGAGATAGATTAGTAAGAAATACATGAGACAAAACTGAAAAATTCATATAAAGTTTGGTGTTTTCAAGTCAAAGAGATTAGAGAGAGGTTGGAGAGTTTTAGAATGATGAACATTACATTTTTGTTGCAGCCATTTGAGAGGAGGAGAGAGAATGTGTAAATTTTTCTTTATATAGGGAGACAAAAAATCCAATTAGATTAAATATTTTTGACTCAGACGACTTCCTGGACGACTTACATTTCAGTCGTCTGGTGAAGAAATTAAAACAGACGACTTACATGTAAGTCGTCCAGAAGAGTTTAATATTTTTAGCGGGAAATTAAATATTTTTAGTGGGAAACTAAAATAGAAGACTTTCCAGACGACTTACAAGTAAGTCGTCTGGACGACTGAAATATACGTCGTCCGGGTAAATTATTCAACAGACGACTGAAATATAAGTCGTCCACACCCTAAACATAACCCCTAAACTTAATTATCTAATTAAACACTTCATAAAACCAAATCAAACTTGAAAAGTGTTTACTATACACATAAATAAACACATATAGGTGAAAACTAATTTTTGAAAAAAACATTTTAGGTTTCCAAAATCTAACCCTAACAATACATACAATACTACAACATATGTTTGCCAAACTCCTAAACCAAAGTATTTCATGATTCACTACTTCCACTCATCTATCTTCAAAACAAATCAATTTTATCATATCTTAATTTATATCAGTTAAAATTGTTTATAATTACTTGATTTTTATTTTTTACGCATCAAAATAATTTTTTACAAGATTTATAAATTATTTTTAAAATAAACTGGTACCAGACGACTTACACTTCAGTCGTCCAGACGACTTCCAACATCTCAGACAACTCAGACGATTTACTGGGGCTATATTCGTAAAAATGGCTTCTGTTTTTTTGTTTGGTCACAAGGGGCTGAGCTGTAATTTCACTAGGCTTTTAGGTTAGTTTTGCATTTGATTCAAGTTTGGGTATAGGTTTGGGATTAAAATCAAGTTGTAGGTTAGTTTTGGCAAAAACCCCAAAGTTAAATCACCTCAAATGTGATTGAATATAACCTAAAACTTAAAACCTGGTGATTTAATAAGGTGATTTAACTTTTAATGGAGTTTTAGATGATTTCAATAAATTATAGAGATTTATGTGATTTTTGTTAAACCACTCTTGAATATAACCTAAAACCATGGGATTTGGATTTTAATTTTTTTTTTTTAACTATGAAACTCCACCCAAACACCCTAAAATCACCTGAAAACTTTAAAACTCTACAATTTAAAATATTTTCTGTATCATGAGGTCTAATTAGGTGGTTTAAGAGATGGTTTGCTTCGAGTCGTGGAGCTCTCTCATCTCACTGTGGTTAAAAAATACAGCATTGTACTCTAGGCTGCGCTGGATCCAAGTGAGTTTTCACCTAGTGAGTGTTCCAGAGTGTTGCTACGATGCAGTGTTGTATATGTGGTAGAAACATTGTGTGTCAAAATGTCTTGTACCAAGTTTATGGGTGAATGAATCAGTTGAAGTTGAGCCAAAAAAAAAAAAAATATTTTCAATTGATTTTAAATGAGTTTTAAAATTCATGTTTGAGTAATAGTAGATTTGTCATTTTAATACAAATCACCTAAAACTCTAAGTTGAATTTACCCCCCTTACTCTTGGGCTCCCATTACTCTTTATATTTCTTAAAAATTGTCACTTTAATATTTTTCACATGGATTAATAAAATGACTGATATATATATATATATATAGATATATACATATTTTTTTTTTTATTAATACACATATTTGACTAACAAAAAAAAAAAATTCATATAATCAATGCAGTTTTCTGTTAATATTAAAATAAAAGTAAATAAAAGTTACATTAAAATTTAAAATGATATATCTCCAGCTAGCAGAAAGCCGCACAATCGCAACATGCACGATGTAACAAAAAAATATTTAAATAACACTTCTAAAAAAACACAGGGAGTTTTAGGTACTAGTCAAAGATTTACCTGGAGTCAAATTACAAAATTTAGAGATTTACGTGGAGTCAAATTACATAAATATATTATAAAGTTTTATTGTGAAATTTAGTCTCTAAATTTTTTTATGTAGCTGTATATGATATAACTATAAGAATTAAATGAGAAAAAAATAAAAATAAAAATTATAACTACATCATTATTTATCTCTATAGTTTACTAAATAGTGAGGTTGATTGGTTGAGATGTATCTCTACATCATTTATCGTAAATCTTCGTTGTTACTGCTACGTTTTCTTGTAGTGGGTTGATTGGTTGAGATGTATCTTTAAATTTGTGTTGTAAAAATTTGGTTGTATAAATTTTGACGTAGTTATATCTGCTGCAATAATGCATTTTTCCTACGGCCTATTAAATATTGTTTTAGGAAATAGGGTTTTACAGCCGTTTCTATTTTTTGGATGTAGCTTTAGAAATTGATATAAAGTATAATTGGTATTTTCAAATATTTTAGATAAAAGTTAAAGCTAAAATTATCTACGGACTAAAAAATCATCTTCGTATACTTTAGAAAAAAGATTGCTACAACCATATTTTAAAACCTTTTTACTTTTTTTTTTGGTCAACTAAAACCTTTTTTACTTTAACTTTCAAAACTTGGTGAAACAGAATTAGTGATTTTTATGATTATAGATAAAACATTAAAATTAAAGATATATGGTACATCTTAACCAATCTCCCCCTCCCTTCCCCAGGTCTTTATAAATGTGTTACGGCCTTCTCCTTCTTCGCTAAACACACACCAGAGAAAGTAATATGAACAATCATCAAACGACGGTGACATATATTATCTTCTCTCTCTCTCATTTCTCATCACACTCTCCATTTTAATGCAGATTTACAGGATAAGTTTTTGAAAACATATCCTTACAATAACTTGATGATAAAATCTCATCTTATGTTGAATTTTTTTTTTTTTAATTTTTGTTATTTTCTTCATCATATATATAGCTCACGGAATTTGTCTTTCATCTGTTTCTGCCATTTTATCCTCAAATTTGTTTGTTTTCTTTTCAATGGGAGAGAAGCAGGTGTTGAAGCAACTAGAGCCATGGTGTGAGCTTAAAGACAGAGTGGTTCTTCTGACAGGAGCTTCTTCTGGTATTGGACGAGAGGTCTGTCTTGATCTTGGCAAAGCCGGTTGTAAGATTATCGCAGCAGCTCGTCGCGTCGACCGTCTTGAATCTCTCTGCTCTGAAATCAACAGCTTAAGTTCAACCGGAATAATATTAGCCGCACCTCTCGAGCTAGACGTTTCATCAGACGCAGCCACCATTCAGAAAGCGGTCAAACAAGCTTGGGACATCTTTGGAAAGATAGATGTGTTGATCAACAATGCTGGAATCAGAGGCAATGTCAAGACGTGTTTGGACTTGTCTGAAGACGAGTGGGACAGAGTCTTCAGAACTAACTTAACCGGAGTTTGGTTAGTATCCAAATACGTCTGCAGTTTAATGAGGGACGCAAAACGCGGAGGCTCGGTGATAAACGTCTCGTCCATCGCCGGTCTCAACCGCGTTATGTTTTTCGGTGGAGTCGCCTATGCTTGTTCCAAAGGCGGTGTTGACACCATGACAAGGATGATGGCTATTGAGTTAGGTGTTTACAACATAAGAGTGAACTCTATCGCACCGGGGCTTCTTCAGTCAGAGATCACGCAAGGTCTTATGCAAAAAGAGTGGCTCAAGAACGTGGCCGATAGGATTATACCGTTAAAGGTGCAACAGACCGTGGATCCTGGGCTTACCTCGCTTGTTCGTTATCTCATTCATGACTCTTCTCGATATGTCTCCGGAAATATATACATTCTTGACTCTGGAACTACATTACCTGGCCTGCCCATTTTTTCTTCTCTCTGAGTCTCAAAGCCCGTGTGTTGTAATAAAAACAATTAGAGCTTGATCCATGCACCAATGCAGATGTTGTGTTTTACCCTTTTTTATAAATTGTTTGATGACATTTATAAAATATATATGTCATTTGGATAATTTTAGGTTCTACCACATTATAACTGAATTCATCCGAATTCAAGAGGACCCGACTCGAATTCTGTCCATAAATTTATAGTATTTTTAAACAGAATCTAATTTTAAACCAAAAAATTCTTATACATGAAAGAACTGATTCCTATCTGAACAAATACCTAAATATACAAGCATATCTGATTCTGTAAACAAATAAAAAGTTCTTTGTAAATATATTTGAGTTCTTGTCAATGGAACAACCAATATTACTAAAACTGAAGCATCTTTTGAAAATAACCCTTCTTCCATCTTAATAATTACAAATTGTGCCACTTAATTAATAAATATGAATTAATTAACCACAAATCATTATTTTCTTAGATTCTTTTATAGCCAAACTTACAAAACTTAATTAATTAACCACATTTCATTTATTTTTGGTAGAATTTCTCTAACCAAACTTAATATATTTACTAAACCTACGATTATTCTTTAACCGAATTATTCGTTAACCAAGTTTTACAATAAAATTAAATAGATTTATCTAAATGTGACTACAAATTTTAAATGTTACATATTAATTAATATGTAAATTATTATTCCATTTCACAAACAAAATATAAACTATAAATGTTTTATTAAAAATACAAAGTTAATTTTCAAATATATGTTAAATAATTTGATGATTAATATAATTAACACCTATATTTTTGAAGTATAAGAATGCAAAAAATAAATTTCAATCAAAAAATTTCATTAAAAGTAAACATAGAAGTGAAATTTAGTTGGCATATAAAAAAATTTAGAGACATATCTATCTATCTTATTAAAAAATAAATACTTTTTTATTTTATTTTGGAAAGATAAATTTATTTCTTTGTTAACAAATAAGGATTTATTGATATACATAAACATAATTATAGGTGCTTTAATCTATAAATAAATACATCAAAAATGGTTACTATAATTTATTAATATACGAATATGTTATATAATATATCATTTTGATTGGTTTTATATCAAACCGTAATATGAGCAATAAAAAATACAGACTATTAAAAACCATCAATCTATCATAAATTTTATGTATTAAAAATACTCAAAACGCGCATATATATGTATGTTTGTGAAACCATTAGATTTTTATGTTGTGAAGAATTTCATTTGTCTATACAATTAAAACAAACATCTGTGTGGGTGCATAGGTCAAGATCTAGTTGCATTTAATCCTGTGAATTTATTATGGTTAACATGTAAAATAAATGATGTTAAATTATTATGATAAAGAAAATTAATAAAATAGTTATGAATAGTGAAAAATGAATGTCAAAGATGATAAAACATTTAAAATAGATATTTTTAATAATTTTTATAATTACATGATTTTAATTTTTTCATGACTCAATCTACATCTATGTTGAAAACAATTCAAATTTAATGGATCTTAATTTTTATTTTTAATAATTTTTACAATTACATGATTTTATTTTTTTCCCCATAAAAATAGTTATTATAAAATTTATAAATTATTTTTAAAATCTACTACTTTAGAAGACTTCCAATGAGTCTTCTCACAGAATACTTCCAAGGAGTCTTCTTATAGAAAACCTACAAAACTACAAAAAAAAATCCCGGGGTATTAATATACGTAAAAATGCATATTGTTTTTTGTTTGTTCATAAGAGGTTGATTGTAATTTTACTAGCATTTTGGATTACTTTTGCATTTGATTGAATTTGAGATATACTTTTGCATTTAAAAATAAGTTTTTTTTTATCATTTTGGCAGTTTCCCTAAATCTATTTTATAAACCCCACTTGAACATGATTTATTTAATTATTTAATTTAATTCAGTAAAACAAACATGAAGGGTAGGGGTAAGCATGGTAATGAATGAAGGAAATTATACAATTAGTAGTTAGAAAAATAATAAAATAATATATAAATATGTAGAATCACGTATCGTCAATCATATTATCGACTGAGAACATGTTTAGATAAAAACGTTATAATTTAATTGGATCTAAATATGACGTCAATGTTTTAAAAAACATGACCGAATAGACTCAGCGTACTGGTTGACTGACCATTCTATTACTTAAACTTGAGGTGGTCTGGGTAACCATACCGGAAAAGAACAATCAATAAAATGTAACTCCCTATGGAAAGTTATAGCAGTCTTAACTAAAAAATCAGAAATCTGGTTGTGCGCTCATGGTACATGAGTGATGTTGAAGTCCGGAAAACTTATCTTCAGCGTCTCTATCCGCTCTAGTTCCGTCCCAAAGCTTGGCTAAGCATGGGGTTCCTTAATCATTGTAATCAGCTCCTTACAGTCTGTTCCAAAGCTCTGACATGTCGAATGTTGAAGCATATTCTCCATCACCGATCGCAGTACTTCTACTTCCGAATGCAAGGCTGATCGCGTCGAGTGAATCTGTGTCCGCATAAGTTGAATGTTCCCACCAGTGTCATTAGACTGGTCAAATTGTCTAATGGCTAATATCTAGAAAGAATATCATAAAACAGATAAATAATAAATAAATCATGATTACATAATGAATTAAATGAAAACATGACAAATTAAATAAAAAATCTGTTGGAAAATGATAAAATATCTCAAACTTATTCAATTGTGTTATCTAGACAATGACATTTCGTTTTCTTTACATTCTAAAAAAAGTAGTAATTTGTAGATGGTGTAAATTGTAAGCAATGATTAAAAATTTACTGGTAACAAATATTCCTTGTAAATTATATAAATTGTAAAAAAATGATAAAATTTTTATTATTCCTATTCATTCCTTTAGTCACCTTTTAGAGCCTAAATATTCTTAACTTATTATCAATATCAAGGATTAGCCTATTTAGGCTCTAAATGGCGACCAAAAAATGAGTGGAAATAGTAAAATGTATCAAAACCCAGGTTTTAATGTCTACCCGGATCACTGATTTTGAACCAAGTTTTCCTGTTTTTATCAAATCCGGGTTTTGAAACGAACCAGACGCAACTTGCTAAATGAGTCAACCGGTCAAAACCGGTACGATTTTCAAAACCTTGTATGACATGTATTAATGACTCAAACTAGATTTTGACACGTGCAACCGCACGTGTGTTTGTTTTCACTTTTCTATACATAAATTATTGTTTTAGAACATAAGTGGTATATATTTTTAATGTTAATCATATACTTAAATTTTTATATAACTATTTTAAATACAATAATTTTATAATTTACATGTTATAATTAATTAATTGTTTAAACCTTATGTATTTGCCACTTCTTATTATATATTTATTTTACTGTATTTGCATTTAGTTATTAGGCAAATTAATATATTCATGAGAAAATATATTTAAAAAATATTTTGTTTTTAATTTATGCTAAATTCTGACCCGTATTTCAAAATCCTCTGATTTTTTTTACCAATATTTTTATGCTTATTCATTTTAGATAATTTATTATTCTATATATAAAAGTGTAAGATATGTTAATTTTTAGACATGTATTATATAGTTTGTTAATTTTAAGATGTTCTATCATCATATTATATTTTAAATAAATAGTTTATATTTATGAAAATAAAATTAATAAATTTATCAATTGAATATAATTTTATCATATTTATTTTAGTATAATAATTATATTTTAACATGATCATGACTATAAAAGTAGATAGAATAGGATATAATTTATTTATTTTCATTTCTAAACGATAACTTAAAATACATTAAGTTATTGTTTAAATATTTTTACACAGATTTATTAGAATTTTTAAAATATAATATATAAATATATATTATATTTAAGATGAAAATATATCTAATATATTAAAACAGAATTCATGACTTCTTTTCATGTGTGATTTTTTTAGTTTGGACCATTCCTAGAAAAAATCATATTTTACATAATTTCATTATTATATCTTTTAATATCTTTATCTTTTTATTTGAAATACAAATGAATATATTTAAAATGTTCTAACAAAATCTTTTTAAAATCTTCTTAGAATCTTTTTAAATTTACTTTCAAAAATTAGTTAGTTTTAATTTAAATTATTATAAAATATAATTAGAAATTAAAATTGAATATAGTTTTGGTTTATATACGAAAATTTAAATAAAATGAAATTAATTAATTTCAAAAATACATTTACTAATAATTTTTAAAGATGTTGTTAGAAGTAAATATTTATTTCTATTTTAATTTTTTTCAAATTTGTTTTGTAATAAAATAAAAATCATGATTTTTTGATGAGTGATATTTTTATTTGGACCATCATTTAAATTTTATATTAAATGTATATCACTAATGCTAATATATATAATATTTTAACTACTTTAATCATAATATCTTTTAATTTAAAAAAAAAAATTAAAATTCTAACAAATCTCTTGAAAAAGATTATAATAAGATCTTAATTGTCATAAATTGAATATAAATATTTTCAACTAGTTTTGTAATTAGTAATGAAATATTACTAAAAGAATAAAATTATTTCCTATTTTATCAATTTTATAATAATATCTATCATTTTAAAATAAAAATGTTATATTGAACATTATAAAATTATTTTAAATTGATAAGTTAACATATTTTATTTTTATAAATATAAAATATTTATGCTAAAAATATAATATGTTGGTTGAACGGGTTAATATTAGTAAACTAGATAACACATGTATAAAAATTTAACTTATCTTAAACTTTTTAATATACAGTAATTTATTATATAAAATTAATAAACATTAAAAAATTACTAAAAAGATCTAGCGATTTAAATTACGGATCATGATTATAATAAATTAAATACAAAATTGTTTTCATATATGTTGTTTCATGCATTAAAAAATTTAGTTTAGCAATCAAATGCAAATTCAATAGGAAAAATATTTAATAAGCAACATATATATGTGATGATTTTAATTTACAGTATGAAAACTATAAAATTATTATATTTGGCATAATTATACAAACATTTAAATATGTGAATAACATTAAAAATATATAATAATTATGTAAAACAAATATCTATATATATAAATGTGAAAATATATACCCGCACGGTTGTGCGGGTGGAAATTTAGTTATGATTAAAGTAGTTACAAAGATTTTATATTATTAACTTTAAATAAATACATGTTAATTTTTATACATGTATTATATAGTTTGATAATGTTAACCCATCTTACCAACATATTATATTTTATTTTTGAACATAAATATTTTATAATTACGAAAATAAAATATATAAATATATAAATTTAATACAATTTTATTATATTTAGCTCAATATAATAATTTTATTTTAATATGATTGATTATGATTATATAATAAATAAAATATTATAGATTTTTTTATTTTTCATTTTATATAACTGAATATATTAATGTATAATAATATTTTAAACTAATTTCAAAATTAGTGAAAATATTTAAATATAATTTAGAAAATGAAGATCTTGTAAAAATCTTTTTAAACAGATTTGTTAGAATTTTAAAATAAATATATTTATATTTAAAATGAAAAGATATTAGATTAAAATATTTTAAAAATTATATTTATTATTAGTCTGAATTAAAATGTAGTATGAATTTTTATGAATAGGTCCATTAGGTCCATTTTTAAAAAAATCACACATGAATCAAGGTTGTGACTTCTATTTTAATATATAAGATGTGCTCAATGCCACGTAGGAAAATGTTCTCTAAATTTACTGATATGACTAATGAAAAATGAGTCATTCTTGGGTTCACTCCCTAGTGTGAACCTCTAGGTTCACCAACCAATAGCATTTTATTATTTCAAATTCGATATCTTTTAAAAAAGGAAACAAAATATTCTCAAATTATATTATGTTTTTAAAATAAAAAAAAATAATAGTTACAGAAAAAGGAATTAAAAAAATATATTTTTAATGTTCTCAACAAAACACTAAACCCTAAATCCTAATCCCTAAACCCTAAATCCTAAACCCTAAACCCTTGGATAAACCCGAAACCCTTGGATAAATCCTAAACCCTTGGGTAAACCCTAAACCCTTGGGAAAACCCTAAACCCTTGGGAAAACCCTAAACCCTTGGATAAATCCTAAACTCTAAATAAAAAACACTAAAACCCTAAACCCTAAACGCTTGAATGTTTTAGTGTATAGTGATTTTGATTTAGAGTTTTGGATTTATCCTAGAGTTTAGGGTTTATTCAAGGGTTTAGGGTTTAGGATTAAGGGTTTAGGGATTAGAATTTAGGGTTTAGGGTTTAATGTTATGCTGACGACGTAAAATATTTTTTTTTTGTAATTATTACTTTTTTTTTACTTTTTAATTTTAAAAACATAATATAATTTGACAATATTTTGTTTCTTTTTTTAAAAGATATCGAATATAAAATAAAACAATCCTATTGGTTGGTGAACTTAGGGGGTGGACCTAAGAATAAGTCTTGAAAAATTAACTTAAATTATTGTTCGTAATCCCGCTAGGAGTAAAGTGTGTTAGATCTATTATTTTTATCATAAACAAAACTCGCTATGTTATTATACTTTATTATTATTATCATAGTATAAAGTTTGTTGCATCATCTAAACATTAAATTATTAATGTATTAATTGGACCGTTTACATTGATTTGCAATGGGAGAAAGCTTAATGCGCTGTGTAAACTGTTGAATATATCCTGTTACTAGCAGAAATCTTTGTTGAAATGGATAATAAAATCGTCTATAATTTGCATTTAAATGAGTTTTGCTTGTCTTTGTGAGTCACATTGGGTTTATGGTTTGATTTTTGAATTATAGACATGTATAATTGAGTTTTCTGTAGTTAAAAAAATGTCCCAAGTTTTTGGTCTCAAATTTTAATTTGATTCAAATCTCCATTTCTCATTGTTGTTGTTGTTGTTGCAGTTGATGTCACTAAGAAGGCTGACCCAAAGGCCAAGGCCTTGAACGCTGTGAAAGCTGTAAAATCAGGGAAAATCATTAAGAAGAAGGCGAAGAAGATCAGGACGAAGGTGACATTCCACAGGCCAAAGACATTGACAAAGGCTAGAGACCCCAAATACCCACACATCAGTACCACTCCAAGGAACAAGTTGGACCACTCCGGAATCCTCAAGTACCCACTCACCACAGAGTCTGCAATGAAGAAGATCGAAGGCAACAAGGCCTTGGTTTTCATTGTTGACATTCGTGCTGACAAGAAGAAGATCAAAGATGCTGTCAAGAAGATGTATGACATTCAGACCAAGAAATTCAATACCCTCATTAGGTACACACATTCTTGAAAGCAAAAATTTCTTTATAGAGAGATGGGTTTATAATATAAAACATGGATGATGAGGTGAGTGAAATGCTTTGTTTGCAGGCCTGATGAAACGAAGAAGGCTTATGTGAGATTGACTCCTGATTATGATGCTTTGTTACGGAATTATCTAAAGCTACTATCATCTGAGTTCTGTCAGTTTACTTTTGGAGTTAAAACAGAATTCTTGTTTTGGAGTCTCAGTTTTGCTAGAGAAAGATATTATGTTTCTCTTTATTCTGCTTTATCGTTGAATTCGAATATATATATATATATATATATTTTTCTCATCTTGTTCCAATTTCTATTTCGTGGTATTTTATACGGATTAAATCTTACCAATAGTTTAACCAATTTTAAATCCAATTGTAAAAAAAAAAAGAAACCAGTTGCATATTAATGAGTGGTCAATATTTATACAAACAATATCTCACATTTTATGAAATAAAAATCTGCTTTGCAATCTCTTATTTTATTTATTTTTACTAAAATATTTATTATTTTTTAATAATTTATTTTTGATATTTTCTGTTAAAAACATGTGCAAAGTAGCTGTACTACTAGGCTTTGTAAAATATTTAAATCTGAAGAACTAAACCAAATCTAATCCAAAAATTGATACGAAACCTGAATTGAAACTAGTAAAATATTTGAATTGATCAAAAATTAGATATTATTAGTTGAAACTAACCTCGATCAAACCAAAATATTTCAGGTACTCTAAAAATATCTGAATCATAATTATAAACTACAGTATATATATTATCTTCAGAATATCGATAATACTTTAAAATATCCAAAATTTATCGGCAAATAATCACAAGTAACTATCCAAATATAGTCAAAATTTATCTTTAAATAGTCACATATTCTCCATCCTAATTTCCAAAACAAGCTAATTTTCATGTCAATTTTTGGCATTTGGTCATATATTGTGTATGTTTTATATTATTTTCATTTTAGAGTTTTAATAATTTTTAAATATATTCGGATTTTTGAAACGTTTACATAATGTAATGGTTATGCGAACCTGAACCAAATTCGTAAGACGAACCTAAAATTTAAATATTTAAATGAGACTTAATTTTCTAATCTTGAAAAAACAATATCCGAATAGATTTGAGCCAAAACTGAACGGATTCACGACCGTCGAACCCTATTCAGTACTAAGGTTTATTTTAGTTTGTTTACATAGAGAAAAGAAAAATCTTTTGAATCGGATCTCATAAGTCATGATCTAATAATAGTCCTAACAAAAAAAATCGTATAGATATATGCATGCAATAATAACAGATTCAGAAAACCTAATTAGTTTGGTGAATACACAAAATTAGTTAAAGATTTTGATAGCCACGTTAAGTTGTCGTTTTGAATTATATCTCTAGAACAGGTGTGTTATGGGCTTCTGCAGAACACACAGTACACACTGACGAAGTAATATGAGCAATCATCAAACAAGGGTGAGATCTATTATCGCTCCTTCACTCTTTCCAATTTTATGCAAAAACATATCAGATAAGGTTTTGAAGTACACGTCCTTCATATGTTCTGAAGTACAATTGGATTTATTTGTCTTTATAATCTGAAGTACAATTGGATGTATTGTGTCTCTATAATCTGAAGTACAATTGGATTTATTTGTATTTTTTTCTTTTAATGGGAGAGAAGCAGGTGTTGAAGCAACTAGAGCCATGGTGTGAGCTTAAAGACAAAGTAGTACTTCTGACAGGAGCTTCTTCAGGTATAGGAAGAGAAGTCTGTCTTGATCTGGGCAAAGCTGGCTGTAAGATTATCGCAGCAGCTCGCCGTGTCGACCGTCTCGAATCTCTTTGCTCTGAAATCAACAGCTTAAGTTCAACCGGAATCAAATTAGCCGCACCGCTCGAGCTAGACGTTTCATCAGACGCAGCCACCATTCAAAATTAAAAGCTGTCAAAAAAGCCTGGGACATCTTTGGAAAGATAGATGTACTGATCAACAACAGATTCAGAGGTAATGTGAAGACGAGTTTGGATTTGTCTGAAGACGAGTGGGACAAAGGCTTCAGAACCAACTTAACCGGACCACGGTTAGTATCCAAATATGTCTGCAGTTTAATGCGTGACGCTAAACGCGGCGGCTCGGTGATAAACGTGACGTCCATTGCCGGGCTCCACCGCGGTACGGTACCCGGTGGAGTCGCTTATGCTTGTTCCAAAGGCGGTGTTGACACCATGACGAGGATAATGGCTATCGAGTTAGGTGTGTACTACCAGGGCTTCTCAAGTCAGAGATCACGCAAGGTCTTATGCACAAAGAGTGGCTCAAGAACGTGACCGAGAGGAGTATCTCAATATGTTTCCGGGAATACATACATCCTTGACTCCGGAGCTACAGTGCCTGGCTTGCCCATTTTTTCTTCTCTTTGACTCTCAAATCTTGTGTGTGTAATACTAATATGTACTAATAAGTGAATACATTCACATTTTCGTCACATACATACTTTCTCTTCATAAAATTATAGACCAATCAATTACTATCAAAGATATTCTTGTTTATATTAACATGAAATCGAATATCTATTCTATTATTACAATTATAAATATATACTTCATCCGTTCCTAAAAGATCTATATTCTAGAGAAAACTTTTGTTTCAAAAAGATACCTATTTTATATTTTCAATGTTATTTTTGTCAACTAATTAATAATGAGAAATTGTGAAGTTTAAGAACATTAATTGCATTTCTTAAAATTTTATTAGTTTTAAAATATAGGAAATATAAAATTACAAAAAATTATGCACTTATAGCTAAATTTTAATATGTTTTATTAAAAATTGTGAAAATTTTAAAACACAGATCTTTTAGAAACGGAGTGAATAGTATATTATATAAAAGAATTTCGATAAAGCAGAAGAAACGTAATAGAAGACGTAAGTGGAGGATGAAGAGAGGAAGCGGACAAAAAAAAAATAAAGCCAAACAACTAGAAATACGTTAAGAAATAGATGGAAAAGAAAGAAGAAAAGAGGGTGAAAAAGAACAAAAGAAAGAAGTGAGGAAAATCAAAACAAACAACAGAAAGGGGGGGGGGAGGATTAAGTGAAAAGAACAAATATAAGAATAAGAGAAATATATATTGTAGAAAAATTTTCTCGGATAAACATTTTTAAGTTTTTGTCACAAATATAGTTGTCAATGAAGAAAATGACCAAATAAATTTTATTAAACTGTAAAAATGAATTTTTATTCTAGGGTTAACTATTTTAGACTTAGGGTTTAAAGTTAAAGTGGGGTGGAGTTTTGAAAATAGAGTTTGAAAATAGAGTTTCAAATTAAAAAAAAAAACAAAAAATAAATATTAAAATGTTCAAAATAAAAAAGAACTATTTTAATTGTTTTATAGTTATTTTTGTGACAAAAACTTTAAATAAAAATATTTGAGAGAATTGTCCAGTATTGTAACATAGTATATTATACTTTTAACATAAAATAGTATATGATATTAATAATATATTATAATCAATCATATATTGTTTGTTTGAGAAGAACAAAAAAAAAAATATGAAAGAAAATCATAGTTTTGGTCATTAAAATCTAGATCAATTTACTCAAATGAATGACATACAATTGTTTGTACAACTATAACTTATAAATTCTATTATATTTGTTATTATATAAATATAGAATAGACAATGCAATACAAATCACTGTTTATCACCATTCTTAATCAGATATTTATTTTTCATCCCTAAGTCATTAGTACTACAAAAAACAAAAAACAAAAAACTTTAAAAGAGGTTAGCATTCCGCAGATTCCAATACTTACGGGTTTTATTCTAAAGTTGATTATGTAATCACTTTTGCTGCTCTATTTTAATTTAATGCCATAAAACAGTTCAAAAAAAAGCATTCCGCAGATTTTTTTTCTTTTTTTGATAAAATATTAATATTATACCATTTTTGAAATTTTTCACAATGTTGCAAGCAACTTATTACAGGAGAACAAACAACAACGACATAACACAAGAGGTTAGCATTCCGCAGATTTGTCAGCAAAACAGTATAACCATCTTCATTTATTAATTTTTTTTTTTGCTAAAAATCTTCATTTAATTTTAATAGCCGTTAACGAGAGAGCGAAAGATAGATCACCACCACGGTGCGTTTTTATTCCGCCGAAGTCCATTTACATCCCACAAACTGAGTTTTGACCTGAAAATTTTTCTACTATAATCATATCAATCGCGAGTGGTATGATAAAATGGAAAAGAGAAATTTCGTCTAATTGCTTGATAATATATATTATATTATTATATCATAGCCATAGTTTCTTTATGGTTATTATATCATGTTCATTATTATGTCGGCGTCCATGTGGTACTCGTGATTACAAAAGTCATTTATAGTACTACTATTTTAGCTTGTTTCCAAAAAAGAGTGAGAACAAATATTTTTTGCATTCAGATCTAATATAGTTGACAGGAAAAAAAAATGAATTGGATATAATAGATTCAGAAAACCTAATTAGTTTGGTAAGTACACAAAATCAGTTACAGATCTTGATAGCCACGTTAAATAACTTAAGTTGTCGTTTTAATTTAAAACGGAGAAGAAGGGCTTTAAATATGTGTTATGGGCTTCTCCTTCTTCGCTAAACACACACCAGAGAGAGTAATATGAGCAATCATCAAACCACGGTGAGATCTATTATCTTCTCTCTCTCATTTTTCATTACTCCCTTCACACTCTTTCCTTTTCAATGCAGATTTATAAGATAAGGTTTTGAATACATACCCATACTGATACTATAACTTGATAAGATCTCATGTTATCTTGAATTATTTGGGTTATCTTTTTCATCATATATATAGTTCATGGAAATAGTCATTCATATATTTACTGCCTTTTCTTATAAGAAATTTGTTTGTTTTCTTTTTAATGGGAGAGAAGCAACTAGAGCCATGGTGCGAGCTTAAAGACAAAGTGGTTCTTCTGACCGGAGCTTCTTCTGGTATAGGAAGAGAAGTCTGTCTTGATCTGGGCAAAGCTGGCTGTAAGATTATCGCAGCAGCTCGCCGTGTCGACCGTCTCGAATCTCTTTGCTCTGAAATCAACAGCTTAAGTTCAACCGGGATCCAATTAGCCGCACCGCTCGAGCTAGACGTTTCATCAGACGCAGCCACCATTCAAAAAGCGGTCAAACAAGCTTGGGACATCTTCGGAAAGATAGATGTGTTGATCAACAACGCTGGAATCAGAGGCAATGTCAAGACGAGTTTAGATCTGACTGAAGACGAGTGGAACACAGTCTTCAGAACCAACTTAACCGGACCTTGGTTAGTATCCAAATACGTCAGCAGTCTAATGCGTGACGCAAAACGCGGCGGCTCAGTAATAAACGTATCGTCTATCGCGGGTCTCCACCGAGGTTTGTTACCCGGTGGAGTCGCCTATGCTTGTTCCAAAGGTGGTGTTGATACCATGACGAGGATGATGGCTATTGAGTTAGGTGTATACAACATCAGAGTGAACTCAATCGCACCGGGGCTTCTTAAGTCAGAGATCACGCAAGGCCTTATGCAAAAAGAGTGGCTTAAGAACGTGACCGAGAGGACTATCCCGTTAAAGGTGCAACAGACCGTGGATCCGGGACTTACCTCGTTGGTTCGCTATCTCATTCATGAATCTTCTCGTTATGTCTCAGGGAACACATACATTCTCGACTCCGGAGCTACAATACCTGGCTTGCCTATTTTTTCTTCTCTTTGAGAAGAAACTTGTGTGTTGTGTGTAATACTAATAAGTGAATACATTTACACATTTTCTTTACATACATTGTCTTCCGATAACAATCTAGCACACACAATCGATATACCTTGGAGAAAGAAGCTTCATCATCGTGGAAATCTACATCTACAAGCCCTATTTGCTATATTAGTCGATGTTGGCGTAGACCTTTACCGAAGTGTGGTTGCATTAGACGGACGTACAATCCATTCTTAGCTGCTAACGCATCATGCGTACCTTCCTCCACTATTCTCCCTCCATTGAGAACCACAATGTTATCAACATGCCTCATCATAGCAGCTCTATGCGCTATCAGAATCGTCGTTTTATTCCCCATTATCAACGTGTCAAGAGCCTCTTGGACGACCCGGCTTGATTCAGATTCTATAGACGAGCTTGCTTCATCTATCAAGATGATGGGAGCGTTCTTCAGCACTACACGCGCTATCGCTATTCTCTGTTTCTGTCCTGGGGTAAGCTCCACACCTCTCATCCCGACATGTGTGTCGTAACCGTGAGGTAAGCTGCTGATGAAATGGTGAGCGTTTGCTATTCTCGCTGCTTCCTTCATCTCAGCTTCGCTCGCGTTATGCCTTGCGTATATGATGTTGTCTCTGATGGTTGTGGAAAAGATTATGGGCTCTTGCTGAACCAGACCCATATGACTTCTCAACCATCTCAGGTTATATAGCTTTAAGTCACGCCCATCTAGTAGGACTTGGCCAGCGACTGGGTCGTAGTATCTCTCGACGAGTGAGATTATTGTGCTTTTACCAGAACCTGAGACGCCAACCACAGCTAACGTTTGTCCCCCACTGACTTTGAGACTGAAGTTGCTCAACACCAACACTTCTGGTCGAGATGGGTAGCAGAAGTCGATGTTTTTCAGTTCAATGCTTCCGTAGACATTAGGCGGCTTGAGAGCAGAGTTGTCATCTGGTTCAATCGTTGGGACTCGATCTATGATTTCAAATACTGATATGAGAGACTTGCGTCGCTTGAGGATGTAAGGTGCTAATCCAAATGGCTCCACAAGGGCAAATGTAGCGAAAGAGAAGACCATGTATTCCGTTATAGCTGTGGGTAACTTCATGTACCCGCGTTTAACAGATAGCGCAGTGCACCATAGGAGGAGGGCGTTGCAGGCGAAGAGAAGGAACTGTGAGAAACCAAACGCAAAACCGATAGCCATCCCGTGTAAAAAGCTTTGTCTGAGTATCCTCTGGAGTTGCATCCTGTAGAGTTCCATCACCTTGTTACCAGCACAGAAGGCAACAACAGTGTAGATGTTTCTAACAGCGTCCTCGAGGACTAAGGATGCCTTTCTATGCATCTCCTGGATGCCTTTCGAGAATCCAGAAAGCCACAGTTTCTGCAAATTCGTTTCGAGGGTTATTAATATGCAATGTCAGCTGAATAAACAAACATGTCTGAGCTATGTGCATGAGAATGAAATGGCAAAAAGCAACGAATCACATGCTAAACCGCTACTTGAACTGGAAAAAAATATTACAAAATCAGAAACACATGTGAAAGAGGGGATTATGACCGCACGTTTACTAAATTATAAAATAAGAATTTAAATGTCAAGCAATCTCCTAGAAGAAACGATGCAAACCTGAGCAATGGCAGAAAGAGAGAGTATTGGCAGAGTTGCTAATGCAACAAGGGCCAAACGCCAACCAAGCAGCAACCCAATAAGAAGAGCAACAATAACAGCAAAACTATCTTGAATAAATATCGAAAGCCTGTTGCTGAAGGCAGCTCGGACAAAAGTAGCATCATTTGCTAAACGCATGGATAACGTATCTGGACTGTTCTCTTCATGATCGAACCATCCAACTTCGTTACGCAGCATTGCTGTAACATCAGGGAAATTAATGATGCGAGGCAAGTGAAAGTAGTTAAAATGTGGTGAAGTTAATTATAATGATCAAAAAAATCCAGTACCTGAGAACATCATCCTCCGAACTCTCTCAGTCGTTTTCTCCCCCATTATACCAAAGTAGAAATGCTGCAAGAAATTGGCAAAAACTGTCACTATCCCCATGGCGGCAAGGATCAAACACCATTTGTCAACCTGCTCGCGCAGGTGGCCTCCTTTGCTCTTATAATATTCCGTGACTACCAACGCCATGACATAAGCCAGAAGAGGATTGAAGGAACCAAATACGGCAGCACCCACACTCCCTAATAGAGCATAGAGCCACTCTGGGAAACTAAGCTGTGCCAACCTCCAAAACGAAGGTGACTCCTTGTGTTGAGCATCCTTACCATTTGCTTTAGTGTCATCAGACGAACTAAGAGGACGGCTAAACGTCTGAGAATGGGAACGCTCGTTTTTGGGATCTGAAGTCAAAAGGGGTGAAACAGGGGACTCTGGATCTGAGTCGTTTGATTTATGCTGTGGACCGTGGACGTCGATTTTAGGAAGCTCTGGTAACCTCATCTCGAAACTATCTTGCCTTTTCATAGTTGGCTCTTTGTCAGCATCGTCCAGAGGCAAGCCATTTTCCCCCAATTTCTCAGGTGCAGCAGGGTTATGATCATTAGGTGATTCTTCAGTATTAAAACACAGATCCTGGGGACGGAACACGCCATTACCTCTTTGAAGAGATGGAGACTTGATCATTTTGGGTGATGATGGCTCTTGGACGCCACAGCCAGCTGAAGAGTCCCTCTCAATCTGAAATACTGCAGACTCCTTGTAGTTCCGAACTGGCATCCTGGATGAACATACAAGTTCCTTAAACAAACATAATTAACAAAAATACACCCTCTAGAGATCGTAACAACAGAAAACAGATCCCCAAATATATATTCTACGAACTTTCAATACACGACTTAACTGGTTATGTTCTAAGCTATCATACCTTCGCGGAAGCTTTGTTGCTTCTTCACACTTCAGAAGCTCAGCATACAGCCCACCAAGATTTATCAATTCATCGTGTGTACCCATTTCAACTAGCTGGCCCTCCTCCATCACGGCAATATAGTCAGCATTTTTAATCAAGCTTAGCTGTCGGGCAATTATTATGGTTGAGCGCCCCAACATCAGAAGATCAAGAGCTTCCTGAACAATTCTTTCAGCTTCGAAATCTAGTCCCCCAGTTACTTCATCAAGCAGAAGAATTGTAGGATTTAAAAGCACAGCTCTAGCGATTGAAAGTTTTATTTTCTGCTCCTCTGTCATTACTAAACCGGCTCTCCCTACCTAGAAGCCAAACAAGGAATTTCCCACTTCAAGGTTGAATACCAACTGAAAAAAAAGATTTCATAACAAAATTTTCAAAAAAATATTTCTACCTGAGTTTCATATCCTTTTTCAAGCGAGCTGATAAACGTGTGTGCATGCGCAATTTTAGCTGCCTCCTCTATCTGATCAAGAGTAGCATCACGACCATATGCAATATTCTCTCTTATGCTCAAGCTTAGCAGAGCAGGCTCCTGTGTAACCAGGCCTATCTGGCTTCTCAGCCACTCCAGTTTTAGATTTTTAATATTTTCCCCATCAAGAAGTACTTCTCCTGCATAAGTGAAACCAACAAACTGTCGTCAGCTCATGATTGTCTCCATGCAAAGGTGAGTGGTGCATCTTAAATCACAAGTCATAGTACCTAATGTCGGATCATAAAACCGTTCCATTAAAGGAATAATGCTGCTTTTTCCAGAACCATTTCTACCAACAAGTGCAACTGCTTTTTTAGCAGGAACAGTTAGGTAAAATCCACTCAAGATTGGAATCTCAGGTCGTGACAAATAGCTGAAATACACATTCCGGAACTCGATATTTCCTTGAACAGAAGCCAGCACAGCTCCCTCTTGGTTAGCCACAGAGGATGAAGGACTTATCATCTCAAACAGTCTATACGCAGCAATCCTTCCTTGATCAAACGAATAGAAATTCGTAGCAGCTTGATTCAAACCCCTACCCAACACAGTACGCATAGTCAAGACAAGTTATACATATACTCATAAAGACAATATCACTAGAATAAAGCTTACAGGCCACTTAGAATAACAGCAAAAAGAGCTGCTAAAATTTCTCCACCATTTGCTCTTCCACTGGAAACAAAGAATCGTCCAATCCAAAGTTGCAGCGCACACGAGCATATAGCAAGCCCATAAGTGAATCCAAGACCAAGGCCTTGCACAAGACTAATCAATATACCGTATCTAAGTGTTGCTTGAAGGGAGGTTGCATATGAATATTTTGCAAGAGTTTCATTTGTAAAGGCATATAAAGTCCTAATGTACGAGATCGCCTGCACATTTAAGATAAATCCTTCCAAGAGTTAGAGAATATTCATACCAAACTTTAAACGAGGCAGTGAACTATCTTTGAATAGAGCACTAGTACGCATTCCTACTGACACAGTTCCCAATTAATACATGTTCAGAATTAAACTTGCCTCCTAGCACAACAACTACAAGGCTATACCTTGGTCTATATTTTGAAATGAAACTGGCAGAAAACTAACTGGTTGTTGGTTGCAGTAAACCTCATGGAATCTAGTGAGGTAATCCAGATATTCGTGTCTAAGTATGGCGCTACTAACCCTCTTCGATTCTAACTAACATCATATGAACCTAACACAAGAAGATTGGTCAAATAATAGCAAAAGAAATAAAAAAAGATGTTGAACTCTGTAAGCATAACTGTGCATTAAATATGCAGGAAACGAAAGTTGAACGCCAACATGCCACATAGGTCTACAAGAAAATTGATAAATTTCAAGTTTTTTAGTTTTAAGCTTCCAGTTTCCAATGTTCAAGAGTTCAGCGATCAAATTGCCATCAACAAACATCAAGTTTTGAATAGCGGTGAAGAGAAAATATTGATGCTAATTCAATAATTTCTCAATAAAACCTATCAATCGTAATACCTGTTCAGCAATGCCGGCTGCTTCAGCATACGCATCTTGTATGTTCTCAGCAAGCCTGTGGAGAAATATATTCGATATACCTCCTGCAGCAACGATGAAAGGACCAGTGGCTAGTGTAATGAGCGCAATCTCCCAGCAGTTGACAAATCCAATAACAAGTCCACTGATAAACGTAGCCATGTTATGAATATAATTCCCTACCTTCATAGTCCAGCATCAGAAAAGAAGATTAGAGAAATAGCAAAGAAGTACAACTCACAGAGAGAACAAAAAAGAGTCAAACACGTTAGAGCTGGACATACTTTTTCGCTCAACGCTGACTGAATGAGCAAAACATCGCTCAGCACTTGGCTCACAATATCCCCATTGTTACCATACGTATCAAAGAAACTCATATCCTGATTCAACAGTACTTGGACATACTTTGACCTGATCACAGCGGTCTGCCTCTCTCCAGTCAGTATCCAGCACGAGACCTCTATAATAAATAAGTAAACATCATCATTGCATCTGCTGAAAAGATTCATATGTTTGACAAAGATCGACTTACCAATCCAACCAGAAACGAAAACACCACCAGCGATGTACACAATAGTCAAAGAAAGCTGCACAATGAGGCACAAGTTACTTAATTAGAAACTATAGCTCTTAAGCAAGAGACGGCTTGTTCCTATCAATGCACTGAATCAAGAAATGAACCTAAACGTTCTCTTGCTTCTTCGTCGTTCATAACGGAAATGATTTTTTTCTAAAACGACGGCGTTATAGAACCTAATTATAGCCTAACGAGTTTGTTGAACATTACAATCTTCTAATCCAGCTTCCAACTAACCTCAACGAGTCGGTCATACTGATCCTCGGATCTCGCACCGGAGAAAGCAAGGACATCAACGATCTTCGCGAAGTAGTGCAAGTAGACGATAAGCGCGGAGCCGTGGGCGGCGGCAGCCACCGAGCCGAGGATCATAAGCACCCAATCGAAACAATCGGCGCAAGCGAAGAGCTGAGAGAAAGGAACAGCAGCGGGAGGTGGCTCGGCCTCGTCGGGCTCCTCCTCCATCTCGTCGTCGTCCTCCGCCTGCGCCGCGGTGGCTGTACCGCCGGTCTCGCTTGGGTCGGGATAGGGAGAGGGAGACTCGGGAGGCTCGGAGACCTCGGAGACTGGGGTTAGTGGTTGCATATGAGGCGGAGACCATCCGAATAAGCCTCGAGAGATCATCATCTTGGGAGGTGGAGTAAGGAGTAACTAAGCTACTCTGTTATAGGAACCCTAGATTTCTATTTTTGCTTAGCGGATCTGCTGATAGAGATGAAGAGGAAGAAGAAGAAGAATTGTAGCAGGTCTGCTAACGGTCACGGCGACTGGGAATGTTTTAGATATTTTCTGGTGAGCTGGTAATCAACTATTCAACTCTTTTTTTCTTTTCTTTTCTTTTTTGTCTTTTTTTCAAATCAAACATAAATTGTTAGTTTCTAAATCGTAATGAGGTAAAAAAAATTAATATATTAGAACACAAAATAAATTTGATAAATTTTGAGTTACAAAATCAAAAATCCAAATCTAATGATACTAAAAAAATTGAACTAACACATGATCGAGAGAATCAACCAAAACTGAACCAAATATCTATATAGCCAAAAACAATTATCTAGAAATTCTGGACCGATCAATTCAAATGCCCCCACCACTCATAACCAAATATAGATACTAAATAATTACAACTAAATAATTTTAAATTCCAAATTTAGCATAAGGACTTAAAATATCAACGTTTAAAAATATAATTTCTTTACAAATAAATCATAAATAACACATATAACTTGGTAAAATATTTGATAGAATGCTACAAGAAAAACATAAGTCGGTCCTTGTTATAGCCACCGAACTTACCGGTTTGACTGCAGATCTGGATCAGATATGAAGACACTGTTTATATTTTAATTTGTTTATAAACCATATATATAATGTTTTCTTCGCACCATTTAAATATATATGCACCATTAAAATTTAGCATTCAGTTTATGTCCGGGTATTTTGGTTTTTAGCGTGTTGGTTCTAGAAATTTAGGATTCATTCAATTATTTACAAAGTTTGGTCTGGTTTCAGTTGGATTATTTTGGTTTTGGTTCGGTTTAATAGCAAAGTTGGAAACCGGTGTTAATATGTACACAAAAAATTGGTAGAATTCAGTTTTAGTGTGACTCTGGTTTTTCCGGTAACTACAGATTTATAGATAAAAATATCAAATAGTTTAGAACTTTCAGTTTAAATATCGGATAATTCAGATTGTTAGGATAAAAATATTAGATAATTCAAGTCGTTTTAATCGGCTATTGATCTCCTGAGCAGAAGAGCTCCATGTTCATATACACAAATAGAGTTTTGGATCGGTTTTAGTTTGAATTTTCTAGGTTTGTTCCAGTTGACTTTTGAATCCGGGTAAAATGGCCAAAATAAAAACAAATTCAGGATAATCTCTCTCTCTTTACCGTATTTACTATCTCCTATTAGCATAAATATTAAATAAGATGTTAGGAATGAGTTGTTACATAACACAGAAGACAACAGATTTAAGTAAAAAAGCTTTGATAAACCTACTTTGCTCTTTTTTTTTTTTTTCCAACTGAAGTTTATTAATAGGATTAAATCCAAAAGGGCAAAGCCCAAACCTTACAACAAACAGAGGCTCAAAACCAGAGGCATACAACACAGTAAAACAACTGGGCCCGAGGCCCAAAACCAACCAAAACCCTAGTAGGTTAGGCGCCGCTCGATCCACGCGAAGACGCACGCCTCCTTTCTTCCTCGGTACCAGCGACAGCGCCACGACGACTCAACGGCCACCGTCGACAGCAAAGTCGAATCCGGGACTAAACCATTCAACCAAACCTTCGAGAAACTCGAATCCACCAAACGCATAAAAATTCAAGCCAACCAGACGGATCTACGAATTATCAACAGATATTAAAAGCCTACAATCGATTCATCATCTCCGACATACATGCGGCAACAGATTCAGATCGAGAGGCACAAAATCAGATAAGGCTCAAATTCGTAGATCTAAATGAGGAAAAAAAAAACCCTAGATGAAAGCCGGCGCCAGCGATGCTGCGGAAGCCACCGCCTCCCGGAAGCAGAAGCCGACAATAGCAATGCTGAAGGAGCCACCGCTTCCCGGTAACCAAAGCCGGCGAAGAAGGTGCTGAAAAAACCACCCCTTCCCAAAAACAAGTCGGACGACCACCGAAGAGAAGTGCGTTGCCGAAACCTAAGTAGATCTAGAGTCCCCGAACAAAGGCCCGATATTAAAAACAAAAAGAACCCCACAACCGGACCGACGGTGGCTCAGAGAGCCTCGCCGTCGGCCGAAAATCTCTCAGTTTTTCTCTCTCTGTTTCTCTCTCTCACCCTTTTTGTTATTTTGAATAGAGTTTAACTATTCAAAAAAAAATCAATTCTCTTTCTCTACCTACTCTTCTCTTTTAATTGGTTATAAGAGTAAGCCATTGGTGAAAATGTGAGGGTGCAAGTGGTGGAGAGAACAGTGCGACCACAAGTACGAACATCATTCCACTCGGACGATCAGATATATAATGGGAGACAATGTGAAGAAGTCAGAGTATTGAATCTCTCTTAGTGGAGAAGAATATTGTTAAGGGAAAGTGAGAAAAGGAAGAATGAACAAAAAATACAAGAACTCAGGCTTTTTGAAAGCATAAAATGACCAAACCAAAGTTGATATCAGTTCAAACAGTGATCTTGAAGGAATCTACCACAGTGTGAAGCCTATCTTTCATCTTCTCCCACCTCCTCTCATTAGCCCCAGTCGTCAATGTGTAGAATTTTCCTGCACAGCAAACAAAACACCATTTATCAGCGTTGCATTGTATACAAACTTTCAAAGGGTGTGTATGTTATAGAGTCATGGTTAGGCAGATGATATATACCATTGAAAACTGTGATTACACCCAACGCATGGCGAGTGTAGTTTCTAGCCTGAGCAGTAAACTCAAACTGATAATAAGTCTTCCCATCCACTTCTTGCTGCAACAACTCAAACAAAACCAAACAATCAGAACCACCACGCTCTCTCATATGCTTCCACTCAAATGTATAGTGAAAAAGTAGATAAAAGGAAGCGAGCAGACACCTCTGATGCATTAATAAGAGTAGTCTTCTGATTTGGAGGTGCCAAAACTTTCTTTACCAGTGTCTCAGCAATCTGTGACCACACCAAGGTTCAAATCATTTCTCCATATTTCCAGAAAATAATATACTCTACATCCCCAAAAAATCCTTACAAATATAGTCACTTCCGCTATAGACAATTAAGTAAGAATTTTAATAAAATTTTGTATTTAACAACCTAGGGGTCTTATAATTTATATATACCATGAACATATATAACATACCTCCTTCGGTGGGCCAAAATCTTTGATATTCTGTTTGCTAGTCGGGATCAAATTGACACTGACGCTTTCTAACGGCTCAATCACATCTTTGTATACCTTATCTTGACCTTCGATCACAACTTCCTGACACCAAACACAACATTGTTTGGTCGATCTTTGAAAATGTCAGATTCTTAAAATTGATAAGAAAAGAGTATAACCTGCCACCCAAAGGGATATACAAACGCATATGCATCCTTATTGTCAGAGACAGTCATGAATCCTTTCTTGCTTTCTGCAGCAACTGAACCATAATCAATCCTCTTAGAATAATTTTAGCTAAGAGGAGGGGTGCATGTCAAAGAAACTAAGATAGGATTATAAACAAGAAGACTGCTACTTACATGATGATGGAGCTTTACTAAGCAATGAGATCCAAGGAGCAACAACACCTAACGTTACCACCACACGTCTCCTCTGACATTTATCTTGAATAATAAAGAAAGAATACAAGAATAATGTAAATTGTTTTTCTTTTCTTCAATAACATTTAAAACAAGAAATGTAAAGAAAACACAGACCCTGAAGATCAGAATTGGACGACGGAGATTGCTCGGCCCGAACAAGAAATGAAACTCCTCTCCTACCGACAATTCCGCTGCTCTGTAATAACAGACACTAATGTTATTGTTAGATATAGATAATTCACTTGGTTGGCAATATGAAGAAGAAGCACGAAAGAGTAGAGAAGAACCTTAGGGATAGAGATTGGTGAAGAAGGTGAAAGCTTCAGAGAAGCCATTGACGACGTGCGGAGAAAGAGGGGAGATTGATTGATAGTCTTGTGTTTTGTTTTCTTGTATATGTGGTAGTGGCGATGGGGGATCCGTTCTTCTTTGGTCTATCCACTTCGAAACTTTCTGAACCTTTTAAAAATGGCATTAATAAAAGAAAAATAAAAATGCAAAAATAAAAGGACTTAAATAAATAATTTAGGGTAATTGCACTAGATAACATAAGAAACTTATTTTATTAGGTATATGGACAGAATGTCAGAATTTACTGTGCATTTTCTTAAGGGAAAATTCCTTAAAAATACCCAGACTGAATTTCTTTTGCTAATTTAATACACGAACTTTTTAGACTCCCCATTTAATACACAGACTAAATTGCGTTACCCATAAAATACATCAACTTCTGAATTTCGGAGGTTTCACAATTCGATTTTAACAGCGTTAACTCTGTTTAACAGAGAATCAAGAGGACGTTAATTTTTTAATTAAGCACGTGATTAAACCGTTAAAACATCGGGTTCTTTCATCAAAAGCCCCAAATTGAAAGAAGAACAAACCCTAATTTCATTTACCCCACAATCGAATTGCTCTAGACTCTCTTCTTCTCTAAACATTGTTCTTCTTCTCTAAACTCGGATTTCTATGTTCTATGAGAGACAGAAAAGATGAGGTAATTCACGATCCCTTCCCTTTATCTTTATTTGATTTCCAAGTTTGTGTTGTTCTTCTTCTTCTTCGGTTTGATTGTGTTTCTAAATCATAATCTTTGGTTTGATTGCAGTGAATTAGGGTTAATGAAGATTAGGCTACATTATGGAGGCGTTATGGAGCGTAAAGATAACGACTTTCAGTATCGGGGAGGGTTAGTGAATAAAGACATTGCTATCGATCCAGATTACATGACGTGGTGTATGTTCGAAGGATTCTGTGAAGACAATGGGTCAAACGGGAAGGTGAAACACGTCTGGTACAAGCTTCCACAAGAATATATGGAGTCGGTGAAAGTGATTTTGGAACTTTCTTCAGATGCTTCTATTAATCAGATGTGTTGTGAAGCTATGAAAGTAGGTGGAGTAGATATCTACATTGAGCAGAGTGTTGGTGAACAGGTTCCAGAGAATGGTGAAGAAGATAGAGGTGAAGAAGATAGAGGTGAAGAAGACAGCGGTGAAGAAGAGAGAGACGAGGAAGCTCAGAACAATGGGGAATCGTCTAATGCTCGTGATGAGGTTGAGGAAGAAGTCATCGAAGAAGCAGAAGATATTCCATTTCAGTCACTCTTTGGAGATAACCAAGATGATGAAGTTAGAGGTGCTAGTAGTGAGGAAGTTAGAGATGCCGATAATGAGGAGATTAGAGGTGCAGGTTGTGATGATGATGAAGAAGAATTGGAGAGGCAATTAAAGGATAATGAACATCCGGCTCCTGCTGTTGACACTGATGATGAGTGGGATTACTTCAATCGACAGGAAAAGGTGATTTCGAGAACTAAGTACAGCAATGAGAAGCCTCCATACCTGTGGTTAATGCAGACATTCAAGAGTGGAGAAGAGTTCAAAGACCAGCTGTTGCGATATGTTTTGAAGACAAATTTCGATGTGAAGCTTTGCCGATGGGAGAAAACAAAGCTGGGAGCCATTTGTACAAAGGAAAATTGCGAGTGGAAGATTTATTGCTCTGTTGAGAAGCCAAAGGGGAAGTGGATGGTGAAATCTTATGTGGATAAACATAATCATCTGAAGAGTAGTAAAGCAAGGATGTTGAAGCAGGGTACAATTGCAAGGATGTACAAGGATGAAGCAAGAAGAAGACCTGGTATTAAGTGGACTGACATCAAGGATGAGATAATGATGAGGTACAGTCTCTCAGTTTCTAAGTGGATATGCACGAAAGCAAGAAGAATGGCTCTAGATTTGGTAATACAAACTCAGAGAGAGCAATTCGCCAAGCTGTGGGATTATGAGAGGGAGCTTCAGCGTTCAAATGAGAATACGAAGACTGAGATTGTGACTATTCCTCGTGAAGATGGTAAGGTTGTCTTCGACAGATTCTACATTTGTTTTGAGAATCTGAGGAACACATGGAAGAATTGTTGTCGGCCTATTATAGGACTTGATGGGGCATTTATGAAATGGGAGTTAAAGGGTGAGATTCTTGCAGCTGTTGGTCGAGATGCAGATAATAGGATTTATCCTATAGCGTGGGCAATAGTTAGAGTGGAAGATAATGCTTCATGGGCTTGGTTTGTTGATAAGTTGAAGGTTGATTTGGATTTGGGGTTAGGCAATGGATTCACTATCATATCTGACAAGCAGAAAGGTTTGATAAATGCTGTTGCAGACCTTCTACCCGAGGCAGAGCATAGACATTGTGCTAGACACATTTTTGCAAATTGGAGGAAGGTTTATAGTGCGTCAGAGTATGAAGATTATTTCTGGGCAATTGCATACAGCTTCACGAATGGAGATTATCAGATCAATTTGATGGCTTTAGAAGTGTTCGACGCAAAGGCACATGAGGACTTGCTGAAGACAGAACCAAAGACATGGTGTAGAGCATTTTTCAGTAGACATGCACGATGCGAAGATGTGTGTAACAACCTCTCAGAAAACTTCAACAGAACAATCAAAGATGCTCGTAAGTTGCCACTGATTAACATGCTTGAGGAGATTAGGAGACTTGCAATGAAGCGTAACTCTCGAAGGCGTGACATAACAAGTGGCTGTTCGACTCAGTTTCCACCAAATATCATGGAGATTTTTGAGCAAAACCGCCAAGCAAGTAACCACTGCACCGTTATTAAAAGTAGTGAAAGCTTATATGAAGTCACTGAGTGGGATTGTAGCTACGTGGTATGTCTTCCAGAAAAGCATTGTGCTTGTAATCGATGGGACCTCACCGGGATACCTTGTCAGCATGCTATTTATGTCATAAACGAGCATAACAAAGAACCTGAAGAGTAAGCACTATTCTTTCTTCTCATATCTTAGTATTATATAGGTTCTAACTCTATCTCTCTTTGTATTTTGTAGCTTTGTTGATCCTTACTATCTGACATCAAGGTGGCAAGACACCTACGAAAACAACATAAAACCTGTCAACGGAGAGAGACTGTGGGAGAAGACAGGTAAGGAAGCTATACAAATCCCCGAACTTAGCCTCATTTAACTCTCTCTCTCTCTCTCTCTCTCTTTTTCCTATTCCTCTGGTCTTTCTTCTTCTTCATTTGATCGTGAAATTCTCAGCCTCCTCCATTTATTTTATGAAATTCACCTATATTAGCCTAACAAAATTACAGAAATTGACAACAAAGATTAAGTAAACAGTCTATAAGATTACGTCGTCATCCTCGATCCTTCTCCAACGCGATGCTCCTCACGGAGAATCTTTGACCAGTCCGGCGCGTTTATCGGGAGCGACGTCGCGGAGACGCCGGCGCATGAGGACGACTGATTTGACGGGTTTTTACCGGATCTGCTAGATGTAGAGATTTTTCGATGGGAAACGGAGTGGACAGAACCGGCTGATGTTGACGGCGGTGCTCACTTGGATATGGTGATTCTCCTTGTTGGGTTTCTTGTCCGGCGTGGACTCACTCATGAACGGTAGGAAAAACGAGGAGCACATGGTGGCTCGGACCTGTGAGAAGGTGGAGATGCAAAGTCGATTACGGTGGCTAGGGTTTGCGAGTTAAATCTTCATACGGATCTCTTCGTTTGATGGCCGCGGTATGCCTCCGAGGTGGGTAGCTGTGACAGTACACTGACGACGGAACTACGGCTGGCTTTGGACACCTGGCTCTGTGAAATCTCAGATAACTGGAACGGTTCTCCACCGTGTTCAATCGGAGCGAGAGGCTTCGGATTTTTTTTTGATATTTCACCTATTAGCGACACATAAAAATTCACTTAAATGATTTATCTTTAATATAAAAACTGAAGCTTTTGATGTCCTTAATAATTTTAATTGATTTTAAAAACTACAAAAAAAAACTAAATATTCTTCATAATATATTCATTGTACATCATTACCTTGATTCTCTACATATTCATATACAAAACAAATGTGAAAATATAAATCATACGTTAAGAATTGAGCACATTCTATTAAAATCGTAAATGTTGTTGCTTTTCGTATCATCTTTAATGTTTGAAATAAAGTTTTAATCTATATTGTAATATATGTTTAAATAAAAATGAGATTAACTATGGAAACTGAACCTATTCATTTTTATATTTTGGAAGTTTTAGAAGAATTACTTTCACATAACTGTAGTTAGTATTTCATGAATTTTAAAATATTGAACGTTATTATTACTCATGAAAAAATCTAAGATAATATTTGCACAGTTTTTATCCTTTAATTTATAACTAGATCTTGACCCGCCCGGTCGGGCGGGTATTAATTTTTTCGTATATTTTTTTGATTGTTTGTATTAATTGTTGCTATTATAAAATAAAAAAACAGACGGTGTACATATAATTTAAGGTACGTATAGTATACATAGGAAACATAAAGTTGAATTTGGAATTATGATCAAATAAATAACTAATAGTTAGCATGATACAAACTATAAATAAAATATCCTTAAATTTTGAAAGGTATAAAACATTCTATTTAATAGTTAGCATGGTGAGTATTTTCCTTTACCCACACCGGATACCTTAAAGTTTTCAATCACACGCCACTTTCTTATCATAAGGTCTCGCTGGATCCGAAACATGTGTGATCTGTTGCATGATGCATGGATTTTATGACCTTGTAAACAAACAAAAATCGATTATAAACTTTAAGTATAACCAACATTTAAACAATGTAGGTAAAACTTACAGTCTTATCAGCCAAAACCATTTCGACTGTTTCATCAGCATAGGGAGGGGTTTGTTTTCTTGATTAAATCAGCTTCACCTGCACACACCATTTACTCAACCTTGGCTTCAAGTAGTTTAACAATGTAAAACTCTTGTTTGTTGACATTATAACCTCTAAGAAGCGAACTAAAAAAATTGTTTAGGAGCTATTGAGGTGATGTTGAATATATATATGCAAGGTACAGTATATATATGTATATATAACGTGATTGTAAAACCCTAACGAAGAAAATATACCTAAACACTTTACACGATAAAATCCCTTGATTTGCAACAATTAAATTGTTACCAAAATATCTCCTACTATACGCAAATATAGTCAATTGTTTGCAGTTGAAATATTTACAAATAATTTAATTAATGTTGAACTCTTCCGCAAGTTAGCAAAAAAAAATTGATAGGGAATTTTTTAATGATAATTTATTATTCACCAAAATGTAGAAGTTAACGAAATTATAGGATACAATTTCTATATTTTATAGGTAAATTAAATATTTGAGAGTGATTATAGGTTAGAACTTAATTATTATCGGTAAAGATTTTTTTTTTCAACAAATGCAAAGATATTCTGTTTAGATTTTGAATTGATTGGTATAGCTGATTTATATTTTATAAGTCATGTAAAATCTCTATTAAATAACTTCCTTTTATCTATTTTATTAATAATATGTATGCTGCTTTGACTAACGTGACTTCTTTTTATATGTATTATTAATTAGATTCATGTATGAAAGAATAATTGGATTAATGATTTTAGTTTTTTCAAAAAAAAAACTAAAGTTAGAATCCATCGCTATCTAAACAGGAATATCAAGTTCTACGTCAAGAAGAAAACTGCAGATTAAACTAAAGTTATAATCCATTGATTTACTTTTGAAGTAATTCGATTCATCTCATTGTAGGAGAAGAAGAAATTTTTTTTCGTTACAGTGGTAAGATATATTTATATTTGCCTGAGAGTTTTCATGTAATTAAGTTAATTCACATATGTTTAACGTTTGAAGTTGTTTCCGTTTTTAATGCATAAATTAAAATGAGGAAATATGCATTAAATGATCGGAAAAGACAAGCTAATTTTAAGGAAAGAGTAATAATAGTTTCAGTGGCATTCAAAAGTAATTAACATTGAAAACTCAGGGTTAGTTTAATTTTGTACTCCTGTTTTAATAGATTAGATTATTTATAGACCTTTAAAGTTATTTATAAACCCTTGTAAAATGTATTATAAGAATTTATTAGCCACAATTATTTTATTTTCACTTATTAATTATGTATTATTTATGAAAGAGTTTTCTAAAAGTAATAAATATTACAATGTCTTGTGTACAAATACTAAGTCATTGTGCCGGTTTCTATAAATTGTTTAAAAACTATTTTCATACATGATTGTTAAAGTTAATTGATGAAAGGTTGTATACAATTTCTATTGTTTTATAATTATTTACTATAAATCATTTTGTTTTGGGTGTTTGGCAATGGCTATTATTAATTTTTGGATTATTGTTTTGATTTAAAAAAATTAAATAAAAAGAGAATTATAGTCAGTTTAAGACAATCTTTTGAAACTTCACCTATGAACGATAAACAAGCAAATTTGGTTAAATGAATTTCATTTTAATATATAGTAGGATTTTTAATTAATGTATTACGTATATTTTAACACCAATATAAAATATATCATGGTAAAAATAGTTGAATCAATTAACAAGGATAGAGTCAAGTCAACATCTAATCTCATATCTAGATCCCAACAGAGCCCATTAACCTAAAACCCAACAGAGCCTATGTCCAAGCCGTATAAAAATCATTTTATTAGGGTTTATGGAGAGATTTCGTTTTCACTTTGGTGAATAAGTGAACATGGTGGTGCCATCAAAGAAGAAGCTGAAGCAGAATATTCGGAGAAGGAGAACATCTTTTGTCTTCGTTTCAGAAATAGTGGAGGGTTATAACAGGGTATGCATTGGAACTTAGCATGGGATACAAAAGAGTGTGACATATGTAAACTCTTCTCTGGCTACGTAATAAACTCGGCACGGTTAGGCAAAAACAAAAAAAACAGGGGAGTTCAAAGGGTGTGCGCATGTGGATTTCAATGATAGTCTGTCTGTGGCCATGGCGGCGCTTAAGCTGGATCAGTATGTTATCTGTGGAAGAACAGTACTAATCGTACACCTGGTAAGATCAAAAGGAGGATCTGTTGTGTAGAGAAAAGGGTCATCTTGCCACAGCTTGTCGCAAGAAGCTTGAAGATGCTCATGATCAGGCAAACGCAAAGCTGGATCAAGAGACTGTTAACACAAGTACTGCTATGCTACGCTATGACCTTCAAAAGAACAATGGTGGTTCTTATTGCATGAATGAGACATACACTGCTACAAATGAAGCTCATATTGGAAGATTAGCATCTGAGGTTAGCTTTGGTAAGACCAAAAGGAGGATTAAGAGTGTATAGAAAAGGGTCATCTCGCCAAGGCCTGTCTCAAGAAGCTTCAAAACACTGGTCACACAAACGCAAAGGTGGATCACCAGACTGTTGAGGCACGACCGATTCAGGAAACAAGCTATAATCATCAAAAGATATCAGGAGATACTGACAACAATGGCGGTTCTTACATGGACGAGACATAAGTTGCTAGCCCGGTATCCGTTGTTGCAACAAATGGAACTAGTGACGGAAGCTCAGTGTCTGCAGTTAGTTAGCATTGGTAAGAATCGTAAGATCAAAAAGAGAACATTTTTGAAATAATTTTATCATCATTTTATTTAGCAAAAAAAAATCATCTTAGACTAATTTTAATTAACCCAAGATACAAAGGGGTTGTTCGTTTCTCCATTCAAATGATCAATTCGGATGGAGATGAGGATTTTGTTCGTTTAAACACAAAAAGTACAATTCATCCGGATTGTTCATCTGAATGATTTTCGAAAATATAGGTTTAAATTTAAAAACCAGTTGACTGAACCGAATCGAATCATTTGGCTGCAACTGGTTCAGTGAAAATCCTAAAAATTTGATATCACCCCTCGTAAACTTCTGAAATAACAAACCTAATTATCCTAAGTCTCACTCTTGTATCTCTCTCACTACCATCAATCTCCACATCTCACTCTCTCTCTCTCGCCATGAAAGGAGCTTGAGCTTGAGTTCTCTCCACCTCTCTCTCTACCTCTCTGTTGTGTGGGCTTATGTCTTGACTCTCCTGGGCCTATCTTCATGGGCCGTCCACTATCAGGAAGAAGAGAAAGCTTAGGCTATTGGGCTTCAGGAGTTGGGTCGTCGTCTTCATAACCTGCAACAGAAAGGAGATTCTGTTAAGAGAGTTTGTTACACACACTCAGAGCGATCAAGTGAGAAGAAGAAAGATCGAGAAGGAAGCTGGCTTACCTCGAGCGTGGAATCGAGTTCAGCAGGATATAGCTTCATCGATCTATAGTCCTTGATTGTAATCTCGTTTTCCTCATCTCTATTGTAACCTGTAAACAAAGAGATAGTGAGATCGGAGAAGTGTAATCACGCCGGAGGCTTATTCCCGGTGATCTGATAGTGGATTGGGAGCAAGAGCCTCCCCCCAGACGTAGTGGTGGATCCACGAACTGGGCAAACAAATTGCTTTGTCTTTCTTTTACTTAGCCAAGTCAAGTCGAACTGAATCTAAGATACAACGATCAAACGTAACAAGTGGTATCAGAGCCAGGTTGCAGTATCAAGATCATCGCCTCAAGTTCTCATTCGGATCAGTACGAGAAGCAAGATCGTCAAATCAGAGAATCAAGCAAGCAAGAAGAAAGATCAGGTCAAGGTTCGAAACTTATCTGGTTTATCTGTGTGTGTTGTTTGCGTTGAAGAATCTGCAGGATCGATCAGTAGCTCTTGTGGATAAGGTCTGTTGTTTCCATAACTACACGGAGATCTTCAGTTTTCAGACTGTATCCTGCAAGCTTGAAGATCGAGATACAGAAGGTCAGTCATGGAGCCAACTCGGGGGAAGTTTGAGGTTGAAAAGTTTGATGGACAGGGATATTTTGGCATCTGGAAGCACAAGATGTTGTGCGCGCTAGAGATCCTCGGTTTAGACTCAGTTCTTGAGGAAGAAGTGGTCAAAGCTGAAGATTCTGAAAAAGATGGAGATGATGCAAAGACAGAAGTTGATCCCAAGAGAGCTGTAAAAGATAAGAGAGCTAGGAGTCTTATCAAAATGAGCTTGAGTGATCAGATCATAAGAAAAGTGATGAAGGAAGATACCGCACTTGGTATCTGGAAAGTTTTGGAGAAGGATTATCAGACGAAGTCTCTCCCAAATAGAATATACCTGAAACAAAGGTTTGCAAGTTACAAGATGGATGATCGAAAAACAATAGAGGAGAATCTAGACGTTTTTCTGAAACTTGTTAATGACTTGGAGAGTCTTAACATCAACATCTCAGACGAAGATCAGGCTATTCAAATACTCACGGGACTGCCATCAAAGTTTGAGCCTTTGGTTCATACCTTGAAGTATGGAAGTGACAAAGACACGCTCACGGTGAGTGATGTAATCACCTCAGCATACGCTAAAGAGACAGAGTTAAGGGAGAGAGGCTTACTGCATAAGAACAAGAGTGAGGCTGAGGGGTTATATGTCAGCGACCGAGGTAGAAATGATAAGAGAGGAAATCATTCAAACCGAAACCGTTCTAAGAGCAGAGGAAGGAACTTCTCAAAACAAGGCAACTCTAAGAATGATAAAGGATGCTTCGTTTGTGGAAAGGAAGGTCACTGGAAGCGTGAGTGTCCCGACAGGGGAAAGAACCGCAGCTCAAATTCAGCGAATGTAGCTGCTAAAAGGGAACCGTTGATATTAACTGCGAGTGTTCAGGACACTAGAAAGGAGTGGGTAATGGACTCTGGAGCTAGCTTTCACATTACACCAGACAAAGGAGTATTGTTTGACTTCCAAGAAGGCGAAGGAGGAAAGGTATTAATGGGAAATGATACCTTCAGCGAGATCAAAGGCGTGGGAAACATTAGAATACGAAATCCTAATGGTTCTATAGTTGTGCTTACTGGAGTTAAGTACATGCCTACAATGGGAAGAAATTTGATCTCTTATGGATGTCTAGAGAAATCTGGATGCAACTACACTGGAGATAAGTTCAAAGTTAAGTTCTACAAAGATGGTAGAGAAGTTGTAACAGGCATCTACACTGACGGATTATACTTTCTTCAGGAAACCGTGCTAAAGGGTGAAGCACATGTGTCTGCTCCTAGAGTTGATGCTACAAAGAAGTGGCACTCTAGGTTGGGTCATCTAAGTTTGAAAAATATGGAAGCTCTAGTCAAGCAAGGCTATCTGGAGAGCAAGGACGTGGGATCACTTGGATTCTGCGAGGAATGTGTGTTAGGAAAAGCACACAAGCAAAGCTTCAAGAAAGGAAAACATACGTCTAGAGAGGTCCTAGAGTATGTTCATTCGGACTTATGGGGAGCACCGACAGTTGTTCCTAGTTTAGCAGAGAAGCGGTACTTCATAACGTTCATAGACGATTACTCAAGAAAGGTCTGGATCTATTTTCTACGAACTAAAGATGAGGCCTTTTCAAAGTTTAGAGAGTGGAAGCTCGAAGTGGAGAACCAGACCTCTAAGAAGGTGAAGTGTTTACGCACAGACAATGGTTTGGAGTACTGCAATACTAGATTCGATGAGTTCTGCAAAGAGTCCGGAATCAAGCGACACAGGACGTGTGTATACACCCCGCAACAGAACGGAGTTTCAGAGAGGATGAACAGGACTATTATGGAACGTGTGAGGTGTATGCTTGCAGAAAGTGGGATGGAAGAAAGTTTTTGGGCTGAAGCCGCGTCTACAGCTGTATACCTAATCAACAGGTCACCAAGTTCAGCTATAGACTTCAAGATTCCAGAAGAATTATGGAGTGGTTTTAAGCCAAGTCTGTCCCACCTGAGACGGTTTGGGTGCTCAGCTTACGTTCATTCAGTTAAGTCAAAGACTAGTACTAGAGCTACTAAGGGATACTTTGTTGGCTATCCTCAAGGAACAAAGGGATTCAGAGTCTGGATGCCAGAAGAGAGGATATGTGTGGTTAGTAGAAATGTAGTCTTCCATGAGGAAGAAGTCTTCAAAGATTCTGCTAAGCAAGAGTCCAAGCGTGACAATGATGCCGGAGAACAAGTTCAGATGAAGACAGTTGATAAAGGAAAAGGTAAAAGAGTTTCTTTCAGTCCAGATTTGATTGAAGGTCCTACGGGTCGTCTACATGATGCTGAGGCATCTACCTCAGGCACTACTACGGAGTCTTCAGTTTCAGGTGGAGTAGTTTCAGGATCAGTTACTGAAGAAGATTCAGTATTGAACGAGTCAGATAGCAGCACAGAAGAAGAACAGGATCTGAGTAACTACATTCTAGCTAGAGACAGAAGTCGAAGAGAGACTAAGATGCCATCTAAGTTTGATGACTTTGATGTTGTGGCTTACGCTTTGGCAGCGGCACAAGACATTGAGATAGATGAACCACGTTCCTATGCAGAAGCTATGAAAACACGTGAGAACAAGGAATGGACTGCAGCAAATGTAGAAGAGATGATTTCTTTGGAGAAAAATGGAACTTGGGTTTTAGTGAAGCGACCTGAGAAGAAACGTGTCATTGGTTGTAGATGGGTCTACAAGAAGAAACCAGGGATTCCTGGAGTTGAAGATCCGAGGTTTAAATCCAGATTGGTGGCAAAAGGATACTCGCAAGTGGAAGGGATAGATTACAATGAAGTTTTTGCACCGGTTGTAAAACATGTATCTATCAGACTGATGTTGTCTCTAGTCGTGAATGAGGACCTAGAACTAGAGCAACTAGATGTCAAGACAGCTTTTCTGAATGGTTTCCTAGATGAGGAGATTTACATGGAGCAACCAGAGGGGTTCATTGTAAAAGGGAAAGAAAATTGGGTGTGTCTACTGAAAAAATCGTTATACGGACTCAAGCAGTCGCCAAGACAGTGGAACAAACGTTTTGATGAGTTCATGAAGGATCAGAAGTTTACACAGAGCAGCTATGATCCGTGTGTTTACATTAGAGGCAAAGAAAATTCAGATAAGATTTATTTGCTTATCTACGTGGATGATATGTTGGTAGCTTCGAAGGATGTTAAAGGAATTCAAAATTTGAAGGAAAGTCTGAATCGAGAGTTCGAGATGAAGGATTTAGGACGTGCATCTAGAATCCTTGGAATGGATATTTTCAGAGATAGACAGAAAGATCTTCTGAAGTTGTCTCAGGGAAAGTACTTGAAGCAAGTACTCTCAACCTTCAACATGTCAGACTGCAAACCAGTTACAACTCCTATGGGATCTCAGTTTAAGTTGAAGAGTTTAGACGAGGAAGAGAGTGCGATCGAAGCGGCTTACATGGACGACATCCCATATGCGAGCGCAGTTGGGAGTCTTATGTACGCTATGGTGGGATCACGACCAGACATAGCACATGCTGTTGGTTTGGTTAGTCGTTACATGGGGAATCCAGGACGTGTTCATTGGGAAGCAGTAAAGTGGATTCTAAGGTACATTAAGGGCACTTTCAACTACAGCTTAACGTTTACTAAAGATTCAAAATTCAAAGTGGAAGGATTTTGTGATGCGGATTATGCTACAGATTTAGATCGAAGCAGATCAGTTACTGGGTATATTTTTCAAGTGGGAAGCAACACAGTTAGCTGGAGATCAGGCCTCCAACCAGTTGTGGCTTTATCAACCACTGAATCAGAATACATGGCACTAACAGAGTCATCTAAAGAGGCGTTATGGCTTAAGTGGTTCTGTGAAGAGTTGGGTTATGTACAGCAAGCAGTCAAGATTAATTGTGATTCACAGTCAGCAATTTTCTTAGCTAAGAATGGTGGTTATCATGAGAGGACTAAACACATTCGTACTAAGTTCAATTTCATCAGAGAGGTGATCGCAGCAGGTGAAGTCATAGTTATCAAGGTTCACACAAGTCTAAATCTAGCAGATATCCTGACTAAGTGTGTACCTGGCAAGACTCTGGAAAAGAGTCTAGTAAACGTCAAGGTTCTGGAGTAGGCTTCACTGCCTACAGCTGAGGAAGATGACAGAGGGGTCGTCTGGCAGCAGGAAGAGATATCTCAGTTGTTATCTCCCATGTTTGAAAAAGGGACAGAGCGTCATTTTTGGATTGTCAGTAATCAGTGAGTTAAAAGGCAAGAATTGAGAAAAAAAAATGTGGAGTTACCTGAAAGTTCGAAGCGAAGTGACGTGAGCTGATCGATCTAGGGATTAAGAGCTGTTTCCGAGAGGTTTGGAGGGTAAACACTGAAGGAGGAGCTTGATTGAAGATAGAGGGTGAAGATCGTGACAGAGGCTGAAGAGATGAGAAAAGTCGAGAGTTTCGACTGGAAGCTAGGTTGTCCGAATGAGAAGGTAGAGGGAGAGTAAAGCCAAGGTGGAGAATGTTGTGTGGGCTTATGTCTTGACTCTCCTGGGCCTATCTTCATGGGCCGTCCACTATCAGGAAGAAGAAAAAGCTTAGGCTATTGGGCTTCAGGAGTTGGGCCGTCGTCTTCATAACCTGCAACAGAAAGGAGATTCTGTTAAGAGAGTTTGTTACACACACTCAGAGCGATCAAGTGAGAAGAAGAAAGATCGAGAAGGAAGCTGGCTTACCTCGAGCGTGGAATCGAGTTCAGCAGGATATAGCTTCATCGATCTATAGTCCTTGATTGTAATCTCGTTTTCCTCATCTCTATTGTAACCTGTAAACAAAGAGATAGTGAGATCGGAGAAGTGTAATCACGCCGGAGGCTTATTCCCGGTGATCTGATAGTGGATTGGGAGCAAGAGCCTCCCCCCAGACGTAGTGGTGGATCCACGAACTGGGCAAACAAATTTCTTTGTCTTTCTTTTACTTAGCCAAGTCAAGTCGAACTGAATCTAAGATACAACGATCAAACGTAACACTCTCTGCCTCTCTCTCGCCGCATCTCTCTCTATGGAGTATCTCTCGAAGTCTCTCTCTCGACTTTTCATTTTTCTTCTGTTTGAATTTCGTCTGTTCAGTGATGGGTTTGATTGTTCTCTGATTTGCTTAGCTTAGCTTAGCTTATCTCACTAGCAGAATCTCATAGCTTGTGAATTATGAATGATGTATCTTAACTTGCAAATGAATAGAAACAATGGTTTGAGTCATGAGCGTGAGTAAATCTTAAGCAAGAGTGATGGAGGGTATGCGTGACTCTATTACTATGGAGATGGCAAGAGGAACTAGACTTCTATATTAGCATCAAACAGGTATGTGTCTATGGTCTTGTTATGTTTGTAGTCTTGTTGAATTGCTGGAATAAACAGAGAACCTGACATGCGATTTGCTCAGTTGATCATTGTGAAAGTCTGTACTCTCAAGTCATTGATGAATCTTATTATCAGTCACGAGTTTGTTTGCTGAGTTTGAGATCATTTTGTGTTGAGTGCTTTGTTTGCTATGAGTCTGAGATCATGCTTCTGTTTATGTTATATCATTTGCTTTTATGTGAATTTAAAAGTTTAATCAGTCTCTGTTTGCTCAGTTGATCATTGTGAAGTTTTGTACTCTTAAGTCACTGATGGATCTTATCATTATCAGTCACAAGTTTGTTTGCTGAGTCTGAGTGATATGTACTTAAATGAAGATACCAAATCAAGCTGACGTGGACGAGGATTAAAAGGATAAGCGACTCTGGCGGACTGGGAAGGTTTGCAGTTGGGATAGAGAAGGACGAAGATGAAGTATAAATAGAGAGCTTGATCGATGAAGAGAGTTATGCTTTGATGTTGTATGTAGAAAGACGATATGAGTCTTCTCTCTCAGTCGCCATGAGACTGATGATTGCATCTGTGTTCGCCATGAGAGCATAGTTGTAATCGTACTCAAAGCTTCATTCATTCTTGTAATTGGTTCGTGTTATCAATAAGAAGACATTACGGAGTGTTTCAGAGAGATCGGAGTTCAAGACTCTATCACTGAGATCATTTTGTGCTGAGTGCTTTGTTTGCCACGAGTTTGAGATCATTGTTGAGTGCTTTGTTTGCTATGAGTCTGAGATAATCATTTTTGTATGTGAATTTAAAAGTTTAATTAGTCTATGTTTTCTCAGTTGATCATTGTGAAGTTTTGTACTCTCAAGTCATTCATGGATCTTATCATTATCAGTCACGAGTTTGTTTGCTGAGTCTGAGATCATTTGCTGAGTGCTTTGTTTGATACGAGTTTGAGATCATTTTGTGTTGAGTGCTTTGTTTGCTATGAGTCTGAGATCATGCTTATGTTTATGTTATATCATTTGCTTTTATATGAATTTAAAAGTTTAATCATATCTGTTTCAGGACAGTAGATCCCATCTCAATCTTATAATTGGAGAGTGAAGAATGTGAAGATTCAAGAAGATTATTTGTTTGGAGACATCTTTTAAATTTCAGTTTTATATAATTTGAGTGTACTTTGATAGTATATTAAAATTTGAGTCTATTTTGAGTTGTTTGAAAGTTTATTAAAATTTGAGTCTACTTTGAGTTGTTTGAAAGTTTATTAAAAGATTATTAAAATTTGAGTCTCTATTTTAAAATTTAATGCAAATTTATATAAAAATTTATAAATTTATATGAAATAAAATTTTATAAATGTCAAAATGATAATTTTAAAATAATTTTAGTGTAAATATATTTTAGACTAAATAATAAAAATTAGTATAGTTAAAATTAATATCAAACATATGATTAACTCAAACCAAGGGTATATTTGTAATTTGTTTATCAAACTCATTTGGATGCAGAGCTAAGAGAATGCATTGTAGGTGACTCAAGCTTTCCTCTTCTTCCATGGCTTCTCACTCCATACCAACGCAAACTCTTACCACTTCCTCAAACTCAGTTCAACAGAAGACACTCTGAGACTACAAAACCGGGGCAAATGGCATTGTGAAAACTTAAAGATAAGTGGAGGATAATAAATGGAGTGATGTGGAGGCCTGATAGAAACAGGTTACCAAAGATGATCTTTGTTTGTTGCTTGCTGCATAACATTCTTTTAGATATGGATGATCAAGCTTTGGATGATAGTCTTATGTATCACCAACATGATGTGGTTTTTTATGATCAGAGTAGTCTTTGAGTGGTTTCTTGCTGTTAAGGACAATAGGTTTGTTCTTTGATTCAGGAGCCACGGAAAGTGTCAGTATTTGCCTCGATGGGTAAAATTTCTTAGCTGTTAGCCTGTTACAATACAATAAAACACCATTTAACACCACTTCGCTATTCGAGCAAACTCAAGCCCTCGATTTCATTAAGAAACTAAACCCACTAATGAGAACAAAGAAACAGAGAGAGAGAGAGAGAGAGAGAGATAGAGAGAGAACTTCTCTGCCGATGCGGGAGACTAAAGTGACTTTCATGGCTTAAGTGAAGAAAACACAGAAGACCTAGTCTGGTGTGTTAGTATGTCCTAGTATTGTTAAGTCTCTCGTATCTGTTTCAAAAGCAACAAAAGATTATCCATGCTCTTTTAAATTTGATGATGTTGGGGTTCGTGTAAAGAACAAGCGCACAAAGAGGTTGTTGATAAAGGGAAGAAACACTAAGGGTATGTACATGCTGGAACCAAGCTCCAAGGCATGCTCCTTGTTCTCCTCTATGCAACAGTCTTCTTAAGATGATGTTTGGCATAGGAGACTGGGTCATCCTAATCTGCAGGTTCTCCAGCAGCTTTCTGCTTTAAAATCTATCACAATAAGCCGATGTACCAAGAAGATATGTGAGGGATGTCGACTTGGGAAAAGCAGTAGATTACCATTCTTTCAATCTAGTTTTCTCCTTCAAGACCTCTTCAAAGGATACATTGTGATCTGTGGGGGCCCTGCACCTGTTGTATCTTGTCAGGGATTCTGTTACTATGTAATCTTTGTAGACCATTGATATACGTTATGTTGGTTTTACCCCTTCAAGAATAAATCAGACTTTTATCCTATCTTTTGCAAGTTTCAAAGTTTAGTCGAGAACCAACTTCAATGCAAGATCGGTACCTTTTAATGTGATGGTGGAGGAGATTTCACCAGTACCTGCTTCCTTACTCATCTTCAACGTCATGGGATTTCTCAGCATGTCTCGTGTCCTCACACCACTCAGCAGAATGGACTAGCTGAGAGGAAACACATGCATGTTATTGAGCTGGCTCTCTCGATGATCTTTGACAGTAAGCTTCTGCATAAATATTGGGTTGAGTCTTTCTTCACCGCCAACTTCCTCATTAATCTCATGCCATCCTCCTCTCTGGACAAAACATATAACAGTCCATATCAGAAACTTCATGGAACAACTCCAGATTATACTGCTCTAAGAGCTTTGGGATGTGCTTGTTATCCTACTCTAAGAGATTAAACAAGTTTGATCCGAGATCATTACCTTGTGTTTTCTTGGGGTATAATAAAAGATTCAAGGGATATCGATGTATGTATCCTCCTACGGGCATAGTATACATCTCTCGTCATGTTATATTTGATAAAGACTCATACCCATTCTCTGATAAGTACAAGCATCTTCAGCAAGAGGTTTCAACACCTCTCATGGATGCTTGGAAGAAGAGTTTCTACAGAACTCAGCCTTCAGCTCCTGAAACAAGACAAGTTCCTTTAGAACAGACAGTTGAAAGACAACTTGTAGTACTACAACAACTTTTACCTCAGTTTACTGAACAAGATTTTCTGCCTCTTGGAAACTCAGTCAGTACATCAGCTCATGCATCTTCGACAGTGATCTCTTCACCTCCTGAAGAGCCTCAGAGTAATCCTCAACCAGCTCAATTTATATCACTTGTCAATCATCAACATGTGACCGGTCAACAATCTGCACCAGAAACGCATCATCCTATGATTACAAGGTCTAAGATTGGAATCCGGAAGCCTAATCCTAGATATGTTCTGATAACATCGAAGATATCCTATCTGAAACCTAGAACAGTTACTGAAGCTTTGAAAGATGGAATGCACCTATGACAGAAGAGATTGAAAACTGTCAAGAAACATGAACATGTGTTATGGTTCCTTATGAGGAAGGAATGCATGTTCTCGGATGCATATGGATGTTCAGAACAAAATTAAATGCAGATGGAACACTAGACAAAAAAAGATCAAGACTGGTTGCCAAAGGTAATGAGCAAGAAGAAGGAATCTATTACCTTGATACTTTCAGTCCAGTGATCAGAACGGCTACTATCATAATGGTTCTTCACATCGCCACTCTCCTGCAATGGGATGTCAGAAAATTTGATGTCAAAACACGTTTCTTCACGGTGATCTACATGAGACGGTTTATATGAAATAACCAACTTGTTTTGTGGATAAAGATTACCTGAATCATGTATGTCTTCTGAAGAAGGCTATCTACAGGATCAACCAGGCTTCGAGGGCGTGGTTTGACAAATTTAGCACCTTCCTGCTTGAGTTTGGCTTCACCTGTAGCATCATGATCCTTCAATGCGTCTGCATCAAAGGTAACAACATCATTATATTAACTTCTCTATGTAGACGACATGTTGATCACATGAAACAGTTCAGCGCTACTACAAACTCTTCTTCTCGAGTTAAACAAGCAATTCAGAATGAAGGATCTAGGGAAACTTAAATACTTCCTAGGTATTCAAGCTCAGTTTCACGAAGATGGTATATTCCTATCGCAGCAAAAGTATGCAGAAGATCTACTAGTTGTGACCTCTATGTCTGACTGTTCGCCAATGCCAACTCTTATTGCCAATTCAGATTAACAGAGATAGAGATCCCAATCAACAGGAGGAACTCTTTCAGAATCCGACATACTTCAGAAGTCTAGCCGGTAAACTTCAATATCTTACAATTTGCTGTCAACTATGTCTGTCAGAGAATGCACCTACTGTTACAGACTACAGTCACCTGAAGAGGATTCTAAAATATGTTAAAGGAACAGTCACTATGGGGATATCATTCAACAAAAACACAGATTTCAAGCTCAGTGCATATAGTGACAAGTGACAGTGATTGGAGTAGTTGTGGTGAAACTATGCAATTAACATGAGGATTCAGTAAATCAAACATCTCTAAAAGTTCTACAGAAGTTGAGTACAGATCGTTATCAAAAACAGCCTTAGAGATTATCTGGATGTGTATGATCTTGAAAGAGATTGAAATTCAGCTTTCATCAATTCCGGTTCTTTTATGTGATAATCTCTCAGCATTGATGCGTACAGCAAAAGTAAAAGCTTTAAGAAGCTCAACATCACAAAGAAATATAAAGAGGCAGTATCCTATGTTGTTGCCTTGTTGGTATCGCATTAGTGATCGGTACAAAGTTTTATCTTCTAGCCTCTCTGTGTGGAATTAACAAGAAAAGTTATGGCAACGGCAACAAATTTGGTTAAATGTAGTATAATGGGTCATCATATTTATTTTATCCCCCACCCAAAAGAGAGTTGTTTATCTAGGTAAATAAGTATAGTCATGATGACTCAACGTGGATTCCATTAAAATTAGTTCAAAAAAAAAAACGTGGATTCCATTATGGAATTTATCGTAAGATCTAGTGTCTAGATTGTGAGTTGGTATGGATCATGGTACTAGCCATTGATCCATTTTGAAGGAATGTCTAGTTTCCTCTTAGCTACAGCAGCCGTTATGCATAACCGACTAAAATGATATTATTTGAGTTGCAATAATATGCAAGTAGAAATAGTGAGCTATCATGTTTATCAAAAAAAAAATATAGTGAGCTTACGTGTACGGGCTTATTGATGAGATAGCCATGCTCAATGTGAAATTAAGTAATTAACATTGATTTTGACTTAATTTAATGTCAGACTTTTTGTACACATTCTATCATGTTCTGTCCTTTCGTGTAATAGGTTGCCAGTTACAATTTATAAAGTAAGTGACGTTGTGGTTTTTTGAAAGAAGAAAAAATTATCCATGTATAAATTTATTGATCACATACATAAGCATCGAGAGTTATATTCCACATCATCTAAGTTTTATTCCATATTATCTAAAAACTAAACCTTAAAATCTAATCACTAAACCCTAACCCAAATATAAACCCTAAACTCATATATCAAAATCAAAAAAAATACATAATGTTATGTTATATTAAATTATATTATGTAATATGTCAATTCTATATTACCAAAATTAAAACACATGATATGAAAGTTCAGAAGTGTTCTATTCCATATCCAAACAGAATAGAAACAAGTAATGCTTTCCCAATGGTGAACCCAATATTCCAGAAACTAAACCCTATCCAATCATTACTAAACCCTACACGAAATATAAACCCCAACTCATATATCAAAATACGTAAGTTTTAAATTTTTATGAATTCAGAAGCAAAATAAGGTGATATTAAACGTTCCAATTTATTCCATATCATCTAAGTTTTATTCCATATCATCTGCACTATTCCATTTATATACAACACCGTCTGTCACCTACCAAACCTTCGAAAATGGTCTTCTCCTCCACAAAACTTCTCTAAGAATGTAGTCAATGGTATCTTTGTCGCTCAAATCTAAAAATGAATCTATTAACCTTTCTATATTTTCTCAATGAAAATTTACTTTGTTAGATATGTGAGAATAACCAAGGCCATTTTTTTTTATTTTTACAGTCACTAATTATTAATTATGATTACTTTTTTTCTTGCAGGTTTCACCGGTGGAATGAAATGGTAGTATGGCAATATTATAGGAATGACAAACGGTGTATTGATATATTAGGGAAATTGGCTATAAAGTGAATTATGGTTTTTTTCAACGTCATACAACCCAATTCCCCTACGTAGTAATAACATACTCTGTATTTAGATATGGTATATACAGTTATAAACTCGTGGCCAGGATTAAATAAATTGATTACAATATATTTAGATCATTCGATAGAATGATGTGTAATCCTTTGCACCTTACATAATACAAGCAGAGCCGTGCTTACCCCTTTACATAAAAGGCAACAGCCTCAGGCCCCCACATTTTAATCAATATTTAGGGCCCCATGTTTTCAAGACACATTAGTAGTTCATGAGTGTATACATATATTTATAGAGAGCTCGATTGTTTTTATTTTTTTTTTGAGAAAGGAGAGAGCTCGATTGTTCATATATTATGTTCTTTACATTTAATTTTGGTTCTTCTTAGACATCTTTAGTGTATTTTTCATTAACTTGTATAAACTTTTTTTTTGTGAAAAACCATGTTCTTAAAATTAGCCTTAGGCCCTCAAAGTTGTAGGCACGGCACTGAATACAAGCAAGGATTATAGTGCCAGATTATCCTATTTAAAAATATACCAAAACGTCAACATGCAATTAAGCTGCATAATGTACATGCAATGCAATGATGTAAATGAATCAAATATCAATAAGTATATACTAGAGAAGAGATATATCTTAACAAAGTAAGTGTGATACATGTTGTACAAAGCTGTATTTTACCGTGTGGAATTTACCCAATCTACCACAACTTGGTCATTAATCTATGTTACTCTACTCTACAAGCCTTACTTTAAACTTATAGGTATATAATAAGTGCAACACCAGATCTAACATACGCTTAAAAGCAGTATATAATTACAAAAAACTTCTACCAGGTAAATAGATTATGGTATCTTCTCAACTACGGTATATCAAATATTGCAGCCAGTTAAACCCATGTTCTTGCAGCTTTCTCTTAAAATATGGAAATGCGCATGTTCTTGTTGGAATCTAGGAATCTTCTACCAAAGAACAGCACGTGCAAACGATTTCCATCAGATGTTACATCTAATTTTCTCATTTTAAAAACTTTCGGAAACTGAAGATCAAATTAAATAACGACATAGTTGTATCACTTATTAATATATATTATGTTTAGATGTGCATATAATATTACATATGAATGCAGAAAAAGCTGCACAAAAGGGGTGGCTTTATTACCATGAATATGGGCTTTTGAGATGTACACTACGGATAAGAGAAGATCCTCTTTAGTTGCATGAAAATGAGTCATTACTAGTATGGCCACATGCACATTTCTATAAAGACGAACTTCTTCTAAATAATATAAATACTATAGAAAACAGAAATAATGACTAGACATAAGGTTGATATTCAAATGATGGTTCGCACGTTTCTAGAAACTAGAGTCTTGCTGAATTTGCTTGGTGGTAGTCTAGTCTAAGATGTTGAAGCGGATCAAAGAGAAATGGGAAAGCATTGCTTATTAATGGAATTGATAATCCTTGGACTGCTCCATATGCTTCATCAAAGTCTCGTGTCATGTTACTGGGGATTGTCATTTAATGACATATAAGTTCTGGATTAATTAATCATTTAACCGGTGGCAGAATCATGAGCACGACAATCTGAAACCACGTAGTCGAAGTTTATGTGCTTACAAAAAAAAAGATATACTAATAATGTCTGTGTTATTTGAGTTGAAGAACGTTGCTTAGTGCGGATTAAATAAAGCTACCCCTTCTACTACGTAATTTACAAAATCTATAGTAGTGTACCTTTTCTCCTTAGCTTTTATATATAAAAATATTATCATTAGATATTTCTTGATTCTGAATTATGTAGTTAGCGGTGTTTGATGTTTGTGTCCTCATAGCATGGTCCATCTAAAATAAGGTCTGGTATCAAATCAGGACCACAAATCTTTCTTTTAGAAAACGCGGAAGACTGGGACACCTTCCTACAACATGTTCCTCTTTCGTAATCATACGTACCCCTCATGTAAACATAAAAATCATCGAGATCCTTTTTTCTTTCCAGTTGATCAATTTTATCAGTAAGCTATATTATTAGGGTCTACATGGCTTACATACAAGCCTCAAGAAAGAAAAAGAAACATCCCTGTCGAATCAATCATGATTTGATTTGCTGGCTTATGCTTTCATATAGTTTTAGTTTTGTGTTCCAAATTACCCAAATCAGCACATTTGAGCTATATTTTCTTCTCATGCACGCATCATTTCTATATCAGATCTTTACTAGAGACATAAATTTGGGTCCATAACATATGGATTTTTGTATAACATATGAATTTACTCTTGTTACAGTATATAAAGTATTCTAGTAGGATTATTGAACAATGCATATCAAAGAATATTATAGAAATAGAACAACACATATTCTTTATCTATTAATTGAGAAACATTTTAACATATGAGATATGATGATGTGTTATCACTAAAATAATTCTTGAAATATTTAGAAAATAGATTTAAATTACTAAAATAATCACAATACATGTCATTCGTTATTTGGCCATCTAACATGTATCATATTTCTCATAAAACTAACTTTAAAACTAATTATTAATCTACAAAAAAATCCTCTTTTTTCTTCTTTAAATGGAATTACTTAATATGATTTAAAATATATATAATAATTAATGAATTTGAAATTTAATTAGGTCTTACAAAAAATAATTTTGCACTTTCAAAATGCTGATCAGAATCTAGTTTAAACTTAAACTTGCATCATTTTCTCCTCTATATACTATTTGTGATTAACATATTTCGTATCAACGCTAACATACCACATTCAGTGCAATTAGTGCTAGCGATCTAAAGAAATTACAATTGTTCATTAGAAATCCTAATTAACTTTCAAAGAATCCAACATCATTCTTAGACTGAATTTTCGGACTCCAAAAATCTCTACATGCAGAGGTTATTATATTTATACGACAAAAACCACAATGACAATAATGTTAAACGATAAAAACTAAATAATATAATCCCATGAGAAACGAAATTTGGGTCCTACCTGAGGAAAACAAAGGTACACTCGATTGTGACAACTCCACCAAAGACCACCCCACTACCAATTCACCTTTATTTGTTTCTTTAGTATTTCAAAATCTTTTTGATTTTTTAATTAATCTAGTTATTCGCCTCCCTCGTTGTTTTTTGTTACCTTTTTAATATAAAAATGAAGGGAGGTACCTAGGGTTTCTCTCTCTGCATGGCCACTCTCGCTCTTCGCATCTCTTTCCGGGCACCACTGTAAACATTTGCAAAAGAAAATAAAAAGCTTACATGCTAAGAAAACTCTCTGGTCCTTATCGTTTCTCTCATACAATAATTTCTTTTGCATTATGTTATGTTAATTTAAAAGATATACTTTCTGATGAAATACTATTATATAATATGTACTATCTTATAGTAATTGGGATCGCATCGGACAAGATAAGTGAATTATCTACCAGACTATCAACTTAATTAGATTTCACTTGTCTTTTGCTCATTGATTGATAAGGAATATATATATGATGTTTTTCTGAACCAAATTGTGTAGTGAAGTGATGTGATCAATTGCAGATAGGGACACATATCGCTCAAAGGCATAATCTTAACTACTTGCTGCAAATTCATATTATTCAGAAGTCCCAACATATACAAACATATGTGAGATGCTTATGTTCTTTCAACAATATAATATGTAAAATATAGGTTTTAAAGTGTAACTGGCTACATCATCATTTTAAGTTATAAGGAATCTGTAAAAACAAAAATATAAAACAATATGAACAAATGATTATATATGTAGTTGATGTTTTTTTTTTGTTAAAGTGTAGTTGATATATTAATTATAAATTTTTGGTAGTAGTTTCTGTTTCTACAACACGATAATAATCACTAATATCTAAAAATAAAATGATATATAAAATTGTGTGCTACTGATCTTGTAAATGCTTGAAGCTTAATCTAGTGACGTTCAAATATATTAAGAGAAAATAATAACATCAATAAATCTTAATTATTATTGAAACCAATTCATATGCATATTTTTTTAATATTAGTATTTTATAAATATATGCAATCGTCCTATCACCTAATATGTTCAAATTTTGGACTTTTATATAAATGAAACAGTAGAATATATCTTTTATTTGTAACACAAAAAAACTTTTCATTATCTATTTTATGCAACAGTAACATGTTTTTGAAATTGAAAGAATAACCTATGTACTTATAAAGACTAGTGTTATTAATATTAATGTTGTTTATGTGTCACCGTGTGAACTCAAATCTGTATATAATAATATATTATACATAGTCAATATGAGTGTGAATGTCTTGTTGTCAAAATATATATATATATATATATATATATATATATGTAAAGAAATTATTTTTGGGTCACTATTTGAATTTAAACCTACATGATGTATATACAATTTCATATAGTGCAGGCACAATTATCACGTTCATACAGTAAAAGATTTAAACATATTGAAGAGAAATATTTTATGCATCAAGCAATTCATATTTGATTAATATATATATAGAGATACAAACAAGAAAAATGACGCAACAGATGACTGACTTGGAAAAATAAGCAAAGTAAAACTTGTTCTAATCAACACTTAATTCCAAAAAGGTTAGCAATAAATAAGAAGGTTTTTGATGAAAAACAAAAAGAAACAAGAGCTTAAAGAGAATGATGAACACTGAAAGGGGAAAAAAGAGAATATATATAGGAAAGGAGATTTATATAAATAAACTAAGGAAACTTATTCTCTTCTTTGTATCTCATTCAGCTCCTCCCTTCTCTCTTCCTATCTCTCTCCCTCTTCCTCTCTCCCTGTGGATCAATTCTTTCTTATGTGATGTGATTTTCCACCATATATGCAACCTAAAAAAGCATTTCAAGCTTATTTCAAAGATGGATTTCTCTTCTCTTCCAGTTAATCAGTTCGATTCACACAACTGGCAGCAGGTAATGAATCTAGGATACTGTATATGTTTCTTGATCCGTTTATATTTTGCTCCAAGTTCGATCACACACACACACACACACACACACACATATATATATATATATATATATATATATATATATATATATATGTGAGTTTTTTCTTTGACAAAATTGCTAGCTTGTTTGCTTCTTCTTCTTTGTGGACGCCGTATATACTTATAGATATTCCTTAATTGATAAAACCTTTTCTTATCTTTTCGAATATGCTATGAACTATATAATGATGATTTATTTGGCCTTTTATTAATTTCAAGACGCAAGTCTTTGTTTGTTCCAATTAATTCTATTATATGATGATTTTTTCTTTGTATTATCATTTACCTTTTTCTTTTTCAGCCACTGGATTATACAAAAATCAAATATAAAAGTTACTATAACTTTAGTTTGAGTTAACAATCCATCTTCTTTCTGCAGCTTTGTTGAAAAGATATTATTAATCTGCACATTTTCTCATTGTATATATTCTTTTGTCTCCGAACAACGTTTCAATCTCAAGTCGTTTCTTTAAAAAGCGTTTTTACTTCATCACATTCCTAAAAACTTAGTATTATGCTAATATATGCAGCAAGGTAACACACAACAGCAAGACCGTGTCACATCTTACCAGAACCCTAATTTCAATTTACCACAGTTCTCATCACCCCCGGCTTCTCAGGCTGGCTCAAGCCAAGCCAGGGTGAATTCAATGGTGGAACGCGCTCGGATCGCTAAAATCCCATTGCCTGAAGCAGCTCTAAAGTGCCCTAGGTGTGACTCCACCAATACAAAGTTTTGTTACTTCAACAACTACAACCTTACTCAGCCTCGCCATTTCTGCAAGACATGTCGCCGTTATTGGACACGTGGTGGTGCACTGAGGAATGTGCCTGTTGGAGGAGGTTTCCGGAGGAACAAGAGAAGCAAGTCCAATGGTGGTGGGAGATCGAAATCCACGGTCGTGGTGTCCGCTGATAACAATAATACTAGTTCATCGCTTTCTTCTAACCCAAGTTACTCAAACCCTAGCAAGTTTCTTAGCTACGGTCAAGCCCCAGGGTTTACTTCCAACTTGCCTATATTGCCTCCTTTCCAAAGCCATGGAGGTTACAACTCTAGCAACATTGGATTGGATTTCAGCGGTATTCAGATGAGTGGGATGAGTTCTAGTGGTGGGATGTTGGATCCATGGAGAATGTCTTCATTACAACAATCTCAGCAATTCCCTTTCTTGAGCAACACTTCAGGGTTGGATCAATCTTCAAATGCGTTGTATCCATTACTAGACGGCAATGAAGGTGTTAACCAAGCTGATCCTCAACAAGAGAGTAGTGATTATTCTAATCAGCTAAGGTCTAAACCCTTGATGGATATGGAACAACCTAGAAATATGAAGGCGGAAGAGAATGATCAGGATCTTGATAAGGATGGGAACGGAGTGAATAATTTATCCAGAAACTTTTTGGGGAATATTAACATAAACCCCTCAGGGAATGATGAATACACATCATGGGGAGGTAATAGTAGCATTAATAGTTCTTGGACCGGTTTCACCTCCAACAACTCAACAGGTCATCTGTCATTCTAAGTACTCAGCTCTAGTCTTGATGATTCTTTTGTTGCTTGGGTTGTACATGGATCCCTTGTAATGGGAGTTATATATTACTGGGGAGATATCAAACCATGGAGCTATTATATACATGATCCAAGGCTAATTTTGGGGATCAACGGAAAGGTATGGTTATAAATTTATCGTTTTGATATTTTAGACGATCTTTAAAGTGTGAGAGTATGTTAATTGGTAGGCTGCTGGTGATATTATGTTTTTATCATTATTGGTTTTATTGGCTATATATAAATGTGTGGGTTATGTATGAATTAAGGAATTGGTATTAATGGATTTTTGTTTGTGTGTGTTCATTGAATAATCTATCTGCTCATTAAAAAGAAAAATCTATGGAATTCTCAGTTGATGTATATAGAGCATGTAATATATAGGTCAAACGGAAGTGAGTTGAATTTCATGATCAAAATAAGTAATGTCGAATAGATATTGCTATTTGAGAGACGACTCTTCCATTAGTGCTTATATATTTGAGGAGATGATATACTTCTTTGGTCCAACTTATATTCTGATTCTTTTAATTCTTAAAGAATGTTGTCTTTTTCCTTTTTCTTTTTTCATAGAAAAACATTTGAAAGAAGAAAAATAGAAACTCCCTTTGTTTGACCAAAAAAATAAAGAAACTCCCTTTGTTATCTACTTATCTTACACAAGGAAAGGATCCAGTGTTAAATATTGGAGTATATTGTGAAACGCAATTTAATTGGTTTGCATTTGCATCTATTTATGAATTAAAAAAAAGCTTACGATTTTTTATTATTAGTTGTGTTTTAAGCATTGCTTTTATATGATTTACAAGTTAAGAAAGAAATTTTCATTAGATCAATTAAATATGTAGGTTCACCGAAAGAAACACATGCTATTAAAACTCGAAGCAGAACCTGGTTTTAAGAAGATGTATCCATTTTATTTAATTGAAAAAAGTTTACAAAAAAAAATGTTTAACAAAACTACACATGCTAATATGATATTATAGCATAACAACTTTAATACATAGCAATATAAATAATATGGTACCAATCATATCCGATCATATGACCAGACCAAATTTTATTTTCAGAGCAAAAAAAAAATATATATATATATATATATATATATATATTTCAAGCATCACGTATGAAATAAAATAGAATCTTGGTGAATCAAAAGCTAAACTGACGACGAAAGTGTCAATTACAATTTAAAAAAAAAACTGATGACGAAAGTGGCTGCATGTACTGCAGTACTCACAGTTAAAAAAACTACAGTTAAACGTGCTTAATGCCAAAGAGTTTAGAGTATGCATGTGACGTAGCAAAAATAAAATCATGTAATTAAAAATTCATGGTTATTTTAGGATCAGAATTGCTAAATTTGATAAACCTTACAGAAGGACTACCAAAAATGTGGAGGTCATAATATAAGGAGTTGCATGTAAGATTCGAGTAGGGTCTTGGTCTAGTGGTAAGGGAATTCCGGTTGGAGTTTGTACCATGAGTTCGATTTCTTTTGGTTTTAGTCACCTATTGACGTTGTCTTAAGTGCAAAAAAAAAAATAGATTTCTACTGGCCTCTAAATCACATTATGGTTATTAAAAAAAAAGGAGTATTTAGGATGTGTATACACACAAAAAGTCAATATTAACTAAGTACCCCAACACCTCTTTTTGCACTGTTGACTTTTTAATAATCCGATATTACCCTTCCCCACATTCTTCTTTCTCTCTCTCTTCCGTGTCCTTTTGAACTTTGTAGCTATATCTCATCTCTTTTTATATCTTTACATATATCTTTTTGTATTTCTTCTTCAATTCTGCTGGTTTTTTTCTCGATCGTAAATAATATTTCTTCCACTACTACATGTCACCTCCCCTACGTTGGCGCTCCGACGGGTTGCTTGAATTCGAACATGATATGGAGGTTTTAAAGGGATTCAATGGCACATAGATACTAGAAAGATTCGTCCAATTCATGAGTGTATTGTCAAAGATAGTGTGGTTCCTCACGTGATTGATAATGATGAATCAAAACTCATTTATTTCAATTGAGAGTAGTTGTACCCAATCTGTGTGGCAATCTATGTTGACATTAACTGATAATTTTTTGATTAAAGACTACACATAAAGTATTGTAAGTTGATACATATTAGTTAGCTGTTACAAAGCTGGTTGTCGCTTTTTAAAATGGCTGATAAAATGTTAACAATAGATATCATTAACTTATACATAGTTTGTTAGATGGTAAGAAAGAGGTTAACATGCTAACTTAATCATTATCTGTGTAACTCTAATATTCTTAACGGCTAACAATAATTATATCACATACAATCAAACATTTACATCTAGCTTTATGTTTTACATGATAAATAACATATTAGTTTGATATAAAATAATTAATATTCACTTTTATGTATTTAATTTTGCGTATCTTAAACATTTTATATCGGTTAACTAAAGAATTATAGGTCATTGTCTTTTGTTACTTGATAAATATAGTTCTCTAATAAATGAGTTATCCACTAATAATTAATATAACATTTAATAGTAAAGTTTAGCATTGAACAATATTTGTTAACGTACTAGTATTTCTGATTCAGTTTCATAAATGTATGGTGTGTTTCTCTTCTTGCAACGAGCTGGGGATTACGATTCGCTAAGATCATGCAATATATTAGTCATCAATTGACGTTTATTTCCAAAATCGTAATTGGGGGAATTCATAAATTTGGAAAAAAAAATCCCTTAGCTCGTTTGAAATCGATGTTCAATAGCTCGTTTGAAATCGTAATTGGAGGAGGTCGATGTAGGGCTGGGGTCAAAACACACTGATAACGACGGTTGAAAGATTTCGTGTAACTTCTCCGACGGAGTTAATAACGGTTGAAAGATTCGGATATAATATTGGTTCATGCAGATTTGACGAGAGGCTATTGAAATCAATGATGGAGGGGAAAAGAAATTGTGAGAGTAAAAGTTTGTCGGCGATGTTGAAAAATAACAAAAATGAAGAGGTAAACTCTTTCTTATGTATTAAAGCAAGAAGGGCAAAACAGTCAGTTAAGGTTGATTTTGCTACAGGAATTTCTATTTTACAGCATGTTAGGGTACTTTCTTAATTTTGACTCTTATGATGTATATTCAGCAAATTGACTCTAAAAAAAAAGGTCGAGTGCATTCTTAAGAATCATCAGACGCTAGGAGAAGAAGAAGACGAATAAAGAAAGAAGTGTACTGTGTGAGCAAAAAAACAATGCAAGATTTTTTGTATCATGGAATTCTGGAAATTTTTGTCGCATAGGACAAAGTCACAAAACTAACACAAGACCAACACGCAGATCTATGATCAACAGCAGAACATATATAGGTTCATACTATATTCAGAAAATTCACTTATACAACTTATTTCGAGAGAGAGAGAGAGATAGAGAATATTATTTAAGAGAGATAGAGAATATTATATACTCACTTATACAACTTATTTCGAGAGAGATAGAGAATATTAGCTTACAAAAAGAAAAGAGAGAGAATATTATATTCAGAAAATTCACTATTTTCCCGTTTCTCTGTATTCATCTTGTCGAAACTGCTAATCGGATTCGACATAAATAGCAATAGTCGTTGAATTTGAGGCAACTTCAAATATTTTCATAAACCCTTTTATAAATAATGTGATTTTATTTATTTTAGTGATATTAAATTAACACCTTACAAGAGGATACAAAAAGCATTCATATAGACTTTTGGTACTATCATATTTTGCGATTTTTAATAGCAACAATAACTTAGAGCACCTACAGCGAGAATATAACAAAAAGTTTTTACCAAATATAAAATAAATAAAAAAAAGAAAGAAAAATGTAGATATATGAAAAGAGTACCTCAAATGAAAAACTCAACAATTTTCTTAGACATTCATTCATCTCCATTTGTCACAAAATTGACTTAGAACATCTTCATTCATAGGTCTATAAGAGCATACTAGATTTTGACCCGCGCTTCAAAAACGCGGGTTTTTTCGGTTAAGAATATTGTTTGATATGAATTATTATTTTGGTTTTGATGTTTTGAAGTATATTATTAAGTTATAAAGTGTTATTATATCGAAAAAGTAAAAGAATTTTAGTTTAAAATTATATAATTATCAAATAGTTTATTTTAGATTTTATATGTGTATTCTTATGTTACAACGTCATCGTTGCATTTTGTGTATATTTTTTAAGAGTTATATTTGTTGAGTTGATGAGACAAAAATTTTACTTGGCAGATTTTGGGCAAATCTAATAATATATATATTGTAGAATTTTTAATAGTTTTAGCAGTGTTTTCATACCCGAACCAAACCTACAGTCTCAGAAGTAAATAAGGTGATTCATATAAATCTGGTCTGAATTTTGTTAAAACCTTATATATAAAAATCTGATAAAAATCGGTAAAAACGTAAAAAAAACTATCATTAACCCGCTATCCAATATTGGTTGACCCGATAAAATCCCATATAAATTGGATGATATTTTTTCAAAACTCAATTCAATCTTTTGAATCAAGCTTTGAAGCACGGGGTTAATACTTTTCAAAAGAGAAAAAACTTGTTTAACTTAGGTATTCCAAACCTCGTGAAGAGTTTATACCAATATCAATGTGTTTAGTATATAATATATGATTGAATAACCCGCGGAAACCTGCAAGCTTGAAACTCAAATAATATAAATATTAATTCTGGACCTAATTATATTTTTAAATTTATTTTGTTATTTAAATTGAATTACATAAGTGGACTTGTATCTGAGCATCTTTTATACTAAACATTATTTGTTGCCCAAAAAAAATACTAATCATTATTTTGGATTTTAGTAATTGTGCTTCATAAGTAAAAATCAAGTCAACTTATTTTTTTTATAAAAAAAAGAGAGAATATGGAGCAATATTTTCTAAATTATTTGTATTTTTTAATTTTCCATAATATAGTTAAAGTTAGTGGTTGTATATGAATTATAGTAAAAACTCAATTAAATAAGTTGGCCCAGATAATTTTTAACTAACTTCATATGCAGTTTTTCAAATTTGTTCAGTACTTATATGTTAATATCGTTTTTTGTGAACTGAAAATAATATAATATACTACTAAGTTTGATCGGTTCTATAGTAAAACATGATTTTGTGATAATTATTTTTCATACTTCATTAACTCATTTTTTAAAATACATGTATTACTTACCAGACTATTTTAATTCAAATGGCATGTATTATTTAATGGTGATATGTATCATACCATTCATTTTATATACATATGAATTTAATAATTAAAATAAACATTATATAATATATATATATATGGTCACACAGATTAGTCTATGGATCCACGAATTTATATATTATTGCATCAAAAAAATGTTGGTTAGTAAATCGTATATGGGAAATCAATAACTAAATGGAGAAATTTATAATTAAGGGATGAGATTTATAGAAGGTAATATAGTAGTTACCATAAATATAGGAATGGCACACTTATAATATCTAAAGAAAATCAGAAAAATTTATGAAAATATATTGTTAGGAGAAATTTAAGTAGGACCATGAAATTATTAACTCTTAGGAAATAGTCCAAACAACCTTGGATAAGTAGATTTTTCAAGACTGCTTCCCTTTTAGTATAATAGATTATCGGTGAGTGTCTTTCCAAGGGTATGTTAATTCATAAGTTGTATATAAATTAGATAGAAATTAAATTTTAAACTACAAAATCAGTACAGACCAATCAATAAGTAACACATGTAAGAAGAGTGTCCTAATTATTTTTTTTGAGGTTCAGAAGTTTCTTTGTTTCCACTGTTTCCAAATTTTTGTATTTTTTTAATATTTGGAACATGTGTTAAATACCCCGTTGGGGTTGCCTTAAGAGTTTCTTATAATTAAATTAAAAAAAATTAAATAAAACATAGAAAAATGAAGAGAGATGAGAGATGAGAGAGAAGTCTTTCAAATGAGTGAATAAAAAAATTGTGAGACTCATGTGCAACTTATCATTTTTCCATTTATTTATTTTACTTTAAATTTAATTGTAATTTAAATTATATTATTATCATATTAGAGTATCTATCCAATGTAGATGCTTTTAGCTTTTCTGTTTTAATTTTAATTAAATAACTAAATTTAAATAAAAATATTAAAACTATATATATTTAGTTAGATATATATGAAATTTTTAAATAATCACATTATTATATATGTAAAATTAGATCTTTTTTCTTTTGATTAATTAAAGTATGCTTATTTGAGAATGAGTGGTAGCATAATGAGTGGCAATCTCCAAGAGATTGTGGAATCTGAGCCTTTTGGATCTGCTTTTGCAATAACCAACCCTCAAGTAAAGTGTTTCTTTCCCAAAATCATACCACTCTCTTTCCCATAATCCCATCCATTGCCACTAGAGTTAAAGAAATAAAGAAAACGTACACTCATTTCAATATATGCAAACGTGAGACAGAACATGGGCTACATATTTAGGAAATATACCAGATAATTGAAGTACAAAAATAGCAACTGCGTAAAAAATAAGATAAATAAAAGAGAATTCGGCCAAAAAAAACCTGAACTTTGCACGAATTGCCAAAAAAAACATGAACTTTTGGGCTGACCAAAAAAACACCAAACTTTCATTGACTTTAGAATTAATTAACAATGTTTTCGCTGACTTGCCAATTTAGCACGCCGTCAACAAATTTAACAGAAATATTTAACGTCGTTTATTGTTGGCGTTAAGTAAAACGACGTCGTTTGAAAATGAGATGAAACGACGTCGTTTTACATGATTTGAAATTAAAAATATGTGAACCCCTAGATTCGAACCCGGGTTGGTTGGTCAAATGACAAAGTATTTTACCACTGGGCTACTGGCACTTTCAATGTACTTACTAACATGTTTATTTTTATTTGATACATGTTAAATATAAAAAATTCTCTAAAAACTTAATAAGATCTTTAAAATTCCAAAAAATTAAAAAATAAAGAAGATTTTTATAAAATTAATTTAGAAATTAAAATTAAAAATAAAATTTTCTTTTTCTTTTTTAAAAAAAAAAACTCTTCCAAAATTTTCTAAAAACTTAAAAAGCTCTTTAAAATTCCAAAACAATTAAAAAAATAAAGAAGATTTTTATAAAATTAATTTAGAAATTAAAATTAAAAATAAAATTTTCTTTTTCTTTTTAAAAAATAAAAACTCTTCCAAAATTTTCTAAAAACTTAAAAAGATCTTTAAAATTCCAAAAAATTGAAAAAATAAAGAAATTTTTTATAAAATTTATTTTGAAATTAAAATAGAAAATAAAATTTTATTTTTTCTTTTCAAAAAATAAAAAATCTACCAAACTTTTCAATTTTTTTTTAATACATTTGCTAAAAGTTGAAATTAATTATACACACATAAAAAGTTGATAATTGTAACTTTAATTTTTTGCATTTTATTATAATTTTTTAAAAAATTGGATTTTTTTTTTAAAATGAAAAATTTGGAAATTTTTTGATTTTTTAATTTCAATTTTAATTTCAAAATTAAAGATAAAGTTTTTATTTTTTAATTTCAATAAAATTTTAAAGATCTTTTTAAGTTTTTAGAAAATTTTGGAAGAGTTTTTATTTTTTAAAAAGAAAAATAAAATTTTATTTTTAATTTTAATTTCTAAATTAATTTTATAAAAATCTTCTTTATTTTTTTAATTTTTTTGGAATTTTAAAGATCTTATTAAGTTTTTAGAGAATTTTTTACATTTAATATGTACCAAATAAAAGTAAACATGTTAGTAAGTACATTGAAAGTGTGAGTAGCCCAGTGGTAAAAGACCTTGCCATTTGACCAACCAACCTGGGTTCGAATCCAGGGGTCTACTTAATTTTAATTTCAAATCCTGTAAAACGACGTCGTTTTCAAATGAGATGAAACGACGTCGTTTCACTTAACGTCAACATTTAACGTCTAGTTAACACTGTGTTAACTGAGAGTTCACGGCGTGCTAAATTGACAAGTCAATCCTAAGTTTATTAATAAACTAAAAAAGTCAACAAAAGTAAATGATTTTTTTGGCCAGGCTTGAGTACAGGTTTTCTTTGGCAATTCGTGAAAAGTTTGTGTTTTTTTTGGCCGAATTCTCATAAATAAAAGGAAAAGAGAAGCATATGTTGTTGATAAAAAAAAAAGAAAAAAGAGAAGCATATGTTCAAGTCTTTTCCAAAAAAAAAGAGAGCATATGTTCAAGTCTCGTTCTCTGCACAAATGCAGCTTTAGGCCCGAAGAGCATCTTTCTAATTTAACATTAACCACACGTCAGTGGTCAAGATGGTATAAGGCATTCTGTAAATCTCTAAGAGATCCGAATTTGAATTTGCTGTTAACTAAGATAAACACCGCGCATGGTTACCGAAGTTTTCACATTTTTTCCGAGAAAAAGGGTCATCCACTACTTTTTTTTCTAATTTAACATTATATCAGCAAAAAAAAAAAGTGTTCTTCTTTTTTAAAAACAAAATTATATCTCTTCTTTTTCTTCATTAAAATGAAAATTGAATGTACATTTTCATATTACTATGTATCCATTTCGCTCACCTTCCTCCACACCCCCCATATCATATTCTCACTATCTCCTTTGATTTAGCAAAATAACAATGGAAAAGATTAATTGTAATTTAGAGAGAAGCAAACAGAACTATTTACATTAGGTATCCAAATTCATAAATACACAATAGTTTTTTTGTGATATCAAAAGAAAATATATATTGCATATTCAAGAAACTGTGAAGTTGGACATTCATGATATAAATTACATACTAGATATTTCGTCCGCGCATGCAGGCATAAAAATTTTATAGTTACTTATAGATATGCATTACTAATTAAAAAGCTACCATAATAAGTTATTATTTATGTTTCCATTTGAAATTTTCTATCTATTATAATTTTTTTTAAACACTTTGTAAATAAATCTTAAAAAACACTCAATATGTTCTTTTCAATCATATAAAATTATTAATTTTACTTTATTAATATTTAGTTATATGTTTTCAAGTATATTTTTGGATAACAACACACTATATATATATATATATATTATCTTTTTATTTTAAAATGTATTTTATATTTTGCATAATTTTTATTTATTGTGAGTTGGGCATTCATACTTTTGCATCCTATGTAATATAAATACATAATTTTTGAAATAATTTTCTTTTACTGCAATCACATAGCCAAAATATATAATTTCATGTTTTAAGCCAGTTCTTTTTTTTTCTTTCGACATTTCTATATTTTTTTGGTTGGGATAAAATCTCCTTGATTATTCAAACAATTTTTTTTTCTAATTACTAAAACGTGTTGGATATATGTTTGTATGCTATTCGGAAGGAGAGAAAATAATTTACTGATCATAATAATTATGTCCACTCGGTTAGACTCAATATCATGTCTCATAGTAATTATTTACCAAGTGATTTGTACATGTTTCACCATTACAATCACTTAAAAAAATGATGACATGGCTAACAAAAAAAAAATGACATGAATCTTTTAAAATTATGAAAAGACATAAAATTAATTAAGACATAATTTAGTTATAGAAATGAAAATATAAGGTAATAAATTTATAGGCAATACCATAGGTATAAACATAAGAAATAATTTAAATATTAGATAAAATTTATTATAAACTTGCAAAACGAACAAATGAATAATATTTTTTTTTAAATGTAATTTGTTTATTAGAATTTTATATATTTTTATTGTTTCAAATTAGAATTGTAAATGGTACAAATGTATTTCTCTATTATATTTAAGTTTTATGAATAAATAATTTTGTATACCGCTCAGGTTTATGATTTTATTAAATATAATATATACATGGTATTATAATTCATTTTAAGATGTAAAATAATAAAATATAGATAAGCATATGTAAATAGTTTTTATAATATTTTTATTCTGTAAATAAAATTTCTGTGCAAACTAATTATGTTTTATATCTACAAATTTTTATCTACTATTACAAAAAATAGTTTTAAAATATATACTATTGCTTTAAAATAATTTTATCATTCATCTTAAATGATATCATATATATTATTTACCAATTGATTGTTTAAGTCAATAATCACTATATAAATATTCATCATTATAATACATCAATAAAAAAGATGTATAAGATAATTATTTCAGATATTTCAGAAAAACGAAATAAATTTTATTTACTTCAGAAAAAAAATGCCAGCGTAGATTAAAATTTTCATAAACTAAATAGAATCTTAACTATAAATGATTACTTTGTATTTTTAAAAAATTGAATAAAATTAATATAGTAAAAATTAATGTAATACAATTTTTTAAAAGTTATTATATCTGTGCACGGCGCTGGAAAACATATAGTAGTTCAATAAATTGATTTGTCATATTTATCACCACTTGTGTTGGACCCCGGTTTCATTCAACTCCAAACCTAGTTCCAAATCTCAACTGAAATGCGACAAAGTTCATCATCAAAATCCAAGAAAGAAACATATGCCTACGAAGGTCAAGGTTCACCCGACCTAAGTAAATTTTTGGATTCATCAACTTGGTATCGAATTTTTTCCGTAAACTCTATTTTTAAGTGAATTTTAGGATTCATCAACTTGGTATCGAATTTTGTCAGCCAAACTCTTCAGCACAAAACACTTAGTGTGAGCAGTGTGGCGTCGAACTCAGCTCAACTAAGTCCTTTGGGCTTGGGCCACCTAAAGATGAGACCTGTTACAGACGCAAAGCGTGTAAGACGTTGGGCCTCAGGAGTTAAATGAAGAAGTCTATATCACGTGAAGACTTACGCTATAAAAAGAAGGCGCGTTGTAGAGAATCATTATCTCTTGAACAACCTGTAACAACCTTCTTCTTTGTGTAGAAAGCGATAGCGCCATTGTTGTGCGTTGTTCGAGCTTCTGTAACGAACCACTGGTGATAGTGAATTCTAGGCACCGATCCTGAAGAAGACGTACTTCGTCGATTGGCAGGGAATTCTAAAAAATTTCTTGTGTTATTTTTTTTTTCTAGGATTTTTCATTCTCGTATGTCGATGGAATCGCAAACCTAAAACAAACGAGAGATGATCTTACAGAGCGAGAGAAAACAATAGAAGAGAGATCGAGTTAGATTCAACCAAGTAGAATCGAGTTAAGGTTCTTTTACACTTATTATCACACTTTTTGGATTTCTTCGTATGTGGAACATCCTCACCATTTTACAACTCTTTTATTTTGATATTCAAGCCCAGTATTATATTTTTAAGAAAACGATCTCTTCTTCTTTTTGTTTTGTCATTGTGAATATTCAATCTTACCAAACTACGCAAACCTCTACAAAATAAACATGATGTCTTATAGACTTATAGTATTTAAAGTCAATTGCGAAGTTGGACACTCATATATTTTTGCCGCCTATGTAATCTAGAGTTCTAGACAACATAATTCGAAATATATTTTTACTGCAATTAAAAGCTAAAAAAACTTAACATATTTTCTTGCTTTAAACTAAATCTTCTCTTATTTCCTCATTTTATACTCTTAAAAATGAAATCCTACTATATAAAAGGAGCTAAATCCTAGCTTCCTAAACCATGCCACATGGACAAAATAATCAGAACTAACCATTATGCCATGTCATTCTCGATTGGGCTTTAAAAAAAAAAAAACCAACAATTAAAATGTGTGAAGAGTCACGGTTTAATCCGGTTCAACTCCAGTTACATCATAATAAAACAATGCATGCATTGATTGTTGATTATTAGGCTTCTAGCTACCACATCTTTGCCATCCTAAATCAAAATCGATTTCTACAACTTTAACTTGCCCCATACTTAATATTCTTATAGCTGGTGAACAATTTCATTTAGGAAATCGTTATATTTCATGCCAAAAATGCCTACTGCATTCATTGAAATTTAAATAACATATATTCTACCATTAGGATCAAGAACTCTAATCTGAAGACTATATATTCATCCCCTCTCACTCTGAAAAAACTACCACCGCCAACCGTTCAAGATTTTGTGTAAGTCAATATTTGAAAGTCACAATTTTGTCAATTTCTTGGCGTAAGTGATATGTTTAAGAGTTGGATAGTTAAGTCCGTATGCGGTTGGGGATGTGGGGTTTGGCTCACCTTCCACTGTTTATTTTTAATTGTTTTAATAATAGATTCATATTGATAATCTGTGCGAACAAACGTATAAGATTTTAGTTGGTTAAGATTAAACATAGACCAAAAATCTTCCGTCTTTAGCGATTGGTCTCCGCCAATTTTTTTTGATTTAATATAATAGTTCCTGCCTGCTAAGCTACTACAATTGTAGTTCACATCTATCGGTCATATAAAATATTTAGTTTTTTTTTTGGCTTTATAAGATTTTAGTTTGTAATTAATCTCATGGTTAGATTTTATCCATTGGGACCTTTTTCACTATGTTTTATTATCAAACCATTTCACTTTGCCTAACATTTAAATATTATTTCCTTTGTTTAAGGATCAATTGTTCCTTAATACCATGGTCAAACCAACCGCCAAAGATCCTCCGCTTATGGGAGGTATTTTGAATTTACAAGTACATTTTTGAATCAAAAACATTATTAGTATTGATATATTAATTTAATACTTTAATCCAAAACTCTAATAAAACAAATATAAAATACAAATTATGTTTTATATATATTTATTTTTTTATTTTTTTGACTATTTGCATCTTATTAAATTTGAAGCGCACAAAAAAAGAAAAGTTACATCTTATTTGATAAGATTCCAAATATGTAAATGAAATGCTACGTTTTGATTTTTGTTTATTGCTACAAAACGTTTTAAAAACTTGGGAAAAGGTAAAAATACAGACGACATGACCGGCCACTCCTTTTCCCCCGGTTTGCAAGAATCTAATTGAGTTGCTTAATATTTGTTCCAAATTAATATATAGTCCCATCATAATCATAAATTAATAATCTATCTCTATATAATTTTATATAAGTACTAAATAAAGACATTATTATTCATTTTATAGTTACAAAACTCTAATAAAACAAATATAAACATTATTAGTAAAATATGTTTTTTATTTAAAAATACAAATTATGAAAGAAACCACAATTAGTTCTTAATAAAAAATTCATGCTCCCAACTGTATCAACAGATTCGTCATTCACCCCTAGAAGACACATATAGGAATAATTAAATACTTTGGCAAAAAAAAAAACATTTTTGTGATGAAGATTCTTAGATGATGATTGTTTTCTATACAAACATGTGACACCTCTTCACCATTGTTTTAATCCCAGGAAAACGTGTAGAAATCTTTTTTAACGTTGATTTATTACGATCTTACAGTTATGATATAGGAAAGATTACATAGACGATTCGACAACCGACAATACTACCTGCCTTATGAAGACCTATGCCTAACTGCATCACCTGAGCCGTCCTATGAAGATCCACGCCTGGTCAGATTTATTTGCACCATGTTGAAGATCCCTTGCAAGCCTTTTCCTCTGTAGTCTGCATAATTGTTTAATAAACCGCTTTCTCCGGGACTTGAAACGTGGATTTCCTGTAATTTGCAATAAATTGCATAGTCTGGGATTCGAACCCCAGACCTGGGTGTAGAAGCCTTTAAACCTTAACCAATAGGCTACGGTGCTTCCACAAACGTGTAAGAATCTATTAACACAAATATTAATATACTTTAATTAAATATGTAATCCGCGCGAAGCGCGGACACCGGCTCTAGTCTTATTAAAATCACTTGGATTAAACTAATCAGAACATCATCGTAAGTAGTTATATGCTTTCGATTAAAAAATTAATTAAAAAACATGAAAAAGTATTTTGAGAATAAGAAAAGTCATCTAATGGTCTCGGAAATTCAAATCTGATGCCTTTTGATTATTCAGTCACATACCAACTAAACTATTAAAACCTCCCAACAAAAATATATTCTAATCTATACTACTTTATGTCCCATTAGACTAATTTTTTTCAAAATGGCAGTAATGTCTTTAAAATTGTAATTTTTTATTCCTTTTTCATTTTTTTCTTATTTTTTTGTTCCTTTTTCGTTTTTTTTTTATTTTAAAAAAAATCGATTTTTTTTTCAAAATATAAAAGTGAATATTCCCAAATATTTTGTTTCCATATTTTTAGGAACTGATTTCTTATCCGTAGAATACAACTAATATGTAGAAATCGGTTTTTACAGTTTTTTAGAATTATAGTAATGTTTAGATTTTGATTTCAACATGTTTTAGATTTATAGTAAATCTGTAGAAGTCGGTTTCTACGTGTTTTAGATTTATATTAATGTGTAGATTTTGATTTCTAAAGATTTTAGAACAATAGGTTAAGCGCGGAATGTGTATTCTAAATATTTTTAGAATACTTCTATTTATGTAGATCACGTATTCTAAACATTGTAGATTCAATGAAAAAAGTGGATTTCGTTTTCTACTTCATTGAATGTCATTTCTACTTTATTTAGAACATAATATGAAATTTATAATTTTAACTTTTTTATAACTGGAAAAAATATCACTAAGTTCATATAAGTATTTTATCAAAAGTTACTATTTTTCCAAATTTTTTTTGTTTGTAAAACTATTTATTAAATTTATTTTCAAAAATATTAAAGGGTGTTATAGGAAAATATGACACAAAATATAGATTAATCTAAAGGGACATAGTTACCATTTTTTTGCTCTAAAAAAATAGTTTTCCCTATTATTATTATCCACTTTAAAAAAATATTACTCCCTTCGTTTCATTTTAATTGTTGTTCTAGATTTATCCGCACAGATTAATAAAACGTATGATTTTGTGTATTTTCAAAATAAAAACACAATTATCTATACATTTAACCATATTTCAACCAATAGAAAAATGAAGTGAAAATTTTTATTAATATATTTTACATTAAAACTTTTAAACGACACTTATTTTGAAACGAATTTTTTTCCTAAACGATAATTAAATCGAAACGGAAAGAGTATTATCATCTTAGCAATTAAACTGGACATCATTATTGAATATTTTTTTTCTTTTAAAAAGTCTTTTTACTTGATTTAACAATATATTTCCATTTGTTGTTCAAAAAAAAAAACAATATATTTCCATTTGATATTCAGTAGAAAAGATAAATATTCTGGAAAAAAAAAGCACCGCCCTCTTACCATTATATCACCATATACCTTGGGCTCCCTCATTCTCCTCCCCGAATCTACTCCTCTCTCTCTCTCTCTCTCTAGGATGGCAAAGAATCAAGCAAGCCTTCTTCTACAGAAACAGCTCAAAGGTCTCTCCTTTATCTTCGATTCGTCTACCGTTTCGCTTTCCCTTTATCGATCTGGGTTTTGATTTAGAGATTGATTGGGTCTTGTGTGAATTGAGCTGAATTTCGATTAGGGTTTGGCTGATTTTGAATTTGGGTTTGTTTTCAGATCTGTGCAAGAAGCCGGTTGATGGTTTCTCTGCTGGCCTCGTTGATGAGAATAACGTTTTCCAATGGAGCGTTTCCATTATGGGTCCTCCTGATACCTTGTAGTGAGTTTTTTTCATTTATTCATTATGTTTGATTGGTTTCATTGTGACATGAATCTTTTGTTTTGCATTAACTTCTTAGCTGGTTCATTATCTTGTATATGAACGCTTCTGTTGTGCTAATCTCTGTTTCCACTTATGTTAGTATTTGATTGAGACTAATTTAACTCATTCATCAATTGTTATGGGACCAAACTCTAATGAGTTGAACTTTGATCTGTAATTGCAGTGAAGGGGGCTTCTTTAATGCAATTATGACGTTTCCACAGGATTATCCGAATAAACCACCAACTGTCAAGTTCACCTCGGAGGTGTGGCATCCTAATGGTGCGTGTGCTTATTCTTGAAAGAAAGAAAAATGTAACTAAGTCTCTTTTGGATTCGAGTCTTCTGATTGTTGATAACCTTTGAACCGCAGTTTATTCTGATGGAAAAGTTTGCATATCGATTCTTCATCCTCCTGGTGATGATCCTAATGGATACGAGCTTGCCTCTGAACGTTGGAACCCTGTTCACACGGTATGCAATTCATTTCGTTTTCTTTGACCAGTTTAGCTTCAGTCCACTGGATACACTTTTGAATATGGACTTGTCTTTGTTGTGTTTGATTGCAGGTAGAAAGCATTGTGTTGAGTATTATATCTATGCTCTCGGGCCCCAACGACGAGTCACCGGCCAATGTGGAAGCAGCAAAAGAATGGAGAGACAACAGAGCAGAGTTTAGGAAGAAAGTGAGTCGCTGTGTGAGAAGATCGCAAGAGATGCTATGATTCATCTCTCCTGCGCTTTTTATGTATTGTAGAAATTTCTATCCTAAGCTAAGAGAGAGAGAGAGAAGGTAAGTAGAAGAAGTAGCAGATGAATCTGTGTGCTCATCAAAAGCTTGTTTTCTTTTCTTTTTTGGTTTTGGTGTTGTCTTTCAATATTGTGGTGGAATCAAATCTAATCCATCTTTTAGGATTATATTTTTACAGTCGTTAATGGATTCGTTTTCATATTCCCTTTTTTTAATTTTGTTTTGATCTGATGATATTTGTACGTGCGACTATATATTTTATATTCTAAGCTAAGCGAGAGAGCTTAAGAAGTGTATAAATGTCTTGACTCATGAATAAAACTAAAGAGCGTCGAGAAAAATTATAGTGTAGACAAAAAGATTTGTCAGACGATGAAGAAGTAAAAAAAATGGTCATAGATGAGGGGTTATCATGTAAGTAAATCTATGTGTGGCTATCATCAACTTCTTCATATATCAGTTTTTTTTGATAAAAGCTTCTTCATATATCAGTTACATTATATATTGATTTCAACACAATTCTCCTTACAAATTAATTACCATATGGTAGGCTTCTTTCTTCTGAGTCTTTAGGAGATGAACATATAGGTTCACCAACCAATAAGATTTAGTTTTTTCAGATTCATATCTTTTTAAAAAAATTATTGTGAATTTAAAATAAATATAAATAAGTAGTAATTATTAAAAAAAAGTTTAATATTGTTAACGCTGTCAGCAAAATGCTAAGCCTTAAATCTTAAATTCTAAACCATAAATCCATGGGTAAATTCTAAATCTTTGGATAAATCCTAAACCTTAAATCCTAATCATTAATTCATTACCTCTTGATTAAACCATGAATTTTTGGTGTTTAAGATTTACTCAAAAGGTTCATGATTTAGAATTAAGGATTTTTAAGATTTCGGTTTAATGTTTATGATTTAGAGATTATGATTTATCTAAGAGTTTATGTTTTATCCAAGAAGTTTAGGATTTATGATTTAGGGTCTAAGGTTTTGTTGATGGCGTTAACAATATTTAAAAAATTTGGTAATTATTACTATTTTATTTGTTTTAAAAGCATAATAACTTGAATTTTGTTTTTTTTTGTTTCTTTATTAAAATATATTAAATTTTAAATAACTAAATCTTATTGGTTGGTGAACTCAAGAAGAAACTCCTTTCTTATTCAATATGATTGTTCTATACCATTTTCCAAATTATTTGTAAGAAAAACTATGTATAAGTGAATTGTTGTTTTATATCTTAATTCTTAAAAAATAGTTTTTTTCTGTTTTTCAAAGTATTTCAGTTAAGAGGATATAAATTAAATCCACAACCGCAAGGTCCACCAAACCGCAGATCCAATCCTAGACCGTTAAGACAAGTGTTTATGCTGCATGTAAACAATAGGGAGAACCGGAGAACCTTAGACTTCTGAGTTCGGAGACAATTGTTTTAAACCATAGGTAAACAATAGGGAACCAAACACATGTGAAGATAAGCCAATGTTCAAAAAACACATGTGAAGATTTTTGGTTTGGTTGATCGTTTAAGGAAGCGTGGGAGGAATGGCTCGAACATCATTTTCACCGGCATTGATTACTTGAAACAGTTTCTCTAACAAAGCATTTAAGAAAACGATAGACATAAAGATTTTGATTCATTACTCTTTGTGTACCTAATCACACACTTTGAAAAAATAATTATACAAATATTGCTTTAATTAATGTTCACTAGAAATGTCGTGTAATATGAGAACCAGGTTTCAACTGTGATATAACAAACTAAGTCTCAATTCGGAGAATTAGACAAATGAGAGTCTAATATATAAAGAGATGTCCAACTCTAAATAGTACGAGACCTTTGGGAAGGAAACCAAAAGTAAATCCATGAGGGCTAGTCAATTAGGTCCAAAGTGGACCATATCGTACTAATCGGACAATATAGAGTTGGACATGGGATTTCACAATTCCAACAATTGGTATCAGAGCGGTTTGACGAAAATCTGCAAAAAAAAAAACAAAATACCCTTCGAAAAATCCTGAAAGTCAGTTGTGGGACACGAGATGAATGTGATCCTTAGTTTGAAGGGGAGAATGTGATATAACAAACTAAGTCTCACATTTGAGAATTAAACAAAGGAGAGTCTAATATATAAAGAGATGTCCAACTCTAAATAGTACGAGGCCTTTTGGGAAGAAAACCAAAAGTAAATACACCTTGGACCCTGGTTCAAAACCAGAAGTAGCCTCTCTCATTCGATCTCAGCTAGATAGACGTAATCGTCGAGGTAGCTAGGCTTCTTGCTGACGCGTGTTGATCGTCGAACTTCGGCTTGACCTTGCTCTGTATTTGTTTTAAACATTGGTGCCTCGCTTTGTTCCTCTTCTTCTTCTTCTTCTTTTATGACTGGTCCATCGTTTTGATCCTCTTCCAAGTCCTCATCTTCTCTTATGCCGTTGTTTCCATATTCTCCAAAGATAATTTTGAAGCTCCCCGGCTCATCAATGACTTCTTTTGTTGATTTGCTCCAGTTCCATCCTTTGGTTTCATCGAAAACAACGACTCTGCTCACTACTAGTTTTCTTGTCATGGGATCAAACAACCGATACGCCTTGGACCCTGGTTCTGTACCTAAGTGTACAAGTGTTTTGCTTATGTCGTCCAGTTTCCTCAAGTGTGGTGTATCAGCTTTAGCATAACCAATGCACCCGAAGACCTTGAGATGCCCAATGTTTGGTTTACGTCCTTTGAGAGTTTCATATGGCGTTGATGCTTCAAGTACTTTGGTTCCAACTCTGTTGATCAAATACGTTGAGTGCCTGATTCCTTCATCCCACAGATAGTTTGGTACATTCGTATGCTTAAGGATACTTCTTGTCATCTCCAATAGGGTTCGATTTCGTCTCTCTACTACACCATTTTGTTGGGGAGAGTATGAAGTTGTCAATTGTCGGTTAATCCCTGAGGACTCACAGAAAGATTTGAATTCATTTGATGTGAATTCACCTCCTCTATCAGTTCTTAGTGTTTTGATCTTTGCTCTTGTCTCTGCTTCCACCATGGTCTTGAACGTTTTGAATTTGTTGAAGGCTTCACTTTTCTCCTTTAACAATATTGACCACATGTATCGAGAGTAATCATCAATAAGTACAAAAATATACCTATTGTTTCCTGTTGTGGGAGGAGTAATTGGTCCACATAAGTCTCCATGTATCAGCTCTAGTGCATTCTCAGCTCGATATGTTGAAGATGATGGGAATGGACGTCTTGCTTGTTTGCCAAGCAGACATGAAGTGCATGTTTCTTTGTCGACAGTAAGCTTCGGAAGACCTAACACCAACTGATCTTTAATCATTGCCTTCATTGATCTTGCTCCAATGTTTCTTAGACGTGCATGCCATGTACTTGACTCAGATTGAGTGGTCACTTGTAGGCAATAATCATCGACTATATCCATGGGCACTTTGTAGAGTCGATTGATTGATCTTTTTGCTTTTACAATGAGTCTCCCTTCTTTGTCATGTAGAGTGAGATATCCTTCTTTCATTCTGACCTCACATCCAGATTCAGTTGCTTGCCTAAGACTAATAATATTACTCTTAAGATCTGGAATGTAGTAAACATCGGCTAGTAGCTTCTTTGACCCATCTTGGTTAATAAATAATATAGATCCTTTACGTTTAATGTTGATCCTTGAATCATCACCGAAACGTACTTTTCCTGTCACAGTTTCATCAATTGTCTTGAAGTATTTGCGCTTTCCACTCATATGATTGCTCGCCCCGTTGTCTAAGTACCAAACTCTTTCACTGTCGGAAGCTGTTTCAAACTCTCTTGGCTTCACATTCTTCTCATTAAGATAGATGACCTCATGCATCAGTAACCTATCTGCTTCTTGCGTGTCCTCTGCTTTATCGATCTTGTTTTCATAGGCTTCCTGAAGTTTTAGTAATCTATCTGGACATGATGAAGCGAAGTGCCCATTCTTATCACACCGGAAACATGTGATCTTTGATATATCAAACTCTCTGTAGTATCTCCCACGTCCACGACCTCTACCAGAAAATCTTCCTCCTCGTCCCCCTCGTCCATTATACTCTCTATTGGACTGGTAGCTTTGATTTTTTGAGCTCGCATACATCAATTTGTTTTGATCTTCTTGGTCGTTGGTCTCATCTTCACTTATCCGTTCCTCATATGCCTTCAAACGTCCTATTATATCTTCAAAAGTTGTTATGTTGAGGTCGAGCACCTGTTCTAGCGACGCCACTATGTGTATATACTTCTTCCTCGCTAGACTTGAGAGAAACTTCTTTACCAGTTTTGGTTCATCGATATCCTCTCCTAAAGAAGCGGATTTTGAAGAAATTTCAGATATCTTGCCGACGAAGTCATCGATTGAATCGGTTTCCCTCCATCTTTTCATCGATTGAACCAAGAACCATATGAGTTTGCTAATGCCATAGAAGAGAAGGTATGGAAGGATGCATGTGATGATGAGATAGCTTCGATCGTTAAGAATAAAACTTGGGAACTAGTAGATGGAGTATATTTTAGTTGTTTTGTGAATAAAATTAAAATTTCAGTATTAGAAAGTGGATGCTGGGGTTAAATTTATAGTTCAAGGTACTTTAGTAGTTTTCTTGTTTCATAAATGTTATATTTAAAAAAAATTATATGTTTTTCATAAAAACTTTTTTTAATTTTATTGATAAATTTGTTTTTTTTTTCTTAATTAACCCCAATTAAATTAGTAAAACAAAAGAGACAACAAGACATGAAGTTGAAAGTAACTGTTAAACTGTGTGATAACTTAAGATTTGCTATTGGCAGATGTTCTCTTACCTGTTGCTATCGGCAGGATCAGCTGCAGCAGCACTAGCTAGAACGATGAGGGGAGGTGACACGTGTACGGACAACAAAGCCTTCTGCTTGCAGTCAGATGTAGCCATTGGCTTAGGTTTTGCTGCTTTTCTATTCCTCGCCTTCTCTTCCTGCTTCTCTGGCTTTAGAGTCGCTTGTTTCCTCATTACAGGCTCTCGTTTTCACCTTTAGTGTGTGATCCATAAAGAGAAACGTTTGTAACATTTGTTTATGGAGTTGATGTGATATATATATAAAAGAATCAATCAGGAAAAGAAGATGAAATAGTTTGATCAGAACTATAAAGTCTCAACATACATAGTTTAAGCTTAAGCTTCAGCATACATTCTTGAGGACTGAGGTTGCTCTACTTTGACATTACTTTTTTGAACCTTTCTTACAAAGTCTCAGTAAAAAACATGATTTGCTGAACTATGAGGAACTCAACAAAACCAAATAATTTACAGTATTCTTAAATGGATGAAGCTGAAGAAGCAGAGAAGATAAGAGATTCAGTTCATCACGATCCTGTGGAATGAGCTAAGCTTCTGCTACAGCCTGAGGTTTCTCTACTTTGACCTTAGCTTTTCCCTTCTTATTACTATCCTTCACCTTCTTCTCCTCTGCACTCAGCTCAATCCTTGTAAAAACTGGATTCGCTTGCGCCATCACTTGTCCACCCTTAAGCCCTCCCCACTTAGTATCACCCTAAAACAAAACAAAAAACCATTACAACCAAAGAAAAATCTCACAAAGTTTTAGTTTAAACCAGATGACAAGAGATCGTTTGGTACCCATGTAATGCTATTGAATTTGATCAACTGACTAGCCAAGCTGTGAATATATCCTCAAAGCTTAAGCAAGGAGCAACAGGGGATAACACAACCGCTATGATTCTCATTACTTCAAGTATAATCACCAGATCCTGTAGTCATTGGCACCAAAACCAGTCACTGAAACTTGATCCTTAAACCAATAACATATCCTTTGTTTAGTGAAAGAAGAAGACAAAGACCATGGCTGCAGCTTCTGCTGAGACACCACCTTGTTTGAAAAGCATCCAAGGTGCGCTTTGATCCATGTAGGAGTTTCCTGCATTCCCAATCTCTAACACAGCCTCACACGCCGTTGATGATGACAGGCTTTCATAGTTTGTCTTAGCTTTCTCAACCTTTTAATAGATAAAGGTGCAATGTTTAGATGAAGCAATTAGAGAGACCAAAGTTGCATTGCCGTTGGAACTTTACCAGCTTCTCCACTGTGTCTTTCAAAGGGATTCCTTCAGCTGCTATAGTCGAATCCACGGCTAAAGTAGACTCACAGTTCTTCTTAAGAAGGCCAAGAGTACGGTTAAGGAGGTTTCCTGAAGATAAACACAATAAAGCATTTTCAGAAGGCTAAGGGAGAGTGAAAGAGTTAGTTTCAGTAGAGTGTCAACAAACCTATTGTGTTGGCGAGATGTGCATTGACAATTTTAACAAAGCGGTCTTCTGAATAATCCCCATTGTTTCCAAACTCCACCTCCCTGATGAAGAAGTACCTGACAGCGTCTGGACCAAACTTCTGAACCAGCTCAAAAGGTTCTAGAGTGTTCCCCAATGATTTTCCCATCTTCATTCCATCCTTTAATTCGATAAACCATAGAAACAATCATATCAGAAAAGGCAAGAACAAGAAATCTTTGATTTAACCATCAGCTTTGAAAGTACCTTTGTTAGAAATCCATGGCCAAACACCATCTTTGGAAGACTGAGACCATCAGACATTAGCATAGCAGGCCAATAGACTGCGTGAAATCGCAGAATATCCTGTAGTTGTTTCATTTATAAGTAAATATTGAAGGTGAGTCCGTTTAATATCACTAGAGTTGATAAATGAGTATAAGCTATACTTTCCCTATCAAATGCAACGAAGCAGGCCAGCCTAATGAAACGGCAGTGTCTTGATTTTTTTGCCCATTGTCCTCTGTTAAAGCTGATATGTAACTGTAATGAAAAGATTAGAGAAATGAAATTAGAGTTCAATCCCACAATCTTAAACAAAAACATGTATTTGGATGCTTAGTAAACATTACATGATGAGCACTAACCATATATAAGTCCCCAAGGAAAAGAGAAGAAGGTTACCCCAACAGAGCGTCAAACCAAACATAAATGGTTTGCTTATCGTCATCAGGAACAGGGATTCCCCAATCAACTAGTGCTCGAGATATCGAAAAATCCCTTAACCCACTCTTTATCCAACTTTGCACCTAAACAAAAACCCTATTAGAAAAAGGATTAAAACAGAATTAGCTAGACTCCATAAGAACTAACTGAATGCTACAACGGTAGAGAACTTGAAGACTAACCTCGTTTAGACGGTATGAAGGCTGCACAGAAAGAGGATTCTGAGACAAAACTTCTTCAAGTTGTTTCTGATATTTGGATAGAGCAAAGAAGTAGTTATCTTCCTTCCTTGCAACACATGGCATTTGATGGACAGGACAACAACTGTTTTCAAGCAGCTCTTTCTCATCCTACAGATCCCAAAAACAAAGCCTAACCTATAAACTTGTCCCACAAACTACAAACCAATCCCAAAAAAAAAACACAAACCTTATATTCCTCACAGTTAACACAGTAAAGTCCTTCATAATCAGCTGTGTATATATCACCGTTTGCGAAAACTCTAGCGTAAAACTCTTTCACGATAGCTTCATGCTTAGGATCAGTGGTTCTGACAAACTTATCATAAGCTATATCGAGTTCTTTCCAAAGAGTTCTATAAGATTGAGAAATGAGATCACAATGGTCAGCAGGGTTGCGTCCATTAGCAGCTGCTGATGTAGCTATCTTCTCACCATGCTCATCTGTTCCTGTGATAAAGATAACTTTCTTGCCAAGTAACCTCTACACAAACAAGATGAATAAAAATTGAAACTTTACAAGACCCATCACATAAAAATTGAAACTTTACAAGACCCATCATTTAAAAATTGAAACTTTACAAGACCCATCATATAAAAATTGAAACTTCACATGACCCATCACCTAAAAATTGAAACTTTACAAGACCCATCACATAAAAATTGAAACTTTACAAGACTCATCATTTAAAAATTGAAACTTTACAAGAACCCTAGAGAGGTCAGAGAGTAAATGAGAAGACCCACTTGGAAACGGGCGACTGAATCGGCGGCGATGGTGGTGTAGGCACTACCCATGTGGGGAGGGGCATTTACGTAATAAAGAGGAGTAGTGAGGACGAATGTTTCACCGTTTTCATGGCTTTCGAGGGTGGAAGTAGAGTGGAGAGCTCTCCTCGGGGAAGAAGCGAGCCTTTTGGAGAATCTGAAGCTGTTTCTTGGAGAAAATGGTTTTGTAGTGAGGAGAGTGTTAAAGGGTTTTAACAAACAGAGGGCGTTGTGAAGCGATGAGTTCAGCCTCGCCATCATTGATAAGAAGGTTCGCCGGAGAAACGGAGGAAGGGGACTGGGCGATTTGGAGGGAAGTTTAGTTTATGGTTCGGTTTTTAACGGTTGATGATAGCGTAAATCAAAACCGGTTCAATTGGGTTAATGTCAGATTAATTTGTGTCTACCGAAGCAAAATGTAAACCGGTTTGTGTTGTCAACTGTAAACCTGTTATTTAATTTCTCGATTCATTATGAGAAATTTTTTAATACATGCTAACTAAATTTGTACTTGATTCATATACCACCGATTTTTATGTTTACCTGATTGATGTTTTTAAAAATGTTTATAATCCATGTATTCGTATATGAGTGTCAAATGTCATGTTAGTGGTACTATCTAACAAGACTAACCGCAACATGAAAGTGCTATAACATCCATCTAACAGTTTATTTAGAATTTAACTATTTTCAAATTCAATATACTTAAAAATAACTGAACTATGGTTCAAATACCTCAGCCTTAAATGATTTGTTCTTGGAACTGATGACGGAGGAAGCACACATTAACAGCCATTTCTTCCGTATCATTTGTATAACCATGGTTAGACCATTCCAAACCCACCTTGACCTAGTATTCTCTCAAGTTTATTTGTCATCACAAGATCATAGACGTAGATCATTCCAAACGCCTAATTAAAGGTAGGGTAGATTTGCTCACGTCCTCAACATCCTCCACCATAACTTCATCCACTCCACTTAATACAGATGATAATTTTATATACATTTAGACAACCAGGTTAGAACAACTAAACTCAAATAGTATTCTCTTTGAAAATGTGGCCCTTTACATTTCGGTGTGTTACATAAAGATCTACAACATACGCATAAACTCAAATATCATCCCCTATATATTATTTGATAAACATTGCAACATATTTTTGTAGTCACATGTCATCACTAGAATGATTCTTAAAATCTTTAGAAAAATAGGTTGGTCCATCTAAATATATAATAAATTTTTTATTAAACCACAATAAATACATTATTAATGTGCTTAATTATTTCCTTAAATAAGATTACGGAATTGCCTAATGTGGCTAAAGTATATATATGACAATTAATGATTTTGAATAATAAAGATTTGATAAAAATAAGTGTGTATTATAATTATATTTGTTTAATTTTAAGCTATTAAAATAAATTAAACAATCATAGTAACCATATAATAAAAATTAAAAAAATTATTTATATATTATATTTTGAATTTTTAAAAACAAGTATAAATTACTAAAATTGTTAAAAGTTTCACATTCAAATTTTGTGATCTATGATTTAAAACGTTTGTTATGACATGATACAAATAATAAAAAATAATATAAGTTGAAAGTCTCATTTAATAAGTATCAAAAATAAAAGATATATAAATATATGTATCATTTTAAATTAAACTATATGACATATAAAAATACATAAATATCTTAATTTTGAAATTTACTTTGAACATTTTTTTGATAAAAAATTTGAAAAAATATTGACAACTTAATTTTTAAATTTTATAAATTACTTAAACCATTAATCCACAGTGAAAATTTTGTTATCACTAATTTAGATTTTTTGTTATAACAGATACAAATACAAATGATAAAAATATGAGCAAAAAACATCATCTAATAAATATTGATATTAAAATATACCGTATATATGTTACTATCATTTAAATTTAATTATATTGCATATCAAATAGAAAAAATATTTGTTTGATTTAAAAAATGTATTTATATGTTTGCACCAATTTAAATATATAAATAGTAGATAATGACTTTTTAATTATTCAATATATATTTATTATTTCATAATATGTTATAAACATATAATATATAAAATAATTTATATATATAATGTTCATTCCGCGCAAGGCGCGGATCTTAACCTAGTATATATAATATATGTGATATGAAATATACTAATATCATAATACTTTACAATATCCAAAATGTGAAATAATAGATCGAGGTGACGAGGTCTCCTTTTGATAATGTATCACTTTAGAAAGAAAAAAAAAGTAAATATGTGGAGCCACTCTAATTGCTGCTGCAAGAACATGCTTTTAATGGATGCACTCATACACATGTCATGTACTCATGTGTGAGACATTTGGTACCATCATTACCAGCTTCACCACCAGATCTTTATTTCCTTTTTCGTTGTTTTACTGAAACAAATATTAATGTCATACAAATTTTTCTAAATCACTCTCTTATCTCTCTCTCCATACATAATTACTAAAGAAGCTTCAACTTACGGCAAAGACGTCGTCTGAATGTTGATTTATTCACGTAGAAAACAAAATGCTGCAAACATTTCACTATACTTTGATTACGATTGGAACATATTTAACGTCAAAGTTACGTTTTCCTTGATGGCAGCACAAGCCATTTTTTGATGAAAACATATAAAAGGAGGATTGCGACTAGTCTTGCATGTACTTAATGCGTTTTCATACCTTACTAGAATGGGATCGAGACTTCACCTAAGTGCAATTACTTAAGCAATCTACCAAACAAAACCTTCCTTGAAAAGAAACATACCCATTTAAAACACAACTTAAACTAATTTGGTGTTTTCCACGTATTATGCTTATAGTTAGTTATACAACCATTATGCATTTATATATGGTGGATTGATTTTAAGTATGTGATCTTACTATAAAGTTTGATATAAAAATGTTGGGTTAGAACATCTGTTGTATAGTATGTTTTTCAGACAGTTATCATTAGGCAATCAGTATGTAGAATTTAGTCTAAGACTGTCGTGATAGCTAATCTTAATCAACTAGAGATCGCAATGTGTATCTCCTCAAATGTTTTCACTTACAACTATTCGTTTTAGTGATGAATTTTTCATAACATAATCTAGGATACCATAATGAAACACCATTCATGTGTTGTTCTTGTTCATAAGAAAACACAGTAGCTAGTGCTAAAAAAAGGTAAAAGTATTAGAGTGATTGAGTAAATTAGTCTGAAATTAATTTTTTTCCCTTTCCAAGTTCGAACCCACGAATGAATGCACTATTGGCGTTTTTGAACAACAAATGCTTCCATTTCACAATAGAAACATTCGAATGCACTATTGGCTATTTATGGATTTGACTAGTTTTCTCGTTGACTACGGATGCTTAGCTTGTTAATTATTTTTCAGTTTTACTTGACCGAGCTAAGCTCAACAGTACAAATGTGAGCGAAGAAAAAAAACACTGCACAAATCGCATTTAATGCAATTGATGTCTAAACAAACTTTCCAATTAAAGAGACTGGGAACCTGTCTCATGATGTTGAAATAATAATATTACAAAATCAAGAAACAATATAATTAAGAAAACTTATAAAAAAAAAAAGAGAGACAGGCTTAATCAAAAGCACCAACCAAAGTTGCCAACTTCATCTCATCACAAACTAAAACCAAAGAGGAGAAAGAAAGATACAGAGCTGCAACAATGGCCATGGAAGAGAAAGACAAGAAAATCAAGAAGAACAAGAAGAAGAAAGATACCAAATCCTCGCCGGACATCTCCTTCAAACCTTCCTCCGCCGTCAAAGGCCTCAAATTCGGCGGCCAGATAATCGTCAAATCATTCACAATCCGGCGAGCAAGAACACTCGAGCTCCTAAAACTCCTCTCCCTCCCATCTTCAACATCACCATCTCCGCCGCTTCTTTCCACGGCGGCGTATCTTCCGACGAACTTCACGATCTTAGCTCACCAAGCATGGCACACACTAACCCTCGGGCTAGGAACGAGGAAGTCCAAAGTGGTTGTCTTCGTCTTCGAAACGGAGGCGATGAAGACGGCGGTTACGGCGGCGGAGGGAGGACTATGGCCGTCGGAGATTCCGCTCGGTGACGTGAACAAGAAGATGATCAGAAAGTTAAAGAACTGGGAGATGGCGAGGTTTAAGTTCAGGAAAGGATGCCTAACGTTTTACGTATACGCGGTGAGAAACGCCGGAAAGGAAGGGTTTGCGGCGGCGGAGGACTTAAAGGTAATTTTACAGGCGGTGGTGGCTTTGAAAGACTTCATGGATCATACGGCGATGCTAGTAATGCCCCACCAGAAAGCTATTAATTACGCCTCTTGCCCTCCTTTTGCCATGGCTCACTAGAGTGGCCATATTTTTTTAACTCCTTTTTTTTCATATAAAAATAGTTTCGTTTATTTTTATTTTTTGTGGTACGATTTTATCATTGTTTTCTGAAAAAGTACCTCTTAAATAGCAATAAATCAAATATCAACACACACAAAAAAAAAGCACTAAAATAGTACTCCATCCGTTTTTTTATATATGCCGCTTTATGATTGTGCACATAGATTAATAAACATTTAATTTCTAAACAAAAACATCATTAATTGTTTACCTAACCACAATTTAACCAATAATAAAATGTAAACTATAATATCATTGGTCATCTACCATTAATTAGTAATAAATTTTACATATGAAAACGTTAAATAATTTGGAACAAAAAATTTCCTCTAAAACGTCATATATAAAAAAACGGAGAGAGTATTAGTATTTCTTCTATTTTAGTTTTTAAAACGAAAAGTTAAAATGATCAGATTGTTTATTACGTTTTAGTTTTACTAATAAAATTTCAGAATACATATTTTACATTTAAATTTATGTTTTAACTTAGTAGAAATTCGAATTTGGTCATAAAGTACTAGAGGATCAGACGGTGGAAATTCAAAGTGAACTTGGCATTAGAGGTATGAGAAATTATTTAAGAATACCAGAAAGTTTGGAAGGATCCAAACGCACAAATTTTTGGTTTTTTGAATAAACGGATCAATAATAGGGTAAATAGTTGGATAGTTCGGTTTCTCACTAAAAGTGGAAAAGAGGCGATGATAAAATCAGTGGTGTCGTCAATGCCAAATCATTTTATGTCATGTTATAGGTTACCAAAGATAGTTATAAAGAAATTTACATAAAAGAGGTATTCATTGGTTCTCCTTGGATAAGGTATGTAAATCCAAGGAGGAGAGATGACTTAGTTTTCGCGATTATTTGTTCTCAAAAGTATTTAAAGGTCGATATTTAAAGGCCGATATTTTTGGAATACTGATCCATTGGATCCTCACAGATCTCATTCACCGTCTTATGGTTGGATAAGTATCTGCTCAGATAGATCTCTGGTTAATAAATGGCTAATCAAAAGAGTGAGAACGGGACAAACCATTTCCATATGGAGTGATCCATGGATTCCTGCTCCTCGCCCGAGATTCGAAAATTAAAAAACACTATCCCAATTTTAAAATTCTTCTTTGAAGGTGGATAATTTCATCAATCCATTGACGAAATCTTGGAATGTGGACTTCCTCAATGTATACATACACCTGGAGGATGTCAAAATTATTAGAGGTCTGGCTATAAGCCGGAATGATAGGCAAGATTTTTATGGATGGGCTTTCACAGAGTCAGAAAAATATACGGTTAAGTTTGGATATAGGGTGGAATCATTATTTCCAGTACAAGATTTGGTTCCTTATGGTTTGCATATTAAACCATTACTAGTTTTCTGCTGGAAACTTAAATGTGCCCCAAAGCTTAGACATTTTATTTGGCAAATTCTCTCTGGTACTATTTCGGTGGCAAAAAAATTAAGGGCACGAGGTATTAAGTGTGATACACGATGCAGTATTTGTGGTGCCGAGGAAGAGTCAATCATGCTTTATTTGAATGCCCACCAGTTCTGCAAACATGGGCTTTATCAAAAATCCCTTCAGCCCCTGGTATTTTTCCCACCGCTTCGGTGTTTACTAATATGGATTATATTTTCTGGAGATTGCAAAAGAATATGATTTTAACAACTTTCCATGGATATTATGGTACATTTGGAAAAATAGAAATAATAAAGTTTTTAATAACAGAAATGGAAACCCTCAGAAAATTCTTCGAATTGCGGAAGTGAAGAGTGAGGTATGGGCGGAGGCTCAAATAACAATTCCAGAAAGGTAGTTTCAGGGTACATCGGGTCCTTCGAGGATTTGTTTTATAGATGGTGCGTTGAAGGAGTATGATAAATTCTCCAGGCATGTATGGTTTTACCGAGGCGTAGGATCAGAAGAGAAGATGATGGGGGCGATGAATCTCTGAAGAAGCTTATCAGCTCTACATGCAGAATGTGAAGCTTTGATATGGGCTATAGAATGCATGAAGACCCTTGATTTTCCAGACGTAGTTTTTGCAACGGATTGTTCTCAACCGGCGAAGATGGTGTCCTCACCTGACGAATGGCCAGCTTTTGCTACACACTTGGAAGAGTTTCGATGCAGTAAGAGTTCCTTTCCTTCCTTCAAAATTCAACATATACCAAGAGCAACTAATCTAATAGCGGACAAGCTTGTACGAGGTGATTGGAGTTTTCTTTCAGCTGTGTTCTATGCTGATTCCACTCCACCGTCTTGGATTTTCGAGTCGATAGGATCTTTATCTTTATTTTAGTTTAGTTATTATTGTTGTCAAAAATAAAATAAAAAATATGTTTTAACTCTAAATCATCAATCTTTCGAGTACAAAGACAAACATACGACATCAATCATTTAAATATGGATGAAGTATTTCTTAAAATGTAAAAACAAGCGTATTTATATATTTGAGTTTAGGGTTCAGTATTTACGGATGAGATTAAAATTTAAGATTCAAGATGTAGTGTAATTTATTTTTTATTAATTAGTAATTTTGAAAATTTTGCTTTTTAAATACTAATTCTTAATAAAAAACAAAAAAAATACTTCTGAAATATAACCTTGTTTTCTCTCTGTTATCATTTTGATGATAGTGGCTTTCGTAGTTTTTGCATTTTTGGTACTACTTTGGAGGTGTCGATATTATGTGGTCTAGTTATCCAAAACAAGTGTCACTATGTGCTTATCTCTACATCATGACAAGTCAAGCATGTCTTGAATGAGATCAAAACTCATTAATGCGTATATTGTTTATATATTTGACCGACAAAATGTTATTGTTTCTATATTAGCAGTCAATATCATGCTATGTTAACAATGCAATGTCACATTGTAGAATATCATTGCCAATGTGATATTAGCCAACTTTATAATTGCATTTTGCTTATGTTTGACTGAAAATAAGTCATCGAGGAATAACAACTTTGACATGTTTCTGTTGAGCATTGGTTAATTAAGTGGACAAACCAACGGTTGGTTTATTAGTTACAAAATAATTAGAATGTATCCTTTTCAACTCTGCTACGTAAAGCTCTACGTAAAATCTCTAGAGAACCACAGATGAAACAACGGCCGGCCGAAGAATGTGAGCTGGACGTAAGGAACATAGCGGTATATGAGTTTTTGTATATCATAAATACTTTATAATTAATTTTAATTAAAAAGTCGACAACTTGAAAGCATACGGCTTATGTATAATAACTTTTAAAATTTTGTGGATCAAAGTGAATGTTTAATTTGGATGTTGCTAGACCCGGACTAAGAAAATAAGACAACTTTTAGATGTTGTATGTCGTAGTAATTAATCACTACCGGGGAAACAAAATTAACTTCATTTTGGAATAATATCTTTGATGCCTTGAGGTTCCCCAACCTCATTCACAGTAGTGATAATCGATGATACTCTGTGGTATTAGTGATGAAATACTAATCAACTTGATGTCTTGATCAATAAGAAATATTTACAAATTCGTACACTATAATATACTATTGAAGTGGAAAATTAGAATATTAAAATTCGATTTATGGGGACAGCGTGATTTGGTATGGAGCTGGAAACATAAATCTCAATTTTGAGAGTGGATTCTCATATATAGATGTCACCGCTACCTACCAAAGTATGATTGGTCGAGGAATCGGCATTTAGGAGTATGTTCTAACGCTTATATCACTTTATAGTTTGAGGGACCATCTGAATCAAACATAAAGGCCACAAGACACCGAAATCAACGCGTTTAAGCGTATGTCAAAAGCAAACATCATGATAAGTTCCCTTTATTTATTCAAATCAAAGTAATTGACACAAAAAAGGAATAAATAAATAAACCTCAAAATTAGAAGAATATACGAAATTAAACACAAAGCTGATGATCTCTCCAACCCATGAAAAGTTACTCGCAACCATTACGTTAGGTATTTCCAAACAGTGCTATACATAGACAAATCTCTCCTTTTTTTTTTGGTAAAATGTTAAGTTAGACAAATCTCTTAAGAGACTTTCACTTAGTATCTACAAGCACCATTGCTTGGGTTGTTTCCTACGACCACACCAGTTCCGCTGAAATTACACGACCCATCAGTGCGACCGTTTCTCTGGAAATAAGCGTTCATCACAAAAGACGCATGCGTCCTCACGCTGTTCGGGTTAAAGCACGAACCACCGGCTTGGATTGGTTTACAATCAATGCCTCCCTGACTACACACCCAATCAATATTCCCTTGCAACTGCGCATCACTAGCTCCCCACTTGGCCACACACCATTTACCACCGGTGGGAGCAGGCAATGCTGGTGCTGGAAGACGGCCGCCACCACCTTGTCCGTTTCTGAGGAGACCAACGTCGTAAACCGGAGAGAAATCTGAATGGAAAAGCCCCCAGTTCCTCTCCGCGGTTGGACCGGGCTTGCCTTCTTCGTTAAACAAACCGAAAATGTAAGTCTCAAACCGTCTATTAGGCATGAGAGGCGTTCCTTGTCGTTGTGAACGTTTGATAATGTTTTTGTTGAACCAAGCCGCGTTTTCAAGAGAGCACCAAGGCGCATCGCAGGCAGACGGCCAGCCAGTCTCACCGACGACGATGTTAACATCACCGTAGCCAAGAGCTTTCATGGCTGAGTAAGTCGAGTCCATGAGAGCATCGTACATGTTTGTGTAGATTTTGTGGGTGAACGGGTCACGGACCGCCTTGTACGGTGAACGGAAGATGGCGAAGTTGACGTTTTTGGGGTCGAAACCGAAGTAAGGGTAAGGGTTGATCATGAAAGGAGACTTGGTTCGGCGATGGTAAGCTAGGATTGGAGCCAATACGCCTTTGTCCCAGCCAGGTCTGAAGCGACCACTGCTTGGTGCACCGTTCAGGTCATAGGCTATGATGTTAAGTGAGTGTGCGGTTGTCACCTGAATCCAGTTGCAATTAAGCAAAAAAGTACATTAGAATAAAATTATTACTTATCAAGTCAGTAACAAGTTACGTACACATATGATGTAATAAAAGTAAACTTGATGAACCTTTCTAAGTTATGAATGAATAGTCGTATGTTTGCTCAAAAAAAAAGTAAACCTGATGTCATCATCTCAACATGTCCTAATGTAAATGTTCAAAAAAAAAACATGTCCTAATGTAAAGACAACCTTGGACGCTAAGACAACGCGTGGATTAGTCTATATATGGTCGGAACTTGAATAATTATCATTCTCTGACTTTTCAAATAATAAAGTTACGTAAACAAAATACACTCCGACACTTGCAAAATCAAAATTTAAACAGATATCCTATAAGTTTTATTATGAAGATCATCATAAATTCAGCAAACCAGACCTAATAAGATCTGAAATTAGTATGCTATAATGACACGGAACTGTAATTTAATTTATTTACTTACCAAAAATAGAATAAATCTGGATATTAAGAGAAAAGAGAGACAAAACTGACCTTAACGTCTCTGACACCAGCGCGAACCAAAGCTTTGTTAAGATTCCTCATCGCCGGTAATAAATTCGAGATCATGTTGTTATCTCCGGTGAGCAGAATCTCATTTCCGACAGAGATATACTTGATCTTCGTCTGAGGATGAAACGGCAAAATATTGGCCGAGACCCATCGACGAGCTTGTCTTCCGTTAGCTAACGCCGGAATATCACCGTTAGGGACGGTAACGACGACGGAGATTCCGGTACCGGCGAAGGCACGGAGGATATTGGGATCCACATTGAAGATCTTGACGCTGTCGATAGAAGTCTGAGTTTTGAGGAAATTTGCCACCTCATTAGGTGGTGGGAGGTTTCCGAGAGTGCCGTAGTTGACGCCTATGGCAGAGATCACGGCCGGGAGAGCGAGAAATACGGCGGCGGAGAGGAGGAGGAGGAGAGATATTGACGGTGGCGCTTTGGCCATTTTTTACTATTTTACGAAAATAGGAAAATCAAACGATTCAAGTGAAACCCGTGAATCGTTTGAGTTATTATTTTTTCTAATGACGAGATAGTTTGTGATTATTGAGAGGCTATATATAAGAGAAATTAATAGATAAATAGTTATGACCGTGTACGTGTGGTATTAGTGTATATGTATATTTTTAGTGACGACCAGCTTGATTTTCTTGAAGAGGAAAAGTTATTGTTGTCTTTTTAGTTAATTTGGCTAAGTATAGTTTTTTTTTATCGTTTATTACCTTGTCATAATTTGTGCTGTTAATACTAAAATTATCTAATTTTTTTTGGCGACACTAAAACCATCTAAATATAATCCAAAGTTTGAAGTTGGTTTGTTGTTTATCTCAAAATTAGATTATCAGACTAATTTTACTATCCTAATTTATCGAAAATAGATATTACTTTTAGAAGGTTGCTTTTATTGGATATGCTTTTATTGTATATTTATTGATTAGGGTGATTAATATTGTTATTAATGAAATTAGCAAATGTATGATTAATTAATATTATATTAAATGAATAAGAAAAAGTAAGAGAGGAAATAGATAGATAGATCGACGTGGTTTCTGATTAGATCATATGGAGATGTGTTTGTACTTTGTAGAATGGAATCGTATGAGTTTGAACTACCGACACAAGTCAAATAAATTCGAACTTCGAAGTATGAAGATGTTGAGGAAGCTGGTTTAGCCTTTACGTGACTCTTTTTTTGTTTGAACATTTAGCCGTTTGTTGTGCTCTATACAGGGGAAAAGAGTTTGTTGTGCTCTATATAGGGAAAAAGAAGAAGAAGATCCGTATGCCGTTCATGTCTTCCTTCTCCGCTACTATTAGATAACAGCTACTGTCATTTGTCAATGACATATACACTTATTATTACAAAGAACGTTTCATTTTATTTAAAAGGGTCTATTTCTGTATTTTTCAATCACTATCAGACCATTTGTAATGGCATCCTATGGTGATTTAGGATAGGCAAAATATACGTGAAATCTATTTCGATTTGATTTAAAAAAAAATAGATATTTGTAATTCTATAGAAAAATATCGATATGTAATATCCGCTAAAACGAAATTTTCTAATCCAGTATGATATATGTATATATAAATAACTATATGTTTAATCATATAATTATTAATATCTATGTAAGTATGCTAATGTTTTATTTGCTAAATTGATTATTTAGTTATTAACTTTAAAATAGTCAATTTTTTCTTTGTTATGAAATAGTATTATTTTAATAAATTTTAGATATTTTATTTGTTTTTTAATTTGATTTTTTTTTACAAATCCAATCAGAAATATAAATTTTAGTGGACACCGAACATCCAAATAGTTACAAAGTAAGTACTGATCATAAAATTGATGATCCAAACGAAATAGATCACAAATACCTTTAAAATATTGGTTATCCTCTTCATGCCCACCCTAATGATCTATGAGACCGGCATATAGCATTTGCAACGTCTCAATCAAACAACATCAACAACTGATGAAGCAAATTTTCTAAAAGTAAAACACATGCAGTGGAAAGGTGAAACAATGTGGCATTGGATTGCTCAGTTGTGCTTTTAGAGACACTTGTGAATTTCATCTTTGCCATTATTCTTTAGCGGTGTTTCTGGTAGAGATCGGAAAAGTTCATCAGGAAGATTTGGTATGCTTTGAAGCTCTGAACACTCTCTTATTAGCCCTTCTACAGGTACAATACTACAATCTGGTGGGAGGTGATACATCCGCGTTTTCATGTATGTATTGCACATTTGTATTTTGCACCCTATTATAGGCTTTAATATACTAGAAAAATGGGTGTACTTGTATTACTTTTTGCAGTCCACAATTTTCATAATTTTGTTTTATATATAGCTATATATTTTGTTGGTTAAAGTTTTAATAGTTTTTGAAGTCAACTTCTTATTAAGATATATCCTAGTAGAAATAGCTTCAGCGGAACGCCTCCCACGTTTGACAATGTCAGAAACAGATTTCAGATTTCAAAACAATAAATCACTTTAAAAATTTGGAGAAACCAAAACAAATGATGAATTAGTAAATATGAATAACATGTCTAATAGGCCTTGTGGTTCACTTCTTTCATTCTCTGTGTGTTTTCAGTCAGTTTAGGGTTTATATTTTGAAATCAATGTAGTGGTTCAGTCTCTGCATTTTCATATCTTCTATCAGTCTAATAAACTAAGAAATTCATCCATTTAAAGCTCTTCTTTTTATTATTTTGGACAGTTTGAATGATAGTTCTATCTCAGAGACTGTGCTAATGTCTTTGAAATCCTTGTAGTATGAATCCACCAAGAAAAGGAGGTTTCCCCGCAAGAGCTACCGCCGGACGAGGTTGACCCAATTTCGTGAAGAACATAAACCCATGTGCTCTACCGGGATTTCCACTGTGAAGCATTGAAGAACTACTACAAGCACTTGCACGAAGAAACCAGCCAACTCTCCACCCTGAGAAGAAAGATGGTGCTCTTTGGTAAGATATCCTTCTGACAACAATTTATAAATTTGTATTAAAAGTTTCACTAACTAGTAAAAGAGTCAGATCTCGGCAAAATAAACGAAGAAAATAAAGGAAATTTTTTGTGATTTAGTAAAATTAAGAAAAGAACGTAGAATAATAAAATAAAAAACAAAGAGTAGTAACTTTCTGCGAAGAGCCGACATTGAGGTGCCAAACCGTTCTTTGTGGTTGTAATAGGATATCAATTGACAATGAGGTCAAGTATAATATAAAAAGAGTTTTTTTTTCAACGGTTTTGATGGAGCTTGGTGGAATCTCAGTGAGGTTCCTCAAGAGCAGCAAGACAAGTGGTGGTCTGATTTTGTGGTAAGATTCATATTCGTTGTTTCCCTTAACTACCTCTTGTTTAGATTAGATATATTTTGCTTCTTCTTTTTTTCCAGCAAAAGTATTACTCGGATTCAGACCACCATAATTTGGTGAAGACTCTTTGGACAAAGAAACTCAGGAAAATGATCTCAAACAACATTAACAAGGGAAAGACACACAACAAAAAGCCCAAATTTGTCTCTGATTACAATTGGAAGTTGATATGGTGACATTGGAACACTCCTTAGGTAGTTCATGTTAGCACCACAAACTCTAAGAACAGGAAATCAGAGCGTGATGGAGATAGTATACATCAACACATCTCAGGTTCCAAATCTTATGCCAAGGTCAAATATGAAATGGTACAATAAACTTAACTCTTATTGTCTTGTGTCTATTTATGTTTCTATATTTTTCTTGTGGGTCTTTTAATCCATTTGCCTTACGTATATAGATGATGGAGTTGGGTGAGAAGACAGCTATCACTGACCTGGTGCGGTAGACTCATATGAAAAGTGCGACACATTTGTAGACAAGCGTGCACAGAGGATTATTGAAGAAGTTGAGTATATTTTTGTTTCAGAACACCCCAACACTGATGAGACTGATAGCCAAGGCTCCAACTCAGAAGCATCAATCACACCACTTATGAGAGATAAGGTTTTTTACAAAGTAAATGTTAGATTATTTTGTGGTTCCATTGTTGCGGTTGTTAATGGTTATCGGTAAATGTTTGATAAGTTTTTATTTTGTGATAGTTGCCTTTGGTACTGTTATGTTTCATTGTATGTGTCTAGTGATTTTTGATTCTTGTTTTTATGCTTTTGTAGGTGGTCAAGCCACACAAAGGCAGGCTGTTTGGACTTGGAACATCACAAATGGAGAACTATGATCACATTGCTCCACCTGCTGTTGTTCTTACTCGTCAAGCTCAATTGGAGGAAGAGCTGATTAATCTTACAAGAATGGTCAAGTTGATGAGCCAGCAGCTCACTGCTTTGTGTGAAGCTAGAGGAGTGACAGCCTCTGATGCAACTATCAACCCTTCTCCATCTTCACCTCCTACCCCCAACGAGCAGAGAATCTAGTTAAATAAACGATGACCCTCTTTAGATCGTTCTGTAATATTCAAGTGGTTGCCGCAAGGAAGATGGTGTTGCTGACTTTCTGTTAGCTTTTTGTGAAAATTGAAGACATAACAATTATAATTTTTTTGTGTTAACTTTGTTATGTCGTTAGTTTTCACATATCGGTTTCATATTCTGTTTCTACTAAATGAATGCTTTGTTTCCATTATGTTCCAAGAGTTTTAGTTTATTTTTATATTGTTATAGTTTTAAAAAATCAATCTATATAGCTTTTTGTGTACTGAAAAAAAACAATTTTCATTGTCGGGATTTAATATTTTGTCATAATAATAATAACCACAAATTTGGCCGTAGCTAATCTGAATTCAATTTTTAGATACAAATGTTTTGTAATTAAATTTGTAACTCCATTTGCTATAACTTTGCTTAGGATAAATTGTTGCCAAGTTTTGTAGTCACTTAACTACAATATATCTCTTGCTAAAAGCGTTGCTAGGGTGCGACAGAAAACTTCATAGTCATGTTGTAGCTAACAGCTATCGGCAAATGCTTTTGCTCATCCGTCGCGAGCGAGCTATGACATAGCGACGGATTGGAGTTAGCGTCGACGCTGACGCCACGGTTTCTGCTATCCGTCGCTTACTGCGTTTTAGCTACAGATTCTCCTTTGTAGTAATGAATAAATCGGTAGCTATTTAGCTGATTTGTTGTAGTGTCTATAACTATACATTTAAGTGTTAATGTATAATATAAAAAATTAGATTTACACTTTCACTATTTTACTCAGTTTTTAAACATCATATTCAACTTAACATAAACCGTAATGTAATGCAATCATGACCCCAATCCATCCATAGAAATGATAATCACGAAGACCATAAGTCTATTTTTAATAACCCAATATAGCAAACCACAATTAATCAACCAATTTTGAATTTAAAATTATCAAAAAACTTATAACGAGAGCATCGCTTATATCTCATCCACTCATTATAGCATGTTATATGCCACAATCAATTAACGTAGACACTAACATCAAAATCAAACATAATTAATCTTAATTAGCATACATAATCTTTTCATAATGTAACATTCTCAAAAACCATAAACATTATTATACACTTCTCTTGCGTAAGCTTATATAACACACACAAAAGAAAAATACAATTATATAATTATATTTATTACACATAAAATATATTTCATAGTAACGCGGACCTATCTAGTTTTTTTTATAGAAAAGAAAGCAAAATAGTTATAAGAATTTGAAAAGTCGTTAATGGGCCTGATTTATTATTTGATATGTTTAGTGGGCTAAGACTTTATAATAGCAGCACTCTCCACGGCGTCTATACCCACCCACCGACCAGACCTTGAGCAACACGTCCATCCTCCGTGGTAATTTACTTTACTACCCTCTACTTTCCTCAGTTCCCTTCGAGTATATTCTTTAATACCTTGGCAGGATCGTCATTTCCTAACTCAGATATTCTGAATATATTTTTTATTTATATAAATGTGACTCCCCCTGCGTGAGTCATCGCCCACTCAACACACACTAGATCTATCTTCATCGTCGTTTCTGCGACTCCTAACCTCTCCTCCTCCTCGTGATCATCGTTTGAGAAAGATGGCTAGAAAGTTCTTCGTCGGAGGCAACTGGAAATGCGTAAGCTCTCTTCTCTTCTCCCTAATCTCTTTCTGTACTTTTTTTTTTTAATCTCTCGCTTATAGTCGCTTGTCGATGATCTGCTTGTTTCCTCGCCGATCAAGTGAAGTAGATCGAACAATCCCGATTTGAATTTGAGATTCGGATCCATGTTTTGATTAGTTGTATGTGATCTGATTCCGATTATTGAGATTCCTCTATTCTGATGTTATTTGGATTAGAGAGAGATGCGATGCTTATGATGGTGATATTATTGTGAATTTTGAAATAAACGTAGAACGGAACTGCTGAGGAAGTGAAGAAGATTGTCAACACTCTTAACGAAGCTCAAGTTCCTTCACAAGACGTCGTTGGTACGTGCTGCATCTCAATCACTCTTAGGGACTGCCTAATAACTAATTAGAAGAGCTTGTGAATTACTTTTGTTTAGATAAAACGTATTTGTCACTTGAATCTGGAATAAATAAGATTCTGTATGCATGGATGGTCAAGTTTATCGAGTAGTTGAGTTTTATTTGTTTATATATGCTTTATAATTAAAGTACTGGAAAATTTTACAAATGCAGAGGTTGTGGTTAGCCCTCCATATGTGTTTCTTCCTATGGTTAAGAGCATATTGAGGCCTGACTTCTATGTTGCGGCCCAAAATTGCTGGGTCAAGAAAGGAGGTGCCTTCACTGGTGAAGTCAGGTTAGAGAGATTTCTCTAGCCACTGATGTCTACTTTGAACTGTTTAATCCTTATGGTTTTATGTAGTAAATATGTTTGTTTTGTGAAACTTGCCTTAGATGATGTTGAGGTTGCTCTTCTTTGTCTTGTTTCATATTGTATTCTTGTGTGTGCAGTGCTGAGATGCTTGTGAACTTGGACATCCCATGGGTTATCCTTGGTCACTCTGAAAGGAGGGCACTTCTCAATGAAACAAACGAGGTTGGAGAGACCTTTCATGATTTTTTTTTTTAAATTCTGCCGTACAGTTTGGATTTGAGAGCCATGATTTTGATATTGAACTCAATTCTACATTTATAGTTTGTTGGAGACAAGGTTGCCTATGCTCTTGCTCAAGGTTTGAAAGTGATTGCTTGTGTTGGTGAGACTCTTGAGCAGCGAGAGTCTGGATCGACCATGGATGTTGTGGCTGCCCAGACTAAAGCTATTGCTGGTATGTATTTTGTCAAACATTTCCATTTCTTTTTGCTTTATTAGTTCGTTCTCTTTGACTGTGTGGGCTTGTTATTTTGATATTAGTTTTTTTTTTATCGACTTGCTCTGAGTGCGTAGCTGTCTTCAGTAAGACTGTACATGTTGACTTTATCCTATCTGTTAGTGTTTATCTCCTAACTGCAAATAAATGTTTTGCTGGCCAATATTCTTATAAAGACTTTATTTGTGTTGGTAATGGCAGACCGGGTGTCGAACTGGTCAGATGTTGTCATTGCATATGAACCAGTGTGGGCCATTGGAACCGGAAAGGTCGCTAGCCCAGCCCAAGCTCAGGAAGTAAGTTTATTATTCTCTATGCGTGTGAGACGTGAAGCATTGTTGCTTATCGTCATTACTTGATATGAAAACCAATATTCTTTCTCCTTGATGGACACAGGTACATGATGAGCTGAGGAAGTGGCTCGCAAAGAACGTGAGCGCTGATGTCGCTGCTACAACCCGCATCATCTATGGAGGTAAACAATAATACAATACTTTGATTTTATCCAAATGCCTCCACAAAGTCTCTTCGATATTAAGCTTGATTATGTAAATAAACTTTCAGGATCTGTCAATGGTGGTAACTGCAAGGAGCTAGGTGGTCAGGCCGATGTTGATGGTTTCTTGGTCGGTGGTGCTTCTCTAAAGGTGTGTTTAGCCTTGTAAATATAATGCTTTCTTTGTTGCTTGCAACCAGAATCATTATCTAATGTGTGTTTTTCTTCTTTGATTGTTGATTTTGCAGCCTGAGTTTATCGACATCATCAAGGCTGCTGAGGTGAAGAAAAGCGCTTAGTGACTTCACGAAACGATCTCAAATCCTTTTACTTCTTCAGTCTCAACTCTGATAGAAAAAATGAATAAGTCGATACAGTGTTATTATGATACTCTTTGCTTCAGTTGTATGTTGTTTTGAGGAGGCAACAAACATTTTCTTGGCCGATTTATTTAGCTCTGAACTCACAAAATCTCTGCTTTTTCTAATCTTCCCCAGTGAAGTTGTATTTGGTCTATTGTTGTTCTTGTATTTCCTATTCCATTTTTGGAAAAAAAAAAAGAACAGCTTTGTTTCGACAGTGTTTTTGGACCGCAAACCCAATTCCAGTGTAACTGATTTCGACTCGAATTACAAAAGGCCCGGCTTATAATTTCCGTTGATGGTAACAGTTAGCTCTTATCCTTAGTTTCTGTTCTTATTGGTTGTACACTTGTACTTATTCGACAGAGCAAAACAGAGTATAAAACGACAGAATCCAAACCCATACTTCACCCAAAGTAACATGAGACCAACACCGTTTGAAAGTCCCGAGCAACGGCTCTCTTCACCTCTGAAGATAAGATCCGTATGCCGTTCAACACCGTTTGCTAGTGTAGATAAAAGCATGGATGACATCCAGCTGTGAAGTAAAATGAACTCTGAACAGTGCAGTCTCTTTTGTATCTCAAGAAACCTTTGTTTGAGATAGTTTGAATGCTTGGTCGCTGGAGTATGTGCAATCAAGTAGGAATATGATAGCTTTGAAAATTGCAGAGTATTACCATTGAACAAACGTACCAATCGTACATCGCAACAAAGGTCCTCACTGGCTCCTCCATCTAATCTCTGCAGAAGCCGTATCACTGCATACATGATCTGGAAAAGGTACACCATAGGATTCCACCTATTAGGGGTTGAACGGTTTGTCTTTATGTACTATTGCTTGGTTCAATAGCCTTTGTATATTGGTTATTCTTTTCGTGCCTATCGGTGTGTTTTGAGTTTTTGTAGCAAATATTTTGCAATTTTTGCTTTGGTGGCTTTATAACATTCAGTGTTAAAAAAATAAGATCCTAGAAATCTTCCTTATGCCCACCCTAGTGATCTTTAAGACTCCCATATGGCGTTTGCGATGTCGTGATCAAACAACATCCACAAGGACTACAACTGATGAAGCAACTTTAAAAAAAAGAAACGCATGTACTGGAAAGGTGAAACATGGCATTGGATTGCTCAGATTCAGTTGTGTGTTTGGAGACACTTGTGAACTTTATCTTTACCATTATTCTTCGGTTTAACGGTGTTTCTTGTCTAGATTGGATATGTTTATCATGAAAGATTTGATGTGGCGTGAAGCTCTGAACACTTTCTTATTTGCCCATCGACAGATACAATCTGGTGGGAAGTGATACATCCGCGTTTTTATGTATGTATTGCACATTTGCACCCTATCATGGCCTTCGTGGTCTAGAAAAATTTAATTGTATTGCTTTTTGCAGTCCAAAATTTTCATAATTTTTTTATATATAGTTATGTATTTTTTTGGTTAAACTTTTTAATAGTTTTTGAAGTTAACTTCTTGTTAAGATATATCCTTTGTAGAAATAGTCTCACCGAAACGCGTCACGCCGTTTGATAATGTCAAAAGCAGACATACGAAGGTATCCAAAATATATAATTCAGATTTTAGATCAATAAATAACTTTTAGAAATTTGGAGAAATAAAAACAAATGATGAATTAGTTAATATGAATAACATTTAGACCAAAAAATGAATAGCATGTTTATTAGGCTTTGCGGTTCACTTAAATGTCTATAACATGTAAATCCCCCCTCACAAATCAACGGAGGAGAAAACTAATATAAAAGCATCTCTTAAAGATTTTCTATTTTGAAGTTTCCAAAAATTCTATATTTGAAGTTTCAATGTGTTTTTTTTTCCAAAAGTAAAGTTTCAAACTTAATTTCAAATAATTATGATAGTCTTTATATTTGTCATAATTAATGTAAATGCATAAAACTTTTATAAATAACTAGTACATATATGAAAATATTACAGAAATATTAATACATAAAATTTTACACTAAAATATAAAATTATAAATAGAAATACATAATTTAATATTAAACTACAAGTAAAATACCTTATTATTCTATAAAATTATTTCCATAATGCTCTATCTTCGATTACACAAAATTTGTTTGGACAATATTTTAGAAATTTTGGAGGTTCCAGAGAAAAATTACGATATTATTAGTTTTGTTGTAAAATTTAAATTGTGTAACAATTATGTCTTCATGTAAAATTTTATGTATAAAACCTGAATTTATAAAAACAAATTTGAAATATTTATGAGAAATAAAAGTTTTAAAATTAAAACGATAAACAAAAAAATACTTAAGAATCATAAATGTGATGTGTAATTAATTGTAAGGACCAAAATGAAATTAAAAAGATGAAAATTCGAATTTGAAGTTTCTTTTTAGAAAGTAAGAGATTCTATATTTAAAACTATAGAGTTTCTTTTGGAGATGTTTTAAGAATCACAATATATTTTTTTATAGAATAAAAACAAAACAAATATAAGAATAAGAAAAGTTATTAATGGGCCTGTTTTATTATTAGTGGGGCTAAGACTTTATCATAACAGCACCCTCCACGGCTGATTACCCCACCGACCAGACCTTGTGCTACACGGCCCTCCTCCGTTGAAATTACTATAGTACCCTCATATTCCCTTTTAGTTTCCTCCGTGTACATTCCTTAACACCTAGACACGATCGTCATTTACTTACTCAAATATTCGGAGTAATATTTTTAATCTATATAGTAGTGACCCCTGCGTGAGTCATCCATCCACTCATCGCCCACTGAAACACCTCTCGATCTCATCTTCATCGTCGTTTCTGTGACTCCAAAGCTCTCCTCGTGATCATCGTTTGAGAAAAGATGGCCAGAAAGTTCTTCGTCGGAGGAAACTGGAAATGCGTAAGCCATATCTTCTCTTCTCCCTAATCTTATTTGTGTATTTCTTTAGTATCTCGTCGCGAATCTGTTTGTAGTAGATCCAAGTGAAGTAGATCTGAAAACTCGTGTTTAAGGTTTCGTTCATCGCCTGCCTCGATTGATTTTTGAATTTGAGATTCCTTGCTATGCGATCTGATTCCGATGGTTGAGATTTGTTGGATTTCGATAAAGTATGAAAGTTGTTGAGATTGATTTGTTTGTGGCGTCTTAGATTTGGATCAAGCTCTTGTGCTTAAGAGAAAGATTCTTATGATGATGATATTGTTGTGACTTTTGAATGAAACGTAGAACGGAACTGCTGAGGAAGTGAAGAAGATTGTCAACACTCTTAACGAAGCTCAAGTTCCTTCGCAAGAAGTCGTTGGTACGTGCTGCATCTCATTTTGCTTTGATAGAATTGAAGAGTATATGGTTATCCGTTTTTGGTTTTTGCGTGTCTATGAACTCTTAAGGTTGTGAAAATGCTTGAACAGGACGCGTTAACGACTAATTAGATGAGTTTATGAATTGCTTTTGTACTTGAAAGAAAAAACGTATTTCTCACATGAATTTGGGATATATGCATGGATGTTCAAATCCGTCAAGTAGTTGTTGTTGGCTAATTTTGTTTTTCATATATGCTTTGGTTTTTATGTGATATTTGTAGCAATAACTCTATCCTTGTTATTGGGGTAATAACTTACTGGATTTTTTTCAAAATGCAGAGGTTGTGGTTAGCCCTCCATATGTGTTTCTTCCTATGGTTAAGAGCATATTGAGGCCTGACTTCTATGTTGCGGCACAAAATTGCTGGGTCAAGAAAGGTGGTGCCTTCACTGGTGAAGTCAGGTTAGAGAGATTTCTCTAGCCACTGATTTCCACTGCAAACTCTCTCTTTTTTATTACTTATGGGTTTATGTGAAATATATTTGGTTTTTTTGAAGTTGCATTAGATTGTCTTGTTTCATGTTGTATCTTGTCTCTTATGCCTTCTGTAATTTTTGTTTGCAGTGCTGAGATGCTTGTGAACTTGAACATCCCATGGGTTATCCTTGGTCACTCTGAAAGGAGGGCACTCCTCAATGAAACAAACGAGGTTGGTGGCCTTTCATGATTTTTTTTAAAAGACGTTTTGGATTTGAGAGCCATGGTTTTGATATTTAACCTCAATCCTACATTTCTAGTTTGTTGGAGACAAGGTTGCCTATGCTCTTGCTCAAGGTTTGAAAGTGATTGCCTGTGTTGGTGAGACTCTTGAGCAGCGAGAGGCAGGGTCGACCATGGATGTTGTGGCTGCCCAGACTAAAGCTATTGCTGGTATGTATTTTGTCAAATAGTCTCCTTTTCACTATTTTAGTTAGTTCTCTTTGACGCTAGTGGCCTGTTACTGTGATATTAGTTATCGTTTCTACTTGCCCTAAGTGTATAACTGCTTTAGTAAGGCAGTACATGGTGACTGTCTTATCTGTTAGTGTTTATCTCCTAACTGTAAAGAAATACTTTAGCAAGGCAGTACATGTTGACTTTTTTTCTTACATAGAACTTCCTTTTGTTGGTAATCACAGATCGAGTGTCGAACTGGCCAAATGTTGTCATAGCCTATGAGCCAGTGTGGGCCATTGGAACCGGAAAGGTCGCTAGCCCAGCCCAAGCTCAGGAAGTAAGTTTATTATTCTCTATGCGTGTGAGAAGTGAAGCATTGTTGCTTATCGTCATTACTTGATATGAAAACCAATATTCTTTTTTGATGATGGACACAGGTACATGATGAGCTAAGGAAGTGGCTTGCAAAGAACGTGAGCGCTGATGTCGCTGCTACAACCCGCATCATCTATGGAGGTAAACAATAATCATACGACAGTACTTTGATTTTATCCAAATACCTCCACACAGATTCTTTGATACTTATCTTGATTATATGCAAAATAAATTATCAGGATCTGTCAATGGTGGTAACTGCAAGGAGCTAGGTGGTCAAGCCGATGTTGATGGTTTCTTGGTCGGTGGTGCTTCTCTAAAGGTACATACTGTATTGTGTTTTGTCTTGGTTTGTTTCAATCAAAACCGTTAGCTAATGTTTTCTTCTTCTTCTTTCAATTGCTGCTTTTGCAGCCTGAGTTTATCGACATCATTAAGGCTGCTGAGGTGAAGAAAAGCGCTTGATGACTTCACGAAACAATCACAAATCCTTTTGCTTCTTATTAATAAGTTGATACAGTATCATTATGATACTCTTTGCTTCAGTTTTATGTTGTCTTGAGGAGGCAACAAACAATTTCTTCGCCAATTTATTTAGCTGTCAACTTATAAAATCTCTCCCTTGATTAATATTCTGAGTGAAATGTTTGATGTTCATTTGGTATTTCATTTTTTAAAACAAAAAGAAGAAAATAGAACAGGCCAGAAAGTATTTTGGGCCAACAGGCTCAAGCCCATTGTAATTGATCTTAGCTCGAAATACAAAGTCCAGGCTTTCGCTAAAACATTTATTCAATGATCATGTTCAGACTATTATTAAAAAAATTCATACCAATCAATCCTTATGTGTCCATTCACTGCGGCAGTAAAAGCATAACAGTACAAGTATAACTACCTTTTTTTCTCTACTGGTGCTATCTCTGTATGGTTACCGTTAAATAGTAAAAAGGACTGCTTTGCCGTTTTTTAATAATCAGTTAGATTGATTATATCACCTTTTTTTTAAGAACGTAGATCTGATGTCATTTGTTCCACTTCCACTAGTATTTTGTTAGGGTTTACTTGATGAAGACCATATTAAAAAAATATAGATTTGTAGTAAGAGATCTGAGAGAGATAAGAAGAGAAAAAAAGGAGTAGAGAGAAGATGATATGGTTAGTCAGAGAAATATAGTTTTATTTTTGGGTATAGGATCAAATTCCCCATTTTGCTATATATATATATATATATATATATATATATTTTTTTTTTTTTTGAAGAAAGTATTTTGTGAATTTTTGATATCTGAGTAATGGTGTCAGCCACTTTTAATAAAAGTATAATACTTTTTGAATGATGAAACTCACGGAAATTTGGCAATGCAAGTTGTCAACGAGTGGGTGTTTCTTAATTTTGATTATTTATTCATTGCTTTTTTGGCTTTTTAGCTTATTAATTTTGACATTTTAGCTTACGGAATATTGTTGTTTTATCAGGCATCATGAAAAACGTTGGGAAAATCATGGAGAAAATAAGAGATCATGTTCCCATGAGTGTCATTTTTTGGTTGTAGTCTTGTAGAGAATAATTAACTATACTTAAGCTAATAATTAAACAAATTGATTAAGTAGCATTGACAGATAAGTCCAAATTAAGAGCTTCGAATGTCGAAATAGTTCAAAATCTTATTTTCTTTTGTTCAACCAGAATATACAATTCAAAATCTTAGTATTCAAATACTGAAGTCAATGTAATGAATATGAGTATGAATTTTGACCTGACCACTCAAAAATCCAACTAAATGCTGTAACACAACACAACAAAGACTTATAAAATAGCACAATACGTGATTCACAGCACACAAACGTGGTTTACATTTTATATCCCAAGTCAACCCCCCATACGTCTAGAGATGCTCGTTAATATTTTAATATTAATATTTTCTGTTTCACACTTCTCGGGATGTATTTCTTGTAACTTGCAAGGATGATATGGATTCAGATATTTTGAGTATTATATTATTTATTTGACTTTGAAGTTATTTGCGTAAGGAACAAACAATTGTGACCGTAGAAACTAGAAAGGGAGATTTGACGAAGTCGTTGTATTTTGGAGAGTTCTGCAGTCCATTCTGTAAGTATTGTGAATCATAATACCTCGACCAACCATTTGTATAGGTCCTCTACGTTCAAGGTCGTGTTTGTTTAAAAATCATGTCATTAAGCTATTTCTACTATCTCATTTACGTGGGATTGTAACAGTTAAGTTGCGTGTACTTGTAGCTTCAAATCAATCGGTAATAACTAGTTTGGTTCCATACTTTTATAAATTTATTTTTCTTACTAATATGGGAATTCTTTCATTCGTTAACAGTAGCTAGCGTCTTGCTAACAAATAACAACATTCTAAAGAAGAATTAAAGGGTATACAAAATTTCAGAGGATGTTATTTAGTAAATAAACCAACTGTGAGAGAGAGAGAGAGAGCTGAATAAACTCTTTCACATTACTTTTTTGACATTTTGACATTTTGACATTTATAACCTCGGTCAATTTCTTCTAATACAATGCTAACTAGTATTAATAACAAACAAACAACTAGGCCAAAATAAGCATTTTCTAACCTACTAGTATTATACAAAAAGTTGGATATTTTCTTACAGATCTTACTTTCGTAAGTTCTTGTACTTTTTTTTTGAACAGCTCGTAAGTTCTTGTACAAACCTCAATACTGTACGTCTCTACAGGCAAAGCAATCGAAAATGACTTGACTATCTTTTTTTTTAGAGCAACTGACATGACTATCTAACATTATCGAAAAAACTAAAATACAATTTTGGATCCAGCCCCACCACGACGAATTCAGACCGGCAAAGATTCCAAAATCTCATGACCATCTGAGTCAGGTCTGCACTTCAAATCGGACTTATATACTTGCATATCTTTTAAAGATATTGCGTACGTTAAGCTACTATATTAAGCTATTTACATTGAAGAATTAAAGCAATCTATAAAAAGTAAAACCAAACCAGAGAAAAGTAACACCACTTATTAAATTATTACAAAAATAATGTGCCGTGTTAGTCAAAGAACACCTTCTTCTTCATCTCCTTTTTTGAATAAAATAACCAATTGAGTTAATGCATATGTATTCTTCTTCATATTCTTAGTTCTCTCTCTCTCTCTTTCAATAATCTGTTCTACACAAAACAGCTCAAGAAAGCTTCTTCAAAAGCCTTATTCTTCGTTTGCTTCCATTCTCTACTAATGGGTTCTTGCCTCAGCTCTCGTGTTGACCGTAAGTTCTCTTCTTAATCTCCCTTTTTGATACATTTTCCCTGAAAATTTTGAGATCTTTCATGTGTCTCTCTTCCTATTTGATCTTTTATAAGTTTATTAATGATGGGTTTATAGAAAAAGAAATGAAAATTTCTTGATCTAAAGTAGAAATGTTTCCACCCTTTTTCATTTGTCCTCAGTTTTGACTTTGGTCAACGCTCTGTTTGTGTGTTTCTGCAGATAAGAGCAGTAGTAGTCTCGACGACCTTCACCTCTCGAGTTGTCAATCATCCTCCTCGGCGGCTGATAAGAGAGAAGGAGAGATACTTAGCAAAGCAAACGTTAAGAGCTTCACCTTCAGCGAATTAAAACTCGCAACCAGAAACTTCAGACTAGACTCTGTTGTCGGAGAAGGCGGTTTTGGTTCTGTATATAGAGGTTGGATCGATCAGACAACTCTCACTCCAACTAAATCGAGCTCCGGTCTTTTAGTTGCTGTCAAGAGTCTTAACCCTGATGGCTTTCAAGGTCACCGAGAATGGCTGGTACACACATATGGTCTCTTCAATCTTTTTGATTCTCTATATTAGGGATAAATGTCCCACATTGGATATTGGAAGGGATCCTAAGCAATATATAAGATATAGATGGATCACTCCACTTAGAACCAATTGGTTTTAGGTTGGAAGCCCATCTAGCTTAACATGGTATCAGAGCCGTCGCTCCTAAAAACCTAAAACCAATTGGTTCTAAATGGAGTGATCCATCTATATCTTATATATTGCTTAGGATCTCTTCCAATATCCAATGTGGGACATTTATCCCTAATACTCTAATCTTACTCTCTTTTAGAAAATAAAAAATAAAAAGATAAAAATAAATAAATTAAATAAGACTATGTTTTGTTATGAGTTCAGACAGAGATCAACTACTTGGGACAGTTAAGTCACCCAAACTTAGTTAAATTGATTGGTTATTGCTTGGAAGATGAACATAGGCTTCTTGTGTATGAGTTTATGCACAAGGGTAGTCTTGAGGATCATCTCTTCACAAGTAAGTTATTAACCAAATATTTTTATTGAAAAATATTAGGAAGATTGTTTGTTCTTATGTTTAAACGTTTTTTTGAAGCAGATGATGTGAAGCGTAAGCCGCTCTCTTGGTTATTACGGGTTAAGGTTGCGCTTGATGCAGCTAAAGGGCTCGCGTTTCTTCATAGCGACTCTGTTAAAGTAATATACCGAGACATCAAGGCCTCGAACATCTTGCTCGACTCGGTACACGCGCACTTTTCAAAGTATCATTGTTGTCTTGATGGGGTTAAAAAAATACTGACTTGGTTCTGTTTTATGTCAACAGGACTTCAATGGAAAACTTTCAGACTTTGGGTTAGCTAGGGACGGTCCAATGGGAGAAACAAGTTATGTTAGTACGAGGGTCATGGGTACATTTGGCTATGCCGCTCCTGAGTATGTGTCAACAGGTACATTTTAACAATATTCTTATATACAAAATGTTACTGAGATATGGTGCAATTAATATTTTAAATCTTGTTTCATCCTCTTAATGTTTTGTGTATATTTTCAGGTCACTTGAATGCCAAAAGCGACGTATACAGTTTTGGGGTTGTGCTTCTAGAAATACTATCTGGAAGGCAAGCATTGGACCATAGCCTCCCGACCAAGGAGCAAAACCTTGTGGACTGGGCACGACCGTACCTCACAAGCAAGCGAAAAGTTCTACTAATGGTGGACACTCGTATTAACTCACAGTACAAACCCGACGAAGCAGTGAGAATGGCAAGCATTGCTGTGCAGTGCATCTCGTCTGAACCAAAGTCACGACCAACCATGGACCAAGTGGTCCGAGCCTTGATACAACTGCAGGCAAGCATGGTTTAACAGGCCAAAGTTGACGCAAAGTAAAGACACCAAAAGACTCGTGGGATTGTAGTAGGTAGATAGAGATGTGGTAACTTCCTGTGGTTAAGTCTCATGTCTCCTCGTGTGATGTAATATTCCTCATTGCTTCCACGAAACAAACACTTAGGCTACATGATATGTTTTGAAAGAAGATGCCCCACAATTCTTTTCTTCTTTCAAAACTCCTTATTGTATCCAATGTCCTGCAGCTCCTGCCTATAGATTCTTTCTAGGAAATATTTTGAGTTGTACTCTCTGTGATTTTTTTTAATTAAAATTCGACTCTATATATAAAATATATCAATTTTCTCGGGAAAATATTATAGATATAGTCTAATTAACTATTTTCTATGTCTATACTATTATTTGCGAAGTGATTTTTCGCAATGAAGCTCTCACGTTAAAAGTTTGACCGGTTAAAATCGATGATACCCTTAGTAAAATTTTTATATATAATTAAAAACGAATTTATATTAATAATATAAGTTTTCTAAAATAAGATAACTGTTATATATTATACTAGGTTAAGACCCGCGCCTTGCGCGGGATGAACATTATATATATATATATATATATATATAAATTATTTTATATATTATATGTTTATAGCATATTATGAAATAATAAAAATATATTGAATAATTTAAAAGTCATTATCTACTACTTATATAATTAAATTGGTGCTAACATATAAATAAATTTAATAAATCGAAAAAATATTTTTTCTATTTGATATGATATATAATTAAATTTAAATGATAGTAACATATATATGGTATATGTTAATATTAATATTTATTAGATGATGCTTTTTGCTCATATTTTTTTTATCATTTGTATCTGTTACAGTAAAAAGTCTAAATTAGGGATAACAAAATTTTCACTATGGGAATAATGGTTTAAGTAATTTATAATATTTTAAAACATTAAGTTTTCAATATTTTTTAAATTTTTTTAAAAATGTTCAAAGTAAATTTCAAAATTATGATATTTATATATTTTTATATGGCATATACTTTAATTTAAAATGATACATATATTTATATATCTTTTATTTTTGATACTTATTAAATGAGACTTTCAACTTATATTATTTTTAAATTATTTGTATCATGTCATAAAAAAAGTTTTAAATCATAGATCACAAAATTTGAATGTGAAACTTTTAACAGTTTTAGTAATTTATACTCGTTTTCAAAAACTCAAAATATAATATATAAATAATTTTTTTAATTTTTATTATATGGTTACTATGATTGTTTAATTTATTTTAATAGCTTAAACTTAAACAAATATAATTATAATATACACTTATTTTTTTTATCAAATCTTTATTATTCAAAATCATTAATTGTCATATATACTTTAGCCACATTAGGCAATTTCGTAATCTTATTTTTAAGGAAATAATGAATCACATTAATAATGTATTTATTGTGGTTTAATAAAAAGCTTATTATATATTTAAATGGATCAACCTATTTCTCTAAAGATTCTAAAAATCATTCTAGTGTTGACACGTGGCTACAAAAAAATGTTGCAATGCTTCTCAAATAATATATAGGGGATTGTTATCTTGAAATCATATTTTCTATTATAACAGTTGAAAACTAAAATATAAAATAATTTATAATTAAATATTAGTAATTCTTATATATTATGTTGTTATCTTAAAATACTATTTTCTATTATAAATGTTAAAAAATTAAGATATAAAATCATTTATAATTAAATACCAATCAAGTAAAAACATTTTTATAAATATCTATATATATAAAGTAGGCGTGTGCTCTATGCACAGCCTTCCACCTCAGCATCAGAGCATGGGGCAAAAACCGCCACGTGGCATCATTTTTTATTTTGTTCGATTGTGCTCTATGCACAGCTTTCCACCTCAGCATCAGAGCATGGGGCAAAAACCGCCACGTGGCATCATCTTTTATTTTGTTAGATTCTGAAACAATGAGTTTTTTTTTAACTGGGCTATTATTCTCTTATCAAACTTGGCCTTAGGATTTGTCCAAATGGGTTGGTTCTGTTCTTTGTCTCTCTCGAAACCTCTCTATCTTCGACGATTTCATCATCGTGACGGTTTTGTTCTTTCGATTAGTCTCCATCAAGCAATCCTCTCTCTCTCTCTCTCTCTCTCTCTCTCTCTCACACACAGCATCGCAGAGGCTACGAACGTTCGTGAGATTGAGAGCGACATCGAAAGGCGCAGGGAGAGAGATTAGACTGGTAACGTCTTCTCTTTATTCTTCTCTGTTTGCATCTGAAAATTGACTTTGTTAGTCTGTAGATTCATGGTTTTGTTTCTGATTTGGTAAAGTTGTCATCTTTGATTATATTTCACCCCTTTGAGTCTGCTCTCGATGCCCTAAACCAAGTTAACGCCGTCTCTGAAGGTATACATATTAAATTTATAGTGGTGTTTCTGTGAACTCGAACCATCACTTTGCTTTTTTCGTATATATTAGGATACTCTCATTCCTATTGATGTTGAACTTTGTCTTTTCTCCTTTGTCTTTATGTTGTTTTACAATTTTACATTGAAAAAGCTTCAGTTTTTTAATGGTTGATTGGTGTTGAGCTTGTCTCTTTTTTTTTAATGAAATTATTGACCTTTTCTGATGGCAGGGGTTATGACTGCCGAGCTTAGAAGTTTTCTGGAGTTGAATCTTCCTAAGGTCAAAGAAGGCAAGAAACCCAAGTTCAGCTTAGAAACCTCTGAGCCTAAACACGGTTCCCACATATTGGAAGCCACCAAAATCCCCTGCCAGAGCAATGAGTTCGTTCTTGAGCTTCTCCGTGGTGTGCGTCTGCAGTTTGACAGGTTCATCAAGGACCTCAAGATGTCTACTCTTTTTTTTCTCTGTGTTTGATTTACCTTGTATGCATTGTGTGCGTATACTAATGAAGAATCTGTGTTGTTATTTATTTAATGTAGCATGGTGATCTGGAAAAGTCTTTTTCTTGACCTCTTCTAAAGACAAGGGAGCTGAGTCAGATGCCGAGTTCTTGAGTCAGGTTATGATATTAATTCTTCTTCTTCTTGGTTCAGCTTGTGTTTAACATCGTCTTTCAACTTGGCTCTTGTCTAATATCAATGACTAAGTTGAAGAACTAAACCATGCAGTTAGTTTAGTTATGTTAAAAAGTATATGCTGTCCGTTGCAGATGATGATGCTCAGGAATGGTTTTGTAATGGGAAGGACAACAGATTCGCTTGATCATTTCCACAACTTGAGGCTTGATGTTGATAGTATGTCATACGAGGTATGTTTCTCAAAGCACATTGATCTCACATTGGCACAGCAAATTAAGTGTAGTAGTGTTGGAAGTTGTTTCATACTGTTCAATATATATAGGTTGGTTTAATTGAAGGGCGAGTTGATGTCCATCATCTGGATGTTTTGAGAATTGATTTCGACGAAGCGATTTTATACCAAAGAACAAACCTGATCAGGTGAAGCCGTATCTGATACATATTTGTTTATAACAGTTTTATACGTTGCTTATTTTTGAGAAATGACAACTCTTTTTTTTGTATTCCAGTGCGAATCAAGGACGTCGGTGCCCAAAACTCACAGGAGTGGGAGCTTCCACAGTGTTCACAAGATATTGTTGGGAGTACTTTAACCTTCCAATTGAACCTATCCCACTTCAACTTGACTGCAAAGCATCAGAGCTTCACTGTTTCCTACATTTAGGAACCAATCAGCGTCCACCGCAGTCTAATTTGGAGGTTCTGGTAAAGTTCTGTACAAACTTTAGTCCAGTGCAACTTTACGACGTTGGTAATTAAAGATTAGGATGCACTTTGACAGGGTGGGAATAACAATCTGGGAGATGATATGTAAGGTGCTGGAGCAGTCAAAAAGAGCAACGTTTCTGGAGTTAAAATAACCTCTGTGGATTATGGTACCTGTGTTGGCGATGAAGCGGTTGAAGGTGGACTAGCTGATGCAAATGCTCCAGGTCACAACTCTGTTAATTGAAGGGAGAAGAGAGGAGTCACCAGTGAAGGAAAATGGGTGCTCTGGAAAGAAGGCACCAATTGATTGACATCGAAAGAGCAAGAGGAACCAAAGTTACAAGACACGATGATTTTTTCGTTGCATTTCCCGACATTATCATATCAAGTCCGACTACTTCAAAAAATTTATATCATTGGTTTCCTTCGGTTTTTAAACTCCACCATATCAGACTTTTTCAGTTATAAAATAAGGCGTCCTGTTTGGCAAAAAGACATTTTTCCTAACAAATCATAATCAAATATTAACAATTAGTAGAGAGGATGGACTGATCCGAAATGCATATTTACGAAAACCAAACCTTGTTCTTAGATTTTACATTAACAAGTCTCACTACTTTGAAAGTTTATTACCCTTTCCAAACAAAAATAATCAAGAAGTAAGCAATTAGTGTACGATGGACGGATGCCAAATGCATATTCACAAAAAAAAACTAAAACATTGTTCTTTTCTTTTTTGTATTGTAACTGGAAAACAAACACATTTTATTTTAGTAGCTATGCAATTAAATGGATCGAAAAAATATCAAATAAACAAAACAAGTTCGTAGTTTTTTTTTGAGTCAAGTAAACAAAACTAAATCTTTCCAGTTAGAAATGCGAAGCAAATATTCCTCATATCTAAATATTACAATAATAATAGTTGTATAAATTAAAATTTTATTATTAACTATACAAGTATATCATTTCTAACAAAAAAAAAACAAATAGCAACAGTAAATATTAATATAAGCCGAGTAAAATAATATAAAATTTAAATTTTTTATTACTTTTTCATTTGATCACCCGTCCGTAGGGCGGGCTTAACCCTAGTATCTTCTATATCCCTTATATACTAAAGCGCAAGTCGCATCACCAATCTAAAGCTGACATGTGGAAAATCTATTTTTTAAAAAAAAAATTGAAAAATACAGAAAAGTAAAACACGTTATCAAAACAAAATATGAAAGTTTGAAAATAAGACAAATAACCAACCTTTTTACGATTACTGGTAAAGCATTTTTTATGAATTTTTCTTTGCATCTCCTATTTTTCTGGAGTCTAAATATAAACTAACAATTTTTTTTTATTTTTTTCATCTTTTATATAATAAAGCACAAATCACATGGCCAATAAAAATTATGACACTTGATATATATTTAAAAATTTTAATTAAAAATACAAATTCACAAAAAGCTTTGTAACAAACCGTTATTTATTAAAATAATAACTGATTTCTATTATTTTTACATATAAATCAAGATAAAATAAAAATCAATAATATCTCTCCCACTACTTCATGATCTCAAAATCTGAAACCATAAGACTTTCTCTTTACAAAATTTGACTCACGATGTTATCAATTCTTCTGAGTCTGCAATTGCACCACTAACTTTTTGTATCAGAGTTTGAAGAAATTTCAATCTCTAACAAGACAGATCGATGCCTTCTAATTATCGTATCAACATTTTCATCAGGACTACAATTCTATGTCCAGGTCGATATGTCTCTGGCCAAACAGTGACATCAATACTCTTAAAAGAACATCTTGGGAAGTTGGCAGATGAAGTTAAAATTCAGGTTAGTGAAACTAATTAAATACGCTCAAACTCTTCAATACTTAAATCATAATTTAGTCATGTTGATTTTTTTCATGAACATTTTTTCTTTTATAACCTACTTATGATTTTTTTTTCTTTCTTTTTTCTCTTTTGGACATTGGTAAAAGCTATATATTTTTATGCAGATATCATTAAAAAAAAGGTAAATCAACACAAATTAGGTCACTGCCGTTTTTTAATTGACTAGATTAATTCTCGATATGCTTGAAATTTTTTATTTGTTGTGATGGTGATGATTCTAGAGAGCAAAGTAACAAGCTCACTAATAAACTTGAGAAGCACCGCAAGAAGAAGAAAAGGAAAATGTGGTGATAACTAGAAGCAAAAACAAACGACTGGGCTTAAGAAACTCAAAGTGGTAGAGGAAACAAAAAGGAATCTCATGTCTACTTTCTAGATCAAGGTCTAATCTCAGGTTGGTTTTCCTTATTTTATACATGTTTTTATAATTGTATAGAGATACTATTTTTGTTTACTTTAGGAATTAGGAGTAATATACACATTTGATTTTATTTTTTCTTATATAGTGTTACCTAATTCTGTAGAGTCCCGTAAATATACAACTTGCAATGACACATCGAGAAGAACTAAAAAACTACAAGAGATAACGTCAATATCCTACAAAAATATTGTTTATATCTAATTGTTTTTTACAAGAGCTACGGTTTTCCTGAATTTGATCTCTAATACTAATATTTTGTTGGTTTTGAAAAAGTGAAATCAATCTCTTATCTTGATATGTTGGGTCTATATTGAAGTGTTGTAAAATATAAACAATAGATTATTTATTTCTGTAACTTTATTAATAATAATCCTTATAATAATAACCCCGTTTCTATTATAAAGTTTCTTTAGAGTTAAAAAAAATAAAATAATACTTATTGTAGGAAATTTTACATATTTATTAAAATATATTTGTTTACAAATAATAATGCCCGTGCATAGCACGGAAGAGAATACTAGTATATATAAAATTGTATAGCTGGAAACTCGTTCTCTGAGGGATTGACACGTGTCCACTTTTTTGTAAAACGCGCCGTATCATTTAAACTAGGGATTAACCCGGGCTACGCCCGGGATTTTTATTTTTTCTAATTTAAGTTGTTAAATTATTTATATTTAGGCTATGATATATATTTATATAAATGTTAAATGCATGTCATAATTAAAATTTATTTTTTAAATTTTAACACGTTAAATTAACATATTTTTTACTATTTAAATATTTTTTTGTAATTTTATTGGCTATCTAGTTGGAATAAATGTTTTAGAGATTTTATTAAACTGCAGTGTATTTTCGGATCGACCACATGCTCAACATTCGATCGATCCGTAAAAAGATGGTTGATCTCCTTGGCCAGGTAAGTACAATTTTAGCAAAAATATCTTTTATTTTCAAATATTAAATATATAACTATTCTTTTTAATATTTTTTTAGTTGTATTTTTTGATTAAATTATTGTATTATAATGGTTATGTAAATATTTTTTGTGATGTTTGAATTTGTGTTGTTCGTATACTTAACTTAGATGATATTGATGTTTAATAATTTATTGTTTTCTGGAAATAGAAAATAATGATATATCAAAACGTATCTAATACTTGTTAAATGATAGTATAATGTAAATTACATCCATTATTTGAAAATAACCATTTGTTGTTTTTATTTTTATTTTAAATCAGAAATTATTTTTATTTAAAAACATTATTCATATATAATATAATAGTTTAAGTTTGGAAGATTAATATATATATATAAATTATGTATATTTAAAAAAAAAATAATTTAAGATATTATATATTGAGTATTTAAATAAAAGCTGAATTTCTTATCTTGAAATCAGATATTTATATTTTTTGTCTTCATGTTATACTCACCAATCCATCATTGATATTTATAACTGAGTATGTTTTTAAAAAAACTTAGTTTTAAGTAATAAACGAATTTAATAAATTAAATTCATCACCTATAATGTTCTGTAAACTATATTTGAAAACTCTCTAAAATTATATTTTAAGCATAATATTATTATTATTTAATTTAAGTTATTTTAAAGCATAATATATTTAATCTTAATGTAATTTCCCATTTTTAAAATTTGGTATTTACTTATATTATATATTTACTTATTATTTACTTTTCTTTATATTGTGTATTTCTATTTCTTATACTTTCTATTTACTAATAATTTTATATTTTAAGATTTATTTACATTTTAAGATAGATGTTTAAATACTAATGTACTTTTTCCATTTTTTTTAAATTGAGTATTTCCTTTTCTTATACTTTCTATTTACTTAATATCTATATTTTACATTTTAAGATAGATGTTTAATATTTAATGTACTATTTCCATTTCTTAAAAATTGTGCATTTACTTATTATTGTATATATAATTCGTATATTTATATATTTATAATATTTACTTATTGTTTATTTTTCTATATATTTAGTATTTCTCTTTCTTATACTTTATATTTAGTTAATGTCTATATTTTATATTTTATGATATATGTTTAAATCTTTACATATTTTTCCATTTTTAATGTAAAACGGCAATGTTTAATAGAAGAACTTGGACAAGTAGTCAAATAGTTATATTTATGTTTTTTTTCTTTTTTTTTTATAAAATGGTAATGTTACATTATGAAGATAACCCGTTTTTTTAGTGAACAATGGTAATCTTACATATGTTTAATGTAGTTTTTCCATTTTTTTATGCTGTATGTTTACATATTTTTTATAATTTTCGAAAATAATAAAATTAAAATGTAAAACTATATTTTATGCCACGTGTCATCTTTCGAGATTATATTATATATTTACTTATTATTTATTTTTCTTTATATTGTGTATTTCTATTTCTTATACTTTCCATTTACTAATAATTTTATATTTTAACATTGATTTACATTTTAAGATAGATGTTTAAATATTAATGTACTTTTTCCATTTTTTTAAATTGTGTATTTCCTTTTCTTATACTTTCTATTTGCGTAATATCTATATTTTACATTTTAAGATAGATGTTTAAATCTTAATATACTTTTTCCATTGTTTTTAAGTTGTGTATTTCTTTTTCTTATATTTTCTATTTATTTAATATCTATATTTTACATTTTAAGATAGATGTTTAATATTTAATGTACTCTTTCCATTTTTTAAAAATTGTGCATTTACTTATTATTGTATATATAATTCTTATATTTATATATTTAGAATATTTACTTATTATTTATTTTTTATATATTGAGTATTTCTCTTTCTTATACTTTATATTGAGTTAATGTCTATATTTTATATTTTAAGATAGATGTTTAAATCTTTACGTATTTTTCCATTTTTAATGTAAAACGGCAATGTTTAATTGAAGAACTTGGACAAATAGTCAAATAGTTATATTTATGTTTTTTTTTTTTTTTTTTATAAAATGGTAATGTTACATTATGAAGATAAACCGTTTTTTTAGTGAACAATGGTAATCTTACATATGTTTAATGTAGTTTTTCCATTTTTTTATATTGTATGTTTACATATTATTGTTATTTTTAAATGTAAAATGGTAATTTTACATATGTTTAATGTAGTATTTCCATTTTTTATGTTGCATGTTTACATATTATTTATTATTTTCGAAATTATATATAATTTGTTTTTTACAAAATAGTAATGTTACATTATGGAGATAAGCCGTCTTTTTTGTTTAGTGAAAAATTGTAATCTTACATATGTTTAATGTAGTGTTTCCATTTTTTATGTTGTATGTTTACATATTATTTTCTTAAATTAAAAATGTAAAATGTTAATCTTACATATGTTTAATGTAGTATTTCCATTTTTATGTTGTATGTTTTACATATATTTATTATTTTCGAAATTATATATAATGTTTTTGTTTTTTTTATAAAACGGTAATGTTACATTATGGAGATAGACCGTCTTTTTTTTTGAAGTGAAAAATAGTAATCTTACATATGTTTAATGTAGTTTTTCCATTTTTTATGCTGTATGTTTACATATTTTTTATAATTTTCGAAAATAAGTAATATTAAAATGTAAAACTATATTTTATGTCACGTGTCATCTTTCGGGATTATATTATATATTTACTTATTATTTATTTTTCTTTATATTGTGTATTTCTATTTCTTATACTTTCTATTTACTAATAATTTTATATTTTAAGATTGATTTACATTTTAAGATAGATGTTTAAATACCAATGTACTTTTTCCATTTTTTTAAATTGTGTATTTCCTTTTCTTATACTTTCTATTTGCATAATATCTATATTTTACATTTTAAGATAGATGTTTAAATCTTAATATACTTTTTCCATTGTTTTTAAGTTGTGTATTTCTTTTTCTTATACTTTCTATTTACTTAATATCTATATTTTACATTTTAAAATAGATGTTTAATATTTAATGTACTCTTTCCATTTTTTTTAAAATTGTGCATTTACTTATTATTGTATATATAATTCGTATATTTATAATATTTACTTATTATTTATTTTTTTATATATTGAGTATTTCTCTTTCTTATACTTTATATTTAGTTAATGTCTATATTTTATATTTTAAGATAGATGTTTAAATATTTACGTATTTTTCCATTTTTAATGTAAAACGGCAATGTTTAATAGAAGAACTTGGACAAATAGTCAAATAGTTATATTTATGTTTTTTTTTCTTTTTTTTTATAAAGTGGTAATGTTACATTATGAAGATAAACCGTTTTTTAGTGAACAATGGTAATCTTACATATGTTTAATGTAAATTTTCCATTTTTTTATGTTGTATGTTTACATATTATTGTTATTTTTAAATGTAAAATAGTAATCTTACATATGTTCAATGTAGTATTTCCATTTTTATGTTGTATTTTTACATATATTTATTATTTTCGAAATTATATATAATGTTTTTTGTTTTTTTTTTATAAAACGGTAATGTTACATTTTGGAGATAAGCCGTCTTTTTTTTTTATGTGAAAATAGTAATCTTACATATGTTTTATGTAGTTTTTCCATTTTTTATGCTGTATGTTTACATATTTTTTACAATTTTCGAAAATAAGTAATATTAAAATGTAAAACTATATTTTATGCCACGTGTCATCTTTCGGGAGAAATTTTTTCCACTGATGTGGACGCCCTATGGAGCCTCAAAAGTTCCCTTTTATTAGTAGAGATTTTAATAGATCTGTGTTGGGCTTTAGTTTCGTTACTGGGCTTCAGTTTAATTGAGAGAAAGAGGTCGGGGAAAATTCATAACATTCACCTTCTTCAAAAATGGGGAAATATCAATATCTAGGGTTCTTCAACTTCTCAATCATCTCTGACAATGGAGTTTCGGGACAGTTATCAGAGATGATTCGTGATGACGATACCATAGTTCGAGATGTATCGGTGTCGTTTCGTCTCAATTTTCTTCTCCCAGAAACGGTTATGGGATGCATTGACTCAGTGCCATAAATGACATTCTTAACTCTTTCGACCATTCAACGGTCTGACGGTGCCTCTCCACCTATAAAAAGGTTAGTCTTCAACCCGTGAACACAATCCTCACAAATTCTATTAACACTTGAAACTTATCTTTCAGTAGAATGGGAGAAGACGCTCATGGGAAGCTGATAGAAGGTGTGAAGGGGGATGGATCTGAAGGGTGTGGAGTCCGCTTGGATTACGTAAAGTTGGTGACGGAGGAGCCGACGGGACAAACAGTGGTGATGCTGCAATAGGACGGGCAGAACACGATCATTATTGTAGCTGGTGCTAATATGAGAGGGTGGCCTGAGAAGATGATCAATGATGTTTGAGATCGTCAGGAATGTTGGTGTTGTGCTGCTTCAAAGAGAGATCCCAGACTCCATCAACATTCACGTTGTGAAGGTTCGTATCAAGTTTGTAACTTTATTCAATTACAATCTTGATGTCACGCAAAGGATGCAGCCTCAGGTTTAGATAATGAAATAGTGCCTTTGAAAAGAGGGGTAGCATTTGGAACAGGAATGTAGATTGATCATATATATAATTTTTTGATCATATACTATTTGAATCATCATGATGAGATTGCTAATGTAATATTATGTTGAGTACACTTCTCTAAGTATCTTAGGTTGGTGGTGAATGTGTTGCAGGCTGTGAAGAGAGCAGTTGTTTCGGTCATCTTGACTTGGGAGGAATGGATATGCCAATCCCTAATGAAGTACTGGATTCAGTCGACATCTTGCACCCGGATGAAACTGAGCTCTGTCGCTTCACCGGAAGACCTACTGAAACTTTTGAACATATTAGCCAAGTCGTCGCAAAGTGTCATAAGTTGGTACTTGACGGAGAGTATGGTTAAACCATCATCTTTTCATAAATGTCTCCATCATGAGTTCCGGCCACGACCTAGCCACCTCAACGTAATGCATAAAGATCAAGATTAGAAAAATAGTAATCAACGTTTTTTAATTTTACTTTTTTCGTTCTTGCGAGTTAGGGAATTACCATTATGATGATGACATCACCCAGTACCGTATTCTCGGTTGGTTTATTATATACCATTAGATATAGATACTTTATTATGAACGTTCTAATCTTTACTCTCTTTTTCTTGAAACACTAACGTCCTAAACTTAACAATTTTTAGTTTTAAAATATCTTTGACATTGAAAATGTATATTTAGCTTTGTTTCATCTTGCCCTCTGAGACTGAGAGACACAGCTAAAACAAGGGTTTGACTTTTCTTATACTTTGATTTAAAATTAAAATTCAGAAATAAATATATAAACTTTTAAAACGAAAGAGAAAAATCTAATTACATTTTGTACACTGATTCTCATGAATTTTCAACTTTTCTTATATTTTGCTGCTCAAGTCAAGTAAATTAACAAAAATAGAAACCATAACCAATGATTAATAATCAACAAAGATTTTTACAAATTATTTTATAACTACAAATTATAAGATATAAAAATAAAAAATTTACTGAAAATAAACTTCAAGAATAACTAAAAATCACAATATCAAAAGGAAATAAAATCCATTTATGATATTATTCTCACGTTTCATCAAAAACTCAGACCAACAAAAAAAAATCTTATTATGAAAATGGTTTGAAAAGCACAATCAGTGATTATACATAATCATTTTTAAAAAGGTAAAGCTATCTAAGAAATAAATAATAAAAATAGCATTCATATGACTATCACCAAATGTCAACAAACTTAAAAAAAAAACAAATAGTATTGTAACATCATCTTTTGCACTTTTAAATTTAAGCAAATGATTTCAAAGTTCTGATCAACCGCAATACACAACAAGTCTACAAAAAACATACGATAGTGAATGACTTCAAAGAAACAAAAACAAAGTACATGTATCGTCTGTTTTTTCCATTAAAAGAATCACAACTAAGAACTATTTCGTCTCTCGATATTGTAAAATGTTATATAAACAAAGATCACCTGGAAATAAAGTTTCACAAAAATAGATAACAAATCATTCGAAAAAATAAAAAATATCGATCTAAATACTTAATTATGTCAAAACAAATATGAAATTGATGGAAAAGCACAATTAGTGATTATATATAATCAAAGCATTTTTTGAAAAGGGGTAAAACTATCTGCGAAATAAAAAGTAAAATACCATCCATATTAGTATCACAAAATATCGACACATTTTTTTTTGAAAAAAATGACATCGTAACATCATCTCGTGCACTTTTAAACTTAAGCAATTAAGTGCACACTTTTAAAATTAAGTAATTAAGTGCAAAGTTTTGATCAACCGCTATACACAACAAGACTACAAAGAAAACATATGATAGTGGGTGACCCTCAAAGAAACAAATCTATGAAAGTAGATGCATCGTCTAATTTTTTATTTTTTTCCATTCAAAGAATCACAACTTTATTATTATGCAATTTATTCAACAAGAACTAATTTGGCCCTCAATACTGTAACATGTTATATAAACAAAGATCACATGTAAATTAAGTTTCACAAAACTTGATAACAAATCTTTTGAAACAAAAAAAAATATATCAATCCAAACACTTAATTACGTCAAAATCCCGCGCGAAGCGCGGACTTTCCCTAGTTTTCTAAAATGTAAGTGTTTTAACTTTTTTTTTGTTATCAACTTAAAAATAGACTCATACTGATTATGTGAACCACCCTAGTAGCTCCCCATCTATGTGAACAACGAAAGACGGTTCTTTCCTGACAATGTGTGCTATACTATCCACCTTCAAATTATGTGTTCTCGGTACATGAATGATCTCGGAACATGAATGATCCATATTTGTGAAGAGAGCTCCAGTGGGAAAAATAGATGGTTTGATGGCATCTGTGAGAATGTCTATACCTGACGTGCTGGAGAGCATTCAAAAGACACATGGTTTATGAATTCCTCGGAGGCTTCGCAGCTGGCACAACACATATCCCCTTGTAGCTCTTGCTCGTAGATTTTTTTTAAAAGCTATACACTCAGGCATCAATTGCATAAAAAATGTTTGATCTTCGGTGGACACTGAATTTTCCAGCATAACGCTTTCAGTATATCAACTGTAGGTACCAACATTACTGGTGGTGTTTCCTTATCTAGGTAAACTCGTTCTACTTTGTATCCTGATTTAACCGTGTATGGGCATCCATTCCTATCTCCCCTATGAATCCTACTCAGTGATATGCTTTCTATAATTTTTATATCATGGGGATCCACCAAATTCCGAAGTGCGTATGAGTTCCAAGTTCGCAAAGTTGAGTCAATGAGAGAGTCAATTGTAAGGTCTGGATAAATATTATGTTGGTTTTTGTTTGCTGGTCTTGGGTGAGTGGTTGGGTTCCATGAATCATTCCATACGGATATAGATGATCCTTATCCCAACCTTTTAATTAGTCTTTTGCTAAACAGAAATATAGCTGATACAACACTCTGCCAGCCATATGACGGAAATATGATCTAATCGGTTCCAGGGGTGAGGCATTTTTGTAGTATTGTCCTTTATAAACTCGAGCAAATAAGGTATTCGAGCAAATAAGGTATTTGGTTTCTCTATCAAACGCCATGATTGTTTACCAAGCATCACCATGTTAAAATCAATGAGATCTTTAAAATCTAAACTTACTTCATCCTTATTTATACATAATTTGTCTCAAGATTTTCAATGCATGCTTTTTGTGTTTCTCCCTGGGCTCCACCATAATTGTGTTACCACACTCGTCAGTTTCTTTGCAGTTGCCATTGGTAAACGATAGCAAGACATCACATGATTTGGTAAGATCGTAACCACTGATTTAATGATTACTTCCTTTCCGCTTTTAGTAAAAAAGTTAAACGTCCAACTATTAACCTTATTATTTAAGCGATCATGTCTAACTCCAAAAACTTGAATCTTGTAACCTCCGAAATTCTCTGGTAGTCCCAAGTAAGATCCCATTCCTCCTAAATTATATATTTCCAAGATATCTCGTAACTACTATCAGCTGGATTTCTCAATCTTGTGTCCAAATTGAATTGAAGATTTTTTAAAATGTATTAGTTGACCCTATACAACCTCATACTCCTTCAAAATTCTGAGAATGGTTTGACACTCCTTTTTGTACCTTACAATACAAGAGACTGTAATCTGCAAAGAGCAGATGTGATATCGATGAACAAGCTCTGGCTACTTTCATTCTGGTTAGGGCTGGGATTTCGGATATTCGGTTCGGGTTCGGATAGGAACCGATCGGGTCCGGGTTTTTCGGATAAATGAATTCTATACCCAATGGGTACTTAGTAGATTTCGGTTCGGGTTTCAGATCGGATACTACCGGTTTCGGGTCGGTTCTGGATACCCGTTTCTTATGTGAATTATATAAATATTTGCAAAATAAAATAATTATATACCAGTTTTTTATTTATTTATTTTATTTTTTTAAAGAAAAGTAAATAGAAATCGTATATATATTAGTAACATGTATTACATACAACAAAGTTGAACTAGTCTAGTGGTATAACAGTTATTGCTTTGCCTATCCAACCCGGGTTTGACCCTCAGAAGATACAAATCTATGTTTTTTAAACATAGAATTCGGGTTAAACGGGTACCCGTTCGGTTTCGGGTTAAAACCGAAACCGAACCGATACCCATGGATAATTAACACTAATACCCATCGGATAAATTGTCTAGGACCGAAACCAAACCGAACCGGTCCATTTCGGGTCAGTTCCGGTTCGGGTATTCGGTTATGGATAAAAATCCCAGGCCTAATTCTGGTTAATTGTTTCCCTCTCTCTACCTTTTTAATGTTTGCGATTAAAGCCTTGGTGCACATAATGAATAAATAAGGCAATAACGGATCCCCTTGACGTAAACCCCTATGTGGAATTATGAGGCCACGTGGTTGACTATTTAATTAAACCCGATATTGAACCAGTAATATACACTTCATCATTAATTTGATCCAATGGGGATCAAAACCCATTTTGCGTAGGAGAGCCTGAATATTCCAGCCTATCATACGTTTTATTCATGTCTATTTAGATTGCCATATATCTTTCTTGACATGATTTGTTGGTTCTTAAGCCATGGAATATTTCCTGAGCTATGAGAATATTATTTGATATCAACCTTCCTGTCACGAGTGCCGATTGGGTTTCTGAAATAAGTGTGGGAAGACAGATTATCAATTGCTGACATAAAACCTTCGAAATGATCTTGTACTCTACATTACATAGGATTATTGGCCATAGTTATGTCATCCTTGTAGGCTTTTCCATCTTTGGAATCATACAAATGTTGGTGATGTTTAACCTTGAGTCCATTTCTCCTCAGACCAAAAAATTATTCACCATATCAACCAAATCTTTCTTAATTATATGCCAGGAATGTTGGAAGAACATAGCTATCATCCCTTTTTGTTTTGGTGCCTTTTATGGATGTATCATAAATAAAATCTGGCGTACCTCGTCCTCTGTAGCTATCCTTAATAACCTTTGATTCATTTGAAAGGTGATACACGATGTTAACTCCGTCAGAAAACTATCAAACTCTGATGGAGAAATGATGCTAAATAAATACTCGAAATTGAATGAAAAGATTCACATTTCAACAAAACAACTCTACGATACTAATAAATATTCGTAAAAGTATCATTCATTAAAAAATAAGACTAAATTGTTGACAAAAAAAGACTAAATTATGATAATTACTAAACCCTAAATCCAAAAATAACATATATTTGTTGTATACTTTAAAAAATTGTGTAAAGTAAAAAGATTCTTTATTTTCTTTAAAAAAATGTTTAATGAAGTAAGCAATTATAAATAGTTACACATTTATTATTTTATACTTTAATAAATGTTATTTTTAGAAATATTTATCTAGGTGAAATTTTGGGATAAAACATTGTTTTTCTGATATTTGAAAGGGTTTCTATTTTTTTCTATGTCAAATAAATTATTTGAAAACTAAAATACTCAAATACAATTCGGAAAAAAAAATACTAAAAAAGAAAACAAATCGAAATACAGTACAAGGGCCAAGGCGAAACCCAATGTAAAGATGGGCCTAACCTTCCAAATTAACAGAAGTCACCTACTCTCTCTCTCTCTCTCACAAAAGAGAAGTGCTTTAGGGTTCACTTCAGATCTGTCTCCGTCGCAGGTAAATCCTCCGATCGCAATTCCAAGATTCACTCTTTAATCTTTGATCTGTCGTTTGAAATCGATTTGTTGTAGTGATGAGTAGGAGATACAGCCCGCCTTATTACAGTCCTCCGAGGCGAGGATACGGTGGTCGCGGGAGAAGCCCTCCTCCTCCTCCTCCTCCTTCCCGACGTGGATACGGTGGTGGTGGACGTAAGGGATCTAGCCATGGAAGTCTCTTGGTTCGCAACATTCCTCTCGATTGCAGGTTTGTTCTTCTTTCATATTAATTTATGTTTTCCAGAGACTTTCTTGATTTTTGTTTTTTTTGTTTTTGTTTTGTAGACCAGAAGAGCTTCGTGTTCCCTTTGAGAGGTTTGGACCTGTGAGGGATGTCTATATCCCCAGAGACTATTACTCAGGGTGAGCCTTGTCTTCTTTCTCTATGTTACCTTAAGTTACTATTTTTGTGATGGGAGGTGATAGAGTCAAGACTTTGGTTTGTTAATCTTTATAGATAGACTAGTGATAAGCTATTTTGATTTTGAGTGATGAACAAATAGTGTTCATATGTCAAGGTGTGGAGAAATTGGATGAGATATGAGCATTGTAGTTCAGTTTCTCTTCTCATTCTTAGTGATTTAGCTAAGTTCTCGAGGTGAGTAGAGAGCCTTTTCGTTGAAGAAGCCTCAGTTTTTTGGATTGCTTTCTTTTTTTTTTTTTCATAGTAAATTAAATGTTGGACTGATTTCCCCAGGGGGTATGTTGGCTTGAAGTTAAAACAAGACCAAGCCCCACATTTGATGAAGTCCTCGTCAAAATATTGCTTAGCTTATTAGTACAGAAGGGAGTTTAAGAGTCAAGTAGTGAAGAATGTTTTGTTTGGAAATGAGGAGTGTTCTATGGAAGCTTTATTAAGTGAAGCGTTTTCCTTATGAAGAGAACTTAACTTTGGGATCAAGTAGTACTTTATTTTTACAAGATATCTCCCCCCGTCTTTTGGAGTCTCTGTGCTTGAAGTGTTAAGAAAAGACCAGCTTTTGAGTATGTGTAGAGCCCTGCTTTTCATAGAAGTTCTCTGAAGCTGAAAGGTATACAGTTTAGTGTTTGCGCATAGGGTCGTTTTGCTGGTAAAGCTAGTATTGTTCTGGTGTTATGTGCTTTTGTTATCAGCCATCAACCACCTGGAACGATAAGCTTCCAATGAATGACGCAGGGAACCTCGGGGGTTTGCTTTTGTGGAGTTTGTCGATGCATATGATGCTGGGGAAGCCCAAAGAAGCATGAACAGGAGAATATTTGGTGGGAGAGAGATCACTGTGGTTGTTGCTTCAGAGTCTAGGAAAAGGCCTGAGGAGATGCGTGTGAAGACCAGGACTCGTAGCAGGTATTGTTAACCATATTCTGATTGCTAAAGTAAACAAGTTTATTGTATATACCATGAGGTAATCACAATGGTTTGTCTTAACTTTTCAGGGAACCTTCAGGCTCTAGAGGTCGTTCTCATGGTTAGTGATTTTTTTCTTTGAATATGCACCTGTTTATGTAGACATCTTGAGTATATCTATGTGTGTTTGATCTCAGGACGGTCTCGTTCACGTTCGATCTCTAGATCACGCTCCCCTCGTCGTCCATCTGACTCTAGAAGCAGACGCCGATCAAGGTAATAACACGTTTCATTAACTATATTACCTTTTTAAGTCATTCTTAAGTCAATATGATTTTACATGATGGTGTGACAGGTCGTACTCTCCTGCACCGAGAAGAAGAGGAGCAGACTATTCAGCATCTCCAAGGAGAAGACAAGAGGAACGTCCACGATCACCACTAAGAAGTCCTCCTCGAGGAGAAGGAGATGCAAAGTACAGTCGCAGGTCCTATTCCCCTGGCTATGAAGGTGCTGCTGCTGCTGCTGCTGCTGGAGACCGTGACGCAAATGGAGACAATGAGACTAGAGAGTGTGGCATCCATCACTGTCTTTATTTTCTTATAGCTCCTGTGGATTGATTTGACTCTGTCTGATTTTCTTGTTCGTGACATTGATTTGTCGTTTTTCTTACCAGAAAACCGGACTATGAACCAGAGGAAAGGCGTCGTGGTGGAAGAGAGGTTTCAAGGTCGCCATCTGGATCCAGGTCCAGATCTGTGGAAGCGTCTCCAAGATGAAAGAAAGTCTCTCTTTGTCAGACCAAAACTTTGTGCAACTCTCTCTATGGTGTTTCTTTGTTTCTCTGTCCTCAAAAACTCCTTACTCTAGCTTGTTAAACATATTCGTCTTGTGATGTGGTGATACTTGAGATATTCTCAGTTGGTGTTTTTTTTAATATTTGTATTAACAACTTTGGTAAGTCTATATTCCTATGAATCTCCATATGATGAAGTCAAGGTCGACGGGTACTTTTTATTTCAGCAGCCTTTAGAAATTAATTAAAAAACATCTAGGAGTAGAAGCCATTTATGACATTAAGATGTTTCCTTGGTCTATTTTTGACAAAAGTCCAAGACTTTGGTTTTTTACTTTTTAGTTCGTTGGTATTAAATTCTCAAGAAGCCAATCATCATACGTCAAGCAAAGGGATACTAGAACTAGGGGGTATTATGGTCATTCAGTTTGGTTGACCAGACCAAAAACATATCCTAGGTTTTGTGGTCTTCACTACACATAATATGTTTTGGCTTGGACCAAGTCTTGAAACCACGACGCGGGTTGGGTTTGAAAAATAGGAAGATAAATACAAATAGTAGTAAATTACATAGGTAAAAGGGAGACAAGGTCTGCGTTTCTTCTTGCTTTCTGTATTTAAGGACTTCCTCTGACACAATAACTTTCATTATTTGAGATTTCATCTTCTTCATTCTTCGTTTAAGAAACATCAAACAAACCCAAAACTCCTAGTAAAAATTTAAAAACTCTCCAGAGATAGATATAAAGATGGCTGTGGGGATCCTTGAGGTTAACCTGATCAGTGGCAAAGCTCTCAAACGATCTGACTTTCTTGGTAAATTACTAGTTTCTCTCTTCTTTCAAACTCTCTTTATGTCTCTTGGCTTGTGTTTTGACATGGTTTGATTTTAATTATGTTTTAGGTAAGATAGATCCTTATGTTGAGATCAAATACAAAGGACAAACTCGCAAAAGCAGCGTTGTTAAAGGTATCATTAACTTACCATTTGCATTTTCTCAGTATCATCCAAATGCCATTCATAGTTTTATTACCATTATTCATAGTTTGACTAGTATTGTTTCATTCGCCAGACTAGTTCTCCATTCTTGTTATTATTTTTAAGAAGATTTAAATCAAAATGTCAGAAATAAAGTAACTGTTAATGTTTTTCTTTGAGGAAAAAGATTGTCACGTGGTATATTTAATTTTGAACTCCCACATGCTAGTGAATTAATAATGGTTGTTGTTGTTGTTTTCCAAATCTACGAGATCTTCATTCATGGGTCTCAAAGAGCATTTCATAATTTAAAAATGCATGTGTTCAATAATGCTTTTACGTTATGATAATGCATTATAACATACAAAATGCATTCATAATTCACTATGGTCTTAGAACTTACAAAAATGAAATCTATATGATGTAACTTGCAAGTTTTCTGTTCTTCTATAGCTTAAATATTGAGAAAATTTGTTATTTGGAGCATTCTTCTGATTTTATTCATTCTACTACTTATTCTGAGATTCTCTGGCCAACCTCATTTTTAACTAATTATCAATACGCAAAACTGCATATTAAAATTATTAATCATAGCATACAACCATAATCAATACAATGATCCCATGTATAGACCTTCATAATTCCATTTTACAGAATCAATAACTAAAGAGATTGACATTTGTGTTATTTTTAATGAAAAAGATGGAGGTAGAAACCCGACATGGAATGAGAAACTGAAATGGAGAGTAGAGTTTCCTGGCTCAGGCACCGACTACAAACTCACCATCAAAGTCATGGACCATGATACTTTCTCCGCCGACGATTTTATCGGTGAAGCTACGTAAGTATCATATTTATACACATTAAATTTTCCTTATGTACTTGCTTGTAAGTATAGACAATAATATGTATGAATAAAAATGAACAAACAGGGTATATGTGAAAGAGCTACTTGAAATGGGAGTAGAGAACGGCAAGATGGAGCTAAGACCGACCAAGTACAACGTTGTTGACTCTGATCTCTCCTTTGTTGGAGAGATTACCATTGGACTTTCTTACTCTGTTGTGGTACTTTCTTTTTCCTTTTATTTATTTACTGTTTTACTCTCTTTTTTCCTAAGTACATTTTACTAACCTTCTTATTTTTATTGACAATCTTCAGCAAGAAAATGGGATGGAAGGAGAAGAATTTGGTGGATGGAAGCATAGCCAGTTTTAATTAGTTTCATCTTCTATAGAAATGGCATGATTCTATTTGTCAGGTGTTACCTTTAGTGTCAACAATATCATTAAGCTTATTCACAAGTTCAAAAATCAATTAACGTCTATTGTATTTTTATTTGTTGTTAGCAATTGTTTGATTTATCCAAATTCGTGTATTCTCTTTGTATCTATAATTAAATTTTAAAGACATGTATCAAAACAAAAGCATTTGGTAACATATTACATTCACATAGTGGTGACATATAAAAAAACAACTCAATTTAGCTGATCAGTTAGTTGAAGAAGACGCTAAAAACCATGATATTAGCTTATCTTGTTCAACAGGCATAAACCTCAGTGATGAAACCGAACCGGGCAGATCGTAAACCGGTTTGATTACTTGAATCAGGCCCTTTAGTAGTGGGCTGCTACTAAAATCTTAGGCCCATCTTGTATTTTGTATATGTATGCGTCTAGATCATAAACCACGTTGATTACCAAAGTTAAGCCGATCAAGAGTGGGCCGATTATAAAACCCTAAGCCCATCTTATATTTTTAGTATATATGTATATGTGTAACTCTAGTAAGCTAAATTCGCCGTCTTCTCTTCATCTTCTTCTGTTATGTTTCTTTGATTTTTCTACTACAATGATTTTCCTGATGGTGTATCTTGAATTTTGTTTGAATATGATTTTTCAAATACTTATGGGCGATGATTATAAAGAGAGAGGATTGAGTGGGGAGTATGAACAAAACTCTCGTGGGAATGGAGAAAACTAAATTCTAATCGAAATTGATGGAGAAAATATATTTTATTTTTTCCCTTTTTCGAACTAGGTTTTTTTTTCTTCATCCCTTACCCTCGATGACGGTCCTTCCAAATGTACACTTGATATGAGCCCTTTTATATATTTTATTTTCATGGTTGTTACTAGTGTTCTTATTTGCACTGATTCTGCCAACCAAAAAATCTTAAAACTTAACAAATCATAATGTTTTTCCTTGAATTGAATGATAATGCAGTAATTACCTATTAAGATAGCAAAAGAAAATTAAGACACATGTAATTTCAGATTCCACTAGTTACCAGTAGACTCAGATAGATAAGATAATAAGATGACCGAGTAAAGACGTGTACGTCTTTTAACTTGAATCCAAAGAGTACATAATTAACTTGCTTTAGTATCAATCCATATGATTAGAACAGGATTTGCAATTTGATTCAACCGTCATCATTCCAAATGTATCATTTATTGGGAAAAAACCTTAATACAATTTATATAAACTTTGCAGGTAAGGTAGGATTAACATATTGAAAAGAAACACACACAAGCTTTTTAGTTAATATATGTATAAGTGAATGATAAGCTATAGAATAATGATTTATTCGACATTACATACATATACACTAAGAGCTGCGGGCTGTTTACTTAACAGAGCCACTTCATGTTACAGTAAAGAAAAAGGATAAATTGAAAAATCTCACATTTGATAGAGGAGCTTTTAATTCACTTTAGACCCTGAAGTTCTTTCCGACAAAGGTTTGCCCAAACTGCCAGTTCGAAGGTACGATGTTCCATGACGTAGAGGTTCTACGGTCACTGGTTGTGACACGGAAGGAAAGTGACTGACCAACGAGAACAGTATTAGACTGCCAGTTCTGTCCCCAGTTCCTAGTCAAACCCATCCAACCAGTCTTTGATCCTCTCACGCTCGTCCTCACGATGTCTCCTGCTCCAGCCACGTTCGTTATCAACACCAAGTTGAAGTAACGGTGACCGTTGATCGTGAACCTTATCCCTCCACTCTTCCTACATGCCACCCTATAAAGAATCCCACATTTCTCAAGCATTTATAGGTCCAATCCCGGAAAATAAAGCTAAGTTAAAACCAAATTATAGAAATAGAATATAAAAAGCTATATAACATAAAAAAAAATTAATAATATGTCACCTTATTTAAAATCTAAAAAAATATTTAGAACATCATCTATTAAAAAGAATAGAGGAAGTAGAATTGTTTTAGTTTCTATATACCTGAAAAGCCGAATGAACCGAAAAAAGAAAATGCATATATTTAGGATTTTAACACTTCAAAGTGTAAATGTGAAGTATACATATATACCTCCGGTAAGAGATGGGGACAATGCCGGCACGATACTCAGCGATCTTGAGGAAAACTGGCATGGCTAGGTCGAAGTGAGCGCGTGGCGGGTTGCACCAGCCACCATTGTCGCTAGGTTGGGCTAAGTTCGGAGGACAAAAGTTGGTTGCGGTTACAAAGACCGAAGGACTGCCTGAGTGACACCACTTAGGATCATTGACACATTTGATTTCAAAGCAAGCACCGCAGGTTAAGCCAGTGTTGAAAAGCGCTGTACTCAGTGCGGCCGTGTTCGTGCCGTATCCTTGACTGTATAGGTTACCGTAACCGCATGCGCCACCTAAAAGAGAAAAACAGAGTGCTCTGTTTTTAGAGAGTTGGTTTGCAAAACAAGTGTTTGAAGAGAATGTACTGACCCATGGTTCCGGAAGCGTCGTCCCCACCGTAGAAAGTGGCGTGAGCGGTTTGCCAAGAGCTGCCGGAGTAGACGCCAGGGATCCAAGCGTTGGTGGGGTTCAAGAGGAGCAAGAGAGGAAATATGGTGAGGAAAATAGATAAATTAGTTGCCATTTTTGTATATATTTGTGAGTGATACTATTCAATGGAGGAGCTAGAGTAAGAAGGATGTAGACTACAAAGCTGAGAGACTTGTTGATGGTGGAAATGTTGTGAAGATGGCTATTTATATAGGTGGAGAGATACTCCAAAGTTAGAGAAAGAGATACTGTTGGCCGAGCTCAGTATATTTAGAAAAGTATCTTTTAACGTATGGTGAAAGATAGGGTTGTGGTTTTGTTTTTATTGAAGTAGGATGAGATCATCAAGACTCTATTGTTCTGTTAGGTTTAGGGGGCGTCTATAAATAATGTAATGTGAGATAAACTCCAAATTCAAATAGATAAAAATGTCAAATGTCCAACCAAGTTCGAAAATATACTGGTCTATGCAGTATAAACTAAGCATAGTTACGTTAGTTTGTTTTGAAGCAAAGATGATGATTGCTTTGTAAACTTGATAGTAGAACTATGAAATAGCGAAACGATATATAATAGAAAAACATGTGAATTAAATAAAATATAATGATGTTTTTACGTCTACAAAATCACATTTTCAATGATAAAAGTAAAACGTCAACGGTATAATAATCACAAAACCGTAACTCTTTAGTAAAATTAAACAAAAACATAACTTGATTTATAAACAAGTTGTTGGTTATGCGTACGGCATAGGTGCCTAAGTTATCAATGTATTAATTTGAAAAGTGCGAAAATCTAAATATTTATTCAATCATCATCGCCGAGTTATATATGTGTACATTCATGAATACTTTCGTAGGACTTTAAAATTACTACATGAACACAAAAAGTGAGCAAAGTCAACAACATATTATATGGTGTTAAGTCTAATGAAGCTCGTTTTATTACTACGATTTAGGAATGACATATACACCAAGGGTACAATCATACAAATGATTACTAAAATCTAAATATTCGATATACTATTCGCTGAGTTATTTTGTTAGCAAGAAAGAAAAATAGTTGGGAAAAATAAAAGTGAGTGAGGAAGCATGAGATGAAAATAATGAACAAAGTGTAGGAAAACAGTTGGGGGGCGGTGAGGGTGGAAGAGCATTAAGGACACTAGGTGATGACAATGCATATGTATGTACCAACCACATCTAGTATATATGCCACGCCAGCAAAAATATACAAAATACATACACACGTGTAATTTTAATCAAAGTTTATAGCTTCTCGTGTATATAGATTTTGTTTTTCTTCGGGTAGATATATGATATTGTGAAAATAATTGTGATTCATATGTCAATGACTCATATTTAGCTTAGATAAAACCAGAATTAAGTGTATACTTGTCCAAAATGCACATGAACGCTTAGAGAACAAGGAGTAGCTTTATCATGAGAACACATATCAACTTGCATGTGAATTTATTATCTACCTCTCCTCTCACGATACTTGCACGTAAGTATTTTCATATATTTCATTTCAATACAAAAAATTTGGTCTAGTCATTTATTTTGTTATGAATACAGATGCCAATAATCAACTTTCATAATACAACAAAGAAAATGTTTAACTCCACTTCGATAATTTTGTCAAAGACGACAAAACTTCTCGACTAAATAACGGTCCATCTTATATTCTTAAGATTTACACCCAAAAGGTCCATCTTATGTGTTTGAATCTATAATAATTTGATCCATGATAGACCGGTTAAAATGGGAAGTTGACAAAAAAAAAATAGACTGGTCAAACAACTTGACGTGTGCTAAAAAAGCCTAAACGATTTGTTTCGCAGTTCCGTGTGTATTAAATGCTGTCAGTCTATGGAAGTTACATACGTTCATGTGAGAAAAATTATGTCAAACAAACAACAAATATAAAGCACGAAAAACAGATCGGACATAATGATAGAAAGGACCAGAGCGTGTACGTCATACCGTACGAGTCCGTATATTACCTTCAGGTAGTAAAAACACGTTGCGATCTAGCTAGAGAGCTTGACGAAACATGAGCTATCACCTGATACTCAGATAACTTTATGCATCAACAAATGTTTCTGTATACTATACAAAACTTTCTGTTTACGATCTACCAGCCCAAGGTGTTGCGCTTTACATACAAAATAGCATCGTCGATTCAACTTATACAAAATGGTTTTTTCAAAGGAACCTTTTGATTTACATTAAACATGGTGATACAAACGCATGAGGCATGATATACCGTTTTGACTTCAAGAAACGTACGTAAGAATCTTTTCTGATTGTTTTGTCAACACTTATGTGTGTGACTGAAACTGAAATAATGTGATAATCCAATAATTAACGTGAACAGTTTATATGTATGTCAATAACCTAGGCGTATAATATAAGTAGGTATTGAGTTAATTGTGAACTACGAATGAAGCAACACTGACATCATACAAAATGATTTGACAAAGAAACCTTTGGTTTAACTTAAACATGATTACTTTTAAGTTTTAAACACGTCCGTCTGAATCTAAAACGGAGGGTTAATTATAACTAAATTTTGACCCGCACTTAGAAAAGGTGAATTTATTTTTAAAATCAAATATTTATTTTCTTAAATTAAATAAATTATTTTAATATGAATTTCTATATAAAATAGTATACATGTCTGATACGAAACCAAAATTTAACTATATTTCATAGATAGCCGAGAAGATCATTTTTTTTTATAACCAAAAACTGAAACCGAACCTAAAATCAAATGGGTACTTGAATTTTTGAAATACAGATATATACCCAGAAAAAAATAATTACATTTAATTTCTAATTACATTTACTTTGCTACTAAACAAAACCAAAATCCGAAATAACCTAACTGAAACCAAACTAATCTTTGTAAATACATGAAAGGTTTCAAAATTTCTAGAAACAAAAAGAAGAACAAAAAACCAAAATACCCTACCCAAATTGAATATTGAGGACTAATAATGCATCTACATTTAAACGGTGCGAAGAAAGCTTTTTGTTTATATAAATTATTTAACTCTTTTTAGTAGGATTACATATGTAGTTTGTATATGAATTAAAATATAATCAATGTTTCATATCCAATCCAGATCTATGGTCACGAACCAGAAAACATGTTAGCCATATATAAATTATAGAATGACTTATTTCATTAATGTAGCATTCTATCAGATGTTCGACCAACTTGATATGTTTCTATAAAATTTGGATTTAATGAAAACCTATTAATTAAAATCAGATAAACCCTAAAAATCCACTATTAACTCATGAACATACATTGGTTATCTCACTAAAAACCCAGAAATCTGATATGTTTTTAAAAGAAAACTAGATTTTAATCCGCGCTTTCAAAGCGCGGGATTATATTTTGTTGATAAAATTATTAACCTGTTTTTTTAAGCGCATATATTTACTAAATAAACATATAATCTTATATTTTAATACACGTTTGTATATCTATTTCAAATTATAATTTTGCATACAATAAAATCCCACACTTTAATTTTTAGTTATTTAGAAGTGTAATAAATTTTAGGTAGTGAATTTTTTTTGCCTGCACCATAAATTAAATATTAAAAATTTAGAAGCAAAATAAGTTTTTATAAATGTTAATCCTAATTCTATTATTACCTTAAAATTTGAAATATTCAATCATAAGTTTGTGAGTAAAATCTGAAACTTTCTTTAATGGTGATAGATATTTAGTTTTTAAGTTTGTATTTTTTTTTGGTCATAACCCGTGTCAAAACACGGAATCATAATTTAAAACTAAAATTTGTGCCAAAATGTGAGATTTTTATTCATGAAAATTCAATATTGAAAGATATGAGGTACACCTGATTATATATATAATAAATTATTTTATTAGATGATATTTTGACATGTTCCAAAATGCAAGATCATAATATTTTTAAAATGTCATTTTAACCCATACCAAAACGCAATATCAGAATATTTTTTATCAAAGAGGGGACCTTTACGTATTTATTTAAAATGCTGTTATTGATTTATTAAGTTTTGTGATTTTAATGAAATGAAATTTATTGTATTTAGGTAAGATTTAGGTGTTTTGATAGAATGACACATATATTTATTTCAACAAAAATACAAAATAAACATATTCAAATGAATACATATATGTAATAACTATGCATTAGATTAACACTACACGGAATTTATTATATGAAATTTGCTGACCCATTATACAAAATACATTATAAAATAGTATATAATCAATACGATATATCTAACATTTTCAAAAATAACAAAACAAAGATTTTTACTAAATTTTGGACGTGTGGAAATGGAACCAAATGCCGTGTCACTAAATTTTTGTAGAGGGTACAATATTTAAACTATTGTTCAATTTTAAAATATTTAAGATTTTTAATATATTGATAATTACTTGTTTTTAATATTTTTTTAATCTTTAATCTTAAGATATTTCTACTATATGTTAAGCTTTAAAATGTAATGTTTAATATATGTAATTTGAAAATAATAGATTACAAAAAAAAATTGTATGCTTTTTTTATTCTTATTAGATTAATGGTAATTACTATTGTCAAGTAAAAAAATTTATTTTTTAACTACATATTAATTACTATGATCTATACATACTATTAATTTAAATTGTACGTAATTTTTTAATATTAAATAAAATATTAACTACTATAACTGACCGTATGATATACATTATATTAGGCTTTAGATATATATATTACCTGTCAATTTGAAAACCTTGAAACATTGAATCCGATATAGTATTAGACCATGATGGTGTAAGTTTCGATACATAAAACCCACATACAGCTATCTACTTTATAAGCAATGAAAAACAAATGGTTAATGTTTTTTTTTTATGGACAGAGAAATAATATGGATTGGTGATGTTACGATCGGCTAAAATGATTTGGTTGAACGGCAAAAGACAAATGATGCAACAGATTGTTTTTTTTTGTAACTTTTTTTTTCTCTTATTTTTCACATTATATGGACAGATTGTTTGTTGGAAGAAAAAGAATATCATGGAAATATATATATATATATATTTACATAAAATCATAGCTTACAAATAACCCACTGACAAAGACTTGTAAATATTGTTGAAACAGAAAGTGCATTAAAACAAAAAATCTTATGTTTTAATAGTATAGATAACACATTAAAACCGAGTATAATTAGGAATATTCTAAGGATATACATTATGCGAGATATATTAAGTTACAACAATCTATTATTTTGAATTTTGATATCTATTAAGTTACAACAATAAAATCATTTGGTTATTCTCGTTACTTTATCAAATATTGTAATTTTTATACGGAAGTTTATTCATAATATAATATTTTTATATCCAACTGTTAAACAAATTTTACTGAAAATTATTAAAGTAATGAATTAAAAAGATATGATAGGTAGTTTATGGTTTCATGTATATAAATAAGCAATTGTTAGTGTTTGAGCTTGCACATAACCGAATTCTTGTAGCACTTAGATTATAGCCAAAGTAAATACTTTAATCCAAAACCAAACAAACAAAGAAAAAACAGTTGACAGAGTCGTGTATAAAATATTGTAGCTCGAGGAACTTGTTAGGTATTGTGTGATCACAATTTTCAATGATCATTTGATTCTTTTACCTTAATTACCCCGTTTGAAACAAAGGTTTCAAACTTTTGATATATATCATACGACCTGTTATAGGAAAGATATATCTATTGTATAATTACACATGGTTAATTAAAAAAAGAAGTGGAAAAAGATCACACGAAAGTAGGAGATGATCTGCGATTTACTATAACAAAATAAAAGCATTTGATTAAAAGCATAGATTAAAAATAACTCAGTAGCAGAAAATTGTAAATACTTCTGAAACAGGAGGGCACTTCAAAAAATTGCCTTCTGTTTTAATAGTATAGATGAATTAAACTTCTTATATACTTTATATAAGTAAATGCATTGTATTTATGTTATGTATTTTAATATAGATTTGTAATGATCAATACTATTACAGTCTTAATATAGATAAAAAAAATTTGTTTAAATGCGTACAATGTGTCTAGGTTTACTAATAAAATTAAACTCGTGATTGCTGGAATGATTTTCAATAGTCATGTTTTGGTTTTAGAATTTATCATTCACATTCTCATATTGGGATCAATAAGGGATGTGATGGTAAGAATTTTTTTAATATATTTGAACTAAGAATTATCCGGTGATGGTAAGAAGTGTTTTAATAAATTTGAACTAAGAATTATCCGGGCTGTATCGAATGATGTTGAATTTAAATGAGATTATTTAAATTAGATAGACTATAGAACAGTTAGAGAAATATAGGGTATGACCAAAATATTGTTAGTTAATGAAAGGGTGCAACAACCTTGAATAAGTAAATTTTTTAGAACTCTTTCTCTTTTATTAGTATTGATAGACATAATCAGGATTAGCAACCAAAGGTCCATAACCCATCTCTAACATTGGGGTATAAAAATATTTCATAACCCTGCAAAGTCCAAGAATGACCATACCCAGTTTGTTTACTATGTATGATGATGTTATTATAGCTATATGATTTGTACACGAGTGAGTGGCTACAACCTCTCATGAAATGGCTAAGTGATGGTTTGATGTATAATCAAATGGAAACCACACTGACCGTTGCACGATCGGTTAATTCGGTTTGGTTTATGTGTTATGCTAAGAACAATCAAATATCTTTTCAAAAAAAAAATTCGGTTCTCAGTTTAAATTGGTAAGGAATTTCCAACTCTATCTATCGACCTAGTTAATTGAATCGCTGTCTCGAATTGAAATCGCGCTGGCCTATAAATCGTACTTGCTCACACTCTCAGCATTAGGTCAAATGGGGAAGCTTGGGAAGAAAGCTAGAAAATTTGCAAAGAAGAATCTTCAGTCTGTTCAGAAGCGTAACAGGAAGCAGAAGCCCTTTCTCAAACGCAATTTCGCTAAAAGGTAGTTTCTTTATTTTTTTATTTTTTTGGTTTCCCTATCTGCTTTGTAGTTTGTTAGTTGTTTCCATGATCATAGAGACTACTTGCTTGTTATGTTAGTGGAGAGTAAATTAATTTTATTTCTTGCGTTTCCCTAAGTTTTTTTTTTTGTGTGTCTTCGTAGCTCCTTTGTTAGGTGTTCTTATAAGGCCATGTTCGTTTGTACATCAGGAAGATGCATCCAGATGGTCCATCTAGATATCTTATCCAAATGTTCCATCTGGGTGTTGTTCGTTTCTTTATTTTGTTCATGCATCCAGATGAATCATCTGAATGCAACTATGCTCGTTTGCTTTTCATTTTTTTTAACTTTCATCTGCATCCAGGTAGACTTGTTAATAAAATGACTAAAATATAACTTTTTACGTTTCGGCGGAAAAATAGCATTTTTATGGTTTTGGCGAGAAAATGCGTTTTTTCGGTTTTGGCTGGAAAATACGTTTTTCCGGTTTTCGCGAGAAAATACATTTTTCCGGTTTTAGCGGGAAAATACATTTTTCCGGTTTTGGCGGGAAAATACGTTTTTTCGGTTTTGGCGAGAAAATGCGTTTTCCGGTTTTGGAAGAAAAATGCATTTTTCCGGTTTTGGCGGGAAATAAAACCGAAAATGCGTTTTCTAGTTTTGGCGGAAAATTTTCATTTTCCGGTTTTGGCGGTAAAATTGCATTTTTCAGTTTTGGCGAGAAAATGCGTTTTTCTGGTTTTGGCGGGAAAATTTCGTTTTCCGGTTTAGGCGAGAAAATTATGTTTTTCGGTTTTGGCGAGAAAATGCTTTTTTTTTTTGCGGTTTTGGCCGGAAAATGTTTTTTGGAGTTTTGGCGGGAATATGCGTTTTTTTTTTTGGTTTTGGCGGGAAAATGCGTTTTTTTTTGTTTTGACAAGAAAATGCGTTTTTTCGATTTTGGTCGAAAAGTTCGGTTTTACTGGTTTAGCCGAAAAACGTGTTTTTATGAAAATGTGTGTTTTATGTTTTTTTTTGCAGAAAAATGCATCTTGTGGTTTTGACGGGAAAGTGTGTTTTTCAGTTTTTGCGAGAAAATGCATTTTTTGGTTATAGCGGAAAAATGTATATGCAAAAAAATAAAATTTACAGTTGAAAATAATATTTTGATTTTAAAAGATCATTTTTGTCATTTATCATTTTGAACTGAACTAGATGCATCTGCATTCAGATGCACCATCAAGATTCATCTTCATTTGGGTGAGAATTTGAGATGAGTTTTTAAAAATTCAGCTGGGTGATCCATCTGGATGTAGCATTATAATGCACAAAACGAACATCAATTTGCATCTTCACCCAGATTGATCACCTGGGTGAGCAAACGAACAGGGCCTAATCATAGAGACTACTTGCTTGTTAATGGTATTGGAGAGTTAATGGGGTTTGCAACGGTTGAGAAATTTTTTTGCTTTAAGATCTTGAGTAAGTTTCCTTTGCTAGAGATTGCTTACTTGCTTATGGTAGTGGAGGGTCAATGGTGTTTGCAACGTTTGATAAATTGTTTCACTTTAGGATCTTGGTTAAGTTATTTTTTCGTCTTCCTAGCTCCTTTGTTTGGTGTTTATATGATCATATAGACTACTTGCTTGTTTATGGTAGTGGAGAGTCCATGGTGTTTGCAACAGTTGCGAAAGTTTTTCCCTTTAGGATCTTGACTAAGTTGTTTTTTTTTTTGTAGTGTTTGTGGTAGTGGAGACTAAATGGTTTTTGCAATGCTTTTAAAAGTTTTTTTTTGGGTTTAAGATCTTTGATTCTACCTTGAATCTGATGATATTACCTGACTGTTTAACTTCGGTAGTTTAGGAAATGGGCGTCGTGAGGCAGAAGATGAAGAGGAGAAGATGATGGAACAGCCACATAAGAAGAGGTAAAAGTACAACCCGATCCTTGAAACAGCTGCTCAGTCGACTCTGTTCCATTTTCTTTGTTTTCAGATGTTCGACAAAGATGAAGTTGCAGCTCTCGAATGTGGTGATTCAGATAGTGATGGATATCTTGACGAGGTATTCTTTTAATTTGGCGTACCAAGTATTCACAATATGTTCTTGTAAACATGCTTTTCTTGTTTATTCAGCAAAGTAAATGTAAAGCTAACGATCATCCCATGCAGGTGGTAGATGAAACTAGAACAGATACAATGAAGCGCAAAGTACTCTCTGCATCTGTTTTAACCTCTTGCTGTGACCTAGTCAATGAGGAACAGTCTGCTCAAGCATTAACCAGTTTGTTAAATTGGTACCGAGCTGCATGTCACTACGAACTCGAGCCATCAGGAATGAGTAGTCCTGATATATGCTATGAAATTGAGGACAGCGAGACATTCCCCAAGGTCATGATCTTTGTTCTCCAGAAAGCTGATCAGACTTTCAGAAGTATTCTGGGATTATCAAGCTCCAGTAACAAGGAGAAGATTCTGAAGTTGAAGAACAATCCAAAATGGGATAGTGTAAAACCACTCGTCAAATCTTTCTTTAGAAGCACCATCCATCTTGTCAAGCAGGCTGCGGATTTGGAGATAACAGTCTTTGCGCTTGCCCAACTCAGAGTTTCTTTTGCTCTCAAGATATGCAGAAGTCTTATACCAAAGCCTCTGTTTCCATTACACAACTTGCCAAGTTATTGAAGATGGCTCTCAGTACAAAGAATAAGGTGCTTCTTAGTCCTTGCAACGTTCTTTCTTCTACTTTTAGTTTTTTTTATTTATTTATTTGTCTTCTTAGCCTCTTTCGATTCTTCTAAGCAGGAAGCTGTGGAGAAGATACATAGCGGGCACTTCACAAACTGCCTTGATCTCTGGGTGAGTTTTATCTCCGCCAACGTTCAGGATTGTGATTTCCAGCCATTGGTGTATACTATAATTCAGATTATAAATGGAGTTGCTACACTATTTATTGGACCACGGTACCTTCTCCTAAGGGTTAAATGTATTCAATGGCTTAATCGTCTCTCTCGTGCAAGCGGTATATTCATTCGGATAGCATCATTGGTAATGGATGTGTTGGAATATCAAACCACAAATTCCTGAGGTTGCTACTATTCCCATTATGAGGCTGAAGAAGTTTAACGAGAGAAGCACTATTGAAGGGTTGAAGCGTGTGGTGAAACGCTTTACCGAGCAGGTAACTCTCTCTAAGCAACCAAACCAAAGCAACTACTTTTGTGGAATGTAACAAGAATCTTTGCTTTTGGACTGTTTTTGTTTTGTTTAGGTGGAGATGAATATTGAGTATGTGCAAATGAAGAGAGATGAAGCGGCTTTCTCACCAAACGATCAACAATCGATAGAAACGTTTCTTCTGGTTGAGAAGCGAGATAAGACTTCTCCGTATACGCAATACTATGAAAGCATCATAGACAAAGCTATTGGAACAAAACAGACGAAGCGAGGTAAGTGTGTGGTGGGAATAATTTTAATACAGTTTGTAGTTTTGTAACTCAATAGTAATCTTTTGTTACTCGACACTTCTAATGATGGCTTGTGTTTTTTCTTCTTCTTTTGCTGCAATTATTGTAGGCTAGGAGAAACCGTACCAGTTGGAATTTCTCTAATTTTGTAAAACCATTTTTGTTGTCATTTAGATTTTGGAATTTCATGAATTATGTTCGGAAAGATACAAAAGTATTTTTGCAAGGAGCTTAATCAGATTAAAATGACAGATTACTCGTTTGTTATTTCTGCTCCTTAAAGAATTTGGTGTGTACTAGATAAAGGAAGAAGTGTTAGCAATGTTGGTGTGACATTGATTATAAATATTATTCAAGAACTTATTTAGCATTTTGTTACGTCTTAAGATTACCTTTTCCACTATTTATGAATAATGATTTTGATACAAGTACGTTCCTTCACAGGAGGAATTAAAACAAAATTAATAACGCAGAGACAGACGAGATTCTTTGCAAATTTAAAGCACAATAAATTTTACTGTCTTCCGACGAGATAAGATCCAGGTCGCACTGGTTCTTTTTTTTATTTTACTTTTGTTCTTTAATATTGTTACATATTTTGATGTTGTATATTGTTTTGATAGAATGTAGGAACAAAAGGGAAGGGAATGTAGGAACAAAAGAGATTGACTAAATTAAGTATTAAGTCGTTTATTTTAATTACTTGCAAGCAGTGCCGGCACGTGCACAAGGTGCTTATGCACAGGGTCTCAAAAAAATTAGAAATTTTTAGCAAGAATTTAGGGTTTTCTTCTTACAGATTTAAGGGCCTTATTTACCAATTATTTTATTGGTCTTGTAAAAATAAAATAAAAATGGGAGAATTTGTATAATAACCATAGTGGAAGAAAAAAAATAAGAATATAGCCATGCATTGATAAGTGTGATAATTTGGTATCAAAGTGGACCAATCTCTCCTTCTCGGCGAGTGATTATTTGAATGCATTGTGTGATATTGTGATATACTATATTTGGCAAATAGATAGTACAGAACAATCAAACCACAACAATAACATATCATAACGAAGAAAATTAAAAATAAGATGGAAAATGCGAGGAAGAATAAAAGCAAGACATAAAGGAAGAAACAAAGAATTGTTGTTTTGAATATAGAGAGGAAGGATGAAGAGAGAGAGAAAGAAAAAGAGAGCAAGAGATGATATTGTATATTATTTATCTATTCTATGTTTCTAAATAGTTTGGAACACAACAAAATTGTGTCTTATTTGAAAACAAAATCTGACTATACTATATATATTTCAATGATAGTATAGATTTAGACTCGTGTTTATGGAATATTGTAAAAAAATTATAAAATATATATTTGTTTTGAAAGTTTCGAAACATATTATGTGTAGAAAAAAATCTATGTTTTTATTATGTTAAATTTAAAGTTTAATAATTATTCTAACAGAAATTAAAAGCAATTATAACTAGAAGGGAAAAACATATTTATAAAAATAAAAAAGGTATGCCAAGGGTAATATAGCAATTATTATACAAATATCATAGCCTAAGTTTTCTTATGGTTATATGATTAATTTGATGATGTGTTATAGACATGAACCCAAATTTCCCAATAAAAATTGCCTAGGGTCTGTAAAAAACATGAGCCGGGCATGCTTGCAAGTACACGACAAATATCTATTTCGTATTGTTGGTTTGTTATTCGTGGTTAGTTACCCATTCTCGTGGTTAGTTATCCATTATACTTTTGAAAAACAAAATTAACTATGATAAAATAACTTGTTGATACGATAAATAGATTAAATAAGAATGGTATATTAATAGAAATATTTTAAAGTTTTATTTTATTTTATATAATGTGATGAAAACCTTTTCTTGTTCTTTTTAGTGTTATCCAATATTAACTTTAAACATATGAGAAGGAAGAAATAATATCTATAAAAGAAAATATTTTTTTATCATGGAATTCTAACTAATTAAGGTTTTCTAAAATTCATGTGCAAAGTTTAAGTAGCTAAAATAATGAATAATTATCAAATAACATACAAATAATTATCAAACTGTTTTAAAAAAAAAATATCAAGTAACTTGTAAGTAGTTCATAAATAAAAAGTAGTACAACAGGACAAGTAACTTGCATGTACATCATTTAGCAAGTGTTTTAAATCACAATTATTCGTTTTTCATAAACCAAGTACAAGTCTAAATTTCTATTACTTGAGCAAGTCAAGCCAAATACAAAGTATACTAAAAATGACAATTACTTGGCTTGTGATGATGTTTGTACATTAAGAATATCTCCAAAAAAATCACTCTATTTAAAAGTTTTCAAAACCTCATATTTGAAGTTTAAAGGTGTTTTTTTTTCCACAAAAAAAATCATATTTAACTTCAAAAGTATTTATATTTTATACTATAATTCTTATATTTGTCATAATTAATTTAAATTCATAAAACTTTATAAATAACTAGAACAGAAATAAAAATATTAGAGCAATATTAATAAATAAATTTTTATAAAAAATACATAATTAAATATTAAGTTACAAGTAAAATACCATATTATTTCAAAAAAAAACTATTTTCGTAATACTCTCATATATGATCAACTAGTGTATTTGTTAAGTTTCTTTTGTAATATTATTTTTTCTAAATGTCGTTTTAAAATATTTAAATCTTATTTTTAAATTTTTATTTAATTTTATGTGTAAAACTTAAATTTGTGAAAATAAATTTGAAATGTTATATTTTTAAGTTTAGAAATAGTAAAACTATATTTGAAATCTCACTACTAAAAAGTTTGAAGTTTTGAAGTTAAAGAGTATTCGAAGTTATATACTGTTTTTTTTTAGATTCTCTAAGAGGCGCCCTAATCAGTATATATCAAAAATAGTCCAATCATAAACTCCAATACGTAATTTATTTTAGAATAACATTTACTTCCTTTACTTGGGTTTGTATACAAAGATGTTTTATTGGTCGGCGTAAATAAAGATGTTAATGGTACGGTATATCTATACTATACTAAAAGGGAGATATAAATCTCTCTTAGAGTGTCCACATCAGCATATATAATCATCCAATCAGAGAGCCCGAAGTTGCCACGTCATCTCATTTATTTTTTCGTAAAAAATGAAAAAAAAATGCAAAGGACAGGATCGAACCCGGGTTAGTATGACATAAATATAGAGCATATACCGCTAAGCCATTGAAACTTTCTTGAACACATATACAAGAATCACTAAATATGTAATCACAAACTCTTATGTACATTTACAATAATATGGATTCAACTTTCAAGACTTCGATATTTTGTTTTGTAAAAAAAATAAGAAAGTGACTAAGCTAATATATTCTTTGAAAGTGTGAGAACATTGACAAATATGAAAAAGCATAGATTTTTGTTTTCGTGACAAAGTTAAGACTTTTGTAAAAGTAAGTTTACATAAGCTTGCTTTCCCCGATTCTATATACACAAGATTCTATATACACAAATAAATATAATATAACAACATAAGCTTGCTTTCCCCGATTCATATGAAAACTTTTTAAGTTATCCACCAAAGCAAATTAATTAAATCAATCAAATTGTTAGAATACAACAAATTAATATATAATTTTATTTTAAATTAAATTATTTAAAAGTGTATTTTCATTAAAAAAAAAAAAAAAAAGTAAAACTGATTTGATGGTAATTTTTATGACATATATATATATATATATATATATATATATATATATATATATATATATATATATATATATATATATTATGTGAAAGAAATATAAGCTTAATATGGAAAAAAATCTTAAATACAAAAAATCCTAAAATTAACAAAAAAATTAATAAAAATTAAACTATGATATCAATTGAAAGCTTCTTAGACAATATTAATAAAATATTTAAACGATAATTAGACAAATTTAATTTTTTTTTGCGAGCCAAAAGTGTATTATTAATTAGCATCAGTTATTTCAAGATGTTTAAGAAAGGATGGACTTAAATGATATATGAACTATGAATAGTAGTACTTTGTAAAGCTCACTTAGATAACACATCTGCACATCATTTCCAATCCTTTTTGATGCCTAAATTCAATTTCTTCAGAGCAGTTATTCCACAAAGAGATCGTATGAGATATTATTTTGATATTCAGATTTGTTTCTTGAATGTTAAGAAGATTGATAACTGTAAAAATGTCTCCTTCGAATATGATATGTCTATAACCGAATCTCCAACATGAGACAACTTTGTTTAAAAAGTAAATAATTTTATTTTTCTTATATTATATAATAAATATATATTATTTACTGATAATAAAAATATAATTATTCATCTATCACAAATATCTATGCAAATATGTGAATCAAGTACTACAATCAAACAACATAATGATTTCCACAAAGAAAATTTAAAAAATATATTTATGTTATGTAGTCTTATTTTATATTCTTTAAATAATGTAATACAATATTATACATTATTTTTTTTAGAATTGAGAAATACATACATATCAGTTAGACAAATTAAGCAATAATTAGACAATTTTGACTCTTTTTTTGCCAGCCAAAAGTTTATTATTAATTAGCATCAGTTATTTCAAGATGTTTAAGAAAATATGGACAAAAAATAGGATGGACATAAATGATATATGAATTATGAATAGTACTTTGTAAAACTGACTTAGATAACACATATGCACATCCATTTTCAGTCATTTTTGATGCCTAAATTCAATTTCTTCAGAGCAGTTATTCCACAAAGAGATCGTATGAGATATTGTTTTGATATTCAGATTTGTTTCTTGACTGTTAAGAAGATTGATAACTGTAAAATGTCTCATTTGAATATGATATGTCTATAACCGAGTCCCTACATTAGACAAGTTTCTTTTAAAAGAATATAATTTTATTTTTCTTATATTATATAATAAATATATATTATTTACTGATAATAAAAATATAGTTATTCATCTATCACAAATAACTATGCAAATATGTGAATCAAGTACAACAATCAAACAACATAATGATTTCCACAAAGAAAATTTAAAAAATATATTTATGTTATGTAGTCTTATTTTATATTCTTTAAATAATGTAATACAGTATTATACATTATATTTTTTTAGAATTGAGAAATACATATAATATCTTATCCGCGCGTAGCGCGGTTAAAAAATCTAGTATTAGTAAAAGAATAAAGTAAGAGAAGTGTGTGTAGTTGTAAAATCGTGTAATGTATGGTTAACACTAAATTGTTTTGTGACTCGATATAAGAAAAAACGTTACCAATGAGATTAAGAAATCAAATAATTGAAAAGAAAAGATTGATTTTTTTTTCCAACAAAAGATTGATTAAACATCAAAAAGTTGGTTCTCACTCTCTCTCTCTCTCTCTTTTAGATAAGCTACTAGTACTGTTTAGCAAACGACTTCGATTTATAGTTTGTGGTAACTGGTTTGGCTTTACAAAGGAGATCATGAAACAATTAGAACCACTTCTACAAACCTCTAAAAAGTATCAGAAAAGAGTGAGATCCTTGTTTTGAATCTGTCAAATATAAAAATGATTGCTGTGAATGTAAGAGAGACAATGAGCCAAAATATTTATAACTTCTTAAATAAATAAAAATGTTGGCCTTGTTTTGAAATGAAGAGTTTTGATATATTACCACAGACTTAAGAAATGCGATTAATTAATTGATTATCAATGTCTACATGCATTATGTTCTATATAAGATCTAATTAACAATAAGAAAATGTTCAAAAAAAAAAGATCTAATTAACAAAATCCAGGTAAAGTGAACAATGTTTTTCACAAAGGGACTAACGTTGAAAAAAATCTAGGTAAGGCAACAACTCATAGATTATCTACTCATCTACATCCGAAAGTCCTTGAACAGTTTATACAGAGGGTCTTAGGACATCTGCCATAAGAAATACTTTTCAATATGGATCTCTTAACAAATATATTAGTATTTAAATATAGAATTTTTCAAAAGTCTGAGAAATTCATGTGATAAATGAGAGACTATCACATGTGATCTCAAGCTTTTAAGAGACTCTTTAAATACTGAATATTAATATTTGTTGAGAGACTCAGGTTAAGATATATACTTCCCGTTACTATGGCCTTAGCGTTAAAAAATAATTAACAACACAACTAATATGGAAAAGAAAACTAGCAAAGGTAGAGATAAAAAATTTGGTATAAGATGATTGAAGCAAGCAGCGAAGTAAAAGAAAAAAGATACGTTGTGTGATTATTAGTTTCTAATGATATATCATATTATATTTAATTAAAATTCCTAAATTAAGAGTAACAATACAATTAACATACTTTAATTGTTTGTTTCCACTAGCTATTTTAGAAACTTGACGTGAAGGTATGGTAACTGAAAAAAAACTACTAAAATATGTCATCTTATTATGTAGTTAATTGAATTTGGATGAAAACTTAAGTAGTTGGCAGAAGGACTTGGACAGGGGGGTGGAAAAGGTATACGAGGAGACAGATGCAGAGGGTAAGAGAGCCCTAAAGGCTTTTCCAAATGAAGAAAGCTAATAAGAATAGACTACATATATTCATAGTAACAATATTTATAACTTTCACTTTCTCTGTTTTTTTCTGTAAATTGTCAGCGAAATTTAAGGATTACAGCCTACACAAGCCTATGAAGTACTACAATCTTACCGTCAATAATTTTCGCAACCAATCGTTCTATATTTTTTATGTTTTGCATGGGTTGAAAGCATTTAATGTGTCATGACCCACTTTTCTACGTATTTTGGAGACGAGGTTATAGATCAATCTCATATATTCACAAGGGCAAACGCCATTTTCATTAAAGTATTTGATTATGGTTATATAAGACATCCTCAGCTTTGCTATCATCACTATATAGGCTCTTATCACGTTATATATTGGAAATTTTAAACAGAAAGACTAAGATGCATAAGAGCATCAGCAATGGTTTATATTTAGTGAAAGTATATCAAACACATTATTTAATTGTAGTATTAATTTTAAAAAATATAAAAGTGCTATATGATGAGAAGGTGACATATGAAAGAAGGAGTTTGCCCAAAAAAAAAAGGTCTCATCTATTTTTTTAAAATCTCTCTCCAAATAGCCGATTCTGAAATATTTTTACTCTCCACATTTTTAATTGTTTTGATTATCTATATATATAAAAAAATGTTTGTGTCCCTCCTATTACGCCACCTCAGCATCCAGGTCACAAAGTCAGATCCTTTGTATGTGACACGTGTATCTTTTTTTAAATGAGTTTATTGTTGTGTTGTTTCGATTTTATATAGGCTTTCTTCTTTACAATTTTTGGGCTTTCTCTACCTTATTTATTTTTGTGAAAGATGATGATAGCCCAGCCCGATTAAAAGACCAATCGTCTTCTTCGATCTACGAGAGAGATCTTTTGGTCGAGCTTCTTTCGCGTCGTTTTGTCTGAGATTCTTCTCCGTCACGGATCCCTTCTGCGCTCAATCATTGTCATTAAGGTCTCAATTAACTCCATCTCCCCCACTCCTTCCACGATATCACATTCATTGCATATTTGCATCTCCCATTTTCTTTCAGTCGGTGATTCTAGAGCTATAAATAGCTTAGTTTGTCTTTGTGAAATTCATCACTTTCTTCCTCACAATCATATTTACACCAAAACCTTTCGCAGAGTATAGTGGCGAACTTCTCTCTCCTTGCTGACTTCAAAGACGATGACTGCAGCACCACCGCCGAACTGCGGCTTCTGGAGTTTTAGAGGGCAGGAATGTGATCAATCCTCTGTTCCGACGATCCACTTCACCAATCCTCCGTTCTCTTTTCGACCACAAAAGAAGAAGTTCCTCGAAAGCTCCTCGACCCAAGCAAGATTAGCTTATATCCTTTCCTACACCTGAAAACGAGTATATGATTCTTTGTATAAAAGGATATATGTGTGCGTGAAGGAAGTGCTTTGTTTTGTTCATTGTGAGCGAAATGTATCCTATAACATTGCTTTTATACATTGACTTTTCTCAGATTTGCACATAAGTATATCAGAGTTTGAATGAGCTAACATATTGATTCACGTTACAGTCCGTTAAGTGACAAAGTAAATATAACAATGGAAGATTCAGAAGGAAGCAATGCCATTTCTTGATCAATTTCATAAAGTCTACAACAGCAAAATCACAACTTAACTATCAATATATTACTTCATTGTCTAGGGGATTTATAGTGAGAGAGCACTAATTAACCTGTCAATTGTTATAGACATTAGTTGCATCCGGCACTAAAACCAGCCAATTAGGAATTTATTGACTATCCACATGAACCGTTTCATAAGCCCTTTTTCAAGAAAAAAACAGTTTATACATATAAATTAAGAGTCAAATTATGACCTAAGATCCATAGCTGAAGGCATGCGATTAAGCGAACAATACTGGTTCCTGAACTGGCTGGGAAAAAAGAAAAAAAAAGGATTAAAAACACCTCGATCAGAGAAAACGAACGAAGAAAAAAAAAGGATAATTGAACACCTTAATTCCACAAAGTATACTTCTCTGTTAGATATACGGTTGTCAAAACAGAGCTCTTTCGAACTTCGTCATTGTTAATGTAAACAAAATGCTACTTCACCAGAGACCTATCAAGATCCCAACTCAAATTTGAATAATTTGAACAATCTGAGATCAAACATTAAGAAATTTTAATTTCTATAACCACACTAAATGAGCAGAAATGAAGAAGAAGATCTTTCGTTTAAAAAGAAGATATTCAAAACTCATATCAGATTAAAGGGATATGTTACCTTATGGAAGGCTCAATTTTCGCCGAAGATCTGGTAATTCTTTCTTTTCTGCTTTGTTAATTAAATGTGAATTGTAAAAAAGTTGTGATACACAGCAGCACAGACAGAGACCCCACTCACACCCTACTAAAGAGTTTGCCTCTAATGTTTATGCTAATTTAAGAGACTGCAAGTTGTTTTTCTTCTACTAAACCGGCACACATTCTGTTTCTCAGAAAGTAATTGTTCAGTATCGTACTTTTACAAAATTAATACTATAAAAAACAAACAACTTTACCAAACACAGATTTAAAGTCAAACGCAGCCATGCTACAATAAACTAGATGAAACGATGACATATGGCTCCATCGTTCCCCCACCCACTACATGTTTGTTTAGTATTTAAATATTTTAATTTTAATTATTTAAGCCACATATATACTAAATCAAAAGGAAGAAGAAGAGTAAACTAATGACTTTGATTAGAATGATTATAAATTACCTAAACGTACCAAAAGAAATTATCTATGTTTTTGTGTTATATCCAATCGATTATAAATTTATAATTTACATTATCCTTGCTTTCAAAATTAAATTAGAACAATTATCAAGAGTTAAGTAAAATAATTACAAGTGTGAAAGTTGTTATAAAAATAGTGAAAATTAATGTTACAGATAACTGAGAAAGTTGTTATAACTTTCTATGTCTCTTGGAGCTTAGTACTGATAACAAAATCTGCTTCCTGAGCTTTGTTGTGCTCCCGGAGAATCAATAAGTCAACAAGATGATGCTCTTTATTGGTGTATTGTAGAAGCCATTCTTCATGGAAAGTATTTGATTGGGCACGTTGAAAATTAATGCAAAGTTTGAGCCAGATAGCTTTATATGACACATTTGTGCATTCACTGATGGTTCTTATCACAAATTATATAACTATTTAGTATGTATCAGAAAAAAAAAGAAGCCAGGGATGGAACATTCAAACTTCAAAAATATAGAAGACACAGTACCTACACAATACTAATATATTTTATATATGTGTGTAAGTAGTTAGTCCCTAAACATTTCATACTAAACTATTTTACAGATGTTTTATAGGATCATCAAAGTTTAAGATTGTCCTTAATAGCAAAATAAATTCACATATTCAAAATAAAATTTGGCTTCAAGATTTAATGATCACCGTGTCAATTTTATTGATCATCAAAGTTTAAAATGTTTAGATATTCAAAAAAATTATTTCTGAGATGAAAATTATTTACGTTCTCTTCAAATGAATAATCTAAATTCAATTATATGCTTTAATAAATATAATATACATATAGATCAATAAAATATTTATAGAATCTTTACGTATGTCTGCATATAAATATGTATTAAAATATAAATTAATGATATTTCAAGTAAAATATTTATAATTAATCAAAATACTTCACTCCAATTTATCAAATATTATATGAAAGTTGACAATATCATTATAAATACTAAAAGTTCAAAAATAGTATAAGATAATAAAATTAGAAGTACCAAAGTTATAACAACAAAAAGTAACAATGTTATTTGAAAAACAGATACTTGCAAGGACTTAAACATAAGGAACTTCAAATATGAGATTTTGTACATTATAAATTCAAATATGAAGTTTTACTGTACAAAACATCAAAATTTAAAATTTTGAACTTTCTTTAGAGCAAGTAAAACTCCATATTTGATTTTTTTCAAATTGCTTTTGGAGATGTTCTTAACACGAAACAATTGGTTTTGATTCGTACTCCATTATATGTTCGCTTCAGTTTAAAATGTATTTTTTTAACAAATTGTACAATCAATGAAGTTCTTGCTTTAGTCGATAATAATGTTTAGCAACATAAATATTTAACCGATAACGTGGATATTCATTATATCGACACAAAATAATGAAAAAATAAATAACATATATACAGTAGAAAGTCTATAAATTAATACTCGGCAAATGAATAGACACAATAATTAATAAGTTTTATTAGTCTTGAATTGGACATATGTAAAATATAACATAATTCGATAAAATAATAATAATATAACTATTATATATAACTTTTATATAAACATAAACAAAATATCTTTTAAAAAATGAATTCATCTTTCATCTTTTTTTTTTTCAATTTCAACATTCCGATGTTTCCATTGAATTGCAGATAAAAGACATTTATATACTATCATCAAATTCAACACACATGATATATCAATTAATTTAATAAAGTAGATAAAATTTAACTAATATATAGTATCATAAAGTTTATTTTTTTTGAAAAACATAATCAGCTATTGTAACACAAACAACATATATCTTATCACATATAATTCCTCCTCACCTAAAACTTCCTAAAAGACAAAAGAAACATTATCATACACATCTCTTACAAATGCAAACTTAAAACACAAACCATAAAATCATACAAAAATAATAATCTAGATCACAAGTAAAGTGTATTCCGCCCGTAGGGCGGGCCGACCCTAGTTTTAATTATAAAAATGTCTTAGAGATACAGTCTTTGCGGCTTCCTAAGAATAGCTCCAAATGGAGGAAGAGTTCTCAAACTTAAAAAAAAATATATAAAAAAAAAATGGGAAAGAGAAGAAAACAAAAGTTCTCAATAAAAGATTTTTAGAGCATCAGCTGTGTGTATATCTCCTCTAATCCCTCATCATTAAAAACTATTAAAATGTAATAAAAGAAGAAAGAAAAAGTGAGATATAAGAGAAAAAAGAAGAAACGTACTTGAGGTTAGAGACGTTCAACAACATGTAAGATATTGATTCTATGTGTGTTATGTTGTTAGTGATGTAATATTTTGAAGAAAAAAATTAACTCATTTTGTTAAAATGTCGATATTATAAACTGAGAGACTATGTTGAAGAATCCAGACCGTTGCTGATGCTCTTAGACCACTAACAATGGGCCTATTGAATCATTTATTCAACTGTTGACACCAATGAAAGATGAGTGTTGAATAAAAAAAATACACACGTGGATTTACAAGTGTTGAATACTTTCAACTAGTTAAAAGTGAAGAAATTGGGGTCTACTCTAACCCATGTCCTATTATTCTTGGTTATCTTGTTTTTTTTTTTTAATTTTCACTCTATACTTTAAACTTAATTATTTTATGGTAAAATACTTTTCTAAAAAATAAAAAGTAGATCAAAATTCATCATTTGTAATAATCTATAAATAGAGACTAGTTTTGTTTAATTTGGATATAAAATAAAAATACATGTTTTTTATAGTTTTACTTTTTATTAATATTAATTTTATGAACTCAGTTAATACTATGTCATTTTTAATTAAAATATGTCATTTTTAGTTATTGAGTTTAATTACAATTATTATTTTTATTAATACATTGCTATTTGGCATAGAAATAAAAATATAAATTAGGATGTTGAATTTGATTAAACAAAACTATTGTAGAGATAAAATTTGTGTATGTGTTGAATTAATAGATGGAAGAAGAAGAAGATGATGTGGATTGTGAAAAAGTGTAAATTAGGGTGTTGAATCCAAATGACCATTGTACATAGTCTTAGAACTTGTTAAGATATTAAATCAACATAGGTTACTTTGTTAATTTTTCAAGAATTCAAAATATAAATATATAATGATGTAGTTATAATATTAACTAGATCTTGACCCGTGCTCCCGCACGGGTGTTGGATTTAACTTGCGTTCAATGTAAATTTATAAACCATTTATTTTATAAAATGTCCATTTATATTTTTATGTTTTGTAAAATATATTTAGAGTAGAATATATTATATTATAATATAGATGTTTGATAATAATTTTTTTTATGTACGTAATATTATATTTATAATTTTATAATTGATGCAATTTGAAGTAATTGTAATATTCATATATTAACCTATTGATTTTTTTGTTTATTTATTTAAAAATAATTTAAATTTTTACAGTAGGTTTTTATGAATTATTATTAATTTTATGATATTAGATTTTAAGTGAAGCGGCATATTAATAAATAAGAAAGAAATACAATGGCTAAATGTGTAAATAAAAAGAAATATTTAATCTGCTATTTATGTTTCCAAACAATTCTCATTTAATCTGATATCAAAGTTTCCAAACGACAAAATCTGTAAAAAAGAAAGAAATACAGTGACTAAATATGTAAAAAAAAAATATTTAATCTGCTATCCTTATTTCCAAACAACTTTCATTTAATCTACTATTTAAGTTTCCAAACAGTACCTTTTAGAATTCTTTATCATTTTTACCGATAATACTATTCTAAGAATATGATGCGGCAGTACTGCATGCATATATGTTTTTTTTAACATTAACCGCATACGCATATATTGCAAGTTTGCAACTGGATACATTTTTCCATAAATGATGTGTTCAATAAATTCCATATAAAATAACGATTTTGTATAAATCAAATCAAAGTTTTCTCATGAATATATATGTAAATTCAGATATATAATTTGTTTCTTTTTGTAAAATTAACTATCAAAGATATTTAAGATTTTGTTGCATAACATTTTCAAATGATTAGAGAATAGCCTAAGTATTAGTTATTGAAAATAACACGAGCGTATTGTTGTACACATTACACAATACATAAATAATATGAAGAGATGGATGTGACTATACAAAATAAAAAGTCCCGTACGAGGAGGAGGATTAGACTCATTGGCTCCACTTCTCATGAATCCGTACCATTTGGCATATGCAGCCACGACAATGTCCCATCTCCTCCATGTCTCCATCTTCGTGTTTCCTTCTTTTCTAATTTTTTTTTTTATAAATATTCTTCAACCTGGTATGTCCAATTTTATTGCACGCACGCACTTGTGTTTTTTATGTTTTGCTTTTTAAATATATACGAAATTAAAGTTTCTTTTGCAGACGTGCAACACTAGGGTTTTGTGCTATAGCAATCCTCGTTTCTCCCCACATTTCTCTGGCACTATGAAATTTTAGTGTTGACAAGAAATAATCTGGAGTTTATTAGATTGCAACAGCTATATTTGTTTTCTTTTGTATAACCGATACTCTAAGACGAGCCCACATCTCAGGAACCCATGTGCACTACTCTTTAATGAAAATTAGTTAATCTCATAAATAACAGTGAAGATATAAGACAACTAATATGTGTCTTGTTATAGGTTTTTGTTTCATCATAAGTGAAACTGAGCCACGAGGTATATATAATACGATGACACCAAACATTATGCCACCACATGTGTGTGAGATGTTACTTGGACTGTTTCTCAATTAACGATAAGTTGGTTAGATTAGGGCGGTCCACAAAATTCCGTAAAATGTACAATGGCAATAATTTTCTGTATGACCATAATCTATATAGAAATAAGATCAGTAAGGTGCCATAAAAAATATCTGATCATCATTTTATAATATTTGTAGCAGATTAAAGAAGCGTATAAATATATTTTTCAAGCATATCTGTAAATTCGAAAACTATTAGATAATGCTGAAACAATATATGTAATATGGCTTTAACCGATAAAGCTAAACTCAATTAGATAAACTAGGTCAGTTCCCGGGCTACGCCCGGGTTATTTTCTAAGAAAATTTTGATCCAAAATATTATATTAGATGTAGGTATTCTTTGTTTGAACACAAAAAAGTGTGTTGGTAATAATTATTTTTGTTTCGGATGGAAGGATTGTGTGTTATAATATGTCTGAAAATTTGTAAGTAAAAGCTAAAAAAGCAGTAAGAGGAGATTAAAAGCCAAAAAAGCAAATGTTTAAAAGCCAAAAAAGCAGTAAGTAAAGTAGATAATGGAGGAAGCAGATTAAGTCTTTTGCAGATAAGATTGTTTTGAGGGTCATGAGAAAGAAAGGACCTGAAATTGGATAAGAATAGTTAGTCAGCAAACGTTTAGTTGAATATTGTGGTATTGCTATTAAATTAAAAGTTTTGTACCTGGCGTAGGTGGGGTAAACCTATGTGTAAGTCTCTTCTTTATTGGCTTGTATCATCGCTGGGTCGATATTTTCGAGGTTGTTAATCTGTGAATATAATATGTTATCAGATTTCTGAAAAAGTTTGGAGTAAAAAATAAATTATTTAAATTACCTGTCTCGGGATGAAGGCCTTTGAAGATTTCTTTGTAGACTATGTTCTTCACTTTCAGCTGGTGTGGATCTTCAGTTTTGATGATCGTTAATCCTGCTTTGCTTGTGACACGGGAGAGGGCCACGTAAAGTTGACCATGAGAAAAGACTGGCTTAGGCAGGTATAAGATGACCTCTTTTAAACTTTGGCCTTGGCTTTTGTTGATTGTCATTGCGTAGCACAATCTGATAGGAAATTGCCGCCGACGTAATGTGAACGGTAATTTCGTTTCATCATACAAAAGCACAATTCTTGGGATCAAGACCTCTTCTCCAATGTGGGATCCAGTGATGATCTCGGCCTTCAGAACGCGTTCACCAACGTGGGTTAGGATCATCCGAGTACCGTTGCATAATCCTTTTTTCTGATTTATGTTTCTGAGAAGCATAACTGGGGCACCAACTTTCAGAGTAAGTTTGTGCGAAGGCAAACCCGAGAATTCCAATGAGTTAAGATACTCAATGGAGTATAGTGTATCATTTTGATCTGATGTAGTATCTGATAACTCGAAGCTGTCTGAGCTGTAGTACGGCAGTTCGGTGAGCTTCCGTTGTCATGAATTATGTATGACATAAAATCTCGAGAACTCATAACTATCTCCTTCGGTTAAGTTTTTTGAATCATTCGGCTGAATGTCTCCGGTGACCCGACCTTCTAATAGTTGTCCCTGGGTGTGAAAAATATTTTGTTGGGCCGAACTAAGTAAGCAAGCAGTAAGTAGTTTAAATCAAATATGGTGGATTGGGAAATATATAAATATTTGTATATATATATATATATATATAGAAGTTTTAAAAAGGCTTACGTTGTGGTCGTAGCACATGAAGCCGATGGAAGTTCGAGTACTATCTGTTTGGTGGTTTTTGATGTCCCAAACATTTCTTATACATACGATGATAGGACGCATTGAAATCCCTTCTTGAAGTTGGTGGATTCTTTGAGGAATGTGTTGCATGGAAGATGTCACTAAAAGATTTACGATTCAAAAATTGAAATAAGATAAAGCCAGATTGTTAAAATATGATTTTCCTCACAGATTAATGCTACCGAAACAAACGTATAAATATTGTTACTAAAACGTTTTTTATTTTTTATATTTATGTAATTGGTTATGTTATTTTATAATTACCGAAAATATAGAAACATTATTGTACGGATTTGGTCTCGAGTACAGACAGAAATTAGTTCTGCTGTTATTTAAAAAATTTAAATTAGAATATTGAGTTTTATGGTAAAAATATTAACTGTGTATAATAACATGGGATTTCAAATATAATAACTTTTATAGAAAATGGCATAATAAAATGAAGACAAAAATGATTTTAGAATTCAGAATTCAATTGACTTTTTTTTATTTTTCGGAAAGTTTGGCATCAAAGATTGCTTTCTCTGCAAATCGGACAACTTATGTTTCTGCGAAGCCACTGATCAATGCAAGGGAAATGGAAACTGTGGCCGCATGTAAGAGTACAAAGATTGTTGTGTTGGTTGTAATTTCCGAAGCAAACAATACACATCTCGTGGTTGGGTTTGTTTCAGGGTTTCCACCTGTAGATCTTCTTTGATGCGAGATTCTATGAGATATAAGTGGTATGTCACTCATTGTTGAGGTATTTGTGTGGGGTGAAGTCTTTGTCGAGATGTGGTAAATAGAGTGGGTTTAAATATATAATTTTTTGTCTTTAAACGTTGGTGTGAATGAGTATTTATACCTTAATGTTAATTTTATAAGTTACTTGTGATGGTTAGTCTATTTTCTTTCAGCTTTAATTTTATCCGAGATTTATAAGCAAACTATGAATAGTTAATATATGTTTTAGATTAGCAGAAGAGTATATAAAAGGGAAAATTTAGAAAAAAAAAAAAAGTATAAAAATTATTGAATAAAACGGTAAGACAACAATATTCAAAAAAGATCCTGAATGAATAAATTAACAAATACCGTATATATATATATATATATATATATATATTATTTCTGATCTAAGTTAAATTCATATAAAACTTGTAGTTCCGCAACTTCCCAGTTAAAAAAAACTCGAGACATATTGCTGTGAAGACTTAGAAACTAATATATATATATATATTAGTTGTGAAAAATCGTAACTAAGGTTCGTGATAGTTCAAAAATATAGGTCAAAATTTATTTAATATATACGAAAAACCCGGGTCGAATTGAAACTTTTGAAATCGAATATTTGATCATTTTGTAATATTTATAGAACACATGTTACATTTTAAACAGGTAGTGCAATAATTAAATTAAACATAGTTAAAGAAATCTTCTTCTTTTTCTTGAATCTCAGTTTATATCTTGTGAAAAATCAAAAGTTTAAATAGGATATATATATACTATATAAATATTTATTTTTAAGCTACGTTTAACTTTTGATTAATCTTTTGTGTCAATATGTATGTATATCTTGGTTTATGGCCTAAGAAATACAATTAATATATCTAGCTACATACATCCCTATAAAGCGATTCTTAGGATGATTATAGATTTGTTTACCTGCAGTTTGCGAAGGGGGTGGAAGAGGTGGCTGCTCCATTCCTTATATATTTCTATCCTTATAATGAAACTGATTACCAGTTAGATTGATGGATTAAGATTTGTATATTCTTGGTTTATTTAAAAATTCTTACCTTCCACAGTAGGTTGAGTCTAGCGTTGATTAAAGATGGGAAATAGGAAGCTTGGTTGCAGCAGCTTAAGGGGATGCTTCAAAACGGAAAAATAAATCTTGGTTCACCGGGCAGCAGCCTAAGGGGAGAGTTACGGGAGAAATAATACGTGTTTGATATGATTTAGGTAAATCGCATTACTTGGTTGATTTAAAAATGAGAAGATATATTCTCGATTTAAAAAATCGTGTTTGATATGGTTTAGATATTGCTTGATTACTTGATTGGTTCTTTTTCCATAAACGATACTAAATTTATGCCTTCAACAATTTTATGGAAAGTAGAGTAATTATGTAGATTGGTAAACACGTTTTTATCCAAAGTAAAATATGCACTTGAAAACCTCCTTTTTTCCTAAAATGTTGCTTTCTTTACAGACATTTTTCAAAAAAAAAAAAATAGTTCGTTAAAAACTGATTTTCATATTCGGTATTTGTCACAAAGTTATATTTCAAAACACCTAAAGAAACAGAGTTATAAGCCTTAAAAAGTAGAACAATGATTATCAAAACATAAGCATTCAGAGTTTATAAAAAACTTTAGAGAAACTGAAAGAGATCATAAGTCAATAACAGAGTGAGAAAAAAAAAAAAAAACAAACTTCAGACGTAACCCCATGCAAGACATGCTACGACACACGTAAAATCTAAACCCCACGCTTAAGGCGTTTTGCTTTGCCCATCTCATCAATGTCACCATTGCTCTTACTTCCCTCTGCCGAATCCACACTGGGTTTGGAAGCTGCACACACCTTCGTTCCAGTCTCAAATCCGTCCTCCGAGGTTGTCGGGTTGTAGTTTCCTCCCGAAGCTTCTGTGACTGGTGGAGATTCCATAGGGAGAATCTTGGTCACAGTCAAAGATCGAGACTTGCCATCTAAGTTGTGCTGTGTAACCTTTACACAAAAGTTATGTTTCTGACCGATAGTGCTAATTAAAGCTTCCGGGAAAGGCACCTCTTGAGTAACTCCTTGGTCTCCATTAGCCTGACATTCAAGATTATCAATATTCAATTCTTACGTGAAGACCAATATTGAGAGTACCAACACTAAGAGTTCCGAGTGATGAAACTTACCTCAAAATAGCTGCTGACTAACTCGGCTGCATGCTTCCCGGTTAACTCAAAACCAGCATCACCAAGCAGAACAAAAACAGCTTGCTCACTGTTGTCATAGACAGATATCTGTGCACGGTACCTGCCATGAAAAATTAATAAGCTAATACCATTCAAATTGTTATTGAGAATTGAGCAATGAGTTAGAATAAATACTGTGGTACTCCTGATATGTTGACTTTCCCACATTTTGAACACATCAAAGAAGTAGGGCCTTTCGTAGCCTTAGTATGGCAACCACTGCATGATATGTAATACCAGGTTGAACCATAGACCACATCATCAATCGTAGCCGTGCACTCAAAAAAAGCCTCCTACACAGCAAAGCTCTATAAGACTCAAAATTTTAAATAAATGACTGTTGAAAGTTTCACTGCCCAAGAACATCAATTCGTACCTTATTAGATCCATCCCTGATGTAGGAGAATATTTCTCCTATGGTCAGTGTCTCCCTTTTAGTGACCACTTCTGCATTAACCAACTCAGCACTCTGTGGGTTAGAGCCCAACCTAAGACAGAGTAGTAACATTTTGATCCATTCATTCATTGATATGGGATGAGGCAGCTACAGATTAAATATAAAAATGGAAATATATATAGATTTACCAGCTAAAGTAGTCGACCGTAGGTTGGACGTCGCAGTCCATAAAGACACGTGAGGAGGACATTGTAGTAAGTGCAAGAGTACCTGTTGTATTAAGCAACACCCATTTAAAGACCAGCAAGAGTAGATAACTAATTGTAAGAAAGTTTTCTAAAGTTAGAAACTGAACCTCCGAGACTCTTGGTGTTAACGGTCGTCACCAATAACACAGTGGGGGTGCCTTCGGCTGATTTGAATTTTTTGCAGAAGTCTCTTGCAGCCTGGTCCCAAAGGTAGAGCTTCACCACAGGTCCACTGCAAAATATTGTCACTAAATGGTTAATATAAGTAGACAGACAAAGTGTTTAAGAAATAACAAAACACTTACTCGTATGACTGCACATGAACCAACACATGCCTCGCCCTAGCTATTTCCACTTCATCAAGAACTGGGGTCCCAGTGAGACACTGACCATTAATCAGCTTCATGTGCCCAAGAACATCTACACCATTAATCATTAAGCGTGTAGTAAGAAGACTAAATATGGAAAAGCATTTCAACAATTTCATAGAAAATAAGCAGACATAGAAATCAACCAGCTAACAGATCCTAACCAAACTATCCTAAGAAAAAAAAAAAAAAACCAAACACTGATTGTAGTTAACCAGACACTAAGTAATCTACTTTCTCATGAGCAAACAAAACCAAACACGCATAGCACTGTAAGCAAAATTCTAGATTAATCATCAAGCATTGTAACTCATAGTTGGTGTGTGTGATAACAGAGATTACCGTAGAGGTCTCCTTTGCGATCACAGCCAGCTTGAAATTCCTCAAAGGAATGAAAACGGAATCTGTCTTCATCAAAAGGAGTGGGACTGTCTTCAAGAACAGAGAGCTCCGAGTTCCATGAGAACGACACCGTCACAGCATGATCAGAAACCCGATACATGGTTTTGTTGCTTGATCCATAAAAATTGTTGAGCTTGTAAAGCGATCCAGGCTTCATTTCAGACAAATGTCTCTCAATACGGCTTGGTGAAATAAATCCTTGGATAACAGATCCCTGCGAGAAAATACAGTACCAATAAATAGTTGTTTTTGTTTTGTAAAAACTAAGGACAGTGTAAAAAATTAACTATATAAATCAGGATCTAATAACAAATTTAAGGACGATCGAATATGGTAAAACGAAGAAACTTATCTATATAAAATCAGGAGTTAAAAAAAAATTTTAGAACGTTTTAAATAACAAAGAACGAAAAAACTGATCCAAATTAATGACGATCTTAATAACAACTCTAACAACGACCTAAATAACAACGAAGCTAAAAACTAAATAAATCAGGATCTAATAACAAATTTACGAACGATCAAATAGGGTAATACGAAGAACCTTTTCGATATAAAATCAGGAGAAAATCAAATTCTAAAAACGTTTTAAATTTCAAAAAAGCTAAAACTATATTGCGTGAAAACAAATACCTGCTCGTCAATTAACAGCATCTCAATCCCAATAAGCGTCTTCTTTATAGGGTTCCAAGCCTCCCAGAAATGAATCAAGCGGAAACGCAGCTGGGTTTCGTGGGGACCCGGTGTGACATCGCGGAAAAGCATGATTTTGTCATCGTGATCGGTGGTAACCGGGGATTTTCCATTCGGTTTGATCGCCATAGATTAAGGAGAGAAGCTCGGGCTTTGGTTTCCACTCAAAAGAGATGAACAGTATATAAAGGAGCAGGGAGAAAGCTAACCGAAACGAACTCATAAAGGACAAATTGATGGATGGAGATGTCGTGGGGTATTGATTGTAGAGATGTGGATCGAAAAATCTGTAACGATGAAGAGAGCAAAGGGTGAAGACGAAAAGATGGAGGCGCGGAGTATCGAGGGTTCCGCCTCGACTGAGTTTTTTTTTTTTAATATCTACTGACCAAGCCCAATAAACCAAACCAAGCCCAGACACTTTATTATGAGACCCAAATGACTCTGTCTGCGGTTTTGTCCGCGACCCAGAAAGCCAAAAAGAAAAACGCGTTATCCTACGTGTATCCGACGTGTTTTAAGCAAATGTTGTGATTGGGGGATTAAATATGTCGACGTGGACAGGCTTAAAACACTGTATTTGTTACTTTTAGTATAGAGTAGATTATTAAAACCCTAATACTAAAATTTATTGCTGCTAACTTTTTTGCAATAAAATTCTCCTAGATCAGCAGGTTCCAGGAAATTTAAGTATGGAGAATTATTAATTTTTACAAGTGAGAAGCCGAAATAAATAGATTATTTCAAGCTTGTAGCACACCAGTACGCCCAATTGCAAAGCATCATACGATCCACGAAATAGAATGGGCTTTTAAAGAAGTGCATTTGTTAAATCAAAAAAAAAAATTATGTGTTAGGGTGTGTTTGAGATCATACAAAGATAGTGACAAGTAGCTAGAGCCTACGAGCTCGGGGGCATTTACTATTAGATGAAATATTAGTAGCTGAAGAACTAGCTCTAGCTGTCTTGACATTAGAGAACAATTCAGGGGAGTTTAACTCTCTCATTATAAAACTTTAATAAGTAGTTATAATGTGCTGGAGATCTGTTACACATATGTAGGGCTTATATATACTTTCGCAAACACATTTTTATTTTGTTACATTATAAAAAAAAAAATTATTGGTATCAGAGGACACAGATCAAACTGCATGAATATATTGTACTGAATTTGTCACCTAATGGATATATAATTATATATAGCCAAAGAGATAAGTCTTAGTTCCAACGTCGGCTATGGTATACGAAACATTGTAAGTCTTTAGCAGAGGTTCAATATTTTTTTCGGAGACTCCAACATAATGCAGCAAAATCATGACAAACAAAACTAATTTTTGAATAATGCAAAAAGATCTTTTGGATGTTTGGCTTCAGAAAAGTTGCTGGTAGAGAACGACGCTCGATGAGAGACCAAAATTTGTCAATTATATGAGAAAAATGAAAATGCATAATTGTTGTGAACTAACACTTCAGAGAAAAAAAGGATTGATGCAAATAATTTATGTGAATATTGACTATGTGAATGAATATACGACTCATTAAAACCGTATTTATATAACCTCAAAATCGATATTTTTTTTCATTTAGGAAATTAGTAGATATTTTTCTAATTCTAAAGGGTATACAGTACGCAGAGGTTTTCGACCAACAAATTTGGATTTTTGCTTATACACAGAGATTTAAGTTAATTTCATAATCAACACAATAGTAAAACATTAAAATGTGAAAACCTAAAAAAAGGTTTTCAAAACCGCAATGATTTTAATTTGAAGAAACGAGAGAGAAGCAGAAATGGTAGGAGGAGGGACCAGAAGAAAGGAAACGTCTGGGAAAACTCTAAACCCTAAATGGTGACGAAATGGCAGAGAGGAAAGAGCTGTCAAATGTGTCAATTCCATCGATCCACAAAACTTAATGCTTGTGGACTACGCAACGCATCTCTTCTCTCTTTTATTTTTACACTTCATTAATTTACTCACTATCTTTCCTTTCTAATTAATTCTGGGCACAGTAATGGTTAATGAGCTTTGGTATATTTTGTATCTCCGATTATGATGTGTAAACTGTTTCCTAATCTCTATCCTTCTAAATCTCTGATATGCCAAGACAATCTCGACCGTAGGTTCTCTTTCTCTTCTTCTATTTAAACTCTTTAACCCGTTCCTACTTTCTCCACACAAATCTCTTATACTTCTTCAGATCTTGGGGTTCTCTTTACTCTTTATTACTAGATTACTTATTAGGATTTTTTTATGACGAGATCTAATTTTGAAGTTGTGGCAGTCATTTTTTGCTATTGCATCATCTTCAAGATTCAGAAATCATATTCTTTGATGGGTTCTCCTCTGATCCCATCTTCTTTGGTTTGAGAATCTTGATGATGCTGCAGCGGCAATTAAATGGCTTTTTTTTAATATGATCTAATACTCAAACGGATACTTTAGCAGAAATATAGATCAGATGTTTAGATCTATGATCTATTTACTACGATGACTTGTGGCGAATTCTATTGCACAGGTATGATAAATACATATCTGGTTAAGCACACATATATTTGTCTTTGTATAGATCTGTGTGCATATGTATGTGAACAACTTTTAATATGAAACGATGATGAATGGTATTAACATATGTATATCAATTTATTTTGTGGAATCCGTACTGTTAATCTTGTTATAATTTTTGCTGCACAATGTATGGACTGAGAAAAACAATTCTAGACGGCTCTAGGGTTTTCTTATGAAGTACAAAGTGTACATAGTCATTTTGTAGCTTCCTTTTGTCATTCCATAGCTATTGTATCTAAAGAATCCGTAGATATTGTATGGATTTTGCATATACAACAATAAGTTAAAAGGGTTTGGTAGAATATGGCTTTATGTATGGAGGACGCATATGTATGTTGTTGTTTTTGTTTTGTTACTTTTTTTTGTTCTGTTACATTTGTTTAGTACTTCTCTTTGTCTAATGTTTAATCAAAGGAGTCATCTCCATGTGAAACCTAACCCTCCCTTGTTTTTGTGTGTCCATGGGTTCTTTTTATAAGCAAGATCATTATTTTCGATCATCCTTCTCTAATATATATGTAGATGATGAGGTTACGTATTGTATTGTTTATACTCACATGCTTGTTCACATGAAGCTTCTCTAATTTGATCTAATTAACCATTTAAGAGTTGGTGATTTTTACAACCCTAATGGCCTATATCTCTCTCTAAAATATGTACATGAAATATGAATGGATGTTACAAGATCTTAGTAATGGGTTCCTTTCCAATATTCCAATTGAGATTATAAATGCTGTATGTAACAATTAGTGGAGCAATTGGGGCTAGCTAGGAAGCCTGATAATGTATATAACTGTATACTGGGAAATAAAGTAAATATATAGAAACCAAATTAGTACGAGACTATGCAACTTAGTCATTTCTCCATCAAATCTAAAATTTAACAGAGAATGAACTGTTGCAAATTATTATAGATGTAAGGTTTTTGAAAGCAAGCAATTGTAGGTTAAACTGTCTATCGCGATTCCATATAATGCGATTAGATTTGTGAGCTGAGCTGGTAACCATCGTTTGTAGTCGTTCTTGTCCAGTAATCTATCAAAGTGTATATAGGCCATTTGATGTTTATTTTTCTAATTTAATTATTTAAATGATGATGTAACTGAAGGGAGGAAAAGAAAAACTCTATCCCTTTTGGGAAGAAGCAAGCAGATGAATAAATGGAAAGTAAAAAAGAAAACTACAAAACTTGTTACAAATTTGATAATTGACTGGTTTTATTGGATGGCTGGTCAATTCTTGACGCTTTCTTTGTGCATCTCTCAATTAACACAACGGACCCTTAACATAACGTTGGGAAGTTAATGCCTTTTCTAACTTCTGGCCTTTAAGTTTGGGCCTCAGAATTGGGTTTTTAATGTATGCACACCTGCTTCCTTCCTAATCCTCTCTCCGTCTCAAGAACTTATTAAGTAACATTTTGTCCAGTTATCTTCTGATAATACTCCTGCCTAAGAACTTCAGAGCCGAAATTCATAACCTCTAATGGGATCAGCTTTTTTTTTTTATGTTGTTGTTTATTATTCACATTTAGTGTCTCATAGTTTTCGTCTACTTGGTAAGGCGAGAATAACTGCATATAACAAAAGGATAAACTAAAAACGAGAAGAAGAAAATACATTTTTTTAATTGCATCCAATCATATTCTGATCCGATAAAATGAATTGCATCCAATTATAGGTTAGTATAGTGACCCATAAAATGGAGACTCATATGTATATACATATGCATGCAAATTACTTCCACACATAGTGGCTGGAAAAAGTATATAGTAAGATTTTTCAGATTACTGTTATTGGTGATTGTGATCCTAATCGCAATGATTAAAACAAGATTTGGTGTTTGACTAAGATGGATTTTGTTAGATATGAATTTGCTTTTATTTTTAATGCGACTGAAGAGCAATAGAGACTTTAGTATATTAAAATAACATTGCTTCAATTTGAATTAATCTTGTAGTGAGTTATATGATGAATTTCACTGAATATTGAGATTTTATAAGTTTGGAAGACTATGAGTTATCAGAAGACTCTGATTTTGTTACATATTATATGTTTAATACATTTAACCTTCAATAACTTGTGTCTTAGTTCTAGCAGATCTCTTTTTTTTTTCTTTTTTTTTTGTTCACAGATCTCATTTTTTGTTTTATTTTTTCTTTTATATTATACATTGATATATAAGTAAAGACACACGATTTAATAGTATCGGTAGGATTATTTTGTTTTAGAGTGATAGGGGTGGGAATAATTGAATTGTACTGAGAAAGCAGCAAACTTTATCTATGCAGATAAAAGGTCACTGATTTAGATTTGTTTTGGTGCATCAAAATCTCTCTTTTTGCTGAAGCTTTTATCTTTTTCATTTTTATCTATCAGTGAGATAGTTTGAGATTGCAAAATCAGCTGCTCCCCCAAGAAACCCATTAAAAAGGTAGAGATACAATTCATTCAAAGGCTCCTAATGGTGACTGCGGTTTGAGCGATGCGGGACAAGCGGTTCAACTGCGGTGCGGTTCTAGCAGTTATAAAAATGTATTGATATATAGTAAATGTAGATGTTTTTGTTACTGTTAACTGCGGGACGCGACGGGACAATGATCACCATTTGAAACCTTATAACGCATATATTTATAACTTATAAATATGTTGATTTTTAATTAAATTAAATATATAAGTTTATTTTTATTTGAACCATAGAAAGTATCTTATATATCAGTTCCTTTAAATAAATTACTCAATACATATGCAATTGTAACAGACTATGGTGCAAATATTTTGGAAAAAACATTTCGCATACCAAAAGATTGCAGCTGTAACTTTTGTCGTCCGGTTTGATTCGCATTGGAAATGACTATTTACAATGTTTGGATTTCCGACAAAGAGGTGAAAACACATTTTTTCTACCAAAAGAAAAACATTTCGCATGTGCCATGATACCGTGAGCAACGACCTAAACCATTCGTTGTTGTCTAAGGCTTCGAATGTTTACAACCGTTCCGCCCCGCACCGCAGTTAACAGTAAAAATTTTTTTACATATACTATATATCTATACGTTTTTATAACTGATAAAACCGCACTGTAGTTGAACCGTTTGTCCCGCACCGCTCAAATCGCAGTCACCATTCGGAGCCTAAGTTGAAAATTGAACTATACCCCCGCTATTCCGTACAGTGCGTTTGAAACTTTGAGGATATATACCTAGGTTTGCCTATTGTAAGAAAAATAGTAAATTACTATCGTTCATTAATCTGTATTAGATTAAAAACTACGTTTAATGGATTATGAAGAGATTAGGTAAAAAAAAATCAACGTATTGGTTCATGCAAAGAAATACTAAAATACGACGACGTACATTCAAATCGTTAATTGAAGATAACTTATTTGTTTTATTTTTACACTTATTTAGTTATTTATTTCATTGTCACCTCAAATTTGTTAAAACTGAACCCCTTTCGAAAAAGATTCAACGTAAGAAAGAAAATAAAAATAATAATATTAGAAGTAAAATAGTGTAGAATTTTTTTAATGTTTCATTAATTGAAGATCTATTGAGTAAAGTAAAAGCAAGAAAGAGAAATTTTTTTTATTTTATTTCTCGTCAAGCGGTTTTTTTTTTCCTTTCCAAAAACGACATCGATTTGTAACACCATTATAAATGAGGAAGTATAACCTAAACTCTCCTAAACTCTACTACTCTTTCTTTATCTTTGCTGAATCTCCCAAGTTAAAGAGAACAGATTCCATAATCCATCAATCTCCAACAATAAAATCTTTCGTGGCCAGATCTTCAGTTAAATGACTAGATCATCAGCAAACGCACCGCAGTTTCAGAGATGGAACCTATCATCAAAAAAGGAAACCTTTGGAGATGATGGAGACACGTCGAGAGTCACAAGCTCGTTGAGACAGAAGAAGCAAGGGAAACACGGTTTCACAAGGAAGTGTGGGAGACTAGTGAGAGAACAAGGAGCTCGTTTTTACATCATAAGGAGATGCGTCATCATGCTTCTTTGCTGGACTGATAATAGTAATCATAATAAGAACTACTCCGACCACTCCTAAATCAAACATCAAATCTTCTTTGTCCGTTGTTTTGATTTTTGGAAGTAGATAGAGATACAAATGTAAATAAAGGATTCTCCCTTCCGGTTTCTACGTACTCTTTTAGTTGGTAGACTTGTAGTTTAGATTCTTATGTTTGTGTTTTGCATCTGTTCATCAATTTTAGTGTATGCTCTTGAACAATAGAGAATGCAAAAGCATGTTAGTATAAAATAGTAAATTATATTTGTTTTCAACGCCATGATCATATCGATTTAATAGTTTACTAATTGTTAGAACGTGATTTCGTAGCTAGTTATCATTAGACCAAACAATGTGCTAGAACTTAATTGTGTTATAAAAAAAATGTAGTTGATTAAATACTTAAATGTCATTAGGATTTTCGAATATCCTTGAAGTCAAAGGACATCGGTGACATTTTAAAGGGCTCTGAAATATTGTTGTTAGTAGTGGTACTAGTGGATTAAACGTGCGAAAAATATTTAAAAAAATCTAACGAAAGTACCAATATTTTTTTCTTCCAAATGTTGCGCAAAAGTAAAGATTATCTAGCTAAACATAGCTTATACATAAGTATGAAAAAGTTAATTTATAGAATGGATACTGCAATGTGATGACAACACGTAACATCTTACGTAGTCCACGACTTCATGAAATAGCTGCCACTTATATATGATATTATAAACAGATTAATGTGGTCTTAGAAAAGTTGTTATAAACAGATTTATAAACCCACTATAAAACGTATTTGGTCCCTATGTTAAAAAAAATCGTATTTGGTCCCGTAATTTATATTCATTTCTACTAACAATATGACCACAACAATTATGATTCATTATAGCTCGAATAAATAAGAATATTTTTTTTGAAGTGCTTAATTAGGCATGGGGAAATTAATTAAACAGAGGTGAGGCTAGAAAGATCGAGTCTCTTTAAGAAATTAAGTCACTACTGCTACTCATTGTCATTGAGTTACTGCTGAAGAAGTGATGATATTTTCTTATTAGTTCTAGATCTAGGTCAATAATCTTTGAGAATCATAAACCATAACATGTTAATTTAATATTTTTTAACCAAGGTCCCAGTCCTAGATCCATATTTCTTTGAACCATGAAGTCATAAACCATGCATGTAAAATTAATCTTTTTCTATAAATACTCTCTTCACAATACAATCGATAAACTGATAAAAAAAAATTGTAAGATAAACTGATAAAGAAAATAATTTTATAAGTAAAACATATGTTGTTGCGCTGGATTCTTTCTAGTTTTTGCTGGATATCTTCGTGTTTTATTTAATCTTCGATTTGTTCAATGTAACTACTGCTTCACTTTTGACACTTTGTGGCAAAATAAAATAAAATAAATTAGTTTCTTTAAAAATTCAAACGGGGCCGATTTGATTGTTCTATCGAACATTGCAATATATGGAGGGATAATTGATCATTGCAACGCTGAATTAATAACACTTTAATCTCTAAATGGTGTTTAAACATATAAAAGTAACAAATATTATAAGAAATATAATAAGTATATCATGAATTGAATTCCGTCCCCCTTGGTTGTATCCATACGGATTGCTCGTGGCTCCTCTTGGTTGTTGGAGCAGTATAATGAGTTCCGGCGCTTGTCTCCTTCTTCACCTTTTCTGCTTGTTGACATCTACGATCCTTGGATGTTTGTGTTGATTTATAGTCTATGATCGGTTCTCTGTTTTTTATAAAGTTAGCCTTGTTGTTTTAGTTTGTTTCTTAGGGATTGAATCTCAATCTGTTAGATTTTGGCTCCAGAGATTGTCCTTTATCTGCTGGCTTTTGTCTCTGGGGGTTGGTTAAACTCGCTAGCTTGATGTCATTGTTTGTATGATCTCTGATCTGTTTTTTGATCTTTTAATATAATCCTTCAGTGGGGAAAAAAAAAGAAAAGAGGCAAATTATGATAGTTTAGTTACCGGTGCAACGATTAGTTTGAAATTTGAAGTGCTTTATCAGCCATCCCTACAAATCGAAAAGGATCTTTGCTAAATGATTATTAAATGTTGATTGTTCATTAGCATGCTTGATTTGGATTGTTAGGCAACACTATTGTTTTCACTTTGTGGAATCTTTTGTACTAGTTTGCTCGTAATTATTGGGGTTACATCACTTCTTACTTTATAAAAGTGAAAATGGATTGTGTTTTAGCCTTAAGGCAAAATAAAAGTAGCTGAATCAAAGCGTCAGTCATCACCTATTTCTACAACTGCATGGGCTTGCATCTCTTGTAGGAGGAGATAGACTTCTTAAAATTTTGGGCCTAATGGCCTACCAAATTTTGGTGGCATGAACATCGTAGGATTAGAGGACACTCAGGAGACTCATTATGGACAGTCTTTAGTTTCACTGTTTCATTCAGTCTTTGAATCTGATTTTTTTCAGTAATAGACAATTAATGATTCGCCAATCTTTTTTTCAGGTTTGAGAAGTTGCAAAGTGTGTATCCCTCAAATACCAACTCATGATTCAGTTAAAAGAAAGAAAGAAACTGATGATTTAGCTTGAATCTAGTCAAACTCTTATAAACTCATCATCATTATCAACCATTACATGGTTTGTTTTGTGTTCTCTAGTTCTTGATTTCGATACATTTAATAACATAACAAGTCTCCAAAACCCAAACTTTCAAACCATTTCGGAGGCATCATCATCATCCATCCCGTTTGTCTGTTAGTTATACCATTCTTATTTCTTAATATGCAAATTCTACAAATTTTGGTATCTAGAACTGATTGACTTGACAAAAAACAATTTATTGACATATAACATTTTTGTGCTAATTACTTATAGATGTTGCTGAAAATGAGATGGGTTCTCCAAAAACTATCCGTGATGGCAAAGCAAAATCAGCTAATGACCACCACACGCTGAACTCGACCAACTCAAAACCTTTAAGGAACAGCTCAAACTAGTTATCATGAAAACCATCACATATGAAAAATAGTTTACTTTCTAGGTTCTTTTTTTGGTAACAAAATTTCTTTCTAGCATACAACTTACATTTTCCATGGTCAGGTGAAATTTTTTTAACTCAAAACATTACCAAAATGCGGTTATAAGAACACGAAACCAAATCCATCATCTCCGATCGGTTTTAGTTTTATCGGCGGATGAGAATATAGACGAAGTAGTAGTCTCATGCGGTCTACTTAAAAACCTAGCTGAATCCACAAAATCCTCAAACTCTCCAACATTACCACTTCCATCATCAACACACATGCTATCATTCTTATCTAAAAAATCAGGCGCAGGGACAACTTCCGGGGACGGATGCTGCTTCTCTAGATACATAACCACTTGTCTCATCGTAGGCCTAACCTCTGGGGAGTTGTTAGAACATAGAAGCCCTAGTTTGATAACCATAACCACTTCCTCTTCATCAAACTCACCGTTCAATCTCCTGTCCACAACACCTCTAATGTCTCCACTTTGCCACCTTGACCAAACCCAATCAACCATTACAAGCTCTTCCGGTAAAGCATTTGTCTCTATAGGTCTTCTCCCGCAAGTTACTTCTAACAGAACCGCTCCAAACGCGTAAACATCAGTGCTTGTTGTTAACTTTCCTGATTTAGTAAGTTCTGGTGCTAAGTACCCAAACGTACCAACCACTCTTGTAGCTCCCGGGTTCGATCCATGCTCATATAACTTAGCAAGACCGAAATCTCCAACCCGCCCGTTCATTTCACCGTCTAGCAAAACGTTTGCGGCTTTAATATCGCGGTGAATAACCGTTTGTTCCCATCCTTCATGAAGGTAAAGTAAGCCAGAAGCAACCCCTTTGATAATTTTGAAACGTTGCTTCCACGTCAAGATAACTTTAGGGTTTTCGTCGAACAAGTACATGTCTAAGCTTCCATTAGGCATGTAATCATATACCAGAAGCAGATCTTGTCTCCTTCGACACCAGCCTAGCAACTGAACAAGGTTCCTATGCCTGAGGTGACCAATGCTTGAGACCTCAGACATGAACTCTCGCACACCTTGTCTTGACTCGTGAGAGATTCTCTTGACAGCTACAAACTCGTCTGAATCTTGAAGCTTTCCTTTGTATACTTTCCCAAATCCACCAGACCCGAGAAGCTCCTTGTCCCCAAAACCATTAGTAGCTTTCTTCAGCTCTCTATAAGCGAACCTATGCGGACCAAACTCAAGCTCCCACTCTTCAACTTTGTCATCATCTTTTGCCCTTTTTATAAAAAACATCGCTGCCGCGACAAGAACCGTGATTATCAACAGGGAACACGAGAGAGACACTCCAAGGATCAAGCCAGGGCTCTTCTTGTTCTTGTTTGGATGTGGAAGCCGAGGGAGAGATGGCAAAGACAGAGACAAAGCTTCTCCACCCATGTTAAAGTTCCAACCTAAGATGTAATGAGAACTAGCTAGCATACCGGTCGAAGCAGAGAAACCAACATACATCTCATCTCCAAAGACAGAGGACAGATCTACTTTGTAAGAGAGAAGAGACAACGTTGGTTTCTCGGAGATTGGAGAGAGCTTAACATCTAACCTTTTCTTGTCTGAATCATAATCAACCCAAGCTTGGAACACTCTACCACTGTCTAAGAAAAGCTCCTTTTTGGTTGAGTTAGGTAGAAAATAGCCAGCTGGAGTTGAAGTACTTGATTCAAGAGTGTTTATATCGATGCCAACATGGTTATCATTGATATCATCAAAGTCCAAGTCTCTGACGGTATCAAACTCCACAGCTAAGAAGTTGCTAGAGAAGTTAGCTCGGCTTGAATTCCAAAGGCCTAGGTACTGGCTAGGAAGAGAATTTTGGAGATCTGGAGTTGACGTGATGGCGAAGGCAAGTCCGTGGCCTCCAAGGGTGACGTATTCTGGAACCATGACTATTACAAAAGAGGTGGAGAAGGAGAGAGTTCGGTTCTGACCGGGTGGCTTGAACCGGATTGGTGAGGAGTAGAAGGCGTGACCGGTCATGCGACTTGTGTCTGTTGTGAGCCTGAGAGCTCCTGTGTCGGCTATCCCCGCAACTCCGGACAAGATTAGATTAGGAGAAGCGTTTTTGAAGCCAACGAAGGAGAAGTCTTGAGTTATGGATGAAGCCAAGTGTGTGAAGCAGATGAAGAGTAGCCAGATGAAGACAAAGGTCTCCATCAACAATGATTTTAGCTTTTGGATTCTCTGTAAGATGTTTCCTTGGGAAAGAAGTAAATAGAATTATATATGGTTGATGAGCTATAAGGTTATAGTTCTAACATTGATCGATTAAGAAGAGGAAGAAATAACTAAGGTGAAGATTACGAAAGCATGTGATGCTGAGAATGATGTTGGTGATTCAGGAACATATGATTATTTCTAGGCAGATTACAGTATTAAATATTCAATATTTAAACAGCAAATTGAACTTACTTTAAACTATGGTTATACGAGGTTAGAACTGTTGGATATATCGATGTTGTTAATATCAGTTGAGATCGTCGGTATTGATTAATTTAACTGATGAGCAAGTACGCATATTTTGTAATCAAACGATGACTTTTAACTTAATGAATTTATTATGTATATATCACATCAACATTTAATTTCGGAATATGTGGGGAGATGGAAACGATCTGTGTTTGTAATATGTCTTTATGGACGACAGTATTATTATTATTATTAACGTTGGTGAGTGTCGTCTCTGTTGCATGATTTTAAAACTGGTAATTTACGGTTTAAATGATATCTTTTGGCACTATTATTATCGTTCTTTCCTTGGTCCAGAAACAATATATATAGGAAATGAGGGTGGGTTATAGAAGTAAAAGGGGTTTAATGATGTCAACCCTTCTTATAAATACTTTTTGATCAACTATTTAATCAATACTATTAAAAGGGAAAGAGTCCTAAAAAATCTACTTAAAACAAGTCATAGTTGGACCATTTCATTTAACTAGAATTCCTATTATTTTTCATACTATTAACTTCATTATTCTTCATTAAAACAAATTAGTCATAAAAAATGATACTAACCTAATTCTCTACATATACATTTACTATATACACATTATTCCATCATAATTATTTTATGTTATTATTAAATAATATCTACCCTATATTTGTATATATGGTTACTTGTGATTTATTTAATAGTAAATACCTTCGGAGACTATAAACATAATACAATATCTATTGTAAAACAAATTGCATCTTTTACAGAGATCAACCATTATTTTATACCAATTTTATTAACTAAACTGATTTCATTAACCATGTTATATATATATAAACACTTCAACATTATCATTCACAAACTAAACGATGTTTGTCACAACTTAATATTCCAAATTGGTTGTACCATTTAATACCAAGCCAGTTCTTATACGAATCCATATATATGATTATGGTCTACATAAAACCGGTTCAATCTTTCCATCTCCTATATTTTCAGAAAATGGCTATTTATCTTTGGTTCCGTTAAATATTTAGTCTAACCAATTATAAATCGGTTAGTAATAACTTCTAAAAACTTTAAAAACACATTGTTATTTATTAACACTATATTGATATTTTAAAATAGGTTAGCAATAGAATTGTGTTTTAGAACAAAATCCACTTATTTTAAAACATAATATTATTTTGAAAATAGTTTTGATACTATGTGTTATATTAAACATAGTTATATATATATTTAAAAAAATAATTATATACATAATTTATACTTTTGGTTAACTAAATTATTTATAAACCAAATAAAAATATTCGGGTAATTCAAGTTTTCGAGTTATCCGGTTTATAAATAGTATTTTTAGGATATTTGGTTTTTAAAATTGAATGTAATTAATATTTTTAAATATATAATTTTTATTTGAAAATTCAGATACTCATTTGGTTCTCGGTTTAGTTTCAATTTTTCAGTCATAGATATATGGTTTGCTCTATTATTTATGCAATTCAGTTCAATTTTAGTTTTTCAGTTAGTACGGATTGGTCCGTGTTTTTGGATAAATGTGCTCAAACTTATACATTATCTTATATAGAAATTTGTTTAAAATATATTTAATTACAAAAACAAACCCGCGCTTTTCAAGCGCGGGTCAAAATCTAGTTAGTTCTTAAATTGCATGCAACTTTAAACGCCAACTAGATTTTGACCCGCGCTTCAAAGCGCGGATTTATTTTTGTTTTTTTTTTCAATTGACAAATATTTAGTAAATGTAACATTTTGATATATTTGTGTTTTATTTTATAAAATACTTAAAAATTTTATCTTTATTTATCGTATTTCATTTTAAATGAATATTTATGTTTAAAAAATTAAACTTTATTTTTTTAATAAATTAAGTTGGTATAGCTCTGATAAATTAATTTTATTATGGGGTTAATATTTTAATTAAAAAATTATATACTTTTAATAAAGATTTATACTTTTCAATAAAAAAATCAATTATTTTTATGAATGTTTAAATTATATTAAGAAAAGAAAAAAATAATAATTAAGAATAGTTGAAAAAAAAATTATTTGAACTTGGACTCAATGGCCCAAAAGAAAAAAAAAAGTGAGAATTGAATCTGAGTTTTTAATAGGCCCAAATGACCCAAGAGAGATTTGATGTGGGTGGATCCAAAAATAATGATCCAATATAGATTTGTTATTAATATTACTTAATTGCTCTTAATAAAATATGCAATGTCAGTGAAGAAAAGGACAGGCTAAGGTAATTATGATAATAGGATTCTGCTTTAATAGTATAGATGTAACAATTCTATCTATAAGTATTTTCATTTATCTCTAACTAATCAAATTTATCTCTAAGTCTCTAACTAATCAAATTAGGCTTTAAGAGTCTAAAGTATGTGTAAAACAAAAATCAACAAATCACCACCATTCACTACTGGTGTTATTACATAAGTATTTTACCTTACTCGATTACACCATTCGTTTTTAGTAACAGTGTCTATGTAAGAAAGATATTCTTAAAGAGTAATTAATGCAAAAGAAGTAGTACAGCATTTATACGCACACATTGGAGTAACCCAACGCATACAGCCTGGACACGTATTCAGTAACGTGGCTTCGGCACCAGTGGCAGGGCCTCGGGGAAGGCACTAAATAAACTAATACCAAGAAAACAACTTTATGGTTTCGAATGGTAACCATCGTCTCGTTCCGTCCCGTAGTTAATAGTAACAAAAATTTTTATATATAATATATATTTATACATTTTTATAACTGTTAAAATCACACCGCAGTTGAACTGCTTATCCCGCACCATTCAAACCGCAGTCCATTCGGAGCCTATATACTTCCACCACTCGAGAAAATTCATCGAATTAAATATCCTAAAGTATGACGACGAAACGAATTTTCATATAGAATAAATTGTGTAAACTACCCACTTTATATTGAAAAATATTGCTAGCATGCATTGTGGAAAAATCAGAAACGTTGAATACAAAAATATTCTTGGATATCAAACAAGAGTCAATAAAATTTTCTCAAAAAGGTCAATAAAATCACATAATAAAGCTAATGAAATCAAAATTGGAATAAGTTTGGAGACATTAACGGATAAAGTAAACGTTGTCAAAAATTGGAAGACTAAAAGTTAATAAAACAGAAGATGTTTTACCAATAATTATAGCGATGACTACAATACATAATGGAATGGTAAATAAATAATGGAATAAAATAAATATTTTTTTGCCACCAAAATAAATATTTGAATAGATAAATTAATGGTAATAAATAATTAGCTCCAAAATGTGAAAACATGAATTTTAATTAATATTATTGTGAAAGAAAATAGCGTAATCATGTTTTGAAACGGAGTTGTCGGGGAAGACATATCGGCAGTGGAGAATTGAACCGGTCAAGATTGGCTCAGTTTCAATTATTTTTGACCAAATACAGAGCTGAATTTGAACTAAAAAACAAATCGAGTTATATAGTATATTTTTCTTTTGACAAAAACCAAAATAATGGTATGTTCTAATTCACTATATGCGTTTGGCAAAAGGAGAACGAATTCATTATTTCTCAAAACTGGAAAAAACACAAAACAAAAACTGAATCGAAATCCTACTATATAAAAGGGACTAAATTCAAGGCTTTTGAGGCTATCCACCTCAGCCAAAATATTCTCATCCAAAAAGAATTAAAAATAAATGTCATTTAGAAGATAATTAACTAATATAAAACTTTTGATATTTCTAAAAATTTTAAATTTGTAACTGCTAATTTATTAATAGAATCATATATCTATATTGAATTATGTTCTATTTTTAATCGTTACTTTAAGAGTAAATAAATTATTAATTTATAATATATATATAGTTTATAACTTTATATTGTAGTTATAAATAAAGAGAAAATAACCGGGAAAGGTGAAGAAGCTCATATAAAATTATGTAATTAAAATGGTAAAATGGTGAATATGATGAAGTGAATCTAAGAAAATTTGTTGTACAAATTATGGTGCTTTCTTCGTCCACTATAATGATTTAAAATAATATATATTCATATAAATAAGTCAATATTTGTTGTTTTTTTTTGTAAGATGTTAAGATTATCATTTTCTGAAAGGTTACACTGATCCAAAGAGATTAGTTTGTGGAGCTAACCAAACGAGGATTATAGTGTTTACTTTGAAAAAAGTAATAGGTTGAACGATAGATGGCGTGCGTGTTTTTTCACATGGAAATCTGCACATATATTAAAATTGTAAGATTTGAATCATAGAGAAAATATAGTGTATATGACTGAAGTTGATTCATTCCGAAACTAAAGATGGCTAAAATTCTTCTTTGTCAAAATGCATAGATGTGAATCTTATATGAATAGAGTTCTCAATTGCTTATAGCAGTGTAATAAATTCCGTGTGTAAAGGAAAAAAAATGTTATATAAGTGAAAACAAAAATTATGATTTTTTTCTTGTGCCTATAGGCTCTTCGCAATTTGAAGAAGAAAGAACATATTGTGTGAAAATCTTTGGCTCGGTCAAATTTTATCGAGTTGTTTATAAAACTGTTGTTATATGATTCATGTAAATTTTCAGTGTTGATTTAAAAGCCCAAGAAAACTCATCTATACTGACTTTTTGATTTTTTTCTGTGATTTAAATTAAAAAAGATAAAACTTTCGATAAGTTATGTAAACTCAGAACAAGTATTTAACTTTAGAAAGCATTTACATGTTTCAAACTTATAATATATACATATATAATGTTTAAAATTATGTATATAAAACCTGTATAAAATGTGCTTAAATATGTTTCTTTTCTTTAATGTGTTAATTGTACTATATATAACATTATTTTAAAATTTCAAAAAGTTTATGTCACATTCAAAAACTATCAATAAAAAATATAATTCTCCATCTACAACCAGAAAAAAAGAAAAACTATAAACATATAAATTTAAATTAAGAAAAACTAACATTGGAAAAACAAAAAATTAATGTAAAAGAAACAAACCGACAAATAATATTATAAATAAAATAAATTTATAAGACACAATCCGCGCGAAGCGCGGAAAAAATCTCTAGTCTACTATAATATACACTCCTACTGTTAGCAGCTAAAGAGCAGTATAATTGAAGAAATCAACACGTTAATTACACCGAACCTTGATCTTATGAAAATGCGTAATGGACAAGAAATTTAATCTTAGATGATCTCTAATAGTTCACCAAATTTTTTACTATAAAATAAAATAATTTTATAATAGATTGTGATATAATCAAATTGTATTATATTTTAGAATAGAAAATAGAATGATGAACAAAAAAAACAATTTACTCTATATATAGAACAAAACTATTTTTTATTCTATTATAGACAGAAAAATAAAACATCGTTAAAACATTTTTACTTTAAACTTTATTTCAGAGTAAAAAATAGAGTGGAGTTAGAAATTTCTTTTGATATATCACTAAACTCTTTTACGAGCGAGATTATTTTAGATTTAGTGTCTAGCTATTCCTCCGATAATCAACTACCCATCTTGCTGCTAATGTGTATGAAGTTGAAGCAGATCTTGCAAAGCTGCGCTGCTACTTTGTTGCCTAGCTAATATTGTATCTATTTTCAAACGAAATTTTTTATTCTTTCAGTTCTCTATGAACTTTTAGGAATAATAAAATATGTTGACAAAAAAAAAAGGAATAATAAAATATAAACATACAAATTTGCTACGGTATTTAGTTATGATGGGACCATATCTCCCGTACTTTCGTTTTTGGTTTGCTTGTAGTACAAGTGGTACATAAAAAGAAAAAGAATTTGTAAGACCAATGACTGTAAAAACACCCAAAAATGGAAAAATACCGATTCTTATTTGATAAAACCACTCTTTTTGACCATATAAAAGACCTTGGTACCAAAACCAAAAACAGTAACATCAATAAAATCATCTTGGTTGAAATACCAAACAACTTTCTCTAGAAGAATAAACAATACACATGTATATAAGAAAGTATATCCTCAATCTTAAACCACATAAAACCTCACTAACATTGACTCCTCACATGGTTATTGTATGCTTAAAGATTCAAAAATGAAGCATATATAAAATCCCTAAATCCACATATCTACTTGTAACACAAACCCCTCCCTTGCCAACTCTTACCGCATCACAAAGACACAAACTCAAGAAGAACAAAATAATAGAGAAATATAACGAAACTAAACCAGCCTCGAGATCTAGAAATGATTAGAACAATGCCTCAAACGAATAAAAGGTCTTAAAGAACGCGAAGGATGAACAAGAATCACACTCCACACACGCCATTTCTCATAAAGACTATGCTGAGGTTTATCCACAAAATAAAGAGAAGAACATCAAAGCTCCAAGGCGATTCTATGATCAGTTAACAACATTCATAACAAAACTAACCGAGATCAGTCAGAAAAACTAGTAATCACCGCCACAAAACAAACAAACACTAGCTAGACATCGTCCGAGCTTAATAAACAAAAGTCTAACCACTCCTAAATAATTTCAACAGATGGAAACATAATCCTCCGAGCTAAAAGAACACCTTGCAACCATCACCTATCTAATTATCAATATGAAGGAGGACCACGAGGAGGAGGAGCACCCCAATACACGTCGTGTTGAGCCATTTGCTGACCATTTGGCATAAAACCAGGAGGCATATTATACATCGGCGGGGGTAGCGGCTGCATGGACCCTTCGTTACCATCATTCCCACTCTCGTTATCGTCTTTCTCTTTCTCCTTCTTAGCTTCTTCTAGTTGCGGTTGCTGCTGCTCATCTTCAATAGGTAACCTCTCGTAAGTAGCATTAGAAAACGTAGCAGCGATAACAATAACCGGTCCAGAAGCAATAAGCGGTCCAGCGACTCCACCTCCCAGGACTTGACCCTGAGCTCCAGCTAAGTAAACCGTTAAACCGGCCGCGGCTGCCGGAGAACCTGAAGTCGGAAGAAAAGCACCGCACATAGACAAGATCTCAAACTGACCACGAAGAGACAAAACTCCTCCAGACACAGCAGGCTGTCGCAGAGTAACATTAGTCACCAAACCGCTACCGCTCAGAACAGAAACGCCTCTCCCGCGTCTACGAGCGAAGGCGTTTAGGGCTTCCGCCACGTCAGTTCCCGTGGCGATCTCGAGGACGTGGCTTTGCAGCGAGTTGGGACTTTCTTTGGAGACAACCACTGGGTTCTTCGGTTTGTTCTTGGAACCTGGAGGTCTCCCTCTCGGACGTCGACCCGTAGACCCGGATCCAGATCCGGGTTCGATAGCAAGTACCTCGTCTCGGCTATTAGGTTCCTCTTGGCTGTTCTGTGTCTGTGTCTGAGTGTTAGGGCTTCCACTGTTGTTGGCGAAGTCATGGTCCAATCTTGGATCCGACCGGGGCATACTCGGGTTATTGCTTCTGTGGTGCATAGACGGAGCTGATGACGTCACTGGACTCTCCACTCCTCCCATAGCAACGTTCCCTACCCACCAAGGATTCGCCATTGATTTTACTTTTTTTTTTCTGCTCTCTGACAAAAACTATTCCAAAGGGGGAGATAGAAATCTGAAAAACCTTATCCTAAAGTTTAGATTGCATCTTTTGTAACCAAATCTAAGCCGACATGTTGCATGAAGCAGACACAGAAGTCATGGGACATCATTCCTTTTTTTATCATATACCTGAAGGGAAAAGGAAGAAAATAATCAGATCTAGAATTAGCAAGAAAACGCAAAACAAAAAAAAAAAAAATAAGGAAAAAAACCCTAGAACTATCACCAAATATCAAATAACGAAAACCCAGAAACCCAAACATAAAAATCTTAACTTTATTTTCCAATCGAATTTAAAAAAGAAACTTTATGTGATTGACTAAAAAGAGCTAATGAAAAAGATTAAATTAAAGGAGAAGAAAATATGGTGAAATTTTACTATCAGCAAAAATCAAATATCGAAAACATAAAAATCTTAACACTATTTCCAAATCGAATAAAAAAATGAAACTTTATGTGTGATTAAAATAAGTTAAGGATAAAAAGATTAAATTAAAGGAGAAGAAAATATGGTGTAATTTTCGAATCTAGAGAGGGAGACCTAAAGATTTGTTCCAGACAAAGCTTTGTACTTGAAAGTCGTAGAAACTCTTTTACTGTCTCTTTCTATTTTGTACTTTGGAGAATACTGGCGTATGCGTACGATAAAAGGACTTAATGGCAGAGAGGCGTACGATAAGGAGTTTCTGGTGGTGGATGATGAATTGTGATTTGATCTTTCGTGATAACGTTCTCTGAAGCGGTCCTCTCTTTATCTATCTCTAGACCAGAGCCGTCCTTTTGGACCATTGAACTTTTAGGTGTTCGTGCAAAAGTCTGAGCGACCTTCTCTAGACACGCCCTGTCTCTTCTCTCTATCTCAACTAGCCCTGGATTAGCTCACTTTTGTGGACCCGTTTTTGAAACTACTGTATTACCCCTGGCTTCAATTGTCAATTTTTAGATCTATATTTGGTAACAAGTTTTCTGGTTTGATTGTGATAAATCAGCTGTAGAAAAGGAGAAACAAGTTGACTTGAGCTTAAGTTAGTATAATACTAAGACCACTTTTATTATATGTAACACTGTAAGAAAATATTAAAAAAACAAATATTAATACTTTAAGATTTTTTTTGGTCAAAATATACTTAAATTTAAAAATCAATAAAATTAGGTAAATAGCATTTGAAATTGTATAGATATCTATTCCTTTACATTTTAACAATTTTCCTATTTTCTTGTATTATTATTTTATTATAAAATATTTTATTAGATTATCTGTAGTTGCTTTATATTTAAAGTTACTTTTACATTATGCAATTAAATACATTGAACCAGATGTGAATTAAATTTTGTAGAATGTATTGAATCATGAAGAGGGTGAAAAAGAAAACAATGTCACGTGGTGCGTTGTTATTAGGCCATTTCCTATAAGATACCAAAACACTAAATTTAGTGTTATTTTATCTCTAACAAGACATCAAATTTGACATCATTTCACCAAATTTGATGTAATGTGAATGGTATTACATCAAATTTGGTGTAATACTATTCATCACACCAAATCTTCAAAATACATATTTTAATATGTTTTATTTAAAAATATAATTTAATTACTCTTAAATTTGTAATTAAACATAAATATATTGTATTATCTTTTTTAAAATTTATTTTCACATTTCGTGTGATAATATTCATCACACTAAATTTCTAAAATACATTTTAATATGTTTCATTTAATAATATAGATCAATTACTATCAAATTTGTAATTAAACATAAATAATATTATATTATTTGTATTTTTAATTTATTTTCATAAAATTTATTTTTTTTATTTTTATTTTATTATTATATTTAAAATAAATTAGTAAATAACTATTATTATTTATCACTTACAAATAATAAAATATAAATATAATCCAGATATAACAAAGTTATTATTTATCAATTACAAATAATAGAAATATAAAAGTTTTAAAACTGAAAACATCAAATAATATATAATATTGCTTTTGGTGTAAGATTTGGTGTTATTATTGGAGATGACAAAAAAAAATTAATACCAAAACACCAAATTTGGTGTAATTTCAACACTAAATTTAGTGTCATTGTTAGAGATGCTCTTAGATGTATGCATTGTTAAATCAAAAGTAATTGGAAAACACTGTTATTATTGTTAAACTGAGAGAATTAACTTAATATATATAAATGGTGTTAAAATTAGTAATCTACACATGTTTTGACATATGTATAGATTGCTCTACATTTCTTACTTTAGATTTTCAAAAATGTCTTTCTTTACATTCTCTTTTCTTTTATATATTTTTACACTATCTTTCTTCTTACACATTCTTACATTCTCTTTTCTCTTACATATTCTTATACATTTTTACACTTTCTTTTCTCTTACACATTCTTACATTTTCTTTCTTCTTACACTATCGTTCCTCTTATACTTTCACATTCACTTTTCTTTTATATTTTCACATTCACTTTATTAGTCTCAATTTAGAAAACTATAAACATATAAAAAAAGTATATTTGAGGATCTTCCAGTCTAACAACAATGACAACACATAAATGTTTTAGCTAATATAATTTGTAACCACTAAGATATAGTGTTATATATGATCTAACATAACACGTATCAGATAACCAATTATATTCAGCTACCATAACATGTACCAAGTAACAAACCATCTATCAATTTTTTATACCAAATTATATACGAGGTAACAGAATGTATACCATGTAACAAATATTTTTATCAAATAACAACAAATCTATGTAGCATACCAACCATTTGTCAATATTTTTATATAAATTTATGTATAAGCTAAAATAACATGTACCATGTAACAAAATAATTTATCAGATAACAAACAATTTATCAAAAAATATATCAACTCGCAAATCATATATCTACCAATTTATCAAATAACAAACCATGCATGAAACAATGTATAATTCGATAAACCATTCACCAAAACATTTATCAGCTACTAAATTAAGTAGCAGTTGGTAACAAATATTTTATAACATCTTACTTGAAAATTATTAATCAAATTAGACTCATAATTTAATTAAACACATAATTTGAAAACTATTAATCAAATTTGAAAATATCTATAATCTTCTCAAAAGTTAATTAAACTCATAATTTGAAATCATTAACCAGACGACGTTTAAGGAATATAATCTATGAACAACATAAATTATATGATTAATAATTTAAAATTATTAATCAAATTTGAAATATCCATAATTTTCTCAAAAGTTAATTAAACTCACAATTTAAAATTATTAATCAGAAGGAGTTTAGAGAACATATGCTAGGAAAAACATAAATTATATGATTATATCTTATCAAACATACACCATCAATACATAAACTTGTTTCAAGTGAAGTTAATAATCGCTTCACGTCCACGAGACTAACACGGTTTCAGCTGCACAGACTAGAGTCTAGGGCTATTATGGTCTTGAAATTATTAATTAGAAGGCATGAATACATTGCCAATATAGATGTTCAGTAGGGATACAAATACCAATTAACTCTTATTGTTTTGGGAAAATTGTTTTTTAGGCCAAAAATAGTAACTATGTCTCATTAGATTAATTTCTATTTTGTACCATTTTTGTCTCTAATTCCCTTTAATATTTTTGAAAATAAATGAAATAAATATTTTTACAAACAAAAAAAATAGAAAATAGTAACTACTGATGATATACCTATATAAACTTAGTGGTATTGTTTCCAGTTCTAAAAAAGTTTAAATCATAATTTCAGATTTTGTTCTACATAAAGTAGAATTGACATTCTACAAAGTAGAAAATAAAATCCACTTTTTTTTATTGAAACTACAATTTTTAGAATATGTGATTTACGTAAATAATAGTACTCTAAAAATATTTAGAATACACATTCCGCGCTTAACATATCATTCTAAAATCTGTAGAAATCGGAACCTATCGATTACTATAAATCTAAAACCTACAAAAATTGAAATCTAAACATTACTATAAACCTAAAAACTTGTAGAAACCGAATTCTACAGATTTACTTAAATCTAAAACTTGTAGAAACTGAAATCTACACATTACTATAAATCTACAAATCTGTAGAAACCGAATTCTACAGATTTATTGTATTCTTCGGATAAGAATAATTAGTTCCAAGAAATATGGGAAAAAATATTTGGAAATATTTAGTTTCCATATATGAAAAAAATAATTTTTTCAGAAATAAAAATCATGGAGATAGAGTTTTTTTTATTTGAGGATTTTTAATATTTTTTACTTTAATTATTTTAATTATTTATTGTATTTTAATATTTAACAATTGATTTGTTAATTGTAATTTTGAATTTATAATTGAAATTAAGGACATTATTGTCATTTTGAAAATAATTAGCCTAATAGGACATAAAGTATAGGCATGGAACTTTTATCCGAGATCCGGATTCGATCTGATCCGAAAATCTGGATATCCAGAGGAACCAAATCCGGATCCGGATAAAATGTTGGATCCGTCAAAGCCGGATCCGGATATCTTAATTTTTTAGTCCGGATATCCGGATCCGTAAGTTTTATTAATAAATATTTCAAAAATAGTAATATCTATATATAAAAATTAATTTTATTTAATATATTTTAAGAATCCAAATTCGGATATGGATATCCGCCGGATATTACATTTTTTAGAAGGATATCCGACATCCGGATATCCGAGAGCCCGGATCGAGATAAAAATAATAAAATTATGGATCCGCCGGATAAGGATCCGGATATCCGATCCGTTCCGGGCCTAATAAAGTATATGACATTTGTGTAATTGGACGTACTTATCATTTTTTTGGCCAAAAAACCAATTTTCTCTAATTTGTTTTGATACTTTTACAAATTTATATACTACCCAAGGTCCAAATTAAGAGTAGCCCCGAAAGAGTATCAGCACTCTTTCTTAAAACAATGGCTTCAGAATTAATCTACCGTGTAGCCTAGGGCTTTTCAATATGGTAAAACCGAACCGTACCAAACCGAACCGAAATAGACAATATGGTTTGGTTTTGGTATATACTATATAAACCGAATGGATATAACTTTATAAAAACCGTAGGATTTGGATATGGTTTGGTATATAACCGATTAAACCGAATAAACCGAATAAACCGAACAAAACCGATTAAAAGTAGAAACATGTAAATATGTGTCTATTTTATAACGATACATGAAAATCTATTTGTTACATAAGTTAAATTTATGTTAATAACTATTAGCATAATTTTATAGTAATAAAAAACCTTAATTTGTAAAACACTTGAACTATAACTAAATAACAATACATCACAATTCAGACATTTTATTTTCTAAATCTTTTTTTGATCTTTTTGCTTTATTTTAGTCTTCACTAAATTAATATGAAGATTATAAATTTGATGGATAATAATTAATGGAAAATTTTCAATTGAAAAAGCATGACTTTAATGAACACTAAATATGGAAGAGTGGAAAAACTTTTCTTTCATGTTTATATAAATGACGGTGTTGACAATATGACTCTAAAATTCATATAATATGATCTCAAACAAAATAATTATGTTTTTTGGTATAAAACCGAATAATCCGAAAACCGACGGTATATAAACCGAACCGAACCGAAGTAAATATGGATTTAGAATGATAGTTATATTTTACTAACCGAAATACCAAAAACCAAAAAAAACCGAACCGATATCCGGATTGAACACCCCTAGTGTGGCCCAATGTAAGTTGTCACTCCTTTTATGAAATTTTCAGTTATTTTTTTAAGATGGGCGGAGAAAATAATTGTACTACATTGAAGACAATTACACTACCGTTTAACCAGCTTGTAACAAAAGTACTCGATCCATTAAAAAATCAGAGTGATAAAGTGTATTTTTTGGTCAAAGAAAAGATTTTATCCTATTTTCCTTCTAAAAGGCAGTCAATACCATTTCACTTATCTGACCCTTGTTTTAACTGCTTCCATAACATTGACATAAGAAACTCGTGATATACATGTTTCTTTATTACTCAACATCATTTATCGTAGCGTAGCATAAACTTAGTACATTTCAAAACACTACGCCATAGCTGATGTTGTTTCTTTCTTCAGTTTGGAGTTGATGGCTTGTCTTGATAAATCTTTGGATTGTGTAGTTGAAATCCAAAGGAAAGCTCCAATAGCAAACTCTCGCTTGTGAGCCAAGTCTCCATAAGTAGACAAACCGTAGTCTGCTAAAACCCTGTCGAGTTTCCATTCTGGCATGACTTGGTAATCTTCTTTAGAGTATCTCGGGTAGTGAAGAGGCATCTGAAATACACTTACTTCATCGTTCTTGCGATTTCTGACATCCATCCTCTTACTTATTATGTTTTGCTTCTGATGTACCAATGTGCATGTGTTACGTTAATGTTCTTCGGAGGACTATATAGGGATGCTGGAAGTGATGGTTTACACACTTAACGTGTGAATTTTTGTCACACGAATTGGTTTGTTTACCTTCTTAATTTCCGTTGCTAAACGCATGATTATGTGGATTGTACACATTACTATTGGATTACTTGAAAGAGTCTGATCACTTGCACGTACGATGTTATAAGTTTGAACAAACTCTCCATTCTCCTTCCTTGTTTGTCATTAACCAGTATCGTTTCTAAAAATACTTTCTAAGGGAACCTATATTAAGAAATATAAAAAGAAAAGATATTTCAAAACTGCATTTCAAGTAAAGGGTTTTGGTCCACATACTCCAAAGATATATTTACTTGGCTTTCATACATTCGAGAGACAACTTACATGGCTCCATATTTCACCAGATACTTCAAAAATGTTTCTCCACCAAAACCCAACAACTTTGTTATAATTCCCAATAAAATTAATCAAGATAGACAAATCTTACCTTTCAGACTAATTGTTAATTTATCCATGAACAAGAGTAACCATCAAATCTTATCGTATGGTTATTGTGCGTAAAGCCCAAAGCTCCTTTTGTTTTGTTGTTAATCTTAAAATTTCAAGGTTTCAATATACATCTATCTGAGCTTAAACTAATTTTTCACAATACTAATTGTATATTTAACAGCTTGAGCCATTCAGTGGCGGATCTGGACAAATCATTAGAATGGGAGCACAAATTTAAATTTATAATAAATAAGAACTATTATTACTGTGAATATAAAACTATAAATTTTATTCGACTCATAAAGTTATATTTATATTATATATAATTTCAAATTTTCTTACTAATATTATCAATCAAAATAACACACTGTAAAGAAATTGACTTTTAAATATATAGAAAAATAGTATATATAATATTATGTCAATTTATACTATATAATTTTCCTTATCATATCACAAAGAAGGAAAGAACTTATAAATTCTAAGTGTTAATAAAAAGTTTATAGATTGTTTACTAGTATAATATTAGTTAGATATGTAAAATGGTTTCAAGATTCAACTTATCTTTTAATACTCCATGTCATTTTTTTTCTTTCTTCCACATCTTTTAACTTTATATTCATTCAACACAAATTCAATTTTTATCCACTACAATGGTCTTGTTCAATAAAATTCAACACTTTATTTTATTAATAAATATTTATTTTTTCTATATCTAAATTAAATAAATGTAATCTCTATTTATAGATAATTTAAAATGATAAAATTTAGTATAAAAATACAAATAAATTATTTAATTTATAATGAGATTAATTAGTTTTAAATAACTAAGAAAATGTTAAAATATCAAAAGTCTTTCAGAAAGTGACATTTGTCGTCGGTGATCTCCACTTTCTTTTTATTCAGCACCAATTAATCTACATCATCAAATATTATTTTTCAACCTTCATTGTAGAGATTCAACTGTTGAATTTTTTATTCAACACCCCTATTGTACATAGTCTTAAAAGATCTATATTTTGTTTGGAGAAAAAGAAATCTAACTTTTAGAAAACTACTACTACTGCAATGGCGCATCCTCCCAACGCGCCCCCAAAATTCTCTCTCAAACCTAATCTTCTTGAGCTCGAACTTTGGGTTTCACCTAGCCTCCCCAATGCCGACTTGCGTCGTGATAGGCCCATAAACCTCCCGACGAGTCCATCTTCCCCCGCCTCAACCCTCAGCTGCTCCCTCTATGTTCTTTCCTCCTTGCTTTGAGTTTCTGGATTTGTTAAATCTTTGGGAATCAGAGGCGTCTTTGATTTCTTTCGGAGCTCTGGCGAGGCGAGACGAGTCTGGTGTTATCTTAGGGGCCTTGGGTCTGCTCATAGTCGCCGTTTGCGCTCGGATCTGGGTCAGATCTAGGATCCGAGACCCACCAGAACTCCTGACGCGTTGCCGTCTTTGTTCTTGCCATGTCGTCTCGTTCCAATCAGTTTCTTCTATCGGCATGCTCCAAGGTTTGTAGTAGAGATTCTCCTCTTTTTCTAGAGTGAAAAGTGGCTTCGAGGTGAGCCACCGAGGACCTCTATATTTAGTTCAACAGACAACAACCATGGTCGTCTCACAGTAAGCATGTGGATTCTCCCTCTTGCTCCTGATGCTGTTCGCTTGAGTTTTGAGGACAACCCTATGTTGGCGTCGCTTGCATCAAGGTGGAGCTTTCTTGCTTCCTGATTGAGTCATCTGCTTAAAGGAGTTTAAAAACTCTTTACGCGCTTCACTTCTGTGTCCTACGCTCCGGCAATTAGCTCTGTAATGGTTGGACTCTCTACTGCATCTTTTGTGTCGCGTGGCCGGATGGAGCATGTTTAGACCGCATGTGCTTGACCGTAACATGTTCTTCCTGTCTCTGCGGTGTTGAGTCGGTATTGTTCTTTGCTTCTTGTCGAGATAACTATGGGATTTGTTCTATCGGTGTCCTCCTCCAGTGGTGTCCCGGGGTGAGAGCCAGCCACCTCCATTGAAGCTGCTTGGAGCCACTTCAGTGTGTTCAACTGAACGTCCCTTTTAGCTATTCTCATGCTTATGAAGTTTTCTGATTGAGCTTGAAGTGCTTAGGTATGAGAGATATACATTGTTGTTTGTTGTTCTAGTTGATCTCTTACTTTCAAACCTTTCATTGTGAGGAACTTGAATTTAAGTACTTAGGTTTTTAGGAGTTTTTTTAAATTTTTTACTTCTAAACAATCAAATGGCTGTCTCAACAAACTATGGTTGCAAGTCATCTTGTAACCAAAACCCTCATTAGAAATAATGACATTTATACTTTAGCAAGAAAGAAAAAATCTAAAGACGAAAATACAATGAAAAAAACTAAAGAAAGAGTGGTTCAAAAAAAGTAAAGAAAACTTAGAAAAATGAAATAAGTCTGTTAAAAAGAAAAAGAAGTAACAAAGATAAATATGAAACGTGTCAATTGCCAAACATAACATTAATTAATGCTGTATAAAAATAATATGAGTTGATGGAACTCTCAACATAGAATCAAAGAGGGACACTTTTACCAACTGAGCTACGAAATATTAATAACATTAGGTGATAATCTGCGCCCTGCGCGGAACGAAGAGGTTATTAAAGTATTATAACTTTTAATATGTAGACATAATAAAAGTTAAAGGCATAGTAAGAAAAATATATGTAAGAAAGTACGGATTATAGCTAGGAATTTTAGTATGTCAATATAAATTTATATGCGATGGCCATTAAAATTAAATTGTATATTTGTTTGCATGCGGGTAAATTATAAATATAATATTAAATGAAACATAAGCAATAGTCTAATAAAATATAAAAGGAACAATGTATAAAAAAACAAAAGAAAATTAAAAATAGAGACAAAATAACTGCTGTCAATAATGCCTTCAAAAGTCTTCGTTTGCAATCATATTATGAACAATAGCAAAGAGATCATCTAGAAAATTTAAAAATATTATTTAACAAAATATGTGAATGCATGTATTACCTCAATCGTGGAAGATGGAAACGATGAGCTCTACTATTTATATCAACACGGAGCCTAGATCTTTCATATCCACACCAAATTCAATCGAAGAAACGGATATTAATGATGGGAAATTAATACCGTATATACCAGTTGCCTGATTTATAAATTGCGTGATGCCTGGACGTAAAATAGGTAAAGAAAATCAGTGATGGTCACGCAAAAAATATTTCAGAAATATTCTCCTATCGATTAAGGTAAGTTTTTCAAGTCTTTGAATTTTTTTTCCTTTAATACGTTAACAATTCAATTGTGATTCTTTAATATTTTGAAGCATTAAGTATAGGTATGATACCACGAAAATATCATACCACGATTTGTTGCCTTTATCATTTTGTTGCCTTGAATACATACACAATTCAATTGTGTTTCCTTAACATTTGAAAATATCATACCACGATTTTTAGTGATCATTCGTATAGGTTATGATATGAACATTATGATAAACGATTTGATATTAGTTTTACGATAAACATTGTTTGCTTATTCCAAAATTAGATATGAACACTCGTACAGGTTATGATATGAACTTTCGTACAGGTAAAAATAACCAATACAAACCGTAAAGAACTTTGTTGTACCACGTTTAAAGAATCAAAAATTGTAATAAAGCGTATATGACTTTAGATGAGGCACTTATTTTGTTGCCTTATTTAAAAGAAAAACTTCCAAATCTTCGAACATACCATAAAGCCTCTCTTAGGTCGAGTTAATATACTGCCTTATTTAGAGCCCCGTTTTAAAAAAAAATCGAAATGTAATCAAGATGATAATTAGCGAAATGTAATCAAGATGATAAATCGAAATCATATAGTATAAACAAATGACCAGTGGCATTTGTATGTAATTATTCTAGTTCATAAAGGGTTTTTTTAAGAAGTAAGTGAGAGTGCATTAGCTGATGACACCTATGAAATGGCACTCATGTAATAAACACATGAGGCAAATGTTTATTTTTACCAATGCTTTTCCTTTAATAAGAAAGGGATGAAGATCTATAAGTAAATGAGTTTTTAAAAGTAGTTGGGGGCACGTGCCCTCTTTGCTTTCACTGTACATCCGCCACTGGAGCAATCATCCTAAATTATTACCCTATTTATGATTTATCTTGTTATGCTATACCAATTATGTCGGAGATAACGGATGAAACATAATAATTCATTTTAATCAATACCATTAACTAATAAACATGTATGCTTATGAAGTTACAAGTTATGACACATAAGTTTTTTTGGGGGCACCTAGTTATATAAACAAATTGACATAATCAATAACTCTTCACGCAGAAGATTAATAGTTTTAAGGAAAAAATGATCGAAATAATAGTTTTCTATTCACTACTTATACAAATAAACTAATTTTTGATCGGATGAAAATTTATTCTAAGGTAGACCTCCATCCGATGGTGTCTAAATAATAGTTAACCAACCTAAATTTTGCTTATATATATATATTCTTTTGCAGTCAACATTTTACATTGAGGAAAAGAAGTTCAATGGGCTATTACAAATTAAGTTAAACTTAAAATAAACTCATTCTCAACTATTTACATTTTTAATAAAGATAAATTTGTGTCAATCCAACCCAATATATAACAATCTAAAGTGCGGCGCCTAATTGTTTACCACATGTCCTACTGATTTACTCCAAAATGAGAACATTTGTCATTTGCCACGGATTACATGTATATACTTTGACTATTTCGCTATGCATACATTATTTATGCAACATTTTTCTTCTAGCTATGCAACTCACAGATTGCAGTAACTATTTAGGAGTTTTTTTTGAATCAAACTATTTAGGAGTTTCAACATTAATTTTACAACGGAGGGGTCCTTCTTAAAGAAAATAAAGTTTAGAGACTAAATCAAATGATTCTGAAATTAAGGAGGCTTGTTTGAAAGACGCGCTCCACTATTAGATCACCTCCATCGGGATCTCTTAAAGAAGGTTTTAAACAAAAGAGAGAAAAAAATGAAAAAGGATTAAAAACGAGAGAACCACTGTTTATTTTGGGATTTTTAGAGGTGTTAAGAAACCTTATGTGTCACGGTCTTATCCGACCTCACATCCATGAATCTCTCTCCTTCGTCGGCTTGTGTAAACGAAATCAATCGTTTCTCTTCCTCCTCCAATGTCGATCACTCCATCTTCTCCTACGATTCTGATGTCGATCTTCGTTGATTGTTATTACAAACGCAAGAATCTATATAAAATAATTCGATTTGTAGGTAAAGAATTGTTAGAACTTTTTATGTTTTCTAAAGTCCACACAAAAACGTTTACAAAATATCTTTATGGTAAAAGCATCTGATCATTGTGTTGGTTCTACACAAAAAAAACTCTCTTTTTTATTTTTTGAAAACTAGATTATTCTCAATTTTTTCACGTGTTAAAATAAAATATAAAGTAATTCTACAACCAATTATCTCAATTAATTATAATATTGTTTTTCTGTAAGAGAAATATTTGTAATGACTAAGGTTTATGTTGTTGAACTATTTTAAACCTCACAGATCTTATAAAAATATATATTGAAATTTTTGATTATCCAACTATTTGAAATTTAAAATTTAAAATTTTAATTATTATTCAAAACTTATAACAATGTAAACATAACATATATTTTCATATAATATAATTATCTGCAAAATTGCGGGCAAACACCTAGTTTACTATTATTATTATCAATAATGGGGATAAGAGAAGAATCTATGTATGTATATCGGCTTTTATGGCTTTACTGGTCTTACAACATCCTCCTTTATTTTTGTTATGGGATTCATCAACTACAGAAACTGGACTCTACCGAGGAGGCCATTGAGCATAACTTAGTGAGAACGGGATACGAAAATGTAAGGGCGCCAAGGATATATTTAGAGAGTTCAAAGACGAGTTGCTTCCAGTGGTTATTGAACTTGGCGGCTTGGCCATGACCTATGTGTTCATAGTGGTTGTTCTGTTGATCCGAGTCACATGAAACATATGATTCGGGGAGTGAAAACCAATTAGCTAGTATGAGGTTTATATAGCACTTGACATTCTCTATGTTATATAATTCAGTTGTTACATTAATAAAAAACCAAGCTAGTTAGTTTCTTGATTTCCTTGATTTCACCGTTTCTACCAACTTAACCAAGCTAAACCGATACACATTGATAGGTGGCTGGTAGGGGTCTGGCAAATTAGCCAGAACCGAGCTACACCAAAATTGATCGAATACATGAAATACAATTTATATAGTCAAAATATTAATTATATTTAAACTTAAAATAATTTAATTATATAAAAATAATTTAAATTTTTATAAAACAATCCAAAATATTTAAAAAAACTCAATTATTTGAAATTACTCTAAATTATTTAAATATTTTTATTCAAAATGATATAACTACCTAAAAAATTTATTTTGAATTAGTTGATATTTTACTCGATGATACTATCCAAAAATGTGAACTAAACTGAAATTAACCTAAGTTTTTTTTGATATTATAAGATTTTCTAAAATGTTCGCTCTTATTAAGAATTTAATAAATATTTATAATTTAAATTTTCTTTTACTTTATTAATGCACTTTTCAATAGTTTTTCACCAATAAAATTTAATCAATTCAAATAATTTCATTTAATGTTTTTTTAAAGTATAAAAAAATACTTTAAACATATTAAACATATATAAAATCTATTTTTATGGAACAAGTAAAAAATTTAAAACATCTTACTTTTAGAAACAAGGGAGTATATGAACCGATCAGATCGATTTTTTCGGTTATTATTCGAACTATTCGAGATTCAAAATAACCGAACCAAATATTCTTGTTTCCGAAATTTATATTGACTTCCGGTTTGGATAGAAATTGAGTTTCCGGTACGGATCTGTGCAATTCATTTGTTTTTAAAACCCTATTGAAAGAAGGCCGAACCCAAAACCCTGCAGAAGAGAGAATCCATTCCCTTGTAACCGCCATGGTTTTCGCTTCATGCATTCGCAGGTCAGCTTCTCCTTTAGCTTCCGTGTGTGGTCGTGTCGCTCGGTCCCAGGCCATCTCTGCCGCCGTCGTCGTTAACCGCTCGTCCCTTGTTCCCAACCCATCTTCTCTGCTTCGTCCTTTCGTATCTCGTGGCTTCCTCTATTCGACGGATACTAATGACCGGTTAAAGTCCGATCAGACGCTTATCCAAGTGATTGACGCCGAGATCAAAGACGCTTTCGATGCTGATGTGGTAAACAAAACCCCATTTCATTTTAGCTTACTCGAGAAGATTAGAATAGAAGAGTATTGCTGTTTGGGTTAAGGGTTTTGATTAAAGTCCATAAAGTTTCCAACTTTATGATCAAAGCATTGGTTTCATGAATTGGGTTCAGGGTTTGATCAAGTTCCATAAAGTTTCATGAATTGGGTTTTTGTTTGATTAAGTTCCATAAAGTTTCCAACTTTTTGATCAAAGCTTTAGTTTCATGTATTTGGTTTTTGTTTGATCGAATTCCATAAAGTTTCAAACTTTTTGATCATAGCATTGGTTTCATGAATTGGGTTTTTGTTCAAGTTTCATAAAGTTTCAAACTTTTTGATTATAGCATTGGTTTCATGAATTTGGGTTTTTGTTTAAGTTTCATAAAGTTTCAAACTTTTTGATCATAGCATTGGTTACATGAATTGGGTTTTTGTTCAAGTTTCATAAAGTTTCAAACTTTTTGATCATAGCATTGGTTTCATGAATTGGGTTTTTGTTTAAGTTTCATAAAGTTTCAAACTTTTTGATTAAGCATTGGTTTCATGAATTGGGTTTTTGTTCAAGTTTCATAAAGTTTCAAACTTTTTGATTATAGCATTGGTTTCATGAATTGGGTTTTTGTTTAAATCTATTGCACCAATTATTCATAGCATTGGTTTCATGTGTTGGGTTTTTCTGATTATGTGTGTTCTTTATGCAGCAGGGTGAAGACGAGACACCAGGTTCTGGTGACTTTCCTTTTAAGATTGAAGATAATCCTGGTCACAGAACTGTAACGTTGACTAGAGAGTACAATGGAGAGCAGATTAGAGTAGAAGTAAGTATGCCTGGTTCCATGGATGAACATGAAGATGGTATGGATGACAATGAAGATGGTGATGAGAAAGTTAACGAGACAAGCATTCCACTTGTTGTCACTGTGACTAAGAAGAGTGGTCTCAGCCTTGAGTTTAGCTGCACTGCTTTCCCTGATGCGATTGTCATTGATGGTTTGTCTGTGAACCATTCGGATAAGTCTTCTGAAGAAGAAGAAGAACAATTGACATATGATGGACCTGATTTTCAGTAAGTTAACATTTTCTTGTCACTACTATGATGACCAAAAACCTCAATTTTTTTTTTATTTCTTTTGGCTTTGCAGAGAGTTGGATGAGAACATGCGCAAGTCGTTCCACAAGTTTCTCGAGGCCAGAGGAATCAAACCAAGCGTGACGGATTTCATGCATGAGTACATGATGAAGAAAGATAGCAGAGAGTACTTGCTATGGTTGAAGAATCTCAAAAACTTCATCCAAGAATGAATCAAGATTGAAGACACCAAGAAGAGTAGTTTTTATGGTTGCAGTTGTGTACTAGTGACATCTAAGTTCTCAGTCTTTTGAAAGTGAAATTCGAATTTGAGCATTAACCTTCCTTTGGATGGAGAATGATAAAAAAAAAAAGACAGAAAGTTACATTGACTTATAACTTTTTTGACATGAAGAATAGCTAATAAACATTTTGCTATTATCAAAGAACATCAAGGTAGATGGATCTTATTTTGGTGCAACTCCACAAGAAACACTAAATCCTAATCAAACAAAAGAACTTCTGTGTAATAATATGACATTAGCAGAGCTAGAGCCCGTTCTCCACTGCCTCTGTCCTTTAGAATCCGTTCTCCACTGCCTCTGTCCTTTAGAACCCGTTCTCCACTGCCTATGTCCTTTTCAAGACAGGGAGGTCCTTATGTGTGTAAGCAACTCCTTTGTCTCCATCCACAACTTGTCCTTCTCCTCTCATTATCCTGCGCCATTCACCACCATTAATATTCAATCCTCAATAGAGTTTCTAAGAAGTGAATGAACAGAGGAAAGACAAAAGAAGTTCAATGGTGGTACCATCTGGTTGTCAATAATCCTTCTACTCCAACTGGACCACGGGCGTGTATTCTGCTTGTGCTTATCCCCACCTACACATAAAAACAAGCCACATTAGCCATTCATTCATTCACAGTTCATTATTCATTTGGTTCTGTCGTACCTCAGCACCAAGTCCAAATCTAAAACCATCACAGAATCTTGTGCTTGCATTGTGGAAAACAGCCGCACTGTCATAATGTTAAAAGAGTTTAGTTTCCAATTTATTCAACCACAAACATTCTATGGACTGTAGGATTAAACAACACAAGCTATTATTACCTGTCCACTTGGCGGAGGAATATGTCTGCGACTTCACTATCTTCTGTCACTATGCAATCAGTGTGTGCACTGCTCTCACGAGACAAGACAAGACAAAAGAAGTAAGTGACCAAACTAGTGTTCCAGCACATGCAAAGAATACAGTTTACTGTGAAAGACTTTGTGATATAAAATTTGGATTCAACAATAATTTTTACCTCCCATGATTGTGGATATGATCTATAGCACCATGTACGTCTTCTACAATTTCAACAGTGCATGCCTTGGCACTGTACTCGTGATGAAATGATTGTGTTTCCGGAATGTTCAGTTTACCACTTGCTCTTGGACCACCATACAAAGTGACACCTACAAGTTAAAACAAATGTCTCTAATGAAGCTAACCAACAAACTAAATCTTATCTTATTTTTAGTACTTATGGTTTTTCAAACTCATAGTTCATGGTTAAAGACAAACAAACTACTATTCTTACCACTGGCTTGCAGAGCATGTATAAGCTCGTTGAGCACACCATTATTCTCTAGATCCTTATGTACAAGAAGAGTTTCCTGTTAGGACAAGATAAAAACAGAAGACGAGGTGAGACAAGAAGTTCTAAGTGAACATTACTGAAAAAGGTAAAGAGTCTCTAACCATTGCGTTACAGGCTGCTGGATAATCTAACTTTGCATCTGAAACTACACGCTTTGCCATGTCCAGATTACAAGATTTGTCGACATATACATGACATATACCATCTGCAAACACCAAAAAAAAGTAAGCAGTGTTCTCATTAGACCAGTCCAGAATATGAACTTAATGGAAGTGAACTTATAAAAGGTACCAGCGTGCCCTAGCACTGGGATTTTAGTTGAGTTTTTTATCTGAGAAACAAGCTTGTTGCTGCCTCTTGGGATCACAAGATCAATAACATCATCAAGCTGTATACAAATGCAAATGGTAAGTTCTAGATTAAGTAAAAAGAGCTAATCACTTCTGGTGACCTCCCCATTCATGTATTTATACCTTGAGCAAATCAGGAATCTCATCTCTCGAAGTCACAAGTCCTATGAGTTTACCTCCAACAGTCTTTGGAATTGCATCAGTGATCACCTATAGTTTTTTCCATGATTTCAAACATTTTGAGAACCAAGATGATGACTAGTATTGACTACTATGGAGTTCACTCCAATCTATGAATATGAGGTTGATGTACCTTATGTAAGATAGCATTTGATCGACGAGCTTCTTTTCCACCCTTCAGCAGAAGACCATTTCCACTCCGGATAGCAAGTGAAGCTATCTGTTTGATTCATTGATAGTGTTTGGTGATCAGAGTTTACATCTAAGAGTATAAAGGACAATGTCCAGTGACATACCTGAACAAGTGCATCAGGACGAGACTCAAAAACAATCAGAAGAACACCTAGTGGTGATGATGTCTTCTCTAAAACAAGACCATCTGCAATCTGTTATACAAAAAATTGTCAGGAAACATTTGAATTTGAAAGAAAAAAAATTGCATGTTAATAGGAGGGTTGGATCTTCCATCATTTCAGGTTACCTCGGTTTTTGCTAAAACACGGCCGATTGGATCTTCCATTTCAGCTAGCTGGCGAATAGAAGCTGCAAGGCTTGAGATCTATCAAGCACCCGAAACAAACAATGTAAATAATTGGTGCAATAGATTTAATCACACAGTGAATACAGTCTTACCTTCCCAGGCTTCATAACTAAGCGAGCTACCAAGGACTCCTCATATCCAGCTTGTTGTGCTACAGCAACATCTAAATCATTCTCAGCTTTAATTATTTTCTCATTTGCTTCAAGGGCGTTAGCAATATCGAGTAGAATGTTTTTCCTCTCTTCTGACGACAAGGCCTGTTAAAGCAAATTGCAAACAAGTCAATATCTGAACTAACAATTTGAGTACGGTGGCATAAAAGTCCTAACGTTACCTGAAGCTTTCTTGAACTCTCCCTTGCAGCAACTGCCATGTCACGGGAAGTAGTATCTACAACCGGAGCCCACAAATGAGCATCTTGGTGGAATAGAGTACCAACGCGCAGTCCATTAAGGACTTTAGCTATATTATCAGCTGCAAAGCCACTTCAAACCAAAAAAAAAAAAAAAGCAAGAAAAGTATCACTCTTCCATCCAACACTATATGCTAGCTTAGGCATGGACACAATATCCCGAACCAAGAAACCACACCGTACCGAATAAACCGAACCGAATTTATAACTGAGTGGTTCCTATATCTCTTGAACCGAAAAAACGAATGAGTATCCTATATACCTAAAAGTGTTAATTATATTTAATTTCTAAGTAACAAAATCCTAAAAATACTATTTATAAACCAAATTATCCGAAAAATATAATTAACAGAATATTTTTCATCCAAAATATTAAAATTATCCGAATTACCCAACATTTTCATTTTTATCCGAACAATCCAAATTACTAGCTTATTGATTAGTCTCTGACTCCCTTCTAGATTCAGATATTTAGGGGAACAAGCTGATGCTAAGAACTTATGAGTACCGAAGGGCCTTTTACCTGGTAATGATAACAGGAATGCCACCATAAGCAGCACTAACAGCAGCTTTAACTTTTGCAGTCATACCCCCTCGTCCTAATTTGGACTTTTCCCCGAAGGTGATCTCTTCCTGGTGCTTTTCTTTAATGTATGTGTGGATCAACGTTGAATTAGGATCGCTTGGAGGGCCAGTATAGAGACCCTCAACATCACTTAGAAGAACCAAAAGATCAGCTTTCAGCTCCAGTGACAGTAGAGCAGCTAAGCTGTCATTATCCCAAAATATACCAGTAGAATCCTGCATAGGTAACAAAAGAAAGGCAGTGAATTAGTAACGCTTATAACCAAAAAGAAAGGCAGTGAACAAACCTTGTAAGGGGCTTTTCGAGTGCTTATAGCATCATTCTCGTTGAAAACTGGAATAACCCTCATCTTCATCATGGCTTTAACCGTTTCACTAAGTTGCTTTCTGAAATCCTTATCTCTAAAATCCTTATCAGTCACCAGCATTTGAGCCACCGTCACATCCAACTACCAAAAGAGGAAGCAACACCATTAGTACTCAAAATGCTTGCCAATAATCAAGAAATTAGAAGAGGAAAATCACATCACATCACCTGGTCGAACATAGTCTCATAGTAAGCCATGAGGCTGCTCTGTCCAACAGCAGCACAAGCCTTCCCATCAAGTTCATTCTGTGGCTTCTGAAGGTCTGCAAAGCTGGAGTCCATATAGAATAAAAAGATTCAGAACAAAACAAAACAGAACAAGAAATATAACAGTTATTCCCAATGCCCCTGAGACATAATTTGAAAAGGGATGTTTCCATGACAAAACCTGCTGTTGACTAATTGTCTGTAACGAAGCCTTTGACGACCAAGACCAACCGCACCAGATGACACCAAAATGACCTCAAATCCGTCCGAGTTTAATTCCGCTAGCTGCCATTAAAATTATTTAAACAAGTTAATAGATGATTAATGTATAGCTTTAATCAAGAACGTGTATTTGATGTTAGGATTCAAATCAAGAAACCTGCTCGCAGATAGCTCCTAAGCGGCCAAGAGCCAATCTTCCATCTTTCCCAGTAACAACTGCAGTCCCAACCTGTCAACAAAAAAACCACTCTGTGTGATCAAAGGCAACAAAAAAGTTTCAATCTTTAAGAAAATAAAAGAACAAACTTTTAATGTTTTCCACATTTTTGCCCAGATTCATATCGAACCACCATAAAAGTCAAACCCGTAAAAGAGAGAGAGAGAGATGGGAACCTTGACGACGATACGCTTAACGTTCTTGGTGAAAGCGCGGGAACGATCGGTCTCCGCCATATTAGCGCGAGTCAACTCGGTCGGACGTGAGGAGAGGAATGTGGTATAATCCGGTGAGGAGGAGTATCACAAGTGGGATGGGAAGGGAGCAAATGGGGTTTTTAAAGGTAAAGAGCGTCAGCCAAATACTGTATGTGAAAAATAGTTAAAACAAACAAACCCTTGTGTTTTCTCACAAATTAAGTGATGATACTCAAGTTTTATAACTGAATATTAAACCAGTTTTATATTCAGAAATTAAGTTAATTAATTTACAAATTAGGGTTAGCTTCCTACACTAATGGGGATATTTTATAAATAACTTTTTTTGTAATCATATTTGTTATTTCTATAAACTTGATTAGTTTTATATTTGTTTTTTGGTCCTTCGGTAAAACTATAAATCAGTGGCGGATGTACTTGTAACAAAGAGGTGGCAAGTGTCTCCACTCAAAATCTTACAATCCGTGTTATTTTTTTAAGCTTTAGATTATTGCCACATGACAAATACTTTTTTTTTGCCCCAATCGATTTTAAATTTCAAATTATAACCAAAAGAAAATTTTCACATATTTAATTCTATGAAATCCATTAATAATAATTTCTTCTTTTACAAAAAAAATTAGACATTTAGACCTTATAACTTAATTTTATAATGCAAAAGTCTCATATTTCTTATAAAATGTTTTTTTGCCCCTAATCCTAAATTTTTCTGCATCAACCCCTGCTCCAGTTTTGGAAGTTGTATGCATGACTAGTGTTATATATTTGATAACAAATGGTCCTTACCACCATGCAATTTAAAACAAATGTAATTAGACAATGGGAAAATATGTACAAGTGTAAATTTCTCTTTATTTATTTACTCACTGATAAAACAAATCTTTAATTCCCGTAGAGTAATGGTATGTGTCACCAATTTCATGAGTTGAAAAATATCTTGTTGTAAATAATTTTAATTTTATGCTTTATTTGTTTAAAAAAAAACTAAATCGATGCCAGTTTCAGTGTGGCCGCATTTTGTATTAAGTTCTTTCGAAAAATTTCACAATAAAATTCTATAAATTAATATTTTATAAGTTAATAAGTATCTAATATAATAAATTTATATATTTCTAAGTTGGTTTTATTCAAAATAATATAAACTGACAAAATAATGCAATTTTTAAATTTATATGTAAATATAATGGCTAAATATATTCCTAAATCTGTTTATTTGTTTTGATATTTAATGATATTTTGCATGAACTAATAACTAGTAACTTATAAATTAATAAAGTATAAGTTTAATATTACTTTACAAAAAGATACTGTGGTTATGTAGTTGTGAAATCGGGAATTTGTATTGAGAACAAATGGTAGTTACTAGTTAGTAACATGTTCTGTTGTCATATTGTAAAATTGTGATAATTTAGAAATTCTTTTGTCTTTTTCTTCTGAATTTACGGTTTCTAATGTCTAAAAAAATAAACGTAGGTATGCGTTATACACGTTTTTAGCTAAGTCCCGAACCACCTGGCGCCACGTCATGGGGATCTCACATCCTGATCCACATTGATGACGTGGTGATCGTGCAGAGTAAAAGAGTTAGGGTATGGCGCAGCGGATCAGCTCAAGACTGGTGGGTGTATTTTATCGATTTATAACCTGGAGGCTGAGAGAGCACCGTGAACGTGAACTACACAAAGAGAGGACAACAAGTCAGTCTTACTTGGCAATACCTCATGAAACAATTAAAATTTCATAATTCATACGCATCGCCACAACATCATCATTCATCATCATATGATTTGTTATCGTTAAAGTACAAAATTCAAATGATTTTGACATAGTCATATGTGATATTTTATATGTTTGCTATTCAAGGAAAAGAGAAGTTATAAGAATATAACCCAAGAAAGCATTAAGAACATAAGAGCAACATTATTAGGAGCATCTAATCGAAGTTTTCAAAGGACAATAAATTATGATGAGATATTATAAATTAGTGTTGGAGTATCTCAAAATAACCCCATCCCAAGCTATATCACTGGACATGCTCTAACAATCGCCCGTTTCCAGAATAAAAAAATATATTGTCTCTAGTCCTAAATCCATTACCATGTCGTGCCACAACACACGAATACGGCTGAATCTTGTATTCGATATATATGTATACTTAACTTTTGCTCGATATAGTAAAATGTCTTTAGTAACTTAGGGCATTTTACCCGGCTGGCCACACAGATATAGGCTATTACTTTCGGTTCATTTGAATGTTTAGGAAAGGATCTATCCGTAGGTTGTACCCGGCTGGCCACACAGATATAGGCTATTACTTTCGGTTCATTTGAATGTTTAGGAAAGGATCTATCCGTAGGTTGTACCTCCATCCGGAGGTTAGATATGTATCTTTAATAGATTTGGGTTTAACCATTTTTGTTACAAAAAAACTTAGGGTATTTACCAAATTTTATCAAAAAAAAACCTTAGGACGTTTACCATTCATTTAGTATTAATTTAGTGAGAACGTATTTTTATTACTACTTTACTAGTGTATCTAGGAATAAATGAATGGTAAGGAAAATAAATTATTTTAGTTTATTCAAATTTAAAATGAAAAAGGTATATTCAAATTTATTAATTAAAAGTTATTTTCATCTAAAAAATAAATACGTTAAACACATGGAAAGCTATAATTGTAGCTAAAAAAATCACGCGTCTGTGGACAGATGGTTAAGGCGTTCCATAAATTCTCAAAAGATCTGAATTCGAATCCGCACCACATCAGATTTCTACATATGTGGCCACCAGAGTTTTTCATATTCCATCTCCGAGAAATAGTTTACCATTTTTTTTTAATTGTAGCTCAAATTTGATCGCGCTAGAAGCTTAGAGCCAGCCATAAGATATATAGTTTATGTTATGTATACGCCAATGGTCGGTTCTCTTGTCAACTATCGATACACACGTCTATCAAACTCCAATTCTGTTCAATCTCTATCACCTTTTTTAATCCGGTTAGCTATTTCACACGGCAGTAAACTACTACAAATATAGATATACCCTCCATTAAAATAGTGATTAAAAAAAAAAACTTCTTCTGCTACAATTCATCTTTTCCACCAAATGCAAGAATATGCCATAAAAGTGATACCAACATTTATTGTGACGACGGCTCCTATGCCGTTCAAAAGTTTTAGATTGTAAAATTGTATATATAGACAAAAACAATTCTTCTCTTTTTTTCTTATTTTCGTGTTTTAGGGTGATTGGTAAGTGCTATGAGTATTTTAGACCATCATTAGTAATTTAGTCTCTTTACCAATGTCTCTGGAAAAAAATATATTAGTATTTTAAAATAAAATGATCTATACTATTATATTAAAATAGAAATCATGATTTCTTTCATGTGTGATATTTTTATTTGGACCATCCTTAGAAAATTTATTAAATTTTGCATAACTTAATTATAATATTTTTAATATCTTTATATTTATTTGAAATACTAATAAATATCTTACAGAAATGTCTAACAAAATCTTTCAAATATCTTTTAAAATTTTTTAAAATATATTTTCGAAATTAGTTAATTAAAATTTTAATTATCACAAAGTACAATTAGAAACTAAATTTTAGTTTAGTTTTGATTGTAAAAAAAATAATTTTAACAGTATTTTAATGATAATAAAAAAATAAAATTATTTAATTTTCAAAATTAAATTTAAGAAGAATTTTAAAAGATATTTTTAAAAATAAATATTCATTTCTATTTCTAATTTAAAATAAAAACTCTTATCTATTTAGCACAAAAATTACGACTTATTTCATATGTGATTTTTTAATTTAGACCACTTAGAAATCACACCTTTAAATGTTTTTACCATGTAATACAACTAATTTACATCTCATAGATGAAATATTTGATATTTATTCATATCGTTATATTTATTCATATTGTATACATAAAACTTTATTATTATTATAACGTCTGTGTATTCCACTAAGTTAAAAACACAATTTGGTTTGTTATTTAAACAGCTATATTAAATTGGTTTAATTTATAACTATATACCAAATTTTCTATTTTGTAGGTTCAACTTAATTTAGTTTCCACATATATTTCAAATTTAGAAATGAACAAAATTATGTATAGCAGTATCGTTATATATATGGTTGTTGATTCATGGGATAACAAGTTGTAGGCTTGTAAATGTCCATAGGATGGTTTTTACTTTTTACCCATAGCCGAAAATGTTTTAAAAGAGGAGAGATTTCATCGGTGCAGTTTGATTTCTCAATTGTTAAAAAGTTAGAATATAATAGAAAAGATGAAAGAGCTTCGATTCCAAATTTGGAAAAGTCGAGTTCCATCACGTTCGGAGCCTTTAACTATACAAGCAAACAAGAAGTTACATTCATCCCATCTTTTTCTTTTAGTTCTTCACACAAACCAAGAAAATTCGTCGACGCATAGATATTTTCCAACGTGAGTACTCCCACTGTTTTAAAACATAAGATGTTTTAGCCAAAACCACAAAAAAAAAATTTAATTTTGTCAAGAAATATAAATTAAATAACTCAACTAAATATAAAAAAAAATCTATAAACTGTAATTGCCTAGTTGGTTACACAATTTTTAACAAAATTTAAATACATCTAAAATATAAAAATTTATATTTCAAAACATCAACAATGGCTTAAAACATGTTATATTCAGAAACAGAGAGAATCTTTTTTTTTTTACTCCTGGTGATGCAGTAAACAAAATAGTTATATTACACCATCAACAGTGTTTGCTGTGAATGATCATTAATTTTCAAGTGTAAAATCCTTAATATCTTCATGAACACACTTTCACTTTCCATACCATTTGCAGCTATGACCATATGTATGTGAAGAAAAACGCTATACCGGTTTGACATGCACCTTTTAATATGTTAGTCTATATATAAATATTTACAGATGATGTCAAAAGAAATATTTACAGATATGACTGGCTCGAACAAATCTATATATAATAAACGTTTGATTGCAGGAAATGGGAAAGCATCTGGATTCAACCCCAATAGAAAAAACGGCTAGTTTCTCTCTCATCAGGTGCGATAGGAAAGGCGATTTACAAACCAAACAGTGTCTCCGATACCAGCGGCTCACCGGCGTCTCATCAGACGTCGGCTGCTAAGTCAACTGTCTGCTTCTTCTCCCCCGAAGCAGATGAAGAAGAAAAAACCCAAGAATTCTCCGGCGAAATCTAGGTCTTCCCTGCCGGCGAAATCCACACTTGAGAAGTCAAAGGATGTAGATCTCCCTTTAGCCTTCGAGGTTGTTTCCGATGCCCAAATCGGCTCTCAAGCTGACACGGTTGCTCAACAATCCTCAGTCGCCGCAGATCTACCCTCCTCTGAACAATCTTCACCACCATCGAACAAGACAGTGATCGTCGATCCTACGGGAGATCCATCTCTAGCTCAAATTGCAGACCCGTTCGCTCAATTTGAGTCTAATCGTGTTGATTCAACCCAAATAGTACTGGAAACAGAGACCGGAAAGGCAACGAACTGCAACATCAAGACTGCCCTTCAAACTTCTCTTCCAATAGCCAATGCTGATGCTAAGATAAACTCTTTAAGCTCGCAAACGGCTGATGAAACGCTTATCTCCACAACTCCATCGAGTGAGGAAGATTTAACCGGTATGGATGGCTCTGCTGTCATCAAAGCTAAAGCTGCTCTGGACCCTACACAACAGGAAGGGAACACGAGCCAAACTGATGCAGTAAAACGCGTCGAGACTGCTGAAGGTGACATAAACACCCCATCTCCACCAGTCAATGTGGTGAAACAACCCACAGTCACTGCCAACCCCTCCACAGATAACTGGTGCGATCACGCTAAAGGATTAGGAAAGAGGTTATCAAAGAAGGGTGAAGCCTTCATTCTACCCTCGGGTGAAGCCTGTATCAAAATTCCCAATTCAGTGATCGAAAAAAACAGGAAGTCTTGGGAGCCATTTGTCTTGGGGCAGTTTTACTCGGATCCTCCCTCCCAAGGAACGCTGCACAACATTGTTAACGGAATTTGGAGCAAACACTACAGGGACATTGTGGTTTCAAAGATGGAAGGTTTTTCGTTTTTGTTTCGAATTCCAAATGCAGCGACAAGAAGCAGAGTTTTAAACCAGAGATTGTGGCAGATTGAAGGTCAGACTATGTTTGTGGATAAATGGGAACCGGGAATTGTCCCTACTAAGCCCGAGCTCACCTCAGCACCTATTTGGCTAGAGCTTAGAAAGGTACCATTCCAGTTCTTTAATGAGGATGGGCTGGAGAGAATCGCCGGTCTGGTGGGCCATCCCAAGTATCTCCACCCTGCGACTGCAAATAAAACGAACTTGGAGGTTGCAAAGGTCCTTACCATTATCGACCCAAGGAAGCCACTTCCCGAGGCCGTAAATGTCCAGTTTGATTCAGGAGAGATCAGTAGAGTTCTAGTGTCCAGCCCTTGGATGCCGCCTGTCTGTGGAATCTGTAAGGAGGTGGGCCATTGTACCAGGCGCTGTCCGTCAGCCCCTAAAGTGTGCAGTTTCTGTTCGTCCACCGCCCACGATTCCGCTAACTGCCCAAAGAAGCCGGGACAGGAAGCACGGGGTAGGAAGACCAGAAGAGGTAAGTCTAAGGAGAAGAAAAAATGGGTTGCGACTGGACCAGCTCAATCGGATCCTCAGAAGTCGGTTAACCGATCCTCAAGCCCCTCCTCTTCTCCTGCAATTGCTAAAGCGGGGGTTATTCAGGTAATAACGGCTGTTGGATCAAAGCTGGGTACGGAAAAAGATCAGGAGAAGGGAGAATCCAGTGTCAAGCCCTACTATCTGAGATCAGCAACACCAAGGAGTAACTCAGCTGCCTCTAGATCCTCTAACTCCAACGTCCAACCTGACTCTTCTGATGTGGAATCGTCGGAGTCTGAACTAGAGGAAGGTGAATTCAGCATTCTCGAACCGGATTTTGAATTGGTCAGGAACAAAAAGAAGTTTTCAGGTCTGAAAGGAAACCGGGGCAGGAGCTCCAAAACCCACTAATTTTTATGTCGACAGACATTTTTTGCTGGAATGTACGCGGGATGAATAAATTCAGTCACCGTATCGGATTAAGTAAATGGTCTAGGAAAAATTCCCCACTTTTTGGCGGCATTCTTGAGACTCACGTCAAGCAACTCAAGATGAATAAATTTGTGTCGCAGCTTTTCCCGGGTTGGTCTGCTCATCACAATTACGGCTTCTCTCCTTTGGGTAAAATCTGGATTGTTTGGCACCCTTCTCTACTTGTCTCCATAATCTCGGAGTCTTGCCAGATGATCACGGCCGAAATCACTTGGCCCTCCGTCCAGACCAAGATTTACATCTCTACGGTTTATGCGTCTAACGACGCTGAAGATCGTCTCACTCTTTGGTCTGAAATCACCTCCATGGCCTCTTCGTACGGGCTGGATAACAAACCTTGGTTGGTTATTGGTGACTTTAATCAAATTAGAGTCCCTTCTGAGCACTCCCTTCCTCCCACTCTGAACATGGACAAGAGGATGAGGGATTTCAATGACTGCCTTATGGAAGCAAACCTTGAGGATCTGAATTTCAGAGGCCCGACATTTACTTGGTGGAACAAGCGCAAGCTCGCTCCTGTAGCTAAAAAACTTGACAGAGGACTAGTAAATGAGGACTGGCTCATTGTGTTTCCGTCTTCAGTCCTTTTCTTCGGTAATCCAAATTTCTCTGACCACGCAGTTATGGCTATCACCCTGGAGCCTGAGAGGACTAGGATCAAAAAGCCATTCAGATTTTATAATTTTATGCTGCAAAACCCTGACTTCTTGGCTGTTGTTTGTGAGAACTGGTTTTCCTTCAACGTCGTCGGATCGGCAATGTACAGGGTCTCTTCAAAACTCAAGCTACTGAAGAAGGTTCTCAGAGACTTTAGCTTCCAGAACTATTCCGGTATTGAGAAGAAGACTGCCATTGCTCATGGAAAACTGCTGCAGGCCTAGTCGTCCATGCTTTCTGACCCTACTACGGCCAACGCTTCGATTGAGCTTCTAGCGTTGCAGGAATGGGAGGAACTCTCTACTGCTGAAACTGCTTTCTTTTTCCAGAGGTCTCACATAAATTGGCTTTCTGTCGGAGATGGAAACTCCAGGCTGTTTCATAGGTATGCAGCATCCAGACAGGCCATAAATCACATTCATTTTCTCACTTCGGAGTCGGGGGAACGAATTGATTCTCAATCAGGCATACAAGAGCTGTGCGTGGTCTACTTCTCAGACCTCCTTGGCGGCACGGTATCAGAGCCCATGTTTATACAGAGCGATCTTGACCTTCTCTTCGATTTCAGATGCTCCACACAACAGGCTACAAACTTTCAGAAACCCTTCTCGGCTGAGGATATCAAAGAAGCCTTTTTCACTCTGCCTAAGAATAAAACAGGTGGCCCGATGGTTATTCTGCTGAATTCTTTACTTCATCCTGGTCGGTGATTGGTCCTGAGGTTACGGAAGCAATCTTGGAATTCTTTAAGTCTGTTAGTCTTTTGAAGCAATGGAATGCTGCCAACTTAGTGCTTATACCCAAAAAGCTTAACGCGTCTCATCCTTCCGACTTTAGACCCATCTCCTGCCTCAACACGCTTTATAAAGTGATCTCAAAGCTACTTGCTTCAAGACTTAAGGAGATCCTGCCCTTAATGGTCTCTAAATCACAATCAGCGTTCCTCCCGGGGAGACTTCTTGCGGAAAATGTGCTTCTAGCAACAGATCTGGTCAACGGTTACAATACACAGAACCAGACTCCCCGAGGCATGCTAAAGGTGGACTTAAGGAAAGCATTCGATTGTGTCAGATGGGATTTCATCATCGCCTCTTTACGTGCGATTGCCATTCCGGAAGGTTACATCAGCCTCATCAAAGAATGCCTCTCCACAGCTTCTTTCTCTGTTTCAGTTAACGGAGCTTCGAGTGGCTTTTTCAAGAGTACTAAGGGTATCTGTCAGGGTGATCCGCTGTCGCCGTATCTATTTGTTCTGGCTATGGAGAGTTTATCCCGACTGCTTCTCTCTCGATATGAAATAGGCATTATTGGCTATCACCCGCGAACACAACAGCTGAAGATCTCTCACCTCATGTTTGCGGATGATGTAATGGTTTTCTTTGATGGAACGAGCAACAGTCTTCACGGTATAGCTGAATGCCTGGATGATTTTGCTTCCTGGTCTGGCTTACACATGAACACTCTAAAAACAGAGCTGTTTACTTCGGGATTAGAACAAAGGGAGTCTGATGCGATTGCTTGCTACGGTTTCCCCTCTGGTAACTTCCCCATCAGGTACCTTGGTTTGCCTCTCATGAGTCGTAAGCTTAAAATAGCTGAATATGCTCCCCTCATGACCAAGATTAACAGAAGTTTCCACTCGTGGTCTGCTAAACTGTTCTCGTTCGCGGGACGGCTTCAGCTACTGAAGACAGTAATTTTTGGCATGGTTAACTTCTGGATGTCGGCTTTCCTTCTCCCTAAGGGCTGTATCAAATCCATTGAATCTCTGTGCATCAGATTCTTATGGTCAGGAAACACGGATAAGAAAGGCATAGCCAAATTAGCTTGGACTACGGTTTGTCTACCCAAAATAGAAGGCGGACTTGGTCTGCGAAACTTATCTACCTGGAATCAAGTCTTATGCCTTAAATTCATTTGGATTTTGCTGTCTAAAACCCCATCGCTGTGGGCTGATTGGCACTGGAGTATTCACCTGCAAAATAAATCTTTTTGGGCGGTTGAAGTCTCTGTTAACGACTCTTGGGCATGGAAGAAGTTGCTGGATTTGAGACCCCTGGCGATTAACTTCTGCAAAGTCAAATTGGGCAACGGCAAAACAGCGAGCTTTTGGTACGATGTGTGGACTCCTTTGGGACAGCTAATTAACTATATTGGCCCCAATGGCCCAAGAGCTCTTCGAATAAGAAAGGATGCCAAGGTTGCGGATGCAATTATTGAAGGATCATGGACCTTACCTCACCCTAGATCGCAGAAGGAAGTTGCTCTACACTCTCATCTTACCACTCTCTCGCTGCCTCTAGCTATAGACATTGATGATGAATGTGAATGGATTGCTGGTGACTCTCCCCTTTGTTTTTTCAGGGCAAATACTACATGGGAGGTACTTCGGCCAAAAGAAGATGTAAAGCCATGGGTGGACGTGGTGTGGTTCAAAGGAGCGATACCAAAGAACTCTTTCACCATGTGGATAGCGAACTACGACAGACTTCCGACTCGGGCGCGTCTTGCTAGCTGGGGCATGCCAATCTCCCCTCTATGCTGCTTCTGCTCCTCCACCGAGGAAACCAGAGACCATCTTCTTCTGTCTTGCGATTATAGTCAGGATGTCTGGAGGGAAGTGTTTCTAAGATGCCAACCTCCTTCATCAGCAATAACAAATTGGGCAGAGCTCCTCTCTTGGATCAGAGCCCCCACCTCCACAAAGTTTTCCTTACTAAGGAAACTAGCGGCTCAAACTGTTATCTCTCACCTTTGGAAACAAAGGAACAACCTGCTTCATAATCAAACCTCTGTTCCTGCTGCCTCTGTTTTCCGAAACATTGACAGAGAACTAAGAAACATCATCTCAGCTAGGAGAACTAGGAAAACTTTCAATTCACTCATGGTATTGTGGCTGAGATAGGAATGACTTCATCGGCTGTCTAGTAGGTTATGTGTAAAGATCCATCTTGTTTTTTCTCTTTTTTGCCAAGATGACTTTGTCTTAGGTTTCTTGCTTATGTAAAACCTTTCTTCATTCTATGATATTTACAATTTAGCAAAAAAAAAAAAACGTTTGATTGCTCAAAAAAAAAAAAAAAAAAAACAAAACAAAACGTTTGATCTATCTAACACGTTAATTGTATTTAACTCTAACATGTAAGTTAAAATTACAACAAACTCGTTATTCGACTACATTACATGTAGTGGATGGATGTATTTTAAGTCTCTTGAAAGTGCAAATAGTTTTTAAACATTTTTAGTTTGCATGGTAACAAGACGAATAGAATAAGAAAATCTAAAAACATATTATAAAGTATGTGGCGTATTTAAGAAACCATGAAAAAAAATTCTAGATACTACGAGAGCCGGCTTAATAATATTGGGGGCCCTTGGGCAAATATTTTTTTGGGCCCAATAATTAATTAATTATAATATTATTACTAAAAAGAATATAGAAAATTTTAACAAATAAACTATAACTTATTAATTCTGTTTGTGTTTTAAAATTCTAAAACTAAGATAACTACGTCATTTAAGTACAAAAAAAAAAATCTGAACTCTTATTGTAATATAAGATAAAAACTATACATTTGGACCTTTTGTGACATTAAAATAGATTAGATTGTGGATGGGCTCTGGACGGATGCATTATTTTCCCTCCCCATAAAACCGGCCTGGATACTACAAATATAAAATATAACCAAATAAAATGAACTAGGTGATTTTTCCGTGCTCATGCACGGATACAAATATTTCTAAAGTAAATATACTGTAATAATTGATTGCTATTTACTTTAATTACACATATGATTTTATATATGTTATATCTAATCGATTTTGTTGTTTTTATAGTCAATTTAGTTATCATTTGGATAAATATATTAAAATTTTGATTAATTTCTTATTTGCATTTAGTTGGTTGTTGTCTTAGATATGTAAATATATTTTATGAAGATTATCTATAACTTAATATAGCTTTTGCGTAGAATGAAATAAAAAAATAAACTAAAGTGTATGATTCCAAATTAAATAAATTAATATAAAGATAATATTTTGAAGCATTTATATAAATTTTACAAAAGAACTAAATTGTAACTATTGGTTAATATTTTATTTTCATTTTTAATATGTTTTGAGCTGTCTTATGATTCATATTTATAAAATAAATCAATATTTTTATAAAGTTAAATATTTTTATCCTAGTTAAATCTATGATTTTAGATATAAGTTGTATTAGTCGAGTCACTTCTGTTGTGAGTATATTGAGTTACATATATTCTTTTAAATTTAAAATGAAGTATAATTATTTTTTATTATAATTAAGTCAAATGAAATCAATTTTATTTATCGTTTAAATACGTACGTACTTTCATAATATTTATCAAATTATATGTTGATGTTTTTTTTAAGATTAGAAAATAACACAATGCTCAATAGGAAATTACATGCATAAGTAGCTGATACATTTTTGGAAACTCATGAATACATATCAATATTTACAATAATTAAAATATTTTATAAATTCTAAATAAATTTATGCCTTCGATTTATTGAAATAAAACTAAAATTTATTTTAAATAATATTAAAAATCAAAATTCATATTTGCTTTGGTATTTTTGTTATGGTTATACTAAGTTCCACAAACATAAAAACATAAAATTTAAAAGCAAATTTAATACTAAAAAATAACTTTAATAATGATAAAATATAATGTATCTACCTCATTAAACTATTTTGTAACTATTTGTTCAAATGATGTTTATTTTTAAAATTTATTTTTAGTTTGTTTAATATCTCTTAAAAATATGCAGTAAACAAATTTTTGATCATTTATAAAATAATTGTTATATAAATAAATATAATTTATCGATATTTTTTTCAGTGATTGAAAGATATTATAGTCAACTAAATATATGAAAATAAATAAAACACTTCAATAATACTAATTATAAACTATTTTTAGTTAATTAAACATATATCAGTATGTTACTTAATTATTTTGTGTAATCATCTAAGAAAATAGATAGATATACAAAAATATTTCTATTACTTTGTATTTTTTTGTTTGAAATTATGTTTTAAGAGAAATAATATTTCTTTTACTAATATCAAGATTATCTTTGTAAATTGTTTTTAATGAAATCACATTATATACAAATTTATATTTTTTTCATCTAAGAAAATATAGATGTAAATATAGTATTTTATTTCTTCAAATGAATATTTTAAGTTATTAAAAAATATTTTTTTAAATGTAATATTACTATTTTGTGAACTTTCTCTTTTTTTTATGAAATCATATTATATATACATATATTTTCGTTTTTCAATAAGTTTTTTTTTTAACTTTATCAAAAAATTCCTTTTTTCTTTTATGTATATTTGTTTTTTGGAAAATTTTAAAAAGGAAACTAAATAAAAAATAAATAATCTCTACTAATAAAAGGGAGCTTTTGAGGCTCCATAGGGCGTCCACATCAGCGGAAATGTTTTTTCCCGAAAGATGACACGTGGCATAAAATATAGTTTTACATTTTAATATTACTTATTTTCGAAAATTGTAAAAAATATGTAAACATACAGCATAAAAAATGGAAAAACTACATTAAACATATGTAAGATTACTATTTTTCACTTAAAAAAAGACGGCTTATCTCCATAATATAACATTACCGTTTTATAAAAAAAAACAAAAAACATTATATATAATTTCAAAAATAATAATATATGTAAAACATACAACATAAAAATGGAAATACTACATTAAACATATGTAAGATTATCATTTTACATTTAAAAATAACAATAATATGTAAACATACAACATAAAAAAAATGGAAACTTTACATTAAACATATGTAAGATTACCATTATTCACTAAAAAAACGGTTTATCTTCATAATGTAACATTACCATTTTATAAAAAAACGAAAAAAATATAAATATAACTATTTGATTATTTGTCCAAGTTCTTCTATTAAACATTGCCGTTTTACATTAAAAATGGAAAAATACGTAAAGATTTAAATATCTATCTTAAAATATAAAATATAGACATTAACTAAATATAAAGTATAAGAAAGAGAAATACTCAATATAAAAAAATATATAATAAGTAAATATTATAAATATATAAATATACGAATTATATATACAATAATAAGTAAATGCACAATTTCAAAAAATGGAAAGAGTACATTAAATATTAAACATCTATCTTAAAATGTAAAATATAGATATTAAGTAAAGAGAAAGTATAAGAAAAAGAAATACACAACTTAAAAACAATGGAAAAAGTATATTAAGATTTAAACATCTATCTTAAAATATAAAATATAGATATTACGCAAATAGAAAGTACAAGAAAAGGAAATACACAATTAAAAAAATGGAAAAAGTACATTAATATTTAAACATCTATCTTAAAATGTAAATCAATCTTAAAATATAAATTTATTAGTAAATAGAAAGTATAAGAAATAGAAATACACAATATAAAGAAAAATAAATAATAAGTAAATATATAATATAATCCTGAAAGATGACACGTGGCATAAAATACAGTTTTACATTTTAATATTACTTATTTTCGAAAATTTATAAAAAATATGTAAACATACAGCATAAAAAAATTGAAAAACTACATTAAACATATGTAAGATTACTATTTTTCACTTAAAAAAAAGACGGTCTATCTCCATAATGTAACATTACCGTTTTATAAACAAAGCAAAAAACATTATATATAATTTCGAAAAATAATAAATATATGTAAAACATACAACATAAAAATGGAAATACTACATTAAACATATGTAAAATTACCATTTTACATTTTTATTTAAGAAAATAATATGTAAACATACAACAAAAAAAATTGAAAAACTACATTAAACATATGTAAGATTACCATTTTCACTAAACAAAAAGACGGCTTATCTCCATAATGTAACATTACTATTTTGTAAAAAAAATATTATATATAATTTCGAAAATAATAAATAATATGTAAACATACAATATAAAAATGGAAATACCACATTAAACATATGTAAAATTACCATTTTACATTTAAAAATAACAATAATATGTAAACATACAACATAAAAAAATAGAAAAACTACATTAAACATATGTAAGATTACCCTTGTTCACTAAAAAAACGGGTTATCTTCATAATGTAACATTACCATTTTATAAAAAAAAGAAAAAAAAACATAAATATAACTATTTGACTATTTGTCCAAGTTCTTCTATTAAACATTGCCGTTTTACATTAAAAATGGAAAAATACGTACAAATTTAAACATCTATCTTAAAATATAAAATATAGACATTAACTAAATATAAAGTATAAGAAAGAGAAATACTCAATATATAGAAAAATAAATAATAAGTAAATATTATAAATATATAAATATACGAATTATATATACAATAACAAGTAAATGCACAATTTTAAAAAAATGGAAAGAGTACATTAAATATTAAACATCTATCTTAAAATGTAAAATATAGATATTAAGTAAATAGAAAGTATAAGAAAAGGAAATACACAATTTTAAAAAATGGAAAAAGTACATTAGTATTTAAACATCTATCTTAAAATGTAAATCAATCTTAAGATATAAAATTATTAGCAAATAGAAAGTATAAGAAATAGAAATACACAATATAAAGAAAAATAAATAATAAGTAAATATATAATATAAGTAAATACCAAATTTAAAAAATGGTAAATTACATTAAGATTTAAAAATATATATTAAAATTTAAAATATAGATATTACGTAAATAAAAAGTATAACAAATGGAAATATACAATTTAGAAAAAATGGAAAACGTACATTAATATTTAAACATTTATCTTAAAATGTAAAATAGAGATATTAAGTAAATGAAAAGTACATGAAATGGAAATACATATACAGGAAAATAAATAATAAGTAAATAATGTAAATATATAATATATGAATTATATATGTAATAATAAGTAAATACACAATTTTTTTTAAAAATGGAAAAAGTTCATCAAGCATTAAACATCTATCTTAAAATGTAAAATATATAATATAAGTAAATACACAATTTAAAAAATGGAAAAAGTACATTAATATTTAAATATCTATTTTAAAATATAAAATATAGATATTACGTAAATAAAAATATAAGAAATGGAAATAAACATTTAAAAAAATGGAAAAAGTACATTAAGATTTAAGCATCTATCTTAAAATGTACTTCTATCTTAAAATGGTAGTAAATTAAATAAAAATGAAAATACCACATTAAACAAAAAAAAATGTATAGTTTTACATCAAGAAAGTCCCTATAAAACTCATTATTCCATCCACATCAACCTCACACTATTAAGGAAAATTTCAAAGCACTCGAGCAAACAAATGGTTTCACCATCAACTCTTGCCGTCCCAGAAACCTTTAATGACCTTGAATGAGATTTTTCTTATAACAACAAACTTTTTGTTAGGTGGATTCATTGTTGGGAAACCCGCAACTTCCAAAAGCTAAACTTATTCATGGGAATTGAATTGCTTTTCATAGACTCAAAGGTATTCTTACAAATTTAAATTAATCTAATCCATAATTTTATTGTTAATATTCATAATAACTCTTTCATGATCAAACCATTTCAGTTAATAACCATTCAAACATTTATCCTGAAACACTTCCTTCCTCGCCGAATCAGGTATTGGTTCATGTTGATTTAGTATTGTTTTTGGTTTACTAACTGGTTTAGGATGGTCCTATTGTAAATATAATTTAAGTTTGTTTAGCATATATTATGTTTAAAATAACTTAAATTAAATAATAATAATATTATGCTTAAAATATAATTTTAGAGAGTTTTCAAATATAGTTTACAGAACATTATAGGTGATGAATTTAATTTATTAAATTCGTTTATTACTTAAAACTAAGTTTTTTAAAAAACATACTGAGTTATAAATATCAATGATGGATTGGTGAGTATGACATGAAGACAAAAATATAAATATCTGATTTTCAAGATAAGAAATTCAGCTTTTATTCATATACTCAATATATAATATCTTAAATTATTTTTAAAAAATATACATAATTTTTATATATAGATTAATCTTCCAAACTTAAACTATTATATTATATATGAATAATGTTTTTAAATAAAAATAATTTCTGATTTAAAATAAAAATAAAAACAACAAATGGTTATTTTCAAATAATGGATGTAATTTACATTATACTATCATTTAACAAGTATTAGATACGTTTTGATATATCATTATTTTCTATTTCCAGAAAACAATAAATTGTTAAATATCAATATCATCTAGGTTAAGTATACGAACAACACAAATTCAAACATCACAAAAAATATTTACATAACCATTATAATACAATAATTTAATCAAAAAATACAATTAAAAAATATTAAAAAGAATAGTTATATACTTATTATTTGAAAATAAAATATATTTTTGCTAAAATTTTACTTACCTGGCCAAGGAGATCGACCATCTTTTTATGGATCGATCGAATGTTGAGCATATGGTCCATCCGAAAATACTATGCAGTTTAATAAAATCTCTAAAACATTTATTCCAACACTCAAAAGATAGTTTTGGTAAATATGATAACTAGATAGCCAATAAAATTACAAAAAAATATTTAAATAGTAAAAAATATGTTAATTTAACGTGTTAAAATTTAAAAATAAATTTTAATTATGACATGCATTTTAACATTTATATAAATATATATATCATAGCCTAAATATAAATAATTTAACAACTTAAATTAGAAAAAAATAAAAATCCCGGGCGTAGCCCGGGTTAATCCCTAGTAGTATTTTAAATGTAAGGTTTTTAATTCATTATGGTATTAGTGTAATCAACCATCGTGAGAGTTAACGTGAGAGCGACACACAGGAAATTAACTTTTCAAATAATATTATAGAGATTTTATATCTACAAAAACCAGGAAAAACAGTAATGAAAATAAAATGCAAGATTTTTGTCGAATGAATAATTTCCCCTATATATATAACATTAAAAACTGATATCCTTTTTTGTGTTGTTGGTATGTGTATATTTCTTAGGAATAAATCGAGATTGACCATCTCCAATAATATTTCTTTTGAAGAAAAACATCAAAAACTAAAAAAAATTTCTTTCTAATTGTATCTTTTAGAGAAAAATGAAGACATAAACAATAACACATTAATTTGAGATAATATTATTCATAACCACGTTTTAATTTTGAGTTTTAATTTACGTAATATTTATATTTTATATCAAATTTAAAAGATTAAATATTTGTGTTTTTACGTTAGTTAAATCATTAATATTTTAATTAATATAATTATAATTCATATAAATGATCATATATTTTATGAAAAACTAAATTTATATATGTGATAAAATTACAATTTGGTAAATTTTGTATGTTTTAAAACAAAATTATTAGTATAATTGAATAACAATTATTAATAATAAAATATTTTTGAAATATTGTTTTGAAGAAGAAACGAAGGAAACTACTAGAACAAATTTAAGCTTATTTTGATATAAGTGATTAAGTGAACTACTACAAAAGAAAGAAAAATGGACCTACCATTCGTGCAATGTCAATACAAGCAATCAAGCATTTGACAATACTGTTTCTGTGCAACTGTTGTTGATGACGATGGAACATTCAATGATGTCAAAGCTATCACCTACGGGTGATGATAACTGGTATCCACAATGTTTCGGCTTTGATAACAGATGTAGATTAGTTACTATGACAACACGGGAAGATGCTAAAAGACATGGTTCTCTTCATTTAGCACATGGAATCAAGTGCAAGTGAGGAACCCCACAGTGATAAGGAATGAGTTGATTTGGTTCCCACAAACCATACTTCGTTTTTATTCATCGTGTGGCTTGCATTCGAAACTGTCTTTCTATAGGTGATCACACATAAGCTTGGTGTGAGCACCAACAATGCCGTTCCAAAAACATGGCCATTTATAGCACCATGATGATCAAGTAGATAGGAAGAACAACTTAGTTGCAACATCTTTTGTATCTAACTCTATGCCATTAGATTTTGCAAACAATTCAAATTTTTTCGTATTGCAAATATTTTTTTATTGATAAATAAATTTAACATTTAAACAAAAAAAGTTGGCATTATTGAATGGAGACATACATTGTACATAATACATTTGAATTGTATATGTTTTTTTTTGAAACAAAATTGTATATGTTCATCATGTTTGAAAATTATCGAATATATGTTGGCTTAGCTGCTCACTTTCCCTCATTGTAATGATGGACTTATACCTTTTTTTTTTTGTTTATGGGCTTAGATTAACTTGTACGCTTTTATTTTCTTTTTAAACATGTACAATTTTTTTGGGAAAATCTTTTGCATCTTTCAAAAGAGAAGATTTTCCATGGCGCATAAGTTGACATTATAAATAAATTATAATGACCACACATATACAAGAGTTTAGCAAAATGCCCAAATAAAAGTTAAATTACAAGACCTAAAATTTACTAGACTAAAAGCTATGCCAGATAGAATCTCTAACATGCCAATATCAAATCTCAAACCCAATTATTCGATGTTTTTTTACTGTAATCATTGCTGTGAGAGTCATCGACCACTATTTGGAAACTCCTTACGTTTCTATACTTGTGTTTTTTTGGCTAAATGGTAAATATTCATTAATGAAAATGAAAGTGATAAAAGTTGTTTAAGTACAAAAAGGTGGAAAAAAGACTTACGTAACAATACATAAGGATTTAGATGTGTGAAACAAACATAATCCCAAAAATGATCTACAACCGCAAAAGCAGTTAGGAAATCCGACGACGCCAACTCGTACGAAACCTACTCTCCCGACGACGCTTCAAAGTACGAACTCTGGTCTCCCGACAATGTTCCGAGCACACCACAATTTACTCTTGGCACGAACTCAGCAGAGGCTGGTGGCACTAATCCTTAGCACGAACCCAACGAAGACACGAACCCATCGAAATACTAAGACACTAAGAGCAACACCAACGGTTAACAATTCTTCTGAGTTTCTTTAAGTAGTAAAATATTGTTTTTTAAATAAAATTTAGTTAGCCAATTAAATTAAATTTTCTTTTATAAAGATAAACCAATACAGAAGGGACAATTGGAAGGGAAGATTCAGAAGCGGTCCTAAAACATCTCTGCATAGAACTTTGACTGACTTTTTCCATTTTTTTTTCTTTAGTTTTTACTGGAAGAAACTGTAGTAGAAGTTGCTGTTGGAGCTGCTCTAACAACCTTGTTCCAACAGTGTATGAGTAATCTGTACCCAACACAAACTATGGCAAGAGAAAAATATGGGATGTATGGCAGCAGCACCATAACACCTTGCAACACTCAAAACTGCAGAGATACGAATAGAACACAACGACTAGAGTACTACAACGACAACTCGAATCCTGGGAAGTTACATTCTACACAAGCAGCCACCGAGACTTTACCAAACAAAAGACAAAATGGAATATAAAGCCACGACTTTCTCATCAACTAAGAACCATAAGCTGACAGAACCACCAAAGTCTGAAACCAACGACGGCAAGCAAGAGTTTTAGACCTAGGGCAGAGAAAAGCAAACCCGACAATGAACCTTCGCGAAACAATCAACCATGAGCGCAAGAGGGGAGATGCTGTGACCGGAGAAGGGAAGGTGGAAGGTAATGCAACTCGGATTCAGCCGGAGCCCTAGACGACTCTACGCCAGCACCAAAGAGCAGTTGGTCGGTGCAGCGACCAAGACTAAAGAACCGACACACGAGGGCTCTGCAACCTTGAAGCGCGCCGACGAGGTGAGTGACACGCCGAGTGCCACCTAAGAGAGACGACAGGAGGCTTCTCCGACGAGACGCCAAGCGGAGGAGGAAACTCACGCGCCGCCGCTCCATTCCGCCGGGATAAACGAAAGGTTTGAGCAGATGAAAGAACATATCCCGCGCTGAGGACCCTCCTGACGAAAGCACGCGCCACCGTAACGCAGAGAGGCGCCGTAGATATAAAACCGGGAAAATGTTGTGCGGACGCAACCTCTTCCCAGAAAGCCGACTGCTTTAACAGTTCCATCCCTGCGAACCTCGCGGAACTCCAACCCGTCGATCTCTTGAAGCAGCGAACTCTCATGAGCAAGTTTTGTCGGAGATGAAGAGGCCACGAGGAGCGAGATCACTTAGCATATCGGCCGGTGGGAGAGGGAGAGACAGACAACAAAGGAAAAAAACGTAGGATTTGAGAGGGAGGAGATGCGGAACGTCGATTTAGATGTTTTTCAGAGAAAAATGAGGAGAGAGAAAATCAGGTTCTCGTTCTATGCTTGTGTTTTTCCTTACACTTTTCATAAATGTGATAACAATAGACTACTTGAACATGCTATCAGGACATATTCGAGCATGAATGTATACATATATAAACTTCAAACATTAAATTATTTTCTATTTTTGGTGTGGCAGATCTTAGCTTACTGATCAATGAGAGTTACACTAAGTTTCCGTATACTAGATCTACCAAGTCTTGACTTCTTCCCTATAAGATTTGACTTCTTTGAACTTGAGAAAGTGGAACATTAAATCAATCAACGTTACCATTACGTCGGTTGCTTGGGCATTGCTATCCATGTATAGGGAATCAAGACAAGGAACATCCCCTATATATAATTCCATTTTCTGGGGCTGCATTTTATTGTCATATGATTAGCAGTATATAAGCTGATCAACATCATTATTTCATTAAAAAAAATTGATCATTATTTCACTAAAACAATTAGCCTATGGTGTATACGCTCGTAATCTTTATAGACTACTTTATGGTCCATCGACACAGCCTTTATTTGTGATTGAGTAATGGGTGTAATACAATACATATCACTATATCAGACCAAATTAATAGAAATATGAGTAAAAGCATAATAGAAATAGGAAATCCAGCTGAAATATACATCGGTAAGCAATTACATAGATTTATAGAACAAATATTGGGAAGAAAATTATATCCAGATTCGAACTCAATTCTTAAATTAAAGAAGACAAAGAACAAGTACCAATAAACCAATAGACGTAGGCTCTCCTATCTCTCTGTCTTCTCACAAAACCAAAAGTCTCCATCTTTGAAACCAGATCTCTTCTCCGACGCTGGTGGTCCTCTTAGCCGGCGTCTGAGGGCTCCTCTCCCTTCGTCCTTGTTCTCAGCTCCACTGCTCTCTCCTTGTCTCTCTCGGGCTTGCTATTGGTCCTCGGCTGGTGCGTTGAAGCTTCCTCATCTCTTGTGGAGATTCTAGCTCAGCTGTAGCCAGATCTAGTTCAATGGCGATGATTGGGGCTTGGGTCTGTTGGTAGAGTCGGTTTTGTGGAGGTCGGATTCTCTGGTTCGTGCTATGGCTCTCTCCGGTTATTTGAGCGGCACCGGAGCGGTGGGGAGGGAATCATTGTGGGTTGGCGTCGACTCTTTCTCTCGCTTGCTTCGATCTCTGGAGGTGGCTTCAGTTTTTCCGGATCTAGGGTTTGGCCTGAGGGTGACGGCGAGTGGAGCTCCGGTGAGGCTTCTTCTCTGCGGATATGTGGTGGTGGTGTGGCTTAGAGGCTGCTCTATAGGTCTGTGCCTTCTGGGTTTGGAGTTCTAGTCTCGGTTCTTGGTTCCCTCGTTGTGTGGTGGTGTGGTGGGCCAAATTGGCTCTGGCTTTTGGAGATCCTGCTGCGTGTTCTAAGTGATGGGCACGAGTCGGGAAGCATTGCTCGCTTGGAGTTGTCAACCGAGTTAGGTGACCTTCTGTGGCAGCTTGTGTCGAGCTCTTGACTACATCCGTATCTTGTTGGGCTTGTTCTTCTTAGGTCAGGCTCGGAGCGGTGGCGGCTCGCTTATCATTCTTTTCCGTAATAAATGTGTTGAGCTATCGACTGGTTGGTAGTTCAGCCTTTGAACCCGTCAGTAGTTTGTTCTTGGCAAGAGCACTCGAGACTGTGGATGACGTATACGCTTCTCTAGGGTCTTCATCTTTCTTGGTGGTTTCTCCGGAGGTTGTGTTCTCAATCAGTCTAGCGGCTCTTCTCGAGTCTCCGGTTAAATGGGTGTACACGGTCCCGGGTTGGTTGGTTGGAGGTAGCAATCTTCAATTGTCCTTTCCAAACGACGTCATCGCTGGTTTAGGACCTTCCTCGTGCTGCCGGGGCGATACTTCTTGGGTGAGCATGCGGGTTCGAGATTGTGATTCTTTGTGCAGGTCGTAGCTTATTAGATTCCAGAAGCTGTAAGAGCCGTGTGTTTCAAGGTTTGGGTCGCCTTTCTCTCCCGCAGCTCGCGGTAACCGGTTCCAGCTCAGCTCACGCCTGTTTCTCTGGTTCGTCATTACTCCGGTGCTGTCTCGTACTTAATCTCAGTCTCTGCCTCTTTCCTGTTGATCATTATTTGCTGGTTGGGTTCTTCTGTTTATTTTAAATTTCTGCATTTTTATTACTTCGTGAATCTCTATAACTTTTGTCAAAATTAAAAATCTGGTAATAATATCTAACATTTTACCAAAAAAAATAAAATATAATTGAAATAGAGAAACATAGTGATCCAAAAGAGCCTAATGCATTTTTCCTAATGGTGATCGATGTCCCATGCACCACCAACATTTCACAATATATAGTGTTCATAAAAAAAAAGGGTTATGATCCACATGATATCCATATATCTCTAACGATAAATGTAATCTCAGAACTCTATAAGAAAGAAAACTCACTTACACATGCTCCATTTTTCTAATTGCCAAAATACAAATCCTTAGTTGTATTCCATCTTCTATAAAACTCATATTCTCAAAACCAAATACAATAAATAATTGTTAGTAACTCCATCTTTTATCACACTAATTTTTCTTCCGAAAATCATATGTTCACCAAAATTAACCTCATGTTTCAACGTGTATTATATTTATAAGATCATCTCCAATGTATTTTACTATTTTCACTTTTAAAATAAAAAATCTTTATAATAGAAGTGAAATATATTCAAATATATTCTTCTAAAATAGTAATATTTAAATATGAAGTAATAAATAGAGAAATAATATAAAAAAATTTATTATAAAAAAGAAAATAGAGGTGGATTAAAGTAATTTTATATCTAAATGTTATTATATAGGTAAAAATGACAATGAGTCGGAGAAAATCTAAGTCCGAAATAGTTTGCACAATTAGATAATAGGCTTGTTCTTTTCACCGCCGCAGACGCAGCGCAGAATGACCAAAATTATAACTGACTTTTGCCCAAATATGCGGAGAACACCGCAGGCAACCGTACTTTCCACCATTAAAATCAGACGCAGCTCTCGTTTAGCTGTCGCTGTTTTACCCAGCGTCACGGAAAACACCGGCGGCACTTGCAAAAAGTAATCGCAGCGGCAACTCATTTGTTCTCCACCATATATTTTCGTGATTTTGATGTGTTAATTTTGAGACGCTGACGCAGCGTCTGCGGCCGTGAAAAGAACAAGCCTAATGTAGTCCCACTTTCAACTTACTTTTCCTCCAAGGCTTGAAACCCAAAAATAAAATAATTAATTTTGTTATTTTTTTCTCTTAAATAATTTTATTGACCTATTTAATAAGTGAAGGCTCCTTTAAATTAGGGCCAAAGCGGTGTCCAGAGCCGCCAGTGTTTAAAAGGGCAAAACCCTTTTCCTTCTCTTCTTCTTCCTCCAAAACCTTTTAACTCCATTTGTTGCCTCTTCTTCGCCGCTCTCTCTCTCCCTCTCGATTCATCCCTCTCCCAAGTAAGCTTCTTTGATCTGTTCCTGATCTGTTGTAAGAATCCTAGTTATTGAATTAAGGTTTCTTGTTTTTGATGATAAAGATTGCACCTTTGTCTTGTTCACACAGGTGTGTGTTAGCAAAGTTCCTACCTTTATCCACTCAATGGCCACTCGTAAGCTTTCTGCAGAGCCTTGCTTATACTAATTGTGTGTTACTCTTTGAGGGAAATGGCTTTAACAGGGTTTAATATGATGGCAGGTCTTCAGTTTGAGAACAACTGTGAAGTTGGTGTCTTTTCGAAGCTCACTAACGCCTATTGCTTAGTTGCTATTGGAGGCTCTGAGAACTTCTACAGGTATCCCTTTCTTTTTGCTTTGGACACATCTTTAAAGTTTCAGTTTGGTGTTTATGTTTGATGTCTTTGCAGTGCTTTTGAGTCGGAGTTAGCTGGTGTTATCCCTATCGTTAAGACCTCTATTGGAGGAACTAGGATTATTGGCCGTCTATGCGCTGGTTAGCCTTTTCTAATCTTCTTGATATTGTCCACTTGCGTACTTAAGATGGGGGTTTGTTTTTCTTTCTCGGTGTATATAGGAAACAAGAATGGGCTTCTTGTGCCTCATACAACTACTGACCAAGGTAACATCTTGTTGACATATATGTATAGAGATAGTAGTGTTTTTGCAACTTGTTAGAAGCATTTCCACTGTTTAAGTTCAGTTTATTATGGGACTTATAACTGAATATGCTTTTAGTAGTATGGTTCTGTGGTCTGTGTAGTATTGGTGAATCTCTTGGATTTTACTAATGGTTTCATTTTTTCTGACAGAGCTTCAACACTTGAGGAACAGTCTACCTGATCAAGTTGTGGTCCAGAGAATCGAGGAGCGTCTCTCTGCTCTTGGAAATTGCATTGCCTGCAATGACCATGTTGCTCTTGCTCACACCGATCTTGACAAGGTGAATATCTTTTGATGCTGTGGCAAAACATATATGCTGTTTACCAATTAAGCTTACAATAGTTTGCAGGGATAGTCTTATCTAAAATCCATTTGGAATCACCATGAGTTTTTTTTGTTTGTCAACATATACTTTTCACAAAAAGATCACATGCTCTCTTGCTATTACTGCATGTGTTTCAGATGATTTTATATCTTGGCATGTAAAATGGAGTTTCTGTACTTGTGCCGTTTGATTTGATGTCTGGTTTTTGTGTCCATTGACAGGAAACTGAGGAAATAATAGCGGATGTTCTCGGTGTTGAAGTATTCCGTCAGACAATTGCAGGCAACATTCTTGTAGGCAGCTACTGTGCCTTGTCTAATAGAGGTGGCATTGTAAGAGAGAACACAAAACACATCATCATCCCTTTGATTGAAACTAGCATTCGTCTCTTCACTTAAAAAATTGTCTTTATCCAATGGAATAGGTTCATCCTCACACCTCGGTGGAAGACTTGGACGAGCTCTCGACACTACTTCAAGTCCCTCTCGTTGCAGGAACTGTGAACCGTGGTAGTGAAGTTATAGGCGCGGGAATGACCGTTAATGATTGGACTTCTTTCTGCGGTTCGGACACAACTGCGACAGAGCTCTCTGTTATAGACAGCATCTTCAAGCTAAGGGAAGCCCAACCTAGCTCTATTGTCGACGAGATGAGGAAGTCTTTGATCGATACCTATGTTTAATTTTTGCTTTGTTTTGGATGAGACACAACAACAACAACATTCTCAAGTGTCAAATCTCTTAAAGTTTCATATCTTTTATGGTTTTTGTAGGCTCTGAATATTTATTTTACTGTTGCAAGAATAATTTTGTTTCTTCTCCCTTGTGTTTTATTATGTTGAATCTTTTTTTTTTATTGATCTAGTTCAACTGGGTCCATGGTTGGTTCATATTCCAGTGAGTTGTCAGCTTACAAGAACGCATTGGATGCACTGTTGTCTATGATCACATTCAAGCCATTTTGTTAATACTACCAACCAATCACACCGTCTGCTCAAGGTTCCAAAAATCACTTTACTTTTACTGTGTAATATCAAAACTTATGAGCTTTTTAATGGTCTCATGAATCTCTTGTGCCGCGGAACTATAAGAAAGGTGCAGACTTTGAAAGGCTCATCATGTGTACAATTTCCTGAGATTATACAATAAACATTTTAAAATTTGTGCATCTACGTGAAGGGACGTATCTATTCACATCTCCTGCCTTAATCGATTCCATGTCCGAGAGAGATTACGTCTGAACGGGTGAGCTTCTGAAATCATACGCACCATCACACTTGTATCCGAGGAAATGTTCAAAACAGTATTGCAGCACTGAGATTAGTCAGAAAAACTCTCTGTGTTCTGAAATGTAAGATGTTTTGGGTAGTACACATTTATTAAGAAAATTATTTTTTACCTAAAAAATATCATTAAAATTATAAACTAAAAACTACTCAACCAATTACAAAATAGAACTATTAAATTTGATTAGCTACACATTTTTTGATAAACTTAAAATGAGATGAGAACATCTTATATATTGGAACATAAAAATTATTCTAAACATCTTACATTTCAGAACATAGGGAGTATTATATTGTCCACTTTGAGTCTTAAAAATTCCTAACCGATTTTTGGGTCGGCCATTGGATTATATTAGCAGTAACATCAATTTCATAACATCAGTAGTCTCAACTCAGCATTCTCTGGTTTCTATGTTTGTTGATGCATAATTAGTGGACATGTTAATAATGCATTTGCGAAAACTGAATAAGGTCATTTCAACGCTCTCTGTTCTCGCCATGTTGTATGCATTCTTTTGTATCTAGCCAATTGATATGATCACCGTGACCTTCTCTAGCTGATTTCTCCCTTCAAGATTTTAACTGACATGTAAGGAGTTTATTATGGAATGCTTATACTCAATTCTTACTCCTGTCCCATTTGCTTGATTAAACACAAACTTAAAATAATGTCTTCTGGCCATATAATTTTGACATTCTGTGCCCCTACTAACCTCACTTCGGGTTTTATTATTCACGAAATGGTTTGGTGTTTATCCTAATGATACTAACCTCAGTGTAAATTTCAGAGTATTGATGCCTTCTGTTAAATGTGATATAACGTGTTCTGTTTCATATATGTATTTTTTTGGTTATATCCAGTGATTAGATTATTGCGAAATTAACACTCTACAGTTCTAGTTAATAGCCCAGCATCCGATGCTTACGTAACGTGGAAGTAAATGATCTGATATTTTACAGTAAACACTGCTCAAATGTAATGTCAACCAGTAACAAGTGATTATTATTGGTAGGGATGGACACTTTACCCGATATCCGAAGTGACACCCGAACTCGATCCGAAAAACCCGAATCGAAATCCGAACCGAAGTTGCAAAATACCCGAACGGGTATTGAATAAGGAGAGATTGGATACCCGAACCCGAATGGATATCCGAAGATAACCGAACATATGTATAATTAACCTTATATTTCTAGTTTACATCTCTCATTTTATATAAAATATTTATATTGATACTACACATACTTTAAGTTGATATGATATATATACAATTACGGAAAAATGATTTACTACTCACTTAAAATGCATGTCAAGTTTTTTATTTCAAAAATTAATTAAAAGTTACATCCAAAATTAAAAAAATAATAACCAAATTAATGTCTTTTTAGTTTTAAAATGTTATGTCCAAATCTATTAACCATTTAATCTATTAAAAATAAAAATATTAGTTAACTGAAAGTTATATTTTTAAATACAAGAAACTTGAGAAATGAAAATTTTAATTTTTTTTTCAAAATCCAAATATCCGAATCCGATCCGAAATAACCGAACCCGAACTAAAAATACCCGAACCCGACCCGAAGTACAGAAATACCCGAACGGGTTATATACCTCTATACCGAAATACCCAAAAATTCAAAATATCCGATCCGAACCCGAACGGATACCCGAACGCCACCCCTAATTATTGGTATATTGGTCCAACTTTCGAACTATAAAAAAAAGAGAGAATATTTGTTTAGCTTATATAAATCTTCTCCATATACCTTATATGTGGCTATGCTTCTCTATGTCAATATACAGATATGGTATCTTTTTCATGAACAATTCATCTTGTTAAATTATATAAGAATATTTTCTTTTGTACCTAGCTAGCAGTTTTATGATTACTGTAAATGTTAATAACTCACACCATATCAACTGTTTTTCTTTTTCTTCTTCTTCTACCAAGTCGTCCTAAATCTACAGATTGTAGTATTTTTAAAATGTGGTATTTTTGAGTAATTGCTCTTATATATGGTATCATTTTGTTTTCGTATTGTGTTGATTCCACAAAATGCAAGTAGCAAAGACAACAAAGAGAGTCAGCCCTCTGTTATTGATGAATCTTACATCACTATAGCGAATCTATCTTGACCTTATCGATCTTCTGGTCCTTTATATACTTATATTCTCCAGCACAATAAAAATTTACTGTCTTCTTTTGAGTTTCATTATATTGCATCAATTACCAGTAGTTTGGTATAAAATGTTGACCCGCTAGTTTTTTCCAAACCTCCATCTAAACGTTTTGTATGTTTTATGTCTTTTATTAATTTTTTATTTTATTTTTAATGTGAAAACGTCCTTTTTTTTGCTTTTTGTGTGTGTTTGTTGTTGTAAACTAAAAGCGTAAAAAAATATTTTATTTCCATCAAAGATACTGATTTGTTTTTATATTTCAGTGTTTTAAGTAGCAATGATTTCCAGCTGATACAATTCTAAAAGTTATACTGAAAACACAAGACATGTATTGTCTTCGAACGAGATAAAGTACTGCTTTAATGTAGTGGATATGTAACACTTACGAAAACTGTTTCAGTATTGAGACAACAACAAAATAAACAATACATATATAGAGATGACAGATGAATTATGAAATATTTTAAATATTTACAGTCATATATTTTTTTTTTTGAGAATTCGTATGATCAGGACAGTTTTTTTTGTTTTGAATGATTTTTTTTTTTTTTTTTTTTGACAGCAAAGAATTTACAGACTCATGTTGACTCTGTAAACCAAGTTGGTAACTCCGCATCCATGTGAACGACAAAGGACGATTGTTTCCTAGCATTGCGTGCTAAGCTATCCGCCCGAAGGTTCGCCGTCCGAGGAACATGAACGATGTCTGAGTTGAGGAAACTTCTTTTGAGAAGTTTGATATCTTCCAAATAGCTTTCGAATGCTGGCCATTCTTCTGGTTCTGAAACCATCTTCACCAATTGAGAACAATCCGTCGCAAACGTTACCTGTAACTGTCTTAAATTCTTCATACATTCCATTGCCCAAATCAAAGCCTCTACCTCCGAATGGAGGGGTGAAAGACATGCCCTTACATTCCTTGCCCCTAACAGACTATCAAACCCCTGTAAAGTACTATACCAACCTTGCCCTGAAAAAGAATCCTTATCTTTCCATGAACCATCTACGAAACACCATCGACCTTGTGTTGCTAGGGAGGAACTGGTCTGTACCGAAGGCTCCCTCGTAGGATCATTTCTCACCTGTGCTTCTGCCCAAAGTGATGATTTTTTTTTTTGTTCTAATGTCAAAGAATTTAATACAGTAGTTCCTTTGCAACAGACTACAATGTTCTAGAACGAAAAGTTATTTTGCAAATACTTTGGAAAGCATTTTGCATATTATCTGCCTTGAAAATATTCATTGACTTTAGTGTGGGCACGACAACATGTCACTCACGGAAATAATTTTGGAGGATTCCTACATCAATTGATGCGATTACCACTTCTAGTAGCGTATGTACAGCGTAACCTTTTGAAGAGTATTCTCCATATAAGAAAAATAAATACAAGACTACTCCAGCTTTACAAAAACACTTTAAGAACTGGAAAATACCTATGCCTAAAATAATAAATATGCTGAAAGTTTGAGCCAATTTCAATCAAACGATTTGTTGTTATGATCGATCGGTAGCACCCTCATAATACGATTAAAGTAAGAAATAAAATACACATAACTTATAGTGAGTGGTTCACTCTTAGCATAATTATTACGTCCATTTATCACCGTTGTGGACTAAATCCAAAAGTTCTTAAAAGTTAATTGTTCTCTCTTTTTCAATCTCTCGCTCTAATAAAATAGCGGAAGACAAAATAAAGATAGCAAACCAATACGAACATATATAAACCTAAATCTGAATAATTTTAAAAATGCTTAACTAGAAAGTTTCTACCGGATAACACCGGATTCGAGAGACTAAACTCCATAATATGTTTTCAGCCTATTTATCCCACTGACATTTTTCTAGGTAAACTATTTGTTCGGGCAAATAGACTTTTGCTGACATCGTCTAAGATTTTGGAAGAAATATTAGTTCACCAGAAATCTGGAATATCAGACTTTGAGTATTTGGATACTATGGAGAATATGGAAAAATAGAGAAACACTCTTATGTTTCAGAAATGTCAATTACACTGGAAAACCTCTTTAAAGTTGGCACGACAGGACAATGAAGAATGGAAAGCGGCACAAAAGTATGTTGCTAAGAATCATGTAGCAACACCAACCCAAGACATAAGAAGAAGCCATAGTTAAAGGACAAGACCTCTACATGGATGGACAAAATTCAACTACGACTAGACATTTATGTACAAAGACCGTAAGGGTAAAGTTGGATTGATTAAAAGATATGACGATGGAGTGTTTCAAGGAGCAGGGCAAGCAACAATTCATACAACGAATTCTGCTCTTGAGTGTGTGTTTCAAGGCTTAATATTATCAATGCAAACGCTTGGTAAAAAGGATATAGAATAGTGATTTTCTAAGGTAATTGCAAGTCATGGTGGATCTCATCACAAAGAAATAAATCAGTTTTGGAATGTACAACTACATAAGAGATGTTTGGCACTGGAGCAAAAAGTTTGAAGATGTATAGTTGTGTTGGGTACCAAGAGAATGCAACCCTTTGTTAAAAAAAAAAAGAGAATGCAACATTCAGACAGATACACTTATAAAACAAGTTACAGTGAATGACCCATCATTTCAATTTCATAAATATGTACCGAGTGTAGTAAGGGTATCCGCAGCGGGAAGCTCTCGTGTTGATTCTCAGTTAATAAAAATTAATAAAATAAGAAAAGTGAAGAGAAATAGAGTGCACACATAGTGGAAATAGACAAAAAACGTTTCTTTAAGAAGGTACTTTTTCAGGAAAAGAAGAGACTTAATTACAGTTGTCAGAGCATGACTAACCCAAATACCCAAATGGGTTTCTAATTTTTTTTTTTTTCTTTTGGCCGATTTAAAAAAAAAAATTAAAAAAGAATCAATCGCGGACTGCCACGTGTCAGTAGGGTTCGCATACAGTAAAAAATTCCAACAACATACGTTTTTTATTTAACTACATTTGGCTCCCTTCTTCCTAGGTTTCCCCATTTTTGTGGTTCCCCCCCTCCTAAAAACTTTCCTACATATCCGGTTAATGCTGCTCTCATATACTTATTTACATACTTTATAATTCAGATATTATTTTCTTTTTTCTTATGAGAAACTTTTTCATTTCTCACCACTAAAGATGATCTAATACATACCGACTATATTAGTTCATCAATATAGTATAATAATGGAAAAAAATATATTTGAATACACATTCTGAAAAACAAAACTATATATTGAGCCGTTCTTGCAAGATAATACTTTGACAAGACCCCTGTATTTTGATCGAATCTCTCTAACCTATGTAACACCAAAATTATAAATATTTTTATTCATCCTAATTCTATATTTTTAAAACATATTTATTCATTCTCACATGACATATCTAACACCAATATATAAAAAGAAAATGTCAGATTTAAAATAGGCGACAAATGATCTATAAGCCCGATCACATGTAGACATGTAGTCAAAATTTTCAACTATATATATGCATAGGCGAGAGTTAATAAGAGTATCACAAAACAACTGCAAATCTTCACGTGTTCTCTTTTGCTCATCACATGTTCTCTTCTTTCTTCGCCTCTCTCTGCAAATCTAATCCTTTCTCTTTTTGGCATCCCTAGGCTCTTTTTGTGATTCATCTTCCAATAATTTAATCCTTTAAAACTTAAATACATACGTATCCACCTACTCAACTTTGGCATGGACAAGAAGAAGGTTGTTGCAGCTTCATCGTCATCGTCATCTTCTACTTCTTTTGATCATATATTTGGTCCAAGAGTCTCTTCTTCATCTTCTTCAGCAACCACTGGACTGTTCACAACCATCTTCCCACGACCCTCTGCGGTACTTAATTTCTATATTTTTACATCTGATTGCATACATGAATCATTCTAATACATATGCATGTTACATTTGTTTACGGGCTCTAAATTCATATACAAACTTAAGCTGATCTACTCTCCAATTCCTTTTTCTTGTGAACTAAAAGGGGATGTTGGGGAGGCAAATGGACTTTCCAAGTCAAGGTGGACATGTGAAGTATCAATCTGCAAGTAACTATCTTTCATGGGATCTTTTTTTGTTTTGTTAAAGATTTAGTAGAAGTAGGCTATGTTCCATTTAGCTTCAGAAACTTTGACAACCAGGTTGTGGTTTCTATTTCAAGTTGGTTACTATAAACGTTCAAACTGTTAAGAAAATCTATTTTTCACGTAGTTAAACGATCAGTTTATATTTTGTGGCCTTGAATCCTCTGGGTTTTAAACAATCATAGATCACGAGTTAGAGTTTATATATTGTTTATTAGATATTTTAATAATTCTATTAATTGTCTATATTTAGTTTTTTTTTTCTCATATTGACAACTTATATAAGTTTGTGATAATAATATGTAGATGAACGAGGAAAAAGAAGCAACATAAAAGAGAAAAACAGTTACCATAATGAGGAAACAGAACCACCATGCAACTTGAGCTCTTCAATTTACTATGGAGGCCAAGAGAAATATTCCTCTACAACAAATACTAATAAAGATACTGTAAGTCGTAGTCCCTATATGTATAATTGATCTCAAAATTATTCTGCTTTTCTTCTTTATCTTTAACTTATGCAGTACAAGAAAGATGCACAGGAAGGCGATTCCAAAAGGGCATCAAGAGGAAACTGGTGGGAAGGTATCATTGTTTTTCTATCCAAAGTTACAGATTTATTTAATTGACAAGGGTTCGTTTTACATTCTTTTGCAAACTTTACTAGTTAAAGATATTATATTTGGTGCATGCAGGGTCGCTTTATTACTAACATGCACTGCATGTCACGCAATCCTGATTTTGAGCAACTGCTAAGGTACTTATATACTATATTAAATGAAATAGAAGGTCCATAAGTATTACGTACGATCTCATGCTTTTTCGTAATTTGTTCACCTAAAGATGAAAATCTAAATATAGTGGATACACATATTAGCTTATCAAATTACCTGAAATTACCTTTTGTTGGTGTAGCGTTTAGATTTTCTTTTAGGTCACACAAATGATAATGTCCAGTCCGATAGAGCATTAGAACACTTCCAAGGAGGGGTTCTAATCAAAAGTTCTTAAAATACAAGAACTTTTGATTAGAACACACCATTGGAAGTTGCTCTTATGGAGCTTTGAAAAACATTTGTTTTGGCCTGTATATTATTACAAAAATAAAAAAATTTGTAAAATTTACTTTCATTTGTTAAGTTTATACAGATATCGCTGATCTAGTTTTGTAACGATTTTGCAGGGAATAAGAGACATATAAATCCCCTTACTATATTAAAGAGTGTAGCATATATTGCATAAACAAAGAATGACTTGTTCTTGAGATGTTGATTTGTTGTTTACGTAAACGCAACGCTAATTAAGACAAGCCTCTTTCTGATTATTTTAAAGTTTGTCTAATATTTGTCTATGTGAAATGATGCTTTATGAATACTTGTACTTTATATTTTACATAATAATGAAGCACATTTGTTACTGGTATCAAAACGAGTAAGCTCATTAGAGCAACTTTGACGGTGCAGATATTATTTGCAGTATCTCACAGCTTTTGTATAAGGACACTTGGAAAAAAAAATATTTGAAAAGGTTTTCAAAGTGTCTCCCCAGAGATACCCTCTCTCTTTATTTCTCAACTTTTTTCTTTGTTTATTCCAATTTATTGTTGAGATATTGACTTGAATACCTCCGATAAAGTTGTTCTTAATATGCTTGGAAAGGTCTTATACATCATTGTTTTGTTCCCCCTCCTATTCATCGTGGGAGCTATATATTTCATATTACTCAAAGTCTTATCAAAGTTCGATATGTAGCACTCCATCTGCTCCGTTGTGCAAGGAGTAACCATTCAGAACCATGATCTAAGTTATAGCGAGTTCGGCTAGTAAAAGAACGTTTTCCCTGAATGCAATGAAAACATATATCGTTCAATAGAAGAGGGGATGGTTTAGAAAGTCAGGGCAGGGGCAGCAACATAAGCTGCATATAGATCAAATAAACTGTTAATGAAGTTCTTTTATATATAGAAACACAAGAAAAACAAAAGAATAAAATACGATTTAATTTGAGATAAGTAGCTAATGAATGCAAACTTTCTTACTGTTGATTGGCACACAATCTTTCAAGATTTGGTTAGTGAACTCGCGAACCATGACTCTCTAAAGCACTAATGACAGCTTTTATTACTACACCACAATCAACTTTTAGAAATGCGTTGCTCTTTAAATATATAACGTGATTTGGCGCCTAAAACATAGGTTTTACCAGCTTTATCCCAGAGCTGGCCCTGGAACTTGCCAATGTGGTCTAACTTCTTTCTAGATTGCTCTGTAAGTCCATTGGATGGTACACAAGGCAATGGAAGCCACCATTAATCTTTATCTTAATGGAAATAGTTAGACCTTGTGGGTTCCACCCCTTGATCAACATAACAGAACACAGTTTGCTATTTGAAACTTCATGGGAAAGACAAAGGAAGATGATGAAAGTGAAGCATAAAAGAAGAAGAAGAAGAAGAAGAAGAAGAAGAAGAAGAAGAAGAAGAAGAAGAAGAAGAAGAAGAAGAAGAAGAAGAAGAAGAAGAAGAAGAAGAAGAAGAAGAAGAAGAAGAAGAAGAAGAAGGGTATTAATTGTTGTTGCGTCCTATTTTTTTGTTCTTTTTGAATTTTGCATAGGGGTCACTTTACCCCATTCTTCCTTTGAGGAAAGAACACTTCCATTCTTCCATTGTGAAGATATATCAATTTACCCCCCCCCCCCCCCCCTCCCCCTCCCCTTGAGGAAAGAACACTTCCATCAAAATTCATCTCTTCGAGAAGGGATACAATTTCAGAGAAGATCTTTATCCTAACCGTCTTGCATTCTTGTGTGAAGATTTGTTTGGAACTGGTAGATGCAGCAAGATTCATTTCGATGAAGTTCGAGGTTGTGGACTTGTATTCACAGCCGCATGACAAGCTGGCTCATCAAAAGTCGTTTGAAGAGATTAAAGTGAGATTGTTCTCGTTTTCTAGAGAAATGCTTGGCCTTTTAGGTATGTCTTTAGATGCATTATCAAACTCTGTTGAGTTTGTGTCTCTATCCCTTTATTGTTCTATTTGTATTGTTAAAGTTTTAAACTTGGCTATTCGAATTTGTCCGGAAGATCTTATTTGCTATGTAGTGTTTTAACTATGAACTAGAGTATGATCCGTGCAACCGCGCATGTGTTTTTTCAAATTGAATCGAGGGATTGTAAGTTATTTTAGTTGCGTATTTCTGTTTTGGATGGTGAAACAATCAAATTGATATGTTAGATAAGTAACTTGTAATTTGATAATTCTATACAAAACAGAATTTTTTTTTAATGTCTTTTTTATAACATTCACTTTGTTTTTTAGTATATGACGTTTTAAAGATTTTTTTCATTGCAAATTAGATGAAATTAATGCAAATTTATTAATTTTTATTCCATATAAATTTTTATATTCTTCGGTTTGAATTATGAATATAGGTGGATAGTTTATGATGATTTTGGTTAGAAAAAATACAAAAAAAAAATTTCTTAATTTTTGTAAGCAAATCTAAATGTCAAAGTAAGAAAAAATGGAAATAATATCATTTAGTTGATAATATATATTATTCCGTCTATATTTGTAAATACATTTGTTTCACAGACAAAAATGCTATATTTTCCTCTTTTATACAGATTTCAATTTATTTTATATGTCAAATTATTTTCACTTTAGATTTAACATTTGAAAATCATTCTAGAGAGAACTTGACGACGTTTTAGCATATGCGTTGTAAACTCTAGATATTATTTGTGCTGGTAATTGATTAGTTTTAACAATAATTAGGATTAGAAAGACATAGTATTTATTACTTTTTCTAATCATCACAAATATTTAATAAAATCTATTTTGATATAATTTTAATATTATTTTCAATATTTCATTGCAAGTATTTATAGTTTTTGCAAACTATACTAAAACGAAATAAAAGTGATATTTAGGATTTTCTGATTTTTAGTAATTTTTTGGTTAGTTTAATTTTTTTTGTAAAAAGTAGAATATTTAAATAAATTTTAAGATATTTTGTTATAAATGTTATATAATTATACTTTTGTGATTTACAAATATAGTATTGGTAAAATAAACAAATTTAAAACCAGGGTTAAAATATGTCTGCTCTGATAGGTTATAATTATTAAATAAATATTATTACTTATAATTTAAATTTAGTTGTGTGATTAATTTAATAAATTTTGTTCATAATATTAAAGAACAATCACATGTTGTGATACTTTTTTGACATCATCAAAATATTAACAATAATCATATGTTATGGTTGCATAACATAATACTAAGAATAGTATACACAATAATATATTATGATTTCATAACATATGAAGAAACAAAATATAGTTAATGACATGACCTATAAAATAGTTAATGGCCTACGAAATAATTATATATATATCTTGTTAATAATTATTAGATTAATAGGTTAATAATATTCTTTATAAATTAGTTGGTATATTTAATTATATTTAATTTTTTTTGGTCTTGAAAACAAAATTTTGAATTTATCATATATTAACAGTAAACAAATTTGAGATTTTCCTTAAAGATAGTATATTGTCGATCTTATTAAGATATTAGTAGGATATACTTCTGATTATATTTCTTATAAAAATAAATGATACGATAATTAAATGTGATGATAAGAGATGATCTAAAATAAAATATCACACATAAAAAGAATCATGACTTATGTTTTAATAGATAAGATGAAAGTAACTGGTTGCACAAAAAACGTTACCACTTCAAATTTTAATATATATATATATATATATATATATATATCATTTTTTTTTGTTAACATAGAGAACCAATATGCACTTATCTACCAATCCACTCCTCGGATTGCCAAACCAGTTTTGCCGGGAAATCGGCCAATTCATACGTCAACAGGGACTAACGGTCCCGATCAGTACATAAACATGTTACATGTGCGAAAACATACATCAATTAGGATAAAATTCAATTTTCCATACATAAACTTACAAAATTGGGTTTTAACATACATTGACCTGATTTCCGTTAGTCAAACATTACGGAATAAGAGTTTTCGTTAACCGGTAACATGAAATTGACCAATTCCTACATCAACAGGGGTCAACGTTCCCGATCAATACAATTACACTGTACATATGCGAAAACATACATCAACTAATACAATTTTTAAATTAAATACATGAACTTTCGAAATCTGGTTTTAACATACACTAACATAATTTTCACTAGTCAAACATTACTGAAGATAAATTGTATGTTATGTATTGATTAAGTGAAATTTTTATTGTATTATGTGGTAATTAAACCATATTACGTAGTAATTGACTAAGAAAAATAAATTATTTAGGCCAAACGATTTAGTTCTCGTGTAAATAATTAGTTAGATTCTCTTTAACTTTTTTTTTTGTTTTTTTATCTTTTTCGGCAAAAGACCTAACACGGAGAAGACAATAGAGGAAAAAATCGAACATAAAAACGGGAATGTCTAACCTATCGAACAAAAGAAGAATTAGGATTGGATAAGCTAGACATTCTCGTTTTTCTCTATGCGATTTTGTTCTCTGTTGTCTTCTTTGTATTAGGTTTTTTGCCGAAAAAGTCGAAGAACAAAAAGTTAAAGAGAAAAGCTAACTAATGAGTTACACAAGAACAAAATCGTTTGGTCTAAATGATTTATTTTTCTCAGTCAATTACCACATAAAACAATTTAATTAGAACGAAATCATTTGGCCTAAATGATTTATATTTCTTTGTCAATTACCACTTAATACGGTTTATTTACCACATAATACAATAAAAACCTCACTTAATCAACACGTGACATATAATTTATCTTCGGTAATATTGGACTAGTAAAAATTATGTTAGTGTATGTTAAAACCAGATTTCAAAAGTTCATGTATTTAATTTAAAAATTGTATTAGTTGATGTATGTTTTCGCACATGTAAAGTGTTTATGTATTGATCGAAAACGTTGACCCCTGTTGATGTAGGAATTGGCCAATTTCATGTTATCGGTTAACGAAAACTCTTATTCCGTAACGTTTGACTAACAGAAATCAGGGTAATGTATGTTAAAACCCAATTTTATAAGTTCATGTATAGAAAATTGAATTTTATCCTAGTTGATGTATGTTTTCGCACATGTAACGTGTTTATGTACTAATCGGGACCGTTACCCCTTATTGACGTATGAATTGGTCGATTTCCCAGTTTTGCCCAAGGGACCGAATTCATTTTAATCCGATTACTCTCCCAAACCTTCTTGGCAGAGAAAATATTCCCTTTCTTTCCATTGACATATCAAATCAGAAAATCAGAAGCAGTAGAAGGGGATATGGTAGAGATAAAAGCGAGAATCTGAAGTTGCTGATTCGATCTCGCCGGTGACATTCTCCAATCAGAATCAGTGATGCAGTCACAGACAAGAGCATTTACTGGAATACTCCAATCCGTAGGATCCATAGGACCAAGGTATTCTATAAGAGGTCCGAAAGGTGTCCAGGGTCTCACCAAAAATAAGTTTCACCTCCTCCCCGAACCATAATTTGCAGGAAGGGATAGATGTCAAATTTTAACTGTTCAACAACATATTTTTCAAAGATATCAAGAAATGGACCGGGCCACAATACGAGGGAAAGCTAAATGAGGTCGTCGAGGCCGCAGGTACCAAACTCCCTAGTGATTTGCTCCTTCCTTTTCCTTCTCTTGTTTCAGTAAGCTTATGTATGTCAGTTTCTTTGTATATTCTAAGTTTTTGCTTAGCAGATTATGGGCTTGCCTCATCGTACTTTCTCAAACTCTAAGGTTGAAAAGTCATATCTTGTATGTTTTATATCTTTTAATTTGAATGTCTATTTTCAAAAGAAAAAACAATATATTTTTCAGAGCATATGGTATTAGAAAAATGAAACGATCCCTTTCAGAAGTGATCTAGTTGAGAAAAAAAAAGTGTGTCTAATAATCTAAGTCAAAACGATTTACAATGGTTCAGGAGTAAATTTTTTAATATTTATAAAGTCAAAAGTCTTTAATCAAGACCAAAATAAATTGATTTCTTTCCCTAATTATAAATCATAATATAGAACTAAACCAAATTATATTTTCTTATAAAAAATACAATTCTTATTTTAAAATAAGTAAATATCAGTAGCTTCAAAGGAAAAACAATATACAAATGTACAAATGCACAGACTGAATACATGATTCAACGTTACATAAATATTCAGTCACCTCTTCATATATTTTTACATTTTTGTCAACACCAATAAATACGGAACCACTATGCACGTATCTAACAATCCAATCAACCAAAATTACATAACGATGGTTTTCTCTAATAAGCTTCATTGCCTATTGATGTTTATGATCTCATCTTTTACTCTTATTATTTTTGCATCAGCGTTAGATGTCTCAAACGTAGTGAAGGATGCAGGAACATCAAAATCAGGCGATGATACGTTGTTACCTTTAGCAAGAAAGTATGTTGTAATCCACAACACTATAGAGAACAAGCAAAGTCTGAATGTACATTGCAAATCAAGGGAGGATGATTTGGGGATGATCCATATCCCTTGGAACCATTACTGGAGTTTCAGATTTCATGTTAATATTTCGAAAACTACGAATTATCGTTGCCAATTTTCGTGGTATGGAGGCGGATCTCACTATTTTGATATATTTAAAGTATCAAGAGACGATACTCAATTTGGTAAGGTTCCAATCTGTAAAGAATGCATTTGGGAGGTGAGAAAAGAGTCAAGAGATGGTAAATCCTCTATATGTCGTATAAATCGCAATGGATATCCTCATTACTGTTTCGGATGGGACAATGAATAGTCTGTAAGGAATATTTTATTGCTATTACTGTGTATCGTTTAATAGATATTACGAAATAAAAATGAATTAATAATAGGATTCTTCCTAATGTTCGAATGTTTCCACATAAACAAACTAATTCGATGGGTTTGATTCAGAGCTCCCATATAGTCATATCTAGAGAAACTTGGTGATCAAGTAAATCAGCCACCCAAATTTATCAAAAAGATGATATAGAACAACAACATTCGAAGGGTATACAGTAATAGACTAGAAGTAATATTTTTCATAGCTTAATGTTGGACGGTTAATATAAAATTTTAGCTGTAAATATCCGTTGTAGGGGCATCTTCAACCTGTGATACTATTTTAGTATCAAAATTACACCATTTTAAAGTATTTTAGCATTAAAATTTTTGACTCTCCAACCACAACACCAAATACTACACTAAAAATAAATACTTTTCATTATTATATTATTAATCAAGATTCTTTTTTTTATAAATACTAATTATTTTTTGATAAAAGCTATTAATTAACAGTAAAACTATAATAAAATAATATTTCTATTTCAAAATATTACCTGATCGAGTTATAAAGAGGTTGATAGTGCTTTCAAAGTGATGTAAGATCTCTCTACAGCTTAAATTATTTTTACAGCCCAAATTTTTGCCAATCATAGTTTGTAAAGATTTTTTAAAGCTAAAGATTTTTTTTTCTTTTTTATTTATTTTTTGCTGTGGAAAGCCATAGAATCTATAACATTTATTTTTTGCTTTAGAAAATTTATATGAAAGTCACTGAATCTTTTTAAACCTACAACTAATATTTTACAGCAAAGTTATCTACAGTCACAGCAAAAAAAAAATCTATAGTTTTATTTCTAAAGAAAAAAATATAAAACTACAGTTCATTCTAATCATCCCCAAAATAGTAATACAAATCTTAAGTAATCAATTTTAATTAGACAATATTTAAATAAACAGTTTTGATTTCACCAAAAAAAACAGTTCAAAAAAAAATATTTGTCGTTACTATAGTGTGTCACTGTTGGAAATAAAGGATTCTATTAATATATAGAAGAGCTGAACTCTCTTCTCCTCTTACCACCTAAGTAAATAATGCAACTAGGTGATGCCACTTGTCTCACTCCACAAAAGTCACTAGGTAGAGTCAACTCTAATCTTCGCTTCACGTCGTCTTACATAAGTTTAGGGTTCGTCTTTGTTCTTCGTTCAATCGCGACCTCTGAACTTCGTCTCCATCACCGAAACGGTCTATGTTACAGAATCTCGGTGTGTTAAATCTCTTATTAATTCAATCAATCACGGTGTAATTTAGCTTCAGCTTCTTTTGTGAAACCTTCTTAATTTTGTTTCAGGCGACTATTATGCCAGCCACCACAAGTGCTAACCGGGTTCAAATCTTATCTTCAAGCGCATGCGAGAAAGAAATAGAGTTCGAGCCGGAAGATCATCAGCCAAGAAGTTCTGTCAAGGCTCAGCTGTCAGGGAGGAAGCGGCTGGTTGGAGGAAACTCAAGCAACATGAGTTCGAAGGGAGCCAAGAAAATCTATAAACAAGGTGAGAAAATGGGATCAAGTTTCAAAAGACTTTTTGGTGAGAAAGATGATATTGTTTTGCGGATCCATGAATGGTTATCTTAGCTTTGATGTTACCTCGAGACAGTTTAAGGAGAAGCTTCAGACTATGAGGAGGAAATATACAACTACATAAATTACGGGTGAACAAGCTTCTGCTTCGAATCGTCATCAACAAAAGTACTTTCAGTTGTCAACTTACGTTAAAGTTCTATTTTCTTCAGTTATCTTTTGATTTTTCCATTTTGTTTTTACTTAACTGATAATTTTCTGTTTTAAGTTTATCTAATAGATAGTTGATGTTCAAAGATCTTTATCATTGATTTAATTATGCTAAATTTTTGGTATCTGGTACGTAGTGATATGTACTACGTATGTTAGACAATTTATTACACTAGGTCAAATATCCGGGTTTTGCGGAGAATAAACATTATGTACACAAATTATTTTTAAGTATTTTATTTATTTTGTATTTATTTACGTTTTATGAAATAATAAATCTAAATTATAATGAGACATTTTGTTCATTCCTTTGTGTGCCATGTCAACATTTTGTAGATTCTACTTTTAAAAAGTGTTAAAAAATGTTAGATTCGGGTTATTGAGATATAAACACCAACACTTATACCACTAAACTAAATGATACTTTGTACATTGATAGCCGAAACTAATATATATTTATGAAAGTTGGAAGTCCTTACTTCTTCGGCTTCCTCTGAGGACCGGGCATACAAGTGTATTATGAGTTTCATTTTTAAAGGGAATTCATCACATTATATGAAAAAAAAACTCAAGTTTGCAACAATTATAGTTTTCCCATATTGTAAACTGTCGTCGTTAAACATGAGCTAGGGTTCTTTTCATCATTGTCTCAGACAAGTCTGAGTTACATAGTTGTGCCGTGTGTCTGTTCGTAATCTATTTTTTCACCGGTGAACTCTTCATCTCCCCATCTTAAATCGCTTGATCATAAATGTTACTGATTTGTAGCCCCTCCGTAAACCCTATATATCTATGATTCTCATCTTTGATGAACTCAATCTGCATCTCCGCAAAACTCATTGATTCCTCTTAGCTTTAATCATCTTCTAGAAAATGTCTCTCTCTGCCTTTCCAGTTCCTCAAATCGGCGTCCCCGGCATCCGACACTCAACCTTCGAGTCTCTCATTCGCTTCTGGGATTCCCTAAACTTCAAGAAAGACAGTGAATTTATGGGAATCACGGTTCTCTTCCTTGATGAAAAAGTAAGTTAATCTTCGATCTATCACACTTATGTAACATAATTGTTTTTAATTGATTTTATGATTCTTTGTTGAATAATATTATTTGCAGATTCCGTGATTTATGGGTTTATTCCCTGACGTGCTAATTATTACATGTCATCTTTGAAAGCCTATTCCATTATGAAAGTCGATCGTTTTGAGGTTGATAAGTGCTTAAGTTTGTACAAGATAACTGATCATTCATTCCTCATTCGTTTCATCTCACCAACCATTATTGATGAAGTCATCACATGTGCTCCTGAGAACAATCTCCAGTCATGATTAGACTGTTTGACAATCTCCAAGTGACTGCGAACACAAACCTAGAACTCCCAGGTATATTATCATATTGCATCTGAGTTTATATTATGTTTCAATATCATAAATGATATTTAAACTCGCAGATGTGGTTGGACAAATCATGTTATGTTCAAGGCTCTGACTTCACCAAAGAAACAACTCGATTCGTTATTCGTCTCCTCATTGATCCGTAAGAAACAATCAACACATAATTTCCTTTATATTACTGTCTATATTGTGCTAACATCAATAATCAAAAATATTTCCTACCCAAGATATGTGGTCGTTTATTTATTTCTCTTACTTTTTTTTTTGGTCAAAAAAGAAAAGAAAAAAAAAACTAATTTTACACAAAACTTTATTTTACAGCTTAAAAGAAACCACAACAACCCAAACAATCAAAACACTAAAAATTAGAATTTCAAAAAAGACGAATCATTAATGATCACCTCTCTTTTTTGTCTAATCTTACAAATAAACTTCAAAACAAATATACCAAGCCAATCACCTCTACTAAAACTCAATGATACAAACATCTTGTGAGCTAAACAAATACAAACTATACATCCATCTATTTAACAAGTTACAAACTTACTTTCGCAGATGCCGAAGAAGACGAAGACGACAACCAAGATCAGTGAAATTACCTAAACAAAAAAATAGAATAAGTTACGAACTCTGATAAATACATATAGCAGTGATTTTTGTTTACATATTATCCATCAAATAAAAGATAAATAAACACAAATACACCACGAGATACAAGCAAATATGAGATTTTAATAATTTTAGTAATTTAGAATCATTTTTAAAAAAAATAAATGAAAATTTTGAAATTAAAATATTAAGGTCTCAATAGTTTTTCAATGTAAATTTCTAAATTAATATATTTTTTATATTTTTATATGATATGTAGTTTAATTTAAAGGATCTAAAATAGATATATATATATATATATATAATCTGAATGTCTGTTAAATGATAATTTATATTCATATAATTTTATGATTATTTGCATCTTGTTGTAACAAAAAGAAAATCAAACCATTGCTCATAAAATTTTCAAAGCGAGATTTTTAACAATTTAAATAATTTATAGTCGTTTTAAAAAACAATTAAAAATATAAGGTATAAGAAAAAAACTAAATTTAAATTTTTGTTTATGTTTAATGTGATATTTTAATTTATATATAGTATAAAAATAAACAAAAATGATGGAGAATACAAAACACCAATAATAATTGAAATATCTATTAATTATCTATTCAAATATTCAAATCAAACATATTTATATGTTAGTATAGATATTTCGGTATACATTATTCAAATTTATATATATTATATTTATTATTTTTAAATTCTGCGAAATTTAAAGTATATATAATTTATTTTTTGAAAAATAATTTAAATGGTTTATCCGAACCGAAACAAATTTATAAATATCCAAATGAAACTGAAATTTTAACTCCAAAAATTAGAAATCTGAATAAACTCGACCAAACTCAAATGGGTATCCGAACATACCCTTAAATTAAATAGACTCTGGATTTCAGTTTTCTATTGAATGGATAAACACTGTAAACCAGTTTTTCCTCCTATAATTCCTATTAATGTTTTGTACGTTACAGACAATGAAACAGCGGCTGGATTTTAGTGGAGATCAGATCCCACATAAACACATAAGTGTGACCAGACCAGACCACTAACACCTGTGCCTTCTCGTTTTCTTATTTGAGCTTTTACATCTTGTTGGTCAACAACCAGTTGGGTTATCTAATGTGGACCAGGAATTACGGACTAATAAAATAAAATAAACATAAACATTAGGGGTACAAAAGCAAATATTATAATATTTTTAGCTGTCTCATTAAACCTTCCTGGTACCTTTATAAACAGAGAACCCTCTGTTAGCCTCTTCTAACAATTTTTATTACACAAACAAACAGAGGACCACTGTCGTAATGTTAGCGCCGCCAGTAGCCGCCGCGTCCTCTGACATCAATTCGCCTTGTCTCTCGGCATTCGAACGACCAATGGAGAAAGCCCTTGTCTCCGAATCAACTCTGAGTCATCTTTTCCCCAACGAGTTCCCTTACGAGTTCGCTCTCACCTCCCCAGAGGACGTAACGGAGACGGAAGACGAAGATGACTTCCTTGCCGGGTTGACTCGCAGACTCGCCCTCCCTTCCCCTCCTCCCATCGACGAGGCTAAGGTTTGTTCAAAAGCTTTACTCTTTTCAAAATGTTACTTGAGACTCAATAGTTTCGCTCATCTTGGTTCAGGTGAATTCGACTGAGTCAACTCGGAGTGGAAACAAGAGTCCCAACGGTCCGTTCTCGCAAGCCCTTTCACCGCCGGAAACTCCGTGCCGTAAAGACGACTCTGTGAAAGTTGTATCTGCTGCAGCTGGAGAAGTCCCCAAGATCAAAGTTGATGCAAAACCCAACAGACGCCCACCATTTCCTCAAAACGCGGCGTTTTACAACTACCATTACTACTACTACTACTGGCTAAGGCAGACGCAACCCGCTCTGTCCACGTATCACTATCCCGTTGGAGGCGTTTTCGCCGCTCCAACCGCCGTTGCTGGTACCGGCGTTTTCACCGCTCCAACCGCGGTTGCTGGTACCGGCGTTTTAACCGCTCCAACCGCCGTTAAACAGCCGTCTGTTGGCACGGGTTTTTTCCTTCCCCGGAATTGCACAAACCCTTCTGGTTCCCGTAAGAAAGCAGGTAACTTTAACGAGTTTTCATGAATTAAAGTCTTTTAATTTTGATAAATTTTGCTAGATTTTTTCGACTTCTAGAAGCTAAATTGGAAATATAAACTGAATTTCAGGTAAGTGTGTTAAGTTGCCGACAAAGGTTGTTCAGACAGAACATCCTAAAACTGAAAAACTCTCTGGTGGGATTCAATCACGTTCGCAAGCTCATCTTTCTGCAGGATGTAGCAAACTCGACCGTGGTACCAAGTCTGCGGTAACTGGTGGCTGTCCCAAGGAAGAAAGTAATCTTCCACAAGAATGGGTGTACTGATTTTAAAAATAATCAGGTTCTGTAATGGTTTAGATTTATTGTGAGATAGATGGTTACTGGTTATAGTAAAGAATAATTGTGTGGGGGATTTATTGGTTATTGCTTAATTTATTTTTTTAAATTAGGATGATAACAGAACTAGGTTTTAATAAGACCATTTTTTGGTGGTCTTTGGAGGAATTTTCAGCTGCTCTTCCTTGGGTTAAGGTTGTCTTTGTAGTTGTAGTTGCGGCGCAACAGAATAGATGATGAGTTGAGAGTACTTCAGGGTGTTTTCTGCTCCTTTTGGAATCTATGGGTTTGCAATAAAGTATTTATAATATTTGTTTGGTTGGTTTGTTTTAATAAATGAAGCAAAAGTTTGTGTTGAATCATAGTGGTGATGGAAAAAGATTGTATCTGGAAGCATTTGTGTCTTGAGAAAGGTTTGTGAACTTTGGCTTCAAGCTTGCTTAGTTTAAGACAATAAAAGAAAGACAAACGGTGATGAGATGTTTGATCAAAGAAAGACAAGCTTTCTTGAACCGATGATGCTTCCTTTTAATCAAAGATTCTAAGCATTCCAGCACATGTAAACTGATTACCTCTTTGTTATCGTAGGCTCCCAATCTAAATTTGCTTTGAATCTTCTTTGCGCCTCGGCACAACAGCACGGTCTTTCGGCTTCCAGAAATGGGCTACTATAGGGCCTTCCTTCTCCATCTCTCTAAATCACTCCTTAAAGTTACATGTTGCATTATTTGCTCTGTAAGCGCTTTTTAAAACTACGTAGTACCCCGACCCTGGAGCTCCAAATTGTTTTTGGAATCTTTTTTCTTTTTGTCAAGGATGCTTTTCATTAAGCTTAGAAAAGCCCATTAACAAACGGTTCATCCCCACCCATACAATATTTCAGCCCAGTCACCACCTATCAAAAGAGTAAAATTACAGGTCTTAGTTAAATAAAAATTAAGTGCATGCTCGACACGTACTCCTTGATGTGACAGGACCTTTCTGGAATCGGAGGAAGCATCACATGTGACGCTGGAAACTCTGCCGGATCGAACACCGTGAATTTTTTTCTCCGTTTAGTTAAACTGCTTGACCGTTCTACGTGGATCTTTTCATGTTCTTCATCAACCCGCAAGTATTAGGCCCAGTGAGAAGTTTCAAGGAGATAAAACGCAGAGTCTCGCCCATAATGTTTTCAAAAAGAGAACTCCAGCTAATTTGAAACCGCATCCTCTCTCCTTCGCTTAATCAAACAACTCGATTTCTTATCAACTCTGGATACTCCACTCCGCCCACGAATTTGAACGCGAAGATTGATTTCTCGCTGAGTAACAAATCAAACATAACTTTTGAGAAGATTTAAACCCTCCAAAATCAAACGGGATAATATATAGATCAGGAAAGGAGAAAAACAGATTTTAAAACACAGCAAAATCCCTTAAGGAAAAACAAATCTGCTAATCGGAAGTAACTAAGATCGATCAAACAGATCGAAAAGTCTTATTTAATTACAAAAGAAAAAAAGAAAATCAGTAACCGGCGGCGAAAGCCACCGGCTACCAAAGTCGGAGTTGTATTAGCGAAGTTCTTTTTAGAGAGAAGTTAGAGGCAAAATAAATGATCACAATCATGATTTTTTAAAATATTTTTATTGAAGTTCATATTAAATTTTTTATACCTCTAAAATCTATCTCGAAACTATATACCCTTTATCTATCACTTTCAAACTATACATCTTAAGAAAAAAAATATAACCACCAGAAGAACAATATAAAAATGGGGATGATGATGATAACAAATGAAATTAACGAGGAATTAATAATAAGCAATTTCTATGCATGAAGAGAATGAAAAATTGTAAACATTTGATCTCCAAATGAGCTTATTTATAATTTCACGTGTGGTTGATAAAAAAGAAGAAAGGAATAATTTAAGAGTAGATACAATTGACTTTCAGTTTTATTGTAAGAAAATACTAGATTATGACCCGCTCTTTCAAAGAGCGGGTATATTTTTGTTTTAATTTTGAGAAATTTAGTTTTTATATTTGTGTTTAATATTAATATTAATTTAATATAATTTTTGGTAATTATATTAAATATGTCAATGGTTGCATAATTGTACACTTGTGTCATATGCATTTCAGAAATTATTTTTAAACTTTATTCGTAAAGTTTACAACATATTATTTTTTTTAGTAGTTACCTAACATAATTCGTCAAAAATATATATATATTTCAATCTTATGGTTTATATTCTTCCACCCGCTCAAATATATTACGTAACCGTGAATTCTAAATTTTGATTTAGAATACGGTAGACGTGCCTTTTAAAATTTTGGATATTTTATATAGGTTAATGGGAAAGTGATTTTGAGATAATTTATTATATATAAGTCTTGATAAATCTTAACATGTTGTATTTTGATAATTTCAGTTATTTTTAAATAAGTTAAGTAACTTAGATATAAAATACCTGAATCAAAAAAGATAGTTTAGTTTTCTAATTTATTTTTTAATATTTTTGTGTGTGCTTTAATATAGTGTTACTTTTACCTACACGGTCAAAAGGTAATAGACAGATTTTATGATTGTCATTATGAACATGTCTATACTACACGACTGTTATTCCATGTGACCGTGGATTTTAATTAGTTAGTATTGTCTGTTATGCGCATTATGAGTTTGTGATATAGTTTTATATGCATGCGCATATGTATAAAACATACGTAACCGTGGATTTTAATCAGTTAGTATTGATAAGAGAGATGGTCCCGAGAATATAGGAATTAAAGGGGAGTTAGTTTGATAACCATTTTCGTAATAGGTAGATTATGGTAGTTTAAATATTTAAACATGTAATATTGATTTTAATTGCAGTTATATTTTAAATTGGATTCAACTATTATCAATAGGATATGTTCCTAATTTAATAGTATTGATTAATTTCATATCTCCAGTCATTTTTTTACACTTCTCTTTCTCATTGCATCAATCAAATTAGTTTGAGGCTGCTAAACAAATTGATATGAAACCCGAGTAAGGAAAAATTGTGTATATATATATATATATATATATATATATATTCATAGATATTTAAATTTAAGTAAAATAAATAAATGAATTAAATTCTTATTTGAAATGTTTCTAAAATTTATTTATTTAAATAACTTTTCCTTAACTTTTAAATATTTTTCCTAATTATATAATTAAAATAATATTAAACGATGTATGATAGCTGTAAATCCGCTATATATTAATTGAATCACTAAAACTTATGTTTGTAGTCACATGTCATTACCAGGATGATTCTTAGAATCATTAGAGAAATATGTTTATCCATCTAATTATATAATAAAATTTTTCTTAAACTAACCATAATATCATGATTAATATTCTTGATTATTTCCTTAAATAAAAATTACGGAATTGCCTAATATGGCTAAAGTATATATGTCAATTAATGATTTTAAATAATAAAGATTTGATAAAAAATTAGTGTATCTTCTATCATATTAGTTTAATTTTAAAAAACTAAAATAAATTAAAAAACCACATTAACCATATAATAAAAAATTTAGATTTTTATGTATATGTTATATTTTGAACTTTTAAAAAGAATAAATTATTAAAATGGTTAAAAGTCTCACATTCAAATTTTGTGATTCATGGTTTAAAATTTTTGTTATGTCAAAATAAAAATGATTACAAAATCATATAATTAATAAGTCTAATTTAATTAATTATCAAGATTATATATATATATATATATATATCTATATATGTATTGTTTTAAACTAAAATATATACCAATTAAAATACATAAATATTTTAATTTTTAAAATTATTTGAGCAATTGTTTTTTGATAAAAGCTTTGAACAGTTATTGACAGCTTAATTTTTAAAAATATATAAATTACTAAAACTATTAATCCCACAATGAAAATTTTGTTACCAGTAATTTAATTTTTTTTATATAAAATATATGAATGATCAAAATAACCATATGAGTAGAAAGCATCATTTAATCGTCATTAATATTAAGCTCCTATTGCAGGTCTAACATGGAAATTCTGAATGTTGCGCCATACTACAACGGAAGACGCCTCCCTTTACTCTCAATGTAAGTCATTTTACATGTTGCGTGAATCTTATCACCCTTGCACATGTAATAAATCAGATTGAAAATATTAAGAGCACAGTCAAACTTTTAAACAAGACATAAACAACAAAATATACATATTTCAAAACCATAAATAGGCAGTTACGATTGCTTACATTCTCATAAAGATGAATTCCATGATTTCACCTGATAGTTGAATGTTTTGGACCCAAGAGCGTAGAACCTTCACATGAACTAGTTTAGTAGTGTGCCAGGGCCGCAGCCGCAAGTCTTGAATGGTCACTTTTTCATTAGAAGCACGCCGTGTTTGGATTTGCTTTTGTGTAGCCATTGCGTTGTTTGATGGTGTGGGTTTGATTAGGAAGAGGTGATTGCTATTTATAATATGAAGAGGTTGAAGGGAGAAGTTTTTAGGTTTTCCGTGAAACTTGTTGCATACTCTAGATCATATCTCTCGAGATTTTGTGGTTTTGATTTCGATATCAATAATTGTTAATATTAGGAAGGTTCAGTTAAAAATTCAAAATCCCAAGATATTCTATGGGTATTGCACAAGCAATGTGATTAGATTGAATTATTTGAAACATGATTTTAGCCAAAAATATAATATTTTTTCTCTATATTTTGGGTTACATTTAATATAGGTATATGAAATAGGGAAGCTTTGCCATAATATTATTTTTATATTTCTAATAGGAAGAGAAAATTACGGAATGAGTTAAAGAACATACTTGGAATAGATTTGGTATCCAAGTGATATTTTTAAATACTATTTATAATTACACTAAAAAGCAAGAAAAGTCAGTGGCATTCCAATATAATTATATGTTTTTTAATTAATTACGAAAATTAGGGGATGAGTTGAAAAATTTATAGTTCAAATAGATATGGTAACCAAACTATAGATAAGTAAAATATTTATTTAAAAATATTGTTATTAGATTTTTAATTAATTATTGTTATAAAAAATTCGAATTATACCATAGTAACTTGTGGTCAATATTTTAATATTTTTGGTTTGATTAAAGTGTCCACCATTACATATTGCATTTTGTAAAGGAATCATAACATATATATATGTAGGTGTCATGCATCATCTAAATAAGCTTATTATGAACACTAGGGCCTTTTCCGGGCTACGCCCGGATTAATTTTCTATAACATTTTTATAATACTCAGATCTTATGGATAGAAAGACAGTTATATGTCTATCAAATACAAAACTTGTTTAATGGTAACTTGGAAACAATTTAGTTTACGCATTTGTATTTGTTTGTCATCTAAAACATAGAGTGGTGAAAGATCTAACTAACTTCATAGCTAAAAATGAGTTTAAGATTTAGATACATGAACCTTTCACTAATTATCTACACATAATTTTCTTGGCATCACTTGTGAAGAAATAAATTGTAAAAAAAAATGTTAGAAAATATGTCTACGATAATTCTCAAATTCTATATACCTTTTGAATTTCAAATATAAATTATATCATGAAGCAGTGTTACAATTATATTTTTTTGGTTACACCAAAGTATTGTCAAGTATATATGTATGAATACAGCTTCAATAAGTTAAATCAGGTCATATCTCATATTTCCTGTATATTTTTTAAAATTATTTTTCTTGTATATATATTTTACGATAGAGATTGCAATAATATGATTAGGATATATGTTAAAAGGTTAAAGTTATCCCTATATGTTACTAAACATAGATATATGTAGACATGTTATATTAGATTTTTTAAATTGTCAAAAGTTTTGATATGATAAACAAAAATTAAGTTGAATATAATATATCAAATAGAGTAGTTTGTTTCTTAATCCACCTTGAGATATTTTCTGCCGTCTTAAAGAATATTGTTTTGTATTTCTGTGGACCTTTTTTTAAAAAAATGTTTAAATCTTTTTGTTTAAAATCTTTTGAATAATATTTAACCAATGCAATTTTTTTTTTGATTTGGAAGATACATACACTGATATAGTTTGGTAAATTTACTATATTTTTTGGAAGTATTGCAGATACAAAGGTCAGCAAAAACTTATCGCCAAAAACTTATCGCTAATCTTAATTGTTTTGGAAATTAGGTGTGCCACAATATATACATAACCCAACCCTTTCGATCATCTGATCTTCTTACGGTAGTTTAAAAAGACAATTGGGAATTGATTGAACAACATAGATACTATACAAAGCGGAGTCAGAGTGAAGCGACACCAAGATCAGCGATAGCGAGGAGATATTTTTCCTCCGTTCAGATCTTTTGAAGACAACTTCCGAACTTGTCACTGAAGGATCTCCAAAACAATTACGTCTTCTACTTTATCTGATGGAGGGTTATGAACAGAGTAGACACAAAAAGCTTTACCTCTCGTCTCCTTTAGCATCTCTTGAGAAGGGACTCCTAAAGATATTGGAAATTTGGTCATTTTGAGATGCTTAAGCTATGATTTCCTTGGTTTTATTCTTTAGCCTTGTCGTTTGATTTTATGAGAAAGAAGCAGATTTATAGAAAACTGAATAAATCAAGCATCTTTCTTGTGGAAAAAAAACTAACACTTCTTTATAACGTGTGGGCTTACTTCAAAATATTTCAAAAATTCACCGGTCCATTCTAGTTTCGTATTTGTTCCCATCTTAATCATGGTCTCATCTCACTGTCAATTTTTCCCAAAATCTGATCTCCTTCTCAGGTCCCTGTATATCATCAAAAAAAGATGACAAACCAAAATCAGATTTTCTTCTCAAGTCTCTGTGTATCATCAAAGAAAGATTAAGACGAACCTATTCATCCGAGGTCACGTTTCAAAAAGTAACTCTAAGGCGAAAATTCTAATCAATGAAGTTTACAGAAAACAAAGCAAGATTAAGAAAGTAAACAATCATTTACACATTTACAGAACAGAGTTAGGAAAAATCAAATGGATTTTCGTCTCCATTATGGCAGATGCAAATACTTTGCTTGTTTTGAGCTATGAACAGATGCCTGCATCATCGTTTTCCACAGACAGGTAAAAAGACAGCAAAAAATCTTTGATATAAACTTACTTCAGTAGATGCAGCCCATCGGTTTCCTGAGCTGAAGTAGTGGATGTATCTTAAGCAACGTTGCACCCAGGGGCGGAGGCAGTGTGGAAGAGGTGGAGGCAGCTGACCCCCTTCTTTTTTTAAATATTCATTTTTTGTTAAAAAAAATTGTAAAATAAATTTTCTTTACTTGAAAATGAAATTTAACCATACTAAATTTTTTTGACCCCAATACAAAATGAAATTTTAACTGAATCATAAGCAGCTCCAAACCAATCAAACGACTACAATACCACCAAAGGTGCTACATGGATCATCAATTACAGCTAGCCGGTAGGCCTCACCATAAAGATTTGTGTGCTTCATGACTGCACATGTCGGGTTTTCAGAATCTGATACACAGTTCCAAGCAGAGTCAACATCAAGGTAATTGTGGTATGATCTCTTGCTCACCAGGAAAACGTTTTTTATTGTATGGCTGAAAATTAGGACACGGATTATAAGACAATTTGGCAATCAAAACCAAAAAGTAATTTTACTAACTATTATTACCTTCCCGTAGAGTTGAAACGATGTGGCAATACCGTAGCACTCATTTCAGAAAGGCTCTAGGGAACTAATCTTCTGAGAAAGGCAGGAATACAAAAATTCCTCCATACATATTTTTCATGTCCATGTCTGCCGCTCTGGATCTCGCTTCTAATCTTGGTTGGAAGATCCATTTCTCCGATTCCAAATACAATTGCGATATCTTTCCGGCGACTCTTCCCATCTCCGGCCGGTTCACCGCCTCATCCTCCACGCACTCCAACGCCAACCGCATTAACTTCTCCACCACCTTCACCGGAAATGAATCCCCCAACCTCCGATCCATCCACCTCCTCAACCGCCCCTCTAAATCACCACCATCTCCGCCGTCAACCACCGCTTTCGCCGTTTCAATCACCGAAGTCCGTTCAAAATCCCCTATCGATTTCTCATACCTGTACTTCAACGGCTCCTCCCCGGAGAGAAGCTCAAGCATCATGACTCCGAAGGCGAACACGTCTGATTCCTGAGTCGCAACCCCCGAAGCCTGAAACTCCGGCGACATGTATCCTATCACTCCTTCGAATCTAACGGCTCTGGAATCTCTCGATCCGTCTGTTTCCCCGCAGAGCTTCGCGGTGCCGAAGTGGCAGATCTTGGCGTTGAAATCGGGCTCCGTCACGATCACCGCCGAGCTCTTGATGTGGTTGTGAAGATCTTCAAACGCATGTCTGTCAATATGGTCAAGGTATTCAATGATTATCAGCCTGGATCAAAATTTTGATATTTAATGATTTATAAACAAAGGGAGCTGAAACGTGAAAAGAGTAGTAAAGAACATGATTGAATGAGGGAGAGTGGGTTGAAGAGTCGCCACGATAATAGCCCTCATTAGAGATTATGTATTAATGAGATGGGCTTCGTATTGACCACTGGATATTACTAATGGCCCAGATGCATGGCCTGGTTTTTGTATTGGTCGATTTAAAACTGGTATGACATGGCAAAATAGTGATCTCTGATTAGCTGAATATATTAACTGACGTGGACAGGGTTAGAAGGCTTGGTATTCTGCTTTTAGTATTGTGATTGATTTACATTTATGTTTATCTATATGTTATATTCATCTTCGTTAGGGTTTTCATTTCAGGGTATAGGGTTTGTTAAAAAAAGAAGATGATTTCGATGGGGTTTACATATTATAGGGTTTGATCATGAAGATGATTTCGGTGGGCTGAACATTCATTTCTGTTTGGATTTTAAAAAAGTACGGGTTTACTCTGCTGTGGGCTTAAATAGTTTTGATAGGCTGTAAAAATCGAATACTTCGGATTGGTCTAAAATAATTGGCAATATTTATTAAAAAAAAAGGTAATGGCAGTGGCATGTAATTAACTGGAAAAGGCAGGAGTATGATTCTGTTTTAATAGTATAGATTTGAGTGTTTAAGAAAAAAAAACACTCATCCACCTCAGAATGCTACTGCTTTTCAAGTCTGCGGCTAATCTAATTAATACAAGCTTCAGTCAATGCGATTAATTCTACATATAACAATACGACATATTCTCAGCTGAGCCAACTGAGAAACCGTTGCTGGGGACTTGCAAAAGTGCCCCTGAGAGGGAAAAACAATATAAATATTATATCATTTTCTTTTATATTGGACAGAAAGTAAAAATATTTGAGATTTCTGATTTATACGAAGCCAATTCGGCGCTGGACAAAACACGTGAGAGAAAGACAAAGCCAACGTGCTAAAGAAGGCAAATCCTGTATGGGCGATGGTGGTCTATGGGAACACGTCAGTTCCAGAGCTCGTGTCAGCTCCATTAACCATCCGCAATCAGCGACACAATGGTCGGAACCTTTGATTTTGTATCTTGGTTTTTAATGTTTCTAATCAGTTTCCTTTCTGTTATCCCTTACTATTATAATTTTTTTTTGGTCAGTACTATTATAATTTTCATGCTTAACTTATCAATCATATAATATATACATTTCCATTCTGAAAAAAAAATGCTATATATAATCAAAATTACAAATCACTGGGAAGCATTTCCATATTTCTATCTATCATTTAAGAATTATTGAATAACAATAAACAATTTGGTAAGCATGACCAAACATCAACCACATATAACATTAGGAACAAGAGAGAAATCATAACTATGAAAACTGCAGGAACCGATCCAAGACCCATAAGTCCATAACACAAAAATGCATATATTTCGTCAAAAAAAAAATGCATATACAAATGTACTAAACACTTTTTGGTAAAAATGTACTAAAAACTTTTTAGAACATCAATTTTTTTTTTGAACATCCTATATTTAGGAACGGAGAGAGTAACTAAAAACGAAATGAAAGAATGCGGTTAAAACCCGATAAAAACCCAAGATATCAAAATTTAATAGGAGTACTTACATTAAGAAAAGTAGATTAACTTTTTTTGGTAATTGAACATAATAATCATACATTTATTTGGCCTTATATATAAATTATAATATAATCATACATTTCGAATGGTATAAACTCCAAGACAACATTTCTCTCTCTCTTTCTGGTCTAGAGATCTACGCTTATTAACTTTTTTTTTATAAACTTAAAAAGGGTTAACCCGGGTCTATTAAAGACACAGACCTAACTCCCGATTGGGAGGTGCAGCCCACGGATAGATACGCTTATTAACTTGGCAACTATGATTCTAATCGATCAATTTTACGTTCACTATAGAGAAGTTTACATGTTCATATAAAATATGATCGTGCTCCCCTCAGTTCCACGAAGATAATAGTTTTTTGATATTTTTATTTGTTTCACAAAATAGTAGTTTTATATTTTTAATATAACTTTATATGATTTTAATCCATTTTACCCATTATTAATTAAAACAAGTATTACATATAATATATATTTAATATAAATTATGTATTAAAGTAGTGTTATTGTTAGTATTGTATTTTTTATTCTTAAAGTGTGTAAACACTCTAAAATTATAATCATGCCTAAACATTTTATCTGGACCCAAAAACTCGAACATAAACCACCTGAAAATACATGTTCGGGTCTGCGACCGGATCTACTTTAATGTACCTATTGGGTCTTCTTTTTTCATAGATCCGCAGGTCTTGGTTTGGGTCCGGGTCCTATCCGAGACTCAATCGGGTATCCAATATATCTGAAACTTCTTGTAGATATTATGTATATTTTGGTGTTTTGGAATATTTTTGGTATTACAAATACTTTTCTTAAGTTCCGGATTCAGATTTTTGGGTATAGTTTCGAGTTCGGGTAAATTTTATATTTTCAGAAACATAATTTGGATATTTGGGTAAAATTTCAGGTCTTCATGTCAGATCCGTGTAAAATTTAGGTATTTCAGGTATTTGAATATATTTTGGGTATTTTTTGGTTTTTTGGATTTTTTCGGGTTTTGGGTATTTCTTTGGTTTGTGGTCCAATTTGGGTACGTTGAGTCCTTTTCAAATCATAAATATGCGAACTGATTCGAACCCGAAATTACATGTATTTTAATTGTAGATTCGAACTGACATGGATCCGACAAAAACCAACCCAAACCTAAGCAGAAAATTTCTAAGTACCTAATTGGGTCTAATGTTTAGAACACGAAAAAATCCGACCTATTTATATTTATATTTAAATTTTCAAAACATTATTTATTTCTATTTTTATAATTATACAATTTTATTATTTAAAAAAAATTTCAAAATCATTTAAAACATTATAAAATTATAAAATTGAATCGTGATACTATTAGTATCTTTTATATATCTACAAATTTTAAAAATACTATTTAATTTTCCTTTTTGATAATTATTCAAATTTTAGATCAATTTTGTATTAAAATGTTTACAAGTTAATTTAATATGTTTTATGAAAATAAATAGATAAAAATTATCTAAGATTAGAATTTAAAGATATACATATTTTTTTTTAATATAATTTAAAATAAACAAAACTGTTTATTTATCTTAATTTATGCTCAATTAAATCAAAATTTAAACTAAATATTGGTAAAATAATAACAAAATCTAAAATAATAATAAAATTTTACTTTTAAATATGATTTAAATTTAAATTTTTTATTACTACACATGGTGCAAGAAAACACTTAGTATTTATTAAAATAAAAATGTTTTCTTAAAGAAAAAAAATCAGATTTTATAAGAATATGAATCAAAGAGATTATAAATTTATTCATTCACATAATCGATATACAAATTCTAATCAGATACTTAAATCAGTAACGTTTTGCTCTTTTAAGCTTCTTCGATTTTCTTAAATTTGTTTGCATTTGTTGTTTATTCACAATAAATAAGTGTTCAATCAGGGTCGGTCTTGAGATTTTGGAAACCGTAGACTATTTAGTAAAAAATTTAGTAATTTGGTGGCATAAAACTTATGTTTTACAAATTTGGGTGTCTGAGACGAATGTTTCATTAGACTTGGCGTAAGCCTCGTCCTTGATTTCAATATATAATGAAGTGGCATACGTTTTACTTTTAGACGTGAACTATCGTAACAACCTTACCTGTAGAATCTTTAAGATATCATCAGGTCTAGATTTTGTTTCGGATTTTCTCTATTTGTTTGAACTGTTCTGGACCTTCTGGTATCAAGAAGTGATATTTATTCTACTAATGAGTTATGCAGACAAATTGCATATCTGCAAAAAGATTCATAACAGGCTTAACAGCGTGCATATCATCATTATTCACTAATAATGCACATATATATATATATAGTATACGATACAATGCTCTGGTGGAAAAAATCAAAAATATGATTAAGATCATATTATATAGATTGAACTCAATAGATGCATGACTGCATGATGAATGCAACTAATAGACACAAACATTTATATAGTATTATACTTAATAATTTAGTGTAGCCGTAACGGCAAGCAAATAAAAATTAAAGGGAATATTAATAGTTGGTCTTCTGCTACTTCGTCAGCCACGTTCGGCCGATAATTCATTTCCCAATCAAAGTGTTGCCTCTTCATTATCCTTTTCTCGTCCTTTTTTTTTTTGATAATTTTTGTGCCATTCCAAAGATTTTCTAGATCCAACGTCTTAAAGATAAATCACCAAAAAATCACAGAAATTTTGAGATTTTTTGTCACTTAAAATATTTATAGATAGCCAAAAAGAATCGAACTCAGAACGAAAGCTTCAGCTGTAACTCCTTTACTACTATATCAAAACTACTTGGTTATTTCTCGTCTGCTGCTTACATTTTTAGATTAAGTATAGTAAATATCATTCTTTCTGTTTCATTAAGTTAGATGTTTTAAAAAAAATTTGTTTCATAAAGAGATACTTTTTAAATTTTCTATTAAAAATTACGATTTTCAAAAAAACAATTGATTATAGTAAATTACTATTGGTTAAAAATATTGAATATTGAAAATTATAAAAAATGATATACTTATTATAGTGATTTAATGTGTTTTTTCAATGTGTAAAAACAATAAAAAATCTATAATCACGAAGAGAGTACATAATTTGAATTAATCTCATCTTTTACCACTTAGAAATCACGTCCTCGTACGTGTATCTCCTTATGATGATCACAACTCCTAGGGAATACAATTTTGCCAAAACATACAATCTTAAGATACTTCGCATCACGTTAGCGTTCGTTTTTACGCTATCGTTTTTAATTATGGGTTTACGTATAGGCAAAATTTACAGCATAGCCCAAGGATAGTGTAAAAGATAAAGTAAATTTAACAAAAATTATTCCATTTTTTTTTTTGAATGAATGTTAAATTGTTATTCATCAAAAAGATCATTTTTACATCAAGTGCAGCCTATATAATCTGTTTTAGTAACTCCCCTTTAGAACTTTAAGAAAACTTTTTTAATGAAATTTACAATCTTGTACTAAACCAAAACTGTAACCCTTTCTCCATGCCTCTTACTCCCTTTGATCTCATCAGACTTAACTTATTTCTCACCCCTTTATCAACCAGTTTCTTCAGCACTTCAATCGGCATGAGCTTCTCCTCATGACGAACCTTGTTTCGCTCTCTCCAGAGAGTATACAATGCTATTTGAAATGCATATCTGATACAAAACAGTCACATCCTTTCCATCTTCACATCAGATATCCAAATCACAATGTCATTCCACTCATTTGTATACGTCTCTTTCAATATCCCTTTTACCAGAGAACTCCATAACTGTGATGAGTAAGTGCACTCAAAAAAGAGATGATCTCTTGTCTCTTGGGCCGTTTTACAGAGAACACATATTGTATCCACACTTTGGCTCCATCTTGCAACTCTATCCATAGTAGAATTATTCCATTTTTGTTATGTTCAGAATTTTTTTTTTATCCCATTATATTTTTGGTCAGCGTAAAGAAATTTTTGTAAGCCTATTTACCAGTACTATGCATATCGTTTAAATGTAGGGGATTTGCACTAGATAGCAAAAATATATGAGATAATTAGGTAGATGGGTAAGACACTGTACCTTTTTAGGTAATACCAAGACAGTCCTTATTTCCACAGGAAAAGCAAAGTACAGTATCTGTTACACGTCAGACGTGATTACTTAAAACAAACGGTTGCACACAAAAAGTGTCAATAATGCAAAGAATTAAGACTTTCTTTCTTTTTTATGCAAAAAAAACAAAGGGATCTGTAATAATATTATTCCCCGAATCGGTCTCAATTCCCAGTTCCTCCAAACAACCTACGGGAGTAGGTGAGTACGAGTACGACAAGTAGCATCGGTCTCATCCTCAAATCATGTGGATTCCGAGTCACCGCCATTAAAATTGGTCTCTTTTCTCTCCTTATTACAACAACCTTTGTCGTTTCTTTCATGTGTGTAATAACGAACATGTGTTCTGTTTCTTATGTTTTCTTCAAGCAAATTTTGTTTCTTTTCTTTCATTTTTGCTTTTGATTTTTTTTCTCCCAATGAAAAAAAAAAGTTTAAGATTCAATTCCCAAATGTTGGCAAATCTCAGCCATTACTCATCTCCACCGGGTTCACCTAACGAAGTCCCTGTAAGTCGACAAAAATAGTATTCAGACAATTATACTCGAATCTGGTTTCTATATTTTGTACATGGTTTTTATGTATATACTCAAATCCGGTTTCTATTAGTTGTACCCGGTTTTTATGTATAGGCAACTACGGTTTCTCCTCTTCGAAAATATCTTATCCTCACCGAAAATATCTTCTCCTCTTCTCTTCACTTCTCCTCTCTAAAAATATCTTACAACTCTTCTCTCACCAATTTGGAAAAATATAACCGATTTTGTACACTTATTTACTTTTTCAATAGGTTCAAAAATAAAACTAATAAATAGTCATAACTGCCGGTTGCAGGTTACTTGTAAAATATATCAAAACTCTTCTCTCTTTAATTTTTATAGATACATCCGGTTGCAATAACTAATATCACAGTTTTAAAAGAATGTAGCCGGTTTTACTAAGTGTATTGCGTTTTGAATACAAATTTAATTATTTGCGAACAACCCGGATAGCAGGTAATGAGAAAGGTGTGGGTAAAGGAGATAATTGACAACTCATGGAAAAATTGTCATGGTTCGCCAATTATTAAAAAGTTTGCATAGATTTGCAATTATCACGCTGAATTTTGATTTCTAGCTAAATAGGCCTTAAATGTAAATGCACTTAGAAGAAGTCAAAAGAACAAACGGATAAAAGGATACGATCTTTGCCAAATCAACATTTCTTGGTTTCCATCTTCAAAAAAATAAAGATTAATAAGAAAGTAAAGTTATAGTTAGTTCCTTTCTAGCAAAGACATAATATGAGGCGGCGTAAGCTAAGCAAATTTCAAAAGAAAATAATAAGATTAGACCCAAAAAAATAATCCTACTATATAAAAGAAGCTAATTTCTAGCTTCCTAAGGCTATCCACATAGGCAAAATAATCAGGACCAATCAATATGCCAGGTCATAACAAAGTGGGCTTTATGTAATTAAAACAAATGTAATATTAGCTGGATACTGATTCATATATGTTGTCAATATATATGTGTGGTCACATATTTGACTGTAAATTATGAGTCAAATAATATCTAATGCATTTTTTGAGAATTAAATAAAATATATTCTGCCATTAAGTCAAATGACTGTCGACATTAAACATATTTCCACCGCCTCACAGTTTGAAGAATTTCACCATCCACTCATCGCTTTTCATTCCTATCTATTTGTGCCTTTTCTTTCTTGTGAAAAGTAATCCGTGTAAGTGGTTTCTTTTGTTTAAGGAGTGGTTTAGAAAGTGCGAAGATTATTTGTTTTCATATTCTTCATTTTGTTAAATTAACAGTTCTCTCACAACACCATAGTCAAACCATCCTCCCAAGATCCTCCACCTCTAGGAGGTATTCTGAAATTAGAAATTCATTTTGAATAAAAACATTATTAGTATTGTTATATTAATTTCATACTTTCATCCAAAACTCTAATAATAACAAATATATACATTATTATTATAGATATATTTCATCATTATAATTGTTTGCAAATGTAGCTTTTCCTATTATGTAGAAGATGCTTTTTATTTTAAAATAATTAATATGAAATAAACCAAATATATTTTGGTATCATATTATTAAAGAAACATGTGGAACCTCTTCGACATTTTTAAATATCCCAGAATAACGTGTTGTTAAGAATTAAATATTGTTTTGCATAACATAATATTGCAGATTATTTTGCTAATTTTGTAATCTCTAATATTATTTTGCAAATTTTAAAAGTAAATAATTTAATATTTTTAGACTTATAACTGAAATCTTACATCACAAATTCATACAGCGACAACAAAGATTTATACAACTATATCAAAAAGAATGAACAGTATTAATTATACAACAACATATTAAAATTCTACATTTTCTAAGTAAACCATCATTACTTCTTATTATTCGACGTAACAATTTATTACAAATAGTAAATTCCTCAAAACAATTTATTATTCAAACTTACTGTTGTTTTTAAAAAAAATAATGATCACCGCTTCTAACATCTTCCCATAATAAAATAAACAAAACTTAACTTACCCTTTCAGAAACTTCAAAACTCCAAATTTTAATTGACCTGACTTTTATTAAACATGTAATCCGCGCGAAGCGCGCACACCGACCCTAGTAATAATAATAAGATTTCACATTGACTTTGTGATAATATCATATAAGATTAGTTTTTTTTTGGGCGAACCAAACATTAAAAAAAAATCAAAGCATTAAAAAGAATTAACTACTATTTATCAACTAAAAGTAAACAACCGTTGAATTAATGCTTCATATAGTGTGACTATTGTTAAACCTTTCAATCTGCGTTTACACTAAGCACAACAGTTAATAAAATCAATTGACACATTTCATTGAAGTGCACCAAAGGACAAAACTACAAATTACTACAAGGTCCTCTTTTACCAATTAAAAGCTTAATATAACTTCTTCTTTTTGGAGAAAAAAGCTCAGTATAACTTATAACCTTTTTATTCAAGAATAAATTGTTAAGCGGCAAGGACAAAAAACTTCAAATGTATTTTTTCCTCGGCGACAAAAAGAAAATGTGTTTCTATTTCTTTTACTGGAAATTTATATTACTTATTTTTGGTAAAGAGACTTATACTAATATTCAATTGTTATTAGATAGAACAAAGGGAGACATGAAGCGTGCGAACACGACAATACACAAATAGTTTCAGATCGGCTTCGGTCGGTTGGTCATCTCTATTTCTCTATATATAAATCGCCAACTCATTAGCTTACACCATTCAATCTCTCATAATATTTTGAACCCTTTCGTCTCCATATATTTTTGTAACCAACATTTATTCGATTATATTCAACTTCAACACAAGACTAAAAGATGAGAACGCTTTGTCCTAATTTTGACAGAGAAGACGGTTTAGAGACAGTGTTGGAAGTTCCGATGCCGGAGGAGTTATTTTGTTCCGAGAACAACAAGACCGGCTCTTGGAGAAGTGTCAAGACTAGTTTTCTCAGGTCATCGCCGGATAACAATAGCAGCCTCTCCACTCTTTTCGGTGGCCATGACGCTCAGATTCAGATGCTTCTTGGAATCGTCGGAGCTCCGTTGATCCCTCTTCCTTTCTCTTCCGATCATGATGTTCTTGACCATCCCATGCCCAAACTCATCAAAAATCAATCTATCGTAAGTAAATAAATAAATATACTTATTTTACCGATTTTTAGGGAAAATTATATCCTCATAAATAGTCTCACGTAGCATTAAAACACATTTCTGTTCCAAAAATAACAAAAAAAAAAGAATTCCGAAATATCATTAATTAAAAACTTAAAAGAGACTTTTTTTATTTTATTTTGGTTTGGATCTAGTGATTAGAGTTTACGATTTAGATTTAGTATATGAGGGTGAGACTAGGTTAAAAATGTTTATAGTAATTTAGTCATTTTACTCTTAAAATGTTATTTTAGGTATTTTTTTCTTTATGTACTATTTTGTCATAATATTTTGTGCTATAGGAAATTTTCCTTCATATATTTTCCCAAATTGTTTTATATTCATACATGTAAATGCATAAATAAAAAAGGTTACTTGACCGACAAGTTTTCTCATATGTTTGCTCTGTTTTGGGTTATAATAGGAAGCAGCCATGGCGAAGTACATAGTAAAGCAATACACTGCAGCATCTGGAGGAGATCTAGCATTGGATAGAGTAGAGAGTATGTATGCCATGGGAAAGGTTAAAATGGGAGTGACCGAGTTCTGTGCAGCGAAACCCCTAATTGGAAAGAGGAAGAAGAAGATGGTGAGGATCAAAAATCTCAACAACGGAAACGGAGGAGAGATGGGCGGTTTCGTGTTATGGAAGAAAGGATCGAGACAATGGAGTTTAGAGCTTGTGGTTTCCGGTTGTAAAGTCAGTGCTGGTTGTGATGGTAACGTAGCTTGGAAGCAAAGTCCTTGGCTCGCACATTCTAATGAACCTTCTGGGCCTCTCAGAAGGTTTCTTCAAGGGCTTGATCCTAAAACCACAGCAAATATGTTTGCTGGATCGGTTTGCGTGGGAGAAAAGGTGGTTAACGATGAAGAATGCTTCGTGCTTAAGCTCGAGACACAGACTTCAGGGCTGAAATCAAGAAGCAAGAACGGTATGGAGACAGTAAAGCATACCGTATGGGGCTGTTTTAGTCAAAGAACAGGACTTTTGGTCCAGCTAGAGGACACTTATCTCGTGCGGATCAAGATTGGTCTTGATGAAGAAGATGTGGTCCTATGGGAAACTACTTCTGAGACAATGATCCAAGATTATAAGAGCGTTGATGGGATTCAGATTGCTCACAGAGGAAAGACACAAGTATCGTTATTGAGGCTTGATGAGAGCTTAGAGAGTCATTCAAAGACTACAATGGAAGAGAGTTGGGAGATTGAAGAAGTGGGGTTTAATGTGAAGGGTTTGTCTTCCGATTTCTTCTTGCCTCCAGGTGACTTGTGTACCAAGGAAAATGAAGAAAGTGGGTTTAACTTCGGAGATTTTAGTAGTCCAATGATGATTCCATTGAAAGTTAGCAAAGATTCGTGGAAACTCAATTCCTCTAAAGTCACAGCTATTGAAGATTTTGAGGGATAAAAGATGAAGACGTTTCAAAAGGTTTTTCAGTTGTAAACTGATCTTCATATTCTGTGTTTGTAAATATGTGAAAAGTTTAGGAGAAAAGTGCTTGTATATAATATTATGAAGCATAGCTAGCAAGCAAGCCTTTTTCCTTCAATCTTGTTTATGTAATTCTACATTTTTCCCTCTTATCACTAGTTGTATTTTACAATAAAGATTTGTTTTCTTGTCATAAAACCTACCACTAGATCTCTCTTAAATGTCGAAGGTATTTTATGCTCGTCACAAAGAAATTGTAGAAATTTAGCAGCCAATGAATTGGGTTAAAGGCACATATTCAAGTAAGGTAAGTTGAATTAAGGCCAGCTATACCTTTTTGGGTTTTGCTAATGCATTAAATTTTTTAACTTATCTGGTTTGGCAGCAACGGGGATTTATAATTTGGATGCAGATATGGCCCAGATAATTAAGCGTCCATAAGCAAAAAAAAATTGTTGGCCTATTATCTTATAATGTATGAAAATACTAAAAATGTAACTACCGATTCCGAACTTTATCCCCTAAAATATCTTAATACTAGGAGTTAGCCCGCCCTACGGACGGGTAAATTTACAATAAAATTATTTACATTAAAATGCATTTTAATTTTATAAAAAATTTAAAGTTACTTTAAATTAAATCTAATAAATATAATTTGTTTTCTAAGATCATATTGTAAATTTTATTTTTTTACATTTAACATTTAACGTTGAAAAATTGTTATAATTTTATAAAAAATTTAAAGTTACTTTAAATTAAATCTAATAAATATAATTTGTTTTCTAAGATCATATTGTAAATTTTATTTTTTTACATTTAACATTTAACGTTGAAAAATTGTTATAATTTGTTTTCTAAGATCATACTTTATTTGTTATTTGCGTTTTTAAAAAATTGTAAGTTGGTAATGCAAGTTTGCATTTTGAATTGATATGTGTGCACACAGCTCGGCCCAATTCAAAGAGAAACTCCAAAAATTAGCAGCAAAGAACATGTACACGATCTGTTGAGTGGGTTAATGAGTGTTTTCTAAGATCATATTTAAAATGAATTTAAGATCACACTTTTATTTTGCACACATGAGTGAATTAATGAAGTAAAAGATTGAAAATAACAAAGAAAAATATTGAGAATTTAAAATGAATAAACCTCTTCAAGCTTTGCTCAACAATTAACATCTCTAATTGTAAATATAACAAAATCATAAAACATATCAATCTATTCTATTAAAAGGGAAGCAGTCTTGAAAAATCTACTTTTACAAGGTTACTGCACCCTTTCATTTAACTAATAGTATATTGGTCTACTTATTATTTCGCCTGCTATCTATGTTACCATATATTACTCTAACCATAATTTATTCTCTTTCCATATATTACTCTAACCATAATTAATTCTCTTTTAGTCCATATAAAATCACATATGTTTTAGTCTATATATATAAAATCATACGTGTTTTATAAACGGACAAATTGGCTTATAGTTTTCAATTTCAGATTGGACCTATATTATTAATGTTTCAAACGGACCTATATAACATACGGACCTTATACGAGTTTTATAAACACAATCTTATATATTAATGTTTCCTAATACAGAATGCTGCCATGTGAAAAAAAGAGAGAAGATGTATATATCAAAATGTCGTAGTTGGTATAACTTATAGTACACGAAAAATAAAAAAAATGCTTCTTCAATATATCAATCTCATTCATATTACAGTCATGACAATATTATTGAGTTAGAACACTATAAGACTGGCCCCATTAAACCACCTTATTCATCTCAAAATCTAATATACAAACTATCTATACCACCTTATTCATCTCAAAATCTAATATACAAGCTATCTATACCAAACCAAACCATTTTTGCGTATACTTGGTATGATTCAAACAGTCTTATAATGTTGGTATAGCTAAATATTTGACAAAAATTCAAATTTTAAACTTTGCTATGTTATTGCTTAAATTGCTACCAACTATCTAAAAAAACTCAATTTAAATTTATTGTGCAAATCTTTTTGCTAACAATATATTGTAGATACAATATTCAATAACAAAATCCGGAAATATTTATTGTAGATACGATATTTAATAACAAAATCCGGAAATATTTATATTGCTTCGTCTACAAATTTTATTTAATATCACAATTAGTTATTATTTTCCTTAATACTTACAGAATTTTCGCTAACCTACTTTAATTGGATTAGCATTATCTTCTAAAAATTAAAAAAAAGTATATTTTAATTACAATATACTCGCATAATATTCCTTATTCCACAAAGTAACATATTTTATCAAATCTTTAAAATATTGTGACCTACATTTGCGTACCTCATGATAACATATAAATCATAATCACTTTAAACTTTAAAAATCTATATAAACACAAAATAATAATCTATGTAAACTTTGGTTTTAGCCGGAAAAAAACCTGCGCTTTCTAAGCGCGGATCAAAATCTAGTTACATAATTAAATGGACGAAACAGTTAGCAATATGGTAGCAGCCCAAAAAGGAGGCACACCACAAAGCAAGATGATTGGAATAGTCCCTTCACTCCAAACATCGATTTCATTTCCGTAACTTTGTCTTGATACTTTAGGATCATCATAGCACTTTCTATTGTATTCTTGTAAATTATCTGTAAGAATAATCAGAAGACTATCAACTAAAATAGCATAACTTATTTGACAATGTAATATTTTATTAAGCAAACAATTATGAACACTAAAACTCACAGAGCCACTATGTACTAAATGAGATCAGATTCATAAGTTACATAATAGAGTGTCCACTGTCCACTACCAAATTTCAATCAGGTGAGGACATCGTATGAGCCTCCAACAATCTGTTAAAGTTCCTACAACATAACAGTTTTCTGTATTTCTGTATATTCAAATGATTTTGGATCAACTTACAGAGCATTGTATGCATTGAGCTACACGTGCCTTTAATATAAAGCAGAGGTATACGTTAACATTCCACTGATAAATAAGAAACATAAGGAGAAGGGAATATTTGGTGATTACGTTAACATTCCACTTTAAGGAATATTTGTTGTATTAATTTGGTGATTATGTTAATCTAGCGATTACAAACAGTATGATAAAAACTAAAATTTCCAGTCAATACACTGAACCAAACTAAATATAACTCTTCAATCATATTTTCTTCACACATGTAATATAAATTATACATCTCTCAATTACATTATTTTTAAAAACTTATTTACAAATATCATCTTTATAAAGGGAAAAGGTTTTTGACAATGTGGTTTTTACTCTACTGATATAGCTCAATTGTCTTCTTCTTCTTTTTTTAATAAAAGGCTTAGCTCAATTGTCTTTCAATCGCAAATTGTCTGTACATGTATTCATCAAATTGAATGATGATGGAATTAAAACTTTGTTTCTAAAGTTGATCTCATTGTTTTTAACGTATGCCTAGAGTTATTTTGAACAATAGAATAGAAAAAAATGTTACTTTATCCCGTTAATATACAATATCCCATTTATTCACACATGTTGTAACACTAAAAACTGAAAAGGTAAAAAATAAACTCAAATCTAATATAATTAGAAATGTTTTCTGAATAAAACTGTAAATGGAAAATTTACTTCCTAGTGAGATCATTCTTCTCAAAGATGAAAGGTGATTTCGTTCACATAGTTGTTAAAAGGAGGTGCACTGTCTTCTTAATAATATAATAGCTATATTTCATGTTACAGTGTCTATTTTGGTCATCAACGATTCAACATTATTATTCCCCAACCCGATTAGACCCATAAGATTAGATTTTCTTTCTTTGGTGTTTCTCATTGCGGATGAATTTTACATTAAAAGGTTGAGTAATTTTTGTTTCCAATCTATATAAACATTACATTTTAATCTCAGATCTTGGTGTTTATAGAAAAAAGCATCCAATTAACTTTACATGAGGCAGTTTCTAATATGCTTTACCATGAATCGTCAACTTAAAACTGATATACAAAGTCAGAAACTAACAAATAGTCAACTGAAAAGGAAACACAGTATCAAATGTATACTACTGCCAAAACATCAGTAAAAGAAGACTGCAGCAAAAACATCAGAAGCAATAGAGTTTAAAGATAGATAGAATAGTTAGAACTCTAAAATTATTGACTGTAGAAAAGAAACAAAAATACAGAGCAGAGTGCAGAAGAAAATGGCTGTAGGCTTTTCACAAAGGTTTTGCTGCAACATTCACAAACGTCAACCCAAATGCTCTGAGACCGAATAATTTTTGTTTGAAACCAGGTTGCCTGATGAAGTGTTTGTACATAATGTTATGGAACTAACCTGTCCTTTTGAGTAGATTCCTTTTCAAAACAAATGGAGGATGGTGCCTTCAGCGAGGACTAAAGGTCATGACCTCACTATTTCTGGGAAAAATTGCATCCTCATGGCATTGCATTTGGACTTTGTGCACCAGCTCCAGCTTTATGCTGCTGCAGAACATGTTCAAAAATAGGACCATGTTTTCACCTAGTCAACAACCAAGAGATAAGTAAAGTGACACATAAGAGGGATCACATAATAGGGATAACAGAAAAACATTTGCTGCATTGTATAATGCAGCTTTTCTCAAGTATGCAGTGCCTTCAAATTATGCACAACAATTGATAAAAAAAAGAGCTTAAAGAAAAAAGTATGGCTGCTAGTATAAGCAAACCAGAACAAAATATCCCACTGGTATCTTTGACATACAATATATGATAATTGGCTTCTCTTGGGTTAAAAGTGAAACCCTTTTCTCTTAGGTTCCGGAAACGATAATGGATTCAGATACGTAAAAAAGTTTAGGCTTTCAGATATCTGACCTGGTGTAGGTTTTCATCGACCCAAGAAGATGTATGAGTTTGTGTTATACAACCACTACTGGTGAGTCTGCTAGTTCACCTTTACTAAAGCTTAAAGTAACTGCATAGAAGCAGGCTAAGTAAAAATGCATTTTTGTCCAACAACACATTATTTGTCAAAGGTAAAATGGGTTTTTGTCGTATTGTTTAGGAAGAGACGATCTGTCAGAAGGGAAAAGATAAAAAAAAAAAATCAGGAGTTGGTAAGTAGAATTGATTAATTTGAAAAAAGATTTCAGGAAAACCAGAACCTCCGACAAACTTATAGTATAATTGACGTTAGTTGCGACGAACACCTTCGTCTCAACAGCTGAGACCAGACCATCAAAAACACAGACATAAACAGCTGGTCCCCTTAATTAGCGTGGACTGCAACAATAAGAAAACAATCAAATGTTACAAATCCAATTTTATGCGATGAGCTAAAGAAACAAAAAACATTGAGCTGAGTGGAGTGGAAGATAGGAGTGATTTCGATGGTTTCAAAAAGGTAGGATAAGTCAAGAAGACGATGGAGGCGAAGAGCTTCTGGGAAATGAGTTTTTCTACTTTAATGGGCCTACGGAAAAAGGAAACCCAGTTCTCTTGTCACACTTGGGCATAAATCTTCAGAAAGCCAACCTCGTGTGACAAACGCGCAGCAGAGTAAGCATCACGACGCGCTCGCAAAGAAGGGAGAGCGTGGGCTACACAGACGCCCTACCGAACCGACACGTGTCAAAAAAAGCCCCAAGGACGGTATGCATCACACGAGTCAACTTTATATATAAAGATATATAATAATAGTATATTAATTTAGGGTCCGTAACATTTTTTTTTTAAACCTATTGAACATGTTTGATTTAATATAGACTTAGATACATATAATATTATTATTTTTAGATTACTTAATATTATTTCATCTAATTATTTATCTTTTATATATTAATTCAGAAGCATTACAACATTTTTTTGTACCCACGTGCCATCACTAAGATGATTCTTCTTAGAATTCTTAGAAAAATTAATTGGTCCATCCAAACATATATTATACTTTTCATTAAATTAAATATAAAAGTGATTAGTAGTATAAAAAATATTTTAATTTCTTTCCATAAATAAAAACTACGAAATTACCTAAAACGATTAACATATATATATATATATATATATAACAATTAATGATTTTGAATAATAAAGATTTGATAACAACTTTTGCATCGTTCATCATTTTTGTTTAATTTTATATTCTAAAAAGAAAATAAACAATTACATTAAATATATAATAAACAATTTAGATTTTTTCTTATATGTTATCTTTTGAATTTTTAAAAAATGACTATAAATCTATAATAATAAAGTTGAGTATATTCTCTCCTCATGAAGCCACCTCATCGATATGCATAGGGTATTTTTTGCCACGTGTCACCGCAACAAAACTTTATGGGAGTAGAGTTTTTATAGAGTTGGTTGATTCTAAAAGTCAAGAGATTTGTTAAATTTGTAAAGAGTTATAAAGAGTATTTCATATTTTAAAAGTTTATGAAAATGTTCTAATTCAAGGATTTTAAGAATCTAGAGGTAATATGCAAGATTTTTGAAGTTTTGTCTTATGAGTAAAATTATCTAAAATTCAATTCCCAATAACTCTAGATTTGATGGAAACTTAGAATCTTTAAAAACCAAACTTTTTGAATAATAAGAGATTTTGTAAGTCATTAAACAATCATCAAACCAATAACAATAGATTTTAGTAAGAATCTTAGAATCCACCAACCAATAACAATAGAATTTGAGAATTTTATCAATCACTACAAATCCATATCCCACTAACCAGGGCCGTCTCAAATTTTGTTTGGACCTGTTCAAAAAATATTAACGTTATATTTAAAATATAATAAAATAATTTAATAAATTAATAATTTTATTTATATATATTTAACATTTTTATAAATTATAAATTAGTGAATACTATATTTAATTGAAATTTTAGACCATAATTTATACATATATTGTTAAAAAATTCTAAAAAATTTATTTTTAATATTCGGACCCTGTTCGACCGCTCCAGTTGCACGTGCTGTTAGACGGCCCTGCCACTAACACCCCCTTAATGAAACCAATTTTTTCGTACTCAAATTGTTCTATAAACCATTATGAACTCTCCAACGTTTATACCAAGACCTAATATTTTATTTAGGCTTATATCAGGTTTTTGTTGTGTCCAAGCCCAAGTTTGGTGTGTCTGAGCACAAAATGTAGTCCCGTTCATCCCGACGAAGCCAATTAACTTCATGTAACATCTTCGATTCCCATTTATTTTCTTCTTTCCGACTATTAACATGCTTCATCCCACTCGCCCCACTCTTCATACGTAACCGGCGGAAGGTCTCCTATATATTTTCATGCTAACGTCGATGAATCTACGAAATCTATGCTAATTACCAGCTCCAACAATGGCGAATTCCTTCATCTTCTTGCTGATTTGAAGAGGGTCTCTGTTCGACCACAGCCGAGGAGGTTTAGGGATTCTACGATTGTGTCTCAAGATGTGGATGCTCTCGCTCTCCAATCCTACATCGGCATGGACAAATCTCTAGGCATTCTTTCTCCAAGTATTTACATATACCTCTCCTTCTCTCTCTCAATATTTTCCCACCATATTGAGTTTCTGTGTAACTTTAATTGTCGTTTGTCTGTATGTGCGTTTCAGTTTCCTGAGATGATGTTGATTTGTTTTGAATCAATGATGCCGTGGCCAAATTAGGTGAGATTCATAATTCTTTGTAAATAGATTTAAACCTTATTTGGATTCCAAAACTAAGAAAATTGTGTGGTTGTTGTAGGAGTTAACGTTGGTGTATATATGATGTGGACAATATATTGGAGAGCATCGGGGTAAACTCACTTTCTTTAGAAAAAGTTAGCTCATGTCACTCTGTTTGAGCTGATTCTATGTCTCACTCAGGTTTTGTCTAGAAAATGGAAGTATCTTTACTCTTAGAAAGGTTTTTTTCAGATTATTCGCTCTTTACATCAACTCAAAGTACACTTTAAATAGCCCTCAATGTTTTTTTGTTTCGTCTCACTATCTGATTTTTGAGAAAATGGTTTTTGATATTTACTTTTGTTTACAGGAAGAAGTTTGAGAAAGCTAGTATCTGCAGCAGTTCCCACAAGGTATATAAAACATCATATTTCCAGATTCTGTAATACTGATTTTGGTTTTCAGTTGATCCTGTAAGTGATTATGTGAGTCACTAATAAGAATCTTATGGAAATTTACATCAGGTACCATATGCCCCTCGCACCCCTTATTTATTCGCACGGAAATGCTTTTGATAGCGGTCAGATGTACGAGCTCTGCATCAACCTTAGTATTCACCTCTGTGTCAATTTAGATAGGGTTAGTTCTTCGTTTTCTTTTGTGTGTATTCATTTGATGATACTGAATCTTGATTTAAAATTTACAGATCAGATTTTACATTATATGTTTTAGCTCCAAAAGTTCATTCTGAGAAATTCCAGATTGTGTATATAATTTGATGTCTATGTGAATTTGAAGCTTCCAAGGGTCGCTTATCTTTGTTGGCATTATCACTCTTCGATGACCATACCACACACGAGAAACAAACAACAACAAGCTTTTGAACGTGTCTCAATACTTACTATTGGCCTCACGTCTACAGATATAACATGGTGTTGTACAGCTCCCTGACTTTTCTAATTGTGTTTAAGTCTTCTGTCAAGGTTTTGATATTTGGTTCCAAACTCCAGTCAGCGTCCTGGAGGGCATGGCAAAGAAATAACATAGGCAATTACTTATGAACCTGATGCGGAAGTGACCCCAAGAAGAAACGCTTCTTGGAGCCCTTAAATATGTCAGAACCCTCACAGTACTCACTCATTTCTGCTTCTTGATTATTATTACATAGATAATAATAATAAAATAAGTTTCTTAAGTTAAGATTAACAAATCGAAAGTAAAAAATGTATTATTTTAGCACTTTTTAGAAGTCGTTGACTTCTCTTCACAATAAGATTACGCAATGTGTTAGGGTTTGTTATATGCTTTGGAACATCTATGAATGTCACAACAAATTTTGTAACCAAATAAAGCTATTATGTTTAAAAAATAAATTTGCAAGCAAATCTTAATATAAAAAACGAGAGGGGGAGAGAACATGGTCAGTGGCTTCAAATAAGAAACTGGTTAGTAATCTGAAAATTGAAAATAAAATTTCATCTGATTTCAAATGATGACGCAAAATAAACGATAAATAAAGAAGTATGTTTATCTAACTAACAATAATTTATCTAATTTAAGTTTTTAGGTATGTTTACTATCATATCTCATTGTCGATATACAACTTAATAAAAATATAGATTTAATTATTTATATTTTTGTCGTATGATGAAGGCCAAATTTATTAATATCATAATAAAAATAATAACTCCATTCAAATAATAAACAATTCAACTATTACACTTTAAAAACAAACATTATTTTTACTATTGAAAAAATTCCATAAATAGAAAAATAAAATTTTATATGATACAAATATAATAAAATGAAATAACAAAAATAAATAAAAAATAAAACAAAAATAATAGTACAATTCCATGCAGAAGAGTCATCTCAGTCCAAAAGGCTTTAAAATATCAAATAAATAAAATAACTCAGACAAAAATTTTTCTTTCAGTGCATACATGAAACAAAATTAATAAATATGTATATGAGCCTGAAGTAAGAGTCTATGTGAAAATTACATGTTCTGCTAATGGTATACGCAAAATACACATCATATTTTTGCATATTAGATCATTCATCATGTTTTGTAAAAACTATGTTTTCCTAACTTAAATAATCAAAAAGGCTATATATTTTTCTATCAATTCTAATGCATTCCTCTTGATGATATTGAAGTATAATAGTTTACTTAAGTGTGTGATTATAATATGTTTAATAATATTTGCTTGGTTTGGGCTCTATTAGAAATTTAGTTTGACAAAACTTATCAACTTTCTAATTTTGAAATGATAATTGTAAGATAACTAAGATGCAGACATGTGTATCTTTTCTTAAAATATAAAAAAATATCTAATTAATTATAAAGTCTTTCAAGTATAAAATTTTTAATACAAAAGTAAAATCAATTATGCTGATAGGATAGTCAAATTAACATATCTTCATGTCTTCGATAAATAGTTTATTTTCTAAGATACCATGATTTTTTTCATAAATTTATAAAATCACATAAATCTGTGTTAACAACTAAATCATATATTTAAAATATGTATCAAAATACCTAAATAATATTCTAAAAACCGGCGCGTAGCGCCGGCAAACCTCTAGTTACTAATATTGTTAAATGTCTCACATTAAAAAAATTGTGATCAATGGTTTAACTTTTTTTTTTTGTTATAACAAGATACAAATGATTATAAATCATATAAATAAGAAGTTTCATTTAATATATATTCAGATTATATATATATATAATATTTAATATTTAATATTTAAATATATACCATATAAAATACATAAATATGTTAATTTCAAAATTTTCATTGCAAAAGTATCGAGACCTTAATATTTTAATTTTAAAATTTGCATTTAATTTTTAAAAACGATTATAAATCACTAAATTATTAAAAATCTAATACTGAAAATTTTGTGATTAATGGTTTAATATTTTTGGTACAACAAATGTATAAATGTTAATAAAATTATATGAGTAGATAGCTTCAATTAATAAATATCCATATTAAAATATACTATATATCTATGTCAATATCATTTAAATTTAATTATAAAGTAAATAAAATGATTGTTTTTATTTATTTACCAATAACTATTATTGTAGACAAGAGGGATTGTTTTGATTTATTTAATTACTCCAACTTAATTATGTACATAATAGTTATTCAATTCTCAATTATTCTATATATTTATTATTTCATAATATATAATGAACACAAAATAAAAAAATAATATGTCAGATTTTATCGTATAAGGAAGGTGTATTCATTTCACGTAAGATCTATATATATATAAACAATGGTTTCCTTCACTCCTAGGCCATCCACATCAGATTTTATGTCAATAAGTCGGAGTATGTGGTGGTGACATGTGTCGCGGTCAATCAAAACTCAATGTTTCATTTATTCTTGAGTTTAATAGATTTTATGTGTTACAGCCCAAATACATATTCTCCAAAAACTGTATACGAAACCTAGAGAAAGTGGCCACCGTGCAACAATTTCCGTTCAGTCAACTGTCAATAGAAATCCAACGGTTTCACCAGTGACGAATGATTCCGATCAATGTGAGTTGGAAACCATCGTTTTTGGCGAATAGACTTCTTTAATCTGGTGCTGTTACGGAAATTAACTTGGTTCATGCATCTTCATCAACATTCGCATTAATACCTATTCTCCACTTCTCACACGATCTCACATTCAGTGAATCCCTCCATTCATTCATTTTTATTAATCCTCCATTATAAATATGAAAGTTTTCTTCAAAAAATCATCAGTTCATTTCTCTTAATAAACAATACAAAAATGTGATGAAAAAAAGATTTATTAAGCCCATGGTTGTGCTTATGGATTGCGAGAGAAAAGTAATAAGAAACAGAAGAAATGAGATGAAAAACAAAATAAACAGAGAAGAAGAGTAAGGAAGAAGACGATAGAAAAGGAGAGATAACTTTTTTTTTGTCAACATTTTTTAATTATGGAAAAGCTCAAAGTCTATTACATGGTGAAACAATATTAAACCCCATCCAACCCGAATATAATTTAAAATTTAGCCCAATAACCAACCCAATTTACAGATCGATGAAACGGGTTCACTTCATTGCACATGAGCTTGGAAATTGCGACACGACATATTAAATTGAGTAAATTAGCTAAATATACTAACAAAGTTGGGATATCATTGAATGGGGGGAAAATGGTAATGTTGGGGGGAAAAAAATTGGAGGGATATAGGGTATGGAATGTAAATAAGAAAAAAATGGTGTGTAGGGAGTACAATTTCTCTATTAATTTTAATATTGCTTATGCATCCTTGTTTAATTTCACGTATTAGGTTATTTCTGTTTTGGATATTCTCAATTATATGGGCACTTTAAGTGACTATCTTTATTCAAGTTTATTTGCATTCCAGTATAAGTTATTTTGTTTTATACAGGTGTTTAAATCGTATTGGTTTAATTTAAACGTAAATGAATTTATGTTATAATATGATCGACCAAATTTAGAGACTACCATTTTCTATCTAAACAGCCAAATCACTTTGTGTTTGAGAAATTAACGGTGAGCTTATATTTCAATACTAGAATGCTCGACGTCTTAGCTGACTTGACATGCACGTGAAGCACTATGCTGGATGTCTTCTGTTCCACTAAAGGCGTTTAAAATGTAAAAAAATATTATATATCACATGATCTCTAAAAAACACATGTACTAAGAAAATATTATTACAATATTCAGTATATATAATGGAACATCTACTGCAGTTATTTATTATTCGTTATCATGATAACACATTTACTAAAACAAGTAGACGACGAGATTTTTATAAGAAGTTCCATTTAAGAAAAATATACACACTGAACGATTTAGTGAAAATTCTGAATATTATAGCTGCTTCATTGCATAAATTAATTAATATATATTAATAATTTCTTGCCAAAACAAAATGACGGCCAGATAATTGAATAGTCAATTTCAGATATGGATCAAACACACCCAAAAATTACTGATACTTATGTAACGTATAAACCGGTTAACCAAAACTCGAATGATATAAACCATAGGGCCACAAAATATACCCTAAAAGAAATAAAAAAAAGGGTACTCTCCTTTAAAAAAAAAAACAGTTACTAAAAAACATGTGTATATTTGCTTGAATCAAAATTTGGCAGCTTTTATAATTAATATTTTAGGCATTTGACATACTGAAACCCTCTTCGTCTGTTATCTGTAATCAATTTTTTTTTTTAAATACTGACTGCATCACTTTCATCGCAGGAACATCAGCCAATGTGTTATCCAACACTTTTAAGCTTCGACGAAAACATCATTTTCAAAGCTACAAATGCTAATATTTTGAGACTCTTGACTCTGTTTTGTTTTAAATTTTGTCAACAGACCACTCTTTCTTATCTTAAAGTTTTATATTTTTCGTTCTGATGAAAACATCGTAAAACTACACGTAAGTCAAATTAGTGGTTTCAAATACTGAGACCCTAATATGTATTTACTGTGTTCCAACGGTTTAATATATCCATAGAATATATCGTACTACCTTATTCACACAAAACTTTATATTTCGAATAAATCAACACAACTGGTGCATGACATAACCGCATAAAATAAAATACATACACCCTAAATTATTTTGTCATAATTACAAACACAAAAACATAATAGTAATAGTTAAAAAAAAACAACTAAATTGTACATCCATGATATTGTTAAGTAAAAATAATCATTCGCATATTATGTTTGAAAGCACTATATATTAATAAAAATTCAAATAGTATATTCATTTTAGTAATCCATAATTGTTATTAAAAATACAATGAAACTATTAAAATCAAAATTGAAATAATTAGTTAGTTTTATACGGTATATGTTTACTGTAAAAGATATATATATATATATATATATATATATATATATATATATATATATATATATATATATAGTCTTCAAAATCCAATGCAAATATATTTTCAGTATGTTTTTGTAATCATTTGTATTTTGTAATAAATATTTAAAATTCAATCACAAAATTTCAATGGGAATTTAGCAGTTTATAATTTATAAACATTTTTAAAGTTATAAACATAACAAAAACGGAAAATAACTAAAACAAGTTAAAAACCCCTAAGATTTTTAGCTTACAATTTACTCTTAAATCTCAATCACAATTTACACAATAAAAAGCACCACATAAGTTATTATATGATAATAACTTCCAGTACAACAGCATGAATACTAAGCAAGAAATGATCTAATGCCACCCCCAATAAAAAAACATATATAAAATTTAACTAATATTTATAATTTTTAATTAACAAAAATTTACATTAAATATTTACTCTAACAATTTAAATTATTTTCAAATATTTATCCCGCTCGTAGGGCGGACCGGCCCTAGTAGTTTATACATTTATCTTTTATAATTATCAATGATATATAACTTTTTAATATATTTTCACAAATACACTTATACATAGTAACATAGACGTAAAAGCACGTATACTTAAGAAACTTCACTTATATACTATATTTTATAAATATAAATTATCATATATTATATAAATATAAATCACATATACATGACGTTACATAGAATACATATCAGACAATCATATGCCATAATAATATTATAATAAGTTACATAATGGGCAGTTCTTATATATTTAGTCATTTATAACATAGACCAAGTGATTTTCAAATACCATTATATTTTACGTGATAATATAATGTTATAATTTTCAATAATTTACCATTAAATAATAAACTATAATTTTAAAAAGATTTGAACGTAGATACTATATTTATTTTACAAAAAATATTATATATACCAAGATTTTAGTAAATGGTATATACCTATGCTAAAGTTAAACCACTAACTAAAATTGTGTATATCTTCTTAACTAATTTATTTAAAATCTATACTATTAAAACAAAATCATTTAATAAATTTATTGTAAAAATTTGTTAGATCTATCTAAAAATAAATAAATTCAGTCTTTTTGAAATTTACCGTGGTATTTTTTTGGATCTATTGAATATTGTGACTTAATTAAACCAAAAACCAAATAAGTAAATCCAAACCAAACTCATATTAATAACTAACCGAATGGCTCCTATATATCTTTAACCGAAAACCAAAAATTACAACCAAACTGGAATCAGACCGAAAACCAAAAAAATACAATCTAGAAATAAACTGGAAACCGAACGCACATACTTAAAGAAAAAAACATGTTAAGAAAAAAACAAAATTTAACTCCACGTTTTGAATGCGCGGATGGTACTCTAGTTTTAGTTGTTACAAGTAGAGCTAGGGACTATCGTGTATTACTATTAGCCTCTAGAATAAATAAATCAGTCCGGTTTTGAAGTACATGTTTTATTGGGTTTTCTTCAAAGCCGGCTCTGTTTAGATGGATCACATATGCATTTAACAGGGAAGACTGAGACTTGAGAGTGAGACTCGACGGATTTTTTTTGTATCCAGAGGTCTCAAGCCTCTATTGAATTGCATTTTTTGTGTGTGTTTTGCATCATGGTTATTTGCCACGTCATTTTAATCAACAGTTTTTAAATATGGAGTAAAATTCAAAATTCGATATGTTAAAGTTGTTAGTTTAAAAGTTAGAAATGATAATAAAAATTTTAAAATTGAAAATATGTGTCAGTGTAACTGTTATATTCAAAGGTTAAAATGCCTTTTTTAATAGTTAAATTATGGGTTTATTTTGAAAGTTAAGTAACATACAAGTCAGTGGTATGAAGTTAGACAAGAGGAGAAAACGATAGAGCGTTTAGTCATACCTTCTTATCAATTCTTGACTCTTGCCCTTAAATTTGGGCAACCAAATTGGGGAAGACAACGACATTGTCTTCTTTTTAGTGAACACTAATGTTGACATGTGCTTTTAATACCTTCTTATCAACTCTTGACACTTGCTTTTAGGTTCAAATCATTTTGTAAAAGAGATTAAATGTTTACTCGATATGTCACGCGAAACTCCACCAAAGAGACCTATCATGTAAGTAAAAATCTGCCTCTATGTGCAATAAAAATCTATTCATTCAATCTCGACAATAAGAATTTGAACCTTGACATATCGATTTCCATGTATTGTGTATATTATAGTCATCTAATAAGTTTTGTCGTAGTCATATACTCCCTCCGTTTTTTAATATAAGTCGTTTTAGAGAAACTTTTTTGTTCCAAATTATATGTCGTTTTCGGTTTTTTATGTAACATTTATTAGTAATTAATGTTGTCTGACCAATGATAATATATCTTCTATTTTTCTATTGGTTAAATTGTGGTTAGGTAAATAATTAATGATGTTTTTGTTTCGAAAATATAAGAAATTAATGATTTTCTTAATCTATGTGCATAGCTTCAAAACGACTTATAATAAAAAACGGAGGGAGTATATAAATTTTGAATAGCTTATATGTATATAGTTGAGGAGGAGTTAAATAAAGTTGTTATCTTTGTTACACAGTAAATGAGACATGGTCCCCGTAATTCTTAGCTAGCTTTGAATGATACATTTAAGATTGTCATTCCGTTTCTGACCAATGTTTTTTCCTCATTTATTTTCAAACAAATACACATTTGGGTATATATATAGCTGCATATATTCGCATGTAATAAATATTTATCTTTGCCGATGAAGATTGAGTAATTTCAAGGATGGTCGCTAATACTCAGTTTACTATAGTCTACATTAATCTTTGTTGGTTCCTCAATGCATGATTCAAATTCCATTTGTTTTTCCAAGTTACAGGTTTTGTTAATTACCACTGCTGAATTGATTAAATCATAATTGGTTATAAAATCCTCATATGTATTATTACTAAACTAGTAAAAAGATAACCCTAATTGAAGTGTGGTGTGGAGTTAAGACCCAAAAACGTGTGGTGTGGAGTGACGCAATATACCCTGTAAATCAACCCGAGTTGAGAGTTGAAAGCTTGAAGCATTGATCTAAAGCAAGTAGGTCCATAAGAGTTTGTGCCTTTTTATTCAAATTGTCCTTATTTCGTTTCTCCGCTCAAAACTCTTCAACATGGATGTGCTCCGTGCTCATTTTATTTTTATTTTTATTTAAATTGCATAAAGACAATTAAAATAGGAACAAAACTGAACCTTTAAATTCACTTCTCATTTTAGGACCAATCAAAGTGCCACGTAAATAATTAATTTAAGAATATTAAATTTATTTAAAAATAACTAAAAAAAGAACAATGCTAATTTTAACAACGCTAACGCCGCCAGTTAAACCGTAAACCCGAAATCTTAAATTCTCAACCTTAAATCATAAATCTTAAACCCAAACCCTACCCTAAAACCCAAATCCTAGACCCTAAACCCAAACCTTATACTCTAAACCCAAATCCTAGACCCTAAACCCACCGTAAACTTTAAATCCAAACCCTATATCCTAAACCAAATCCTAGACCCTAAACCCAAACCGTATACCATAAACCCAAATCTTAGACTTAAATTCTAAACCGTAAACCCTAAACCCAAACCCTAAACCTAGACGCTATAAGGTTTGGGTTTAGGGTTTATGGTTTGGGTTTAGGATATAGAATTTGGGTTTAGGGTATACATTTTGGATTTAGGATCTAGGATTTGGGTTTAGGGTATAAGGTTTAGGTTTACGATTTAAGGTTTAGGGTTTAAAATTTAAGATTTAGAGTTTACGGTTTAGCTAGCGGCGTTATCGTAGTTAAAATTAACGTTATTTTTTTAATTATTTTTAAATAAGTTTAATATGTTTTAACTAATTATCTATATGTCACTTTAATTCGTCCTGAAAGAAGATGTTGACTTAAAGGTTCACCCTATTAAATCTTGTTTTTAAAATAATGAATGGAGCTGGAGTATGAAGATGGTCAATCATTGATTTTTTTTTATTATTATTTTTTTTTGGTAAATTTTATTGGCCAAATTGGCTGAAAAAACACGAAACAGAAGATAATTAGTAAACCATGCAGAAACATATTTTTTTAGGTAATTGGATAGTAAGACGAAAGCGAAATTACATTCATGTCCCATAGTAAACTCTAAGTTGTATAGATAGGCTGCAGTGCTATCGTAGGCATATCGAATATAGATAATACTGTCAGGTGCTGTCATAAGACATGACAGTTTGTCTCACTTATATCCCCGTGTATCGAAGGTTTCGAAAATAAGCACACGAGGTACACATGAGGAAAATAGGTAACTGAAACAACATTGTAATATTTTAACATTTTGTCCCGAAAAGTTAATTGAGAATAAAAAGGCAATGTTTGTTTTATGCAAAGAAGATCAAACTGAATCGGAAAAGAAGAACAATTCGGAACAAAGCAAGCGAAACAATTTTTTTTGGAAAATAAAACAATCGAAACAGATGGTACGTCGATGAGGAAGAACAGTATCTGGTAGGGAAAATAATGAATGTTTTTTTACTGTATAACACTTGGGTGGTGAAATGCAACAATATGAAAACCATTCCGGTTTAACGAAAAGCAATTGGGAAAATGTAACAAACCGGTTTTCATTTCATCCAATTAATAAGAACAAATTAAACCAAGTTGGTATAGGCATATTTGTGAAATTAATTAAACTAACCAAACCAATTTCTTTAAACCAACCGATGGACCGAAATGTTGGAAATAAGAGTTCAAGAATGTAGTAAAGTAATTAAATATTGCATATGTCAGAGATATTTTCAAAACCTATGAAAGAATGATGATGCCTAGAACTAGGTAGGCGGTGCAGAGTACGAATACCTACATAATAGGGTCAGTTTTGGGATATATCGAAAGTCGAACAGTACATTACCAAACAGCTAAATAATCTTATTTTCTTGTATATCAAGTGCAATTGTTCAATTTTATTATTATTATTATTCTTAGCATATCAGCATGCTGGTTGAAGTCTTGGATCATTACAACGTTTTTGAGCCACTACTAATTTTAAAATTTGTTCCGAAGTACTTAATGTTCTACTTAAATTTCTCCGAGCATTATTCTTGTTTTGGGTAGCAAAAATTAACGAAACTCGAAGTAATAAGAACTTGTTAGCCCGATAACAAAATCAAGCTTATAACATCAATATAAGTTATAACAATGGTCTACGTATATATCAGGATGAGTTCATAAAGTTGATATATGAAAAATAATGAGTTGTGACATGGTGAGTACGAAATAAGGAAATGGAAAGAACGACAAAGAGGTGTGCGGAACTGGGGTTGGTGCCCAACAAAGAAGAGACATCTAATATTATGCTCTCTACGTTGGGATCTTTTCTAAGTGACCCACTTTTGTTTTGCTGTCTTATTTGTATATCTCACTTTCATAATTTCATCGATCTACAACTACAAGCCATGCATCCCCATTTTACCCTACCATCCGCTCTACGTCCTTACGTGCGCTCCAAATACATACACTTTATATGATATGTATTAATATATAACATCTTACATATTAAATGGATTTTCTTTTTCAAATGAAAGAAGAGAAGTGGTTTAAGGATCATCTATTGCTTGTTCAATTTCTGTTGGGGATCTCACTCTTTTCCCACAACCAATCATTTTTTGCCATCTTTGTACATATTTGTACGACAACCAATCCAACAAGAAATCATGGCTGCATCTTCGGCGGTGCAGTTCATCATGTATCTTACAGTTTATCTGATCAAATATTTTAAAGAAATAATTACAACTTAAAACATAAAAGGTATGATATTTAATACGAGAAAACAAGAGTTAAGAAAGAAAAAAATCTGTTTCATAATTTATATTCTGTAACAATACTTAAATTTACCGTCGAAATTGAACCATGTGTTGGTCTGGAGCACAAGCAAGGTAAGCATTGGCTTAGAGCCAACATATTTGGTTATAATAGTTTTTTTTTGTATAATAGTTTAGTTATGTCTATTTGCTATTGTATTTCTGTTTACAGCAAAATTAATGGACATGGTATTTCTTCTGCCACAATTGATAAACCATTCCAAACCATTTTACCTTGTATTACTAGACATTTTTTTATGTCTCTAGAATATCATATCTAAGAAGGATTATTTCATTTTTCTAATACTATATGTTCTGAAAAATATGTTGTTGAACGGTTAAAAAGTATTAATGATTAAAAATGATCGGTAATGAGTTTAAGTAACCAATGAAAAGACATTATTTATAATCATAGTGGACTGGCCTTGAGAAAACCTACTGTTGAATGTTCACTGTTTAACTAAAAAGTTCGCCTAGGCATGGGCATACGGGGTTCCAATCGGGTTTCGGTTTTATCCATTCGGGTTTCGGTTTTTCGAGTTTATCAAAATCAACCCCATTCGGGTTATATAAAAGTTCGGTTCGGGACCGGTTCGGGTTCTATCGGGTTCGGGTCGGGGTTAGTAAATCTTCAAAGAACCAGTATAACCCATTGTACTTTCGGGTTCGGGTCCCAATCGGCTCTTCGGTTTAAAAATACCTGATTTGTACCTATTTTGTAACTAAAACATAAATAAAATCAGTTCTTCGAATTTAAAATACATGATTTGTATATATTTTAATAGCCAAAACATAAGTAAAATCGATTCAAAAATAAGAGAAAACATCAAACGTGATCATTCAAAATCAAGCGAAAGATAAACATAGTTAGTGATATAAAGAATACCATATAAATGAAATCATAAAACAAAAAATAAGTTCTCATGAAATGAGAAACATTATTCAATAAAAACAAAACCAAAATCTAAAAACTTCAGGCATCAACCGCCACATTCCACTATCAACCGCCGCATTCCACCATCAACCTTCATTTGATGTAACAGATAATTATTTTAGAAGTTCAATAATATCTTAAAGTATTTTGGATACATATTAAGAATTAAGATCATATTTGGTAGAAGTTCTTTTTGTGATTTTAAATGTTTCGGGTTCTATCGGATATCCATTTAGGTTCGGGTTCGGTTCGGATAATACCCATAACCCAAAATACCAAAAAACAGGATCTATTCGGTATTTATATCGGGTTCGGATCAGTTCGGAATCATTTTTATCGGATCGGGTTCGGTTCAGATTTTCGGGTTCGGTTTATTTTCCCAGCCCTAAGTTCACCATTCCATTTGTACCCTTTTTAATAATCGCACTTAGCTGTACAAAGAAAATTACAACTTGTACCACTAATTTAAGCGTCTCTTGGCTGTTTTTTCTCCAAAAAAAAAAAACTATATTTTCGCCATTCATCCCTATTATTTCGCCTACTATAACTGAAATAACTAGAAAAAATCTCACCAACTATATTTCAAAACAAGTTACCGATTATATAATAAGTTTATTAAAGTTTTTACAATTATTTTTCCATTACATATGTCGCGTTGGTTTTATTGTATAGATTTACAACAATTACATATCACAATATGCATCCTAAGTGTGAATATTATTGAGATATACACGTTCTAAGAATTAAAATCATTGAGATATATACGTTAGTATTCAATCCCTATATATTAAAAGAAAATAATTACAATATTTGAAATAACCATGTGTCAAGTCTACAGTACAATTAAGCAGATGTGGATGAGCATGGATATTTAGCTTGGGGAAGGTTCAGATTATGGAGACACAAATTTTGTACGGTGGGAGTCTGCTTTGCATGCAGAAGTGGAAACACTGCGATGAACGGTGCAGAATATGCTTCAGCATTCAGCATGTTAGAGCTCTAGAACGGACTGCAAGAATTTGATCTCCATGATCAAGGAACTTCATACTTGGCCAAGCTTTACAACAAAATTGAAAAAGGTATGATTCTTTAGATATGCTTCCCGGACTTCAAGATATCCCAAATTTCAAGAGCACATAATCAAATTGCAGACTCTTTAGCTAGGAGTGCAAGGACTGCAAGGTCTTTTCGTAGAGGGCTTTGTTTCATTGGTTGTTCACTTCCGTTTTGGTTACCAAGACCACCTCAAGTTTGCGTAATAGAATAGTGGTTTGTTGAAAAAAAGAAGTAGCCACGTGTTATCACCATAATGATTTTTAGAATCCTTAAAGAAATATGTTGGTTCATCTAAATATATAATAAGCTTTTGTTAAACTAACTATAAATTAATTATAAATGTTCTTCATTCTTTCCTTAAATAAATACTACGAAATTATCTAATGTGGCTAAAATATATATGATAATTAATAATTTTGAATAATAAAGATTTGATACATATTAGTGTACCCACTATTATTTTTGCTTAACTTTAAATTATTAAAATAAAATAAACAACCACAATAACCATATAATTAAAATTTTAGATTTTCGTATATATTATATTTTAATTTTCTAAAAAAGTCTCATATTGAGATTTTTATGATCCATGGTTTAATTTTTTTTCTTATGACAAGATACTGATGATTACAAAATCATATAAGTAGGAAGTCTCATTTAATAAATATTAAGAATAAATATATATATATATATATATTTTTTTTTTAAATTAAACGATATACCTAGAAAATACATAAATATTTTAGTTTTGAAATTTACCTTGAACAAATTTTCTTTTGATAAAAGCTTTGAACAAATATTGCCAACTTAGTATTTAAATTTTAAAACTTGCATTAAATGTTTTAAAAATGATAAATTATTAAAAAATTTCAAACATCCGACAATGAAAATTTTGTTATATTATTTAAAGTTTTTGTTATAAAAAGATACAAACCATCAAAAAAACATATGAGTAGAATGCATCATTTAACATATAAATATTAAAAATATACTATATATCTATGTATATATCATTTAAATTTAATTATATATAATATAAAATAAAAAATTTTGATTGTTTGGATTAACAAAATTTATTTATGTATCTGCACCAATTTAATTATATATGTAATAGTTACTGACTTTTAATTATCTAATATGTATCTGTATTATTTTATAACAGAACATGTGATACGTAAAAATAATTTACATATATAATGTCATTCCGTGCAAGGCGCTGATCTTAACCTTGTATTATATAAAGTACATGTGGAAAGCTTAACCTACATTACAGACTAGCCAAATGTGTAATCCCATGAGAAATGTGTTGAACATTAACCCTCAAAATCAATACTATTAATATCTTAAACCCTAAAAGTATATCATCACAATTTGTTTATTATAGTATTATCGACAATGTGTATCTTCATTCAATATATTTTGTATAGCAAACCAACCAAATAATTAGTTTCTACAAAATAATCGAGAAAGAATCAAATTAAATTCTCACAAGGAAACAAAATATAAAAGAATCTTCAAACAAATTTGTAACCATAAATTGCTGTAAATATATTATAACATTTCAAAACTATTAATATGCCAAGATATTTATTGTTAACAAGTATAACAATATAATATGTGTAAGTTTAATTAACAAAAAGACTATATATAATTAAGTTAATAGAAAAATAATATTCACCAAAAAAAATAAAAATAATTATTATGCTTCTTCATCAATAAAAGCATCATATAGTAACTTATTTTTAAAATAAATTTACCAAAGAAATAATTCTACGGTTTTAAAGCGCATATTTAAATGTTTTAATTAGAACTTATATAGTAGTTTTCCCCTAAATCTTTCCATCATTGTACGTTGTATGGAGCGCCAAAAACATTTCACTAAAATCTTGTTTTGCCAACAAGTTTTGTCGCTTCATCAGTTGTTATGTTGTGGATGCGTTTTAAGTTTTTTACCGAATTTTAAAATAAGAACCTTACACACACATTATATATATATACCAATGACCAATAGCCTACTAGTTTTAAGTGGAGTCCACTCGTGTAATGATCATAAAATTTGGTTGCCTAACAAAATGCTTAATGAGGATCAGAGGAATGGTTCAAATGATTAGAAGCTAGGGGGGTCTCTCTCTGACTCTCTCTCTAGAGAGAGAGAGATCTAGTCTCGAGAGAGCTCTCTCTCGAGCGAGCTCTCTCTCTCTCTCTCTCTCTCTCTCTCTCTCTCTCTCTCTCTCTCTCTCTCTCTCTCTCTCTCTCTCTCTCTCTCTCTCTCTCTCTCTCTCTCTCTCTCTCTCTCTCTCTCTCTCTCTCTCTCTCTTTCATACCTTATGTGTCTAATTTTATTATTGTTGTTGTTGTTGATTATTCACTGTGACATACTCCTTTTATTTCATAATATATTATGTTTTAGAAAAAAGTTGGTGAAATGCACCGTTTTACTAAGAAGGCGATTTTCAAGACGAAAGAAGATCATGATTCTGATGGATCGGCGTATCGCCGAGCTTATCTGGATCGGTTTCGGAAGTAAACAAAGATCGGAAGGATGTGATGGATTCTGTTATTCAATCGAAACCATCTGATTTGGGTTTAGAAGAGAATAAAAAGATTGCGCTTGATCGGTGATCCAATCGGAATTATCTAAGTTGAGTTTGGAAAGAGGAAAGGATCAAGAGGGAGTATCGGAAGATAAGGTTGGATCTGGATCGGAGAAGGATCGGAAGAGGCAAGAAATAACTAAACCAAAGGCAGCTTCGTGGGTTGATGTTGCTCAGGAAAAGAAGGTATTTAAGAAATATAATCTCAATATTACGGATTCAGAAGGCAAGCTGAACGTGGAGATTCCAAATGAAGTAATAATCAACACAAATCCATTATGGGGAGATTTTCATATTGGGAAGTTCTTAGATACAACACCTCACATTGCTCGTATTCATGCTGTGGTGAATAAAATTTGTAGAGATGGAGGAAAATGACAGGTAGTTAAAGTCTATGAGGTAAATTCAAAAACAATGAAGTTCTGAGTTGCAAATCCATCTATGAGAGCTCGCATATTTAGAAGGGGGATGTGGAGTATTGGAAATATTCTGTTGGTGGTAACAAATTGGACTCCAGATGAACTTAAGGAGAAGTCATAAGTTAAATCAATCCCACTATGGGTTCACCTGAAGAATGTCCCGATGAACATGTTCTCTTGGGAGGGCTTAATGTAACGACCCGCTCCCGGAGAATTTTTAAATTTGAAAGAAATAACTCGTGAGAGGTTTAATTCTGCAAGAAGTCTATTTTTCTAAGTGTAGAAACACTTATATCCATGAAGGTTGAAACAATAAGTTGTACATTGACAAGTTTCGGATCATTGGTGAGCTTATGGAACGAAATTGAAATGGGCTGAGTGACTGGAAAACGATCACGAAGTGATCGGAGCGTACGTAAGGAAAGTTCGAGACCACATGGCTAATTAAGGAATGTTCGGCTACTGGACAATGCGGGTTCCAACTAAGGAAAGTTTGATGGTCATCATAGGGGGAATTTTACGGAAGAAAGATCGGGATAACGAGATTCATATAAGGAAAGAAGCATAGAGATTCTTCGAGTATTGATGGCAAAATTTGACCAAACTAAATAAGGAAAGAGCACATATCCGACTTGGTAAACAAGTCCAAAAATTAATATAAAAGGAGACCCCAAGCTTTCATTTCTGACACACCAGATAAAACAAACTTAGAGAGTAGTTAGGAAGAAAGAAGTTCTAGAAAGAAGATTTCAAGAAGAAGGATCAAACAAGGAGGAGCAGAGAAATTCTTCACCAGAAAACGCAAGGAAGTTCAGAGTCTTTGAATCCTAGAGATTCAGCCAAGGTGAGGGTGTGATTCGTGGCAACTTAATAATTAGAATTTTTATTATAGTTGGTTTGTTGGGATGGTAATCATGCGTTAGAGGAATCGTTTAGGGAAGGTTTGTTCTTTGTTCTTCGAGGTGGTTCTCAAGGATCAAAGCACGTTCATGTGTTCATAGGATATTTGCATACTAGATTGCATGAAATGATGTCATGTTTAATTGAGATGTTTATGTGAAATATGTAGATTTGATTCGACCATAATTAGAATGTTAGGTTGGAAATGTTATATAGAAACCGATTCAGAATCAAAGTAATTTATGGAAAGTACAGGATTAGATGAACATAATTTAATTAAGGAAAGTATGTTTTTGGCTTCAGACCGGGTATATTGGTTTCGGCCGTTATGGACCTTTGGGTCACAGGTTGGCTTCGGTCGCAGGTTTGGCTACATGCCGTAATGGACCGACGGGTCACAGGTTAGGCTACGGCCGCAGGTTTGGCCACGGCCACAGGTTTGGCTACAGCCGCAGGTTTGGCTAGGGCCGCGGGTTTGGCTACGGCCGTAGGTTGATGGACCTTTGGGTCGAAATGTTAGGAAAAGTTAAAGTAAAGGAATGATAGAACCGGATGTTAGGTTGTTTGTTTTGGATGCATGAAAATAGATAAGTAATAGGAAAAAAGACTAGGTAAGAAATAATGGAAACAAATTGCTAGGTTGATAGAATGGAAATGCTAGGTCGTTAGAATGGAACATTGAATTTTATTGTTTGATTAGTGAGTTGCATGGGGGCGGTTTTGAGCGTCCTCAGTAAGTAATTTGTATACTCATGCCTCTTTTTGCGGATGCAGGTACGGTTGATTATGCGAACCGGAATGCAAGGCTATAAAGACCATCGGGAAATAGTGTTTTCACTTGGGGTAATGTTTTTGGAGTCTTGATCAAACCATCTTATTGTAACAGTATGGATTTTAAGTAATTGGTTTCGGATTTTGTTGACATAGTTATAGTAATTTTTCGTATTCTTCCTTTGAAAATTGGTCAGATCTTTACTTAGAATTTTCAACGTGTTTTTCAAATATTTAAGGTTCAGGGTGTTTCACTTAAGCTTCATCATAAGTGTTGTAGGACATTCGGTGAGACTACACCCGGAAAAAGCATCCTGCTCAAACTTAAAGCTAGCATAAATCTTCGTGAATGCAGATTTGTCAAAGGATTTTCCTACAAAAAGAAATTTTACGAAGAATGGAAAGTTAACACTAGTACAATTCATCTATCCTTGGCTACCAGCGCGATGCCACACATATGAAAAATGGGGTCATAAGAAGAATGTTTGTGTTTTGAATAACAAAGATGGGACAAAGAAATTTGTAGCTGACATAACACAAGAAGGGATCAAAGCAAAGGAGACTGAGGAGGAAGGTAGCAAAAAGGAAAATACAATAGAAAGAAAGGAGAATGAAGTAAAGCAAACACTTATTAACAAGGTTGCTGAGGAAGTAATAGAAGTAGAGGATTGTGAAATAGTGAAAGGCTGGTCTCATATTTCTCCTGGGAAAGTAAGTAGAATTAAGCCCGAAGACAAAACCACTTGAATATGGTCAAGTGAGAATTGCGACTCCATCATGGTTCTCAGCTCTAGTTGTTGTAGTTGATAATGGTGATTTGATAAATAAGACAAATGTAAAAGATGAGAAGAAGTTATTAGAAGGAAAAAAGGAGAAACTAATGTTTCCGGTAATACCATAAAGAAACTTGAGAAAGATATACAAAGTAAAAGTATTGGGAGAAGTGTAGAAGAACAAAGGGAAGATATTGTGATTGCTGCAAGATGAGGGAACTTGAGGCCTTCTTTACCGAGGAACTCAAAGTATCATCACAAGATAGTTCCTGATACAAGTAAGGATACAAACATTCCTGATCCTCAAAAAAGGCAAGATCGGAAACCATCTCAATGACATGCTTCCAAATGTGAGAGACTTTAATAAAGTAAATAAACATAAAGTTGTCCGTTATTGGATATAGAATAAAGGATTACTATTTGGGAGTTTACTGGAAACAAGGGTCAAGGGGAGCAAGTCAGTTCAAATTGTATCCTCAGTTTTTCAAGGTTGGTTGTTTATAAATAATTACGAGTTCAGCAGGAAAGGCAGAATCTGGGTGATTTGGAGTTCTCAAGTCAGGATGACTCCGGTTTTCAAATCAGATCAGATAGTTACAGTGTCGGTTCTTTTGGAAGGGGAAGAGGAGGAATTCTTTTGTTCATTTGTATATGCGGAAAATACGATAGAGAAAAGAAGAGAGTTATGGAGGGATATCAAGTCTCATCAAGATTTTCAAATGTTCAGAAACAAGGAATGGGTTATTATGGGAGATTTTAATGAGGTGCTGGATGGGGAAGAACATTCAAATCATCAGGATTCTGGTTTAATCACTTGAGGAATGCGAGATTTTAAAATTTTTATTCAACATTGCCATTATGGATATGGGTTATCTGGGTCCGAAATTCACCTGGTGTAATAAGAGAAAATATGAGACTATTTATAAAAAGTTGGATCGTATCCTGGTTAATGAAACATGACTTCACCAACGTACGCATGCATATGGTGTTACTTTTTGAAGCATGGGGAGTATCAGATCATCTAAGGGGTAATTTTCATCTCACAGTTGAAGCTGGTGGTAAATGCAAACCGTTTAAATTCAAAAGCATGGTCGAATAAACAACGAAATTTATGGAGGTTATGTCTAACTACTGGAAGGATACACAACCATTATTTCAATCCACTTTGGCTCTATACAGATTCTCAAAGTATCTTAAAGGGCTGAAGCCTCTTATTCAATCTCTGAGTAAAGACAAGTTAGGATCTCTCACAAAAAGGTGAAAGAAGAGTGTATCGATCTCTGTGAGAAACAAGAGAGATTAATTGAGGTGCCTTCACAGGAAAACATTCACGCAGAGCAAGAGGCAGCTGAGAGATGGCAAAGGATTTTGGCTATAAAGGAGAAGGTTTGGAAGCAAAGATCGAAGTTACACTGCTTGCAAGTTGAAGATGAATAATAAGGCTTTTCATAATGCAGCAAAGGTCAGAGAAACCAGAAATGCAATCCGAGAAATAAAGTGTTCTGATAGAAACATAGTGACTATGCAAGAAGAAATAAAGAAGGAAACTGAGAGATTTTTTAACGACTTCCTTACTTTTGAGCTGACTAGTATGCAAGGAAAAAAAGAAGAGGAGCTTCAGGACATTCTCCCATTTCGGTGCAACGAAGAAGAAAGAACAAGGCTTACAAAAATGGTAAGAGAAGAGGAAAAAAGGGATGTGGTTTTCAGAATGCCTAGCAATAAATCTCCATGACCAGATGGGTATACTACTGAATTCTTCAAAGCCTCTTGGAATATAATTGGGAAAAATCTCACAATTGCAGTGCAGTCATTCTTCAGTAAAAGTTTCTTTCCAAATAGATTAAATGCTACTATACTGGCATTTATTCCCAAGAAGGACACCTCTCAAGAGATGAGGAATTATAGGCCGATTTCATGTTGCAGCGTCTTGTACAAAGTGATCTCAAAGATCATAGCCAACATATTGAAAGGTACACTTCCCATATGTACCTCTTATAATCAATATTCGTTCGTGAAGGATAAGACTTCTTGTGGAGAACTTGTTATTGGCAACGGAGATAGTTAAAGATTATCATAAGGACGATGTTTCACCACACTGTACTATGAAGATTAATATTACAAAAGCTTTCGACTCAGTGCACTGGTCTTTCTTACTAAACACATTGAGGGCGTTGAATATCCCTGAGAAATTCATACATTGGATTGAGCTATGTGTCTGTACAACTTCTTTTTCGGTGCAAGTAAATGGAGAGCTTGCATGATTTTTTCAAAGCAAGAGAGGTTTGAGACAAGGGTGCACATTGTCTCCTTATCTGTTTGTAATCTGCATAAATGTTTTACCATGTATGCTTGACAAGGCAGTACAAAGGAAGCAAATTGGCTATCATCCTAGGTGCAAAAACATTTTACTATCACATCTGTGTTTTGCGGATGACCTGCTGGTATTCACTGATTGTACTAAAAGATCAATCTAAGGAGTTATCAAGGTATTTAAGGAATATGAACACGTTTCTGACCTAAAGATTAGCTTGGAAAAATCTACACTGGCATATCAGAGGGTATTGAAAAGGATATTCTAACGACCTTCCCATTCTCATCTGGTAAGCTACCAGTTAAATATTTAGAATTTCCTTTTCTTACCAAGCGCATGACTGTAAATGACTATTTGCACTAGTAGAAAAAGTCAGAAAGAAAATGAGTTCTGGGACAGGACTACATCTTATAAGTTCGGTCATAACAAGCTTAACTAATTTTTGGATGGCAGCATTCAGACTACCTGGAAGCTGTTTAAAAGAGATATAAAAGCTATGCTATGCGTTTGTATGATCTTGTCCTGAGCTTAAGACAACTAAAGCAAAAGTGAGCTGGAAAGATGTTTGCTTCCCAATGAATAAAGGTGGCTTAGGACTTTGATCTCTAAAGGAAATAAATAAAGTGCATTGTCTGAAGCGTATAGGGAGACTGTCTTCAGAATCATCATTATGAGTTCAATGGATTCAATGTTATCGTGATATACGCCATGCTAGTGCATGGAACAAGGGAGTCTGGTTTTCCCAGTCTACTCTAAAGTATTTTTTCATGATGTGGATAACTTTAAAAGGAAGACTGCAGACGACATATAGAATGCAGCAATGGAACAACTCTGTTAACACAATCTTTGTTCTCTGCAATGACACACCAAAATCATGCACTCATATCTTCTTTGGATATCAATATTCATGGGAGATTTGGAAAAGTCTTGTAGAAGGGCTTATGCAAGATATGTTTACTGCGAATTGGAATGATTTGATTGAGATTGTCTCGAATCAATGACTAACACCCATAAAGACTTTCATTCTTAGATATACTCTACAAGCAAAAATGCATACTATATGGTGGGAGAGGAATTCTCGCAAGCATGGAGAAAAACCTAGAGATATGATTTGCTTGACAAAGATTGTTGACAAAACTGTGGGGCTGAAGTTATTATCAGTCAAAGAGAATGGTAAAGCACTTTTAAGAAGGTTTGATAACATGGTTTGAAATAAGACAAGACCCATAAAGAAATAAGCAAAATCTTTTATTTTACATTTCTTTATACATAGAGAAACAAAAGATGCACTTGATGTAATACAGTTTTTTTGGTTGAATAAATTTTATATATATTTAAAAAAATTATTTTTGATTAGATTTCGTTGTACAGATTTTTTTTTTCATTTTAGAGTTGTTCTATTCTAGTGCGGCACACCATCCAAATTTGAGTAATAAAACGGTTTTTATGACAAAAGAAAAAGATGTAAAAACTGTCTAGAGCTTATTCCAGTTATAACCTTCCTTGCAAAACTTGAATGTTAAGACCAGATAATGTCATATCCCTTTCTTATTAAAGGAGGAACATTCATAGAAATAAACCTTGACCTCATGTGTTTATTACATGAGTGTCATTTCCTATGTGTCATCACCTCAAGCACTCTCACTAATTTAAAAAAAAAAACCTTTGTGAACTAGAATAACTACAACCAAATGTCATTGGTCATATACATTATACTTTATGACTACAATCCGATTTGAAAAAAAAAACGAGAATTTATGACAGGCAGAATATTAACTCTTTTGTAAAAGGCAACAAAATAAGTTCGACATCTATCAAATCGTTTTGTGAACATTTTTGTTTACGTTAATTATAATGCAACATTTTATGAACATTTTTAAACTAATATCAAATTGTATTATAATGCAACGTTTTATGAACATTTCTGAAACCGAATCAACATTTTATGAACATTTTTATGCAACATTTTATGAACATTTTTAAACTAATATCAAATTTCTTTATAATGCAACTAAAGAAACGGGAATAATTTTATGAATAATTTTATGCTTATTTTAGAAACACTTATTATAATTGAACGTTTTATGAACATTTTTGTCAACGTTAATTATAATGCAATATTAACTCTTTTGTAAAAGGCAACATTTTTGTCAACGTCACATTTCTTTTCAATAATAGTCATAATATCATTGTATTCACCCTATTCTTTTTTTATTGTTTTGTAGAGTTGAAATATTTGATTGATTATTAGTTGAGTCATGATTGATTGAATAACATAATATAATCATAATATTTGTTTCTTATATAACGAAACATGAATAAAATAATTATTTGAAAACATGGCAAAATTGATGGGAATTGATATTCTAATCAATTTATAATCTTTATTTGGGTATTGATATTCTAATGTTTGACACTAAACCGATTTCAATTGGTATATGGTTTGGCTTTGTTATAGTTATGTTCCATTTTGCCTTGGATTTGAAATATCTAAAGTGACGCCATAAAACCTACGTTCTAAATGGGATATCGTATAATTTCAAATATGAAAACTGATACACTTACTATTTGGTCAAATATCATATTGAATATTTTTCCCCATATTATGTTCGAAAATATAGTACTTACCGATTTCTGAAAGCGAGATTGCGTGTAGTTAATATGCGTGATCAATCCCATTTATGATCAATCCTGATTTATTTTCGGAAACAACTTCCATTATTTTAAATATGATTTTTCCTTATATGTTCACTCCATTTAATATCTGCATATATGATTTATTTTCAAAAGCTTGAATACATATTACAGTCACAAGATTGAATCTAATTGACTGAAATTCAAATTTATAGGAAACTTAAATCTTCGTATATGCCTAATATGGTAACAAATGATTAATTTCTCAATCACATTATACACTTTCCATTTACTTATTCCGTGTAGTTTTATTTGTCTAATACTATAAATATATGGCTACATATAAAACATCGACTCATATTAAACTCATAGCTACCTCTTTTTCAACCAAAAAAAATCTCAGAAACAAAAAACTTTCAAACAAGCTAAGTAATATATTGTACTAATTGAGAATAAACAAATTTATGGAATTGATATTCCTTTCATATATTGCTGAACTTTTTTCTTTTTAAGGTCGTCTGAAGCATGTCACCAACATCGATGGGTTTTTCAAAATCATTTTTGAACTCAAAGATGTTCCAAAAATCAATGAGTTCAAAAAAAGGTATATCCCATGAGTTTATTTTGTGAATTTGGTTAGTAGTTTATGTTTAGTTTGCTAAACTAATTTTCAGTTTCTTCTTGGTATAGAATTGCAAATCAGGAGTTTTGAAGATCCTTCTTACAGTATTTTGTTTTTTTCAGATTTTAATTTATTTCTTTATAATTTGGGATCGTTAGTACTTTTACTTTTCTTTGCCTATGTTTTTTATAATATTTTAATCATAATTTATTATGATCGTAATAATTATTTTTCTTATTTTATGTTTTGTCTTAAATTCATAATAAATTAATATAAGTTATTGCACACTATTATATCTTTGTTACCTTCAAATGTTTATAATTTACAGATAACCACTTAAACAATCTTTAAAATCAAAAGAAAACAAGTTTACAACTTATATACATGAACAATTTATAGATTTAATATATGAAAATTAATTTTAGATCACTCACTCCGCGCAGGGTACGGGTATCACCTAGTTAGATATTGTTTCGGTTTTGAGTTTTGACCAAAAGAAAAAAAAAAATTGTTTCGGTATTTATACAAAAAATAATTGGTGTATTGATGCCATATTATACAGTTTATAAATTAAACCTAACAGTTTATTGAATTCTAATGATTGATTCCAGGTACACGCTATGACCAAATGCTTTAAAAGTTTTTTTTTCCTAACCATATAGGTTGCCGCGTGATGATGATTAGGTCTAATGATGATGGCAGAAGGAAGTACTAAATTAATTACCTGTCAACAATGTTTTAGGTCCTTTAGTTTAGTCTATTTCTTGCAGGTCCATTCATAGTTTATACATAGTGCTGAAAATATATTACTGATTAGATGAGTATCCTTTACCTGCCAAAGTAAAAGGCACTCGGTAGTCACAAAAAGCACAAACACAAATCATGTGATTGAGAAGACTGGCACAATCTCATTTACAATTTTCAAATTCTCATTCTATTCCAACTTTCACGTTTCTCAAATAAATACTGTCTGGTTAATTTAAAGAAGATTTTGCCAATACATTATTCTTTTTATTTTTACTATATAAATGCTCACATATATGCTGTTACTCGAGCCATGTTCGAACAGATGGAAAAGCCAAAGATTATCCTTGTCTGGTATGAAATTGAATACCTCCCTTATGTAGAATAGACTCTCCATGTGCACTGATTTATTGTAGATTCTTTGTTTTCCCACCTCAAGATATATGTATATTTTTATTAATAAAATATTTTCAAAAATTAATCCACTAGAGGAACACAGTAGGCCACATGCTCATGCTCTTTTTCTTCTCCTGGCCAAGCCAAGCAGGGATGACATGTTTAAAGATTGTTCACGTTTTTGGAATTTCGAAATACAATAAAACATTTATGAAATTATTGTCTATGATAGTTACAGTACACCACTCTGTGGATTGATTCATTTGAAAACACACAACATCATGGGTTTATTACATCCGCCAATAATACATATCCATAGTGGTTACTGGTTCGCCAAATTGTTGTTTTCGTAAATAAAGAATCTGTATGTGTTACTTCCGCATGTGATATATGTGAAGGAAAATATGTAAAGCATGTGATGTCTATGAGCTAACTTAATCATTAAGATGCTTAATGAGCATCTTTGATGATATTAGAAAAATGATACAAATTATACACATGAATATATGTGCTGTGTAAGGCGATGTAGAAACATTGGATCCATTTATTTAATATTTCTTATTAGGTGTCAATCATATGACCATATCTTTGACTTAAATCTGATCCTATGATTCCATATGTGCCTATGTATAGGCAGTTTAGAAGAAAATGATTTATCCTTGGAACCATTCCTCTCATTTTGCTTATGAATAAAGAAAAATTTAATGATATATTGGTTCTATATCAATTTATTAACTTAAAACAAATATTTGAAGAGTCTATATGAAATGGTTGGTGCCAAAAGCAAATAGGAACATGGGATGGACCCCACCATAATTTCTTTTTTTAACAAGTGAAGAACAAATAAAAAGATTTTGTTCAAAAAACAAAGAAAAAGGATTATATAAACGACAGAAAAATAATTAATAGTGCCACCCAACTTGTGGGGAATATGTAAGATGGGATAGTTTGTCTGGGTTGTTTGAGAAAGGCTATTCAAATTTTGGGAAATTTTGAAAAAAACTCTATTAATAGTTTAAATTTTGAAAATTGCACATCTTTCTATTTTTTAAATTTACACTTTATTCAATGTCAAAATAAACTTTTATCCAGATTAGATATTTGAATAAAATATAAATCTAAATTTTTAATAATAATATATTTATTTATGTTTAAGATAAATCTTTGTTTAAAATATATATGTTATTTTACCATTTAGGATTCTAAAATAGCAATATCATTAAGAAATAAATAAATTATGATGTGTTTGTGATCTTACCAAGTTTATCTATATTTTTATAATTTTTATATAAACAAGTTACTGACAGTTCTCATTCTCATAAAAAAATACGATATTCCCTCCAAAGTCCAAATATCATTCTACTTTCGAAAAACTCCAGTTGTATACAAAAAAAAACAGAACTATTTTAGGAACAAAACACAACCAGAATTAAACCTAAATCTGCTTTTGAAATTATCAAAAAACTTTGATTCAAATTTTAATTATATAATCTTAGGAGAACTATAAAAGATCGAGATGAAAAAATTACGAAGGTCAAATGTATATTTGAAGAGAAAGCGACTAAATGATAATTTACAAATTGAATTATACTTAAAACATGGATGAAAAATTAACTAAGCTTTGAACAAGAGGAAGAATGAATTATGAAACTAGAGAAAAAAAATACTTTGCATCTACTTCTTTGTTATCTTTTATTCTCCATTTTTTCAAAGTATTTTTTTCATCAAAAAAAATACTTTGCAAAAATGGAGAATAAAAGATAACAAAGACGTAGATGCACAAGACAATGTTTGTTTTCAATTTTAATAAAATTTTAAAATATATTTTATATTTCTTAATTTTTTAAAATGCTTGTTCAAAACGTTAATTTAAATAGTCATTAACTTATGATGACAATAATTTGAAGATAACATTAAATATTTAGATAGGATAATTTAGTAAATTTATATATACAAAAGTGTATTTTTCAGAAACTTAGAAAATGGTATTGTTTCAAAATAAGATCTCATATAATTTTATTTTTCCAAAATTTTCCTATAATTTTTAACTTAATAAATTTTATTTACTCGTAAAGTAAAAAATAAAATATTAAACCATATTAACACCATTTTGAAAAGTGAGAAAATATAATCTAGATAAATAAATAAAGTTGATCTTTCTCTTTAGAGAGTGATACATTATCTTTCATAAATATTATCCAACCAATAAGTAGCATAGTTTTAATATATTTAGTAATTGTCTCACATTTTTTATTTTAATTATTTTAAAAAAAAAATTAAATAGACCATTAATTAATCCATAAAATATTTTAAATGATTCATTATTTTAGTTCGGTAAATTTTGATATCAATGTATCAAAAACAATAATTTAATAAATGAAAGTTTTATCTGTGATAATGATTCTTCACATTTCATTAAATCTGTAAGAAAAAAAGTGAATCTCACAAAAATTTTGTTCTTCTCTTTTTGGTCATGAAGCTTAAAGTTAGAAAAATTTACAGAAAGAATCTCAACCTAAAATTAATACAAAACATATATTCTTTTAAAAATCATTTTGTAGAATAAGAAATATAATAAATAATACTTAAATTTTATTAAAATACATAGTATAACTTAAGTTTGGTGAAAACATGTAATACAATTAGATTAATTTCAAAAATAAACAAAAAATTTACATAAGAAATAAAATAAAGTATCTATATAAGATATTAATTTTTCAGTTCCATCAAACTCAGCCCTAAAAAGAGTGAATATAACAAAAAAAATATTTTTTATTTATGAAACTAAAAATTAGTAAAAATTCACAACCAAAAATTAATACATAACTAAAACAAGGTTATTAAAAATTTGTGAAAATATCAATATAATAAAATAAAATAATTAAAAATTTAGTTAAATATATAGTATAGCAAAAATAATACATATATAATAAAATATCAAAATTTCAAAATATACAAGAAAGGTTTATAGGAATAAAGATTTGGAGAATCCATCAATTGATATTGTGAATTTTTTGAAGTTACGTCATGAATTCCGAAAATAATTTAAACATAAACTTAATACTGATAGGAAAATAAAAATATATACTGCACATTTTGAACTAATGATGCAATACAAAACAACATGACTGAGAATATATTAGAGCATAATTAAAACCATATGACCTAAGACAGAATAAATAAAAATATCTGCATCGCTAAAACAAAGCATAACATAGCTTTTTTAAAAACATCTAAACAATTAAATTATGAAATTTAATTAATCACATCAAGATTGAGTTTGTATCTCCTAACATCAAACATTTTAATCGAAATAAATGATAAAAATGAAAAAGAAAAAATCACAAAATAAGCATTTACACATAATATATATCTAGACACTTTCAAATAAAAAAGTATGTTAAACAATACATAAAATCTCTGCTCAACTAACTTCTAATGGTAATAAAATATAACAAACAGATAAAAACTTGAGATCCAGCATACCAAAAAGAAAATCTAGTTAACCTGGATTTGATGTTAAACATCACATTATATGTTTCTATTAAATTTTACTTGCTTCCTTTCTTGTATTATTTTTGTAACGTTTGTAATTTTTTTTAAATTTAGGCTCCTAGTATATTGTTCATTTTTCTTCTGAATATGTGCAACTCGACGCCATAAACAAATCCAAAGCAATATCTTCTTTATACTTAATTATGTTTTTCTTGGATTTTGTGTTTCGCTATCAAACATGTATATAATAACAATTAATCATTCAATTATTTTTTGAAAATATAAGCAAAAGAATCAAGTCAAATGGAGTCGAACCATAGATTCGGATCATCAATCAAGAATGAAAAATATTTTGTAGATTACAATTTTTTTGTCTATATAAAAAGATACTTTAGTATTATGATTATAAACTATACCATTTAAACACACACACACGCATATATATATATATATATAATCAATTTGAAAATATTTAGGTGAGATGGCAAAAATTTGGAGAGAAATTAACTATGGTAATGTTCTTAAATAACTTAACTATGGCAATGTTGTGGTATAAATAATCTTTTGTCTAGTTCTCAAAAAAAAATCTTTTGTGACAATTTCATATTCATGCACAACTAATGAGTTTTATGTTATGCTATTTTGAATATATAACTGTTTATTGACTAATGTGATAAATCAAACGATATGTGCTGTTTTTGCCCCTATGTTTTTTAATCGTTTATCTATATTTTCATATAATTGAAAGAAAATTGAATATTGCCGTCAAAAATTGAATATTGTCTGTCTTTAATTACCATTTCCTATCACGATTAAACAATCATTCTCTTAGTGCTACTTCGTTTACTCTCTGGATTTGTGTTAAATTGTATAAGCTTCATGCTTGGCGGTATAGTAGTTAGACTTTCCGAAATATATAAAGAAATCAAAAGTCAATCAAATTCTGTTGTAGATGGCAAGTTACGGGCACCGGATATAAGATTTCGAGGACCATAATCATCTCTTTTTTTTAAATTTAATAAATCTCTTTTTTTTTGTAGTTTATGAACTTATCTTTATGTTAAAAAATTCTATAAAATTTAGGAGGTTAAGATTAATATTTCATACGGCTGTGTCCAATCCGGCTATGTTAGTTGATACGTGTATGAATATAAAATATTAAAGTATAATATTAACAACGGTTTAGATAGTATAAATTATGGGCAATGAAATGCATGAAAAACTTAAGCCAATTTTAGATTACGTTTACAACGGACTGTTCTCAATTGGTGAAAATGGTTTTAGAACCAGAAGAATGACCAGCATTTACAAATTATTTGAAATATATTAAGATCTTGAAAGAAGGTTTCACACAATCAAAGATTATCTATGTACCAAAGACGTAAAATACAAAAACGGATAGCCTAGCACGCAGTGTCAGGAAACAACTGTTTTTTCTCATTCACATAGATCAAAATCTTTCGGTATGGTTCACAATAGTTAGTACAAGTCTGTATAAGTTGATGACAAAAAAAAATATATAAATCATGGGTTAATTAAAGCCACAAGAATTCGTCTAAACACTGTGTCTTTTTTACTCCTTTAGGTCAAATATAAAGGAACCTTCAATGTGGAAACGGTAATAATTTTTAAAGGTCTAAAGACTAGTCTAGAAGGTGGAATAAAAAGATAAAAACGTATTTTATCTATTTATTTATACAAGAAGAGGAACATGGTCATCTTTTATATCAATGGCCTTCGAGAAAAACACCATATATTGCTCCCCCTTAGAGAGAGAGAGAGAGCGTGCTTCACAGCAACTAGAGAAAGGATCCAAAGGGATCGCATTGATCCAAATTAAGCTGAATTATTCCCCAATAGTTATTCTTTTTCTCAATCGAAAGATGAAAAGAAGACTTGCTTCATTTTCTGGATCATGCGATCTCATTGGATTCATTCTTTGGTAGCTTCCATTTTGGTCAAAAGGTCTCTCTACCGGAGACTTCGCCGCCGGGAGATTCTTCGGTGGGTCGAACCAGTCATTTACGACAAGTGATAAAACTTTGTTCATATACAAGTAAGTTTCAAAGATTTAGGATACATGCCAAGAACAAGAGCACAAGAACCTTGTCTTTTCTTCTTTTTTCCCACACCTCTTACTATCTGTATTTTGTGGCACTGATTTGCTAATACAAATATTTGTTTTTTATACTAAGATTTGTTGTTGTTGTTATCATATACGCATATATAATACATACCGTGAATAATTTTGTTAGGGTGTTCTCTTTTCTTTGTCGAAATAGTGTTTTTGTTTTCCTATGAACAAAATATTGAAAGTATCTTGTATTACTTCAAAACTAATTTTAAGTTAACTTACTAGTTCGAGATCCAAGATCAAGAAGTGCTTGGACCCGTAAATTAGTTTTCAGACTAGTGAGAATCGGATCCATTTTGATTTTACACCATTTGTATCGATATTAAGTTTGGAAAATAATAAATTAATTCTGCGTTTTTTACCCAAATAAAAATATTAATTCTGCGTATTAACATCAACAATAATAATCATGAAAATGGGTGAAATCCAATGTGAGGAGGTAATTAGTTTAGTCATGCCTCCTTTTCCTTGGTTATTCTTTCCAGACACAAAAATGTGATTAGAGATTTGTTTTTAAAATGAAACAGTTCTAACATGTCATGAAATTGGTTTTGGTTTCTAAGAAATGACTATCAGATAAGTATGGTGCGTGACTGCTAATTTATGTACAACATTTTTTCTTATGAACCCAACTAACAACTTTCAAAACAATATGTTACGGTATAGTAGCTATATATTATTCATTTCCCTGCTTAATCTTCTTTTCCAACTTTCGTTGTCTAATACATTTTTTTCTGTAAGGGTGGTTTAATACAACTTGGAATATAAAATTAACTAATATTGAAAATGGAATAGAGAAAAGACATAATAATGATTCAGTTAGCGTAATTTATAAGGCTATGCTCGTGTATTTCAAATGAAAATATGTCAATTGGTGTAAAATTTATAATTCTAATTATTCGATGATTTGTGAAAGTGTAAAGAGACTTCCAATACAATGATTTGTCCTCCTTTTGTAGGAAAATGCTATATTTATAGTGTAAAGTAACTAATCGATGCTGATATTCACTGGTTAAGCTTTCTTTTCTCCACTGATCCCTTTTAAAAAGATTTCAGCCACTTATTTTTTCTTTACCGTGGGTCAACCTTCTGTTAGATGTAAGATCCCGATCAATGTCAAATGCATGTATATAACTTTTCACAAAGAACAAAAAAATGTTCAATGCTTTATTGGTTTTTCTTTCCATTTTATGTAATTAAATATTAATATAAAAACGTGCAAGAAACTATTAAAATACCAAAGGCTTATGTCTAGAAGTGGTTAAAACGCTACATGGAAAGATTAAAGTATGGTACGATCGGTAATAGCGTAACATAGATGCTATAATCACAAAGTGTGAGACTTTAAGTAACTAAGGTTCTACCTTTTTGGAGGAACTGCTTCCTTTATTTTGCCATCTCCGAAGATTAAGAGAGCCAAACCATCATTGATCACATATCATTGGACTATCCTCTGCTTCAGGGAGGAAAGCTAGATGGTAGAAGTCAGTGATCAATAACATCGTGTTGTCAAACTTATCATCAGTAACCATTGCTTTAGGCATTGAACCAGCATTCTTTTCATTTGTACCCTCTATCCAACCAACTTCTATGAATTGATCTTAGAGTGAAATATTTTCTTTCCATCACCCACACCAATCAGTAAAATAAAAAGATAGTATGAGCAAAATCATATTGGTTAGTTTTTTTTTTTTGGTAATCAAGTTAGTTTAGATGTTATATGCATAACTATATTAATTACTAATACCGTAATTTGGTAAAACATATATATATATATATATATATATAACTGAAAAGACTAGAAAATATGTAAATAAATATTTCAAAACATATATATAAATCTAAAACAGTCATATATGCTTAAGAATATTTATATATTTCAAAATGACAATTTTATAGTAAATTAAAAGAATCACACGGGAGCTCAAATATTATCATACTAGGGCCCTGTTCGTTTGTACATCTGGAAAATGCATCCAGATGGTCCATCTAGATGTATCATCCAGATGTTCCATCTGGGTGTTGTTCGTTTCTTCATTTCGTTCATGCATCCAGATGAATCATCTGAATGCAACTATGTTCGTTTGCTTTTCATTTTTTAACTTCATTCTGCATCCAGGTGGACTTGTTAATAAAATGACTAAAATATAATTTCTTACGTTTCAGCGAAAAAACAGCATTTTTACGGTTTTGGCCGAAAATATTTTTGCGGTTTTTGAGGAAATATGTGTTTTTCGCGAAAAAGTGCATTTTTATGGTTTTGGCGGAAAAATATGTTTTAAGGGTTTGGCAGAAAAATACGTTTTTGCGGTTTGGACGGAAAAAAGTGTGTTTTGAAGTTTTGGCGCAAAAAGTGTTTTTGACGGAAAAAGTTTTTTTTTCACGATTTTGGCGGGAAAAGTTATTTTGCGGTTTTGGCGGGAAAATATATTTTTCCGGTTTTGGCGGGAAAATACATTTTTCCGGTTTTGGCGGGAAAATACATTTTTCCGGTTTTGGCGGGAAAATACATTTTTGCGGTTTTGGCGAGAAAATGAACTTTTCCGGTTTTGGCGGAAAAATACGTTTTCCGGTTTTGGCGGGAAAATACGTTTTTCCGGTTTTGGCGGGAAAATAAGTTTTTTTTTTCTGGGTTTGGCGGGAAAATATATTTTTCCGGTTTTGGCGGGAAAATACATTTTTCCGATTTTGGCGGGAAAATATATTTTTCCGGTTTTGGCGGGAAAATACATTTTCAGGTTTTGGCGGGAAAATGTGTTTTCCGGTTTTGGTGGAAAAATTCTGTTTTTTGGTTTTGGGAGAAAAATTCTGTTTTCCAGTTTTGGCGGGAAAATTCTGTTTTCCGGTTTTGGCGGAAAAATTATGTTTTTTTGGTTTTGGCGAGAAAATTGTGTTTTTTGGTTTTGGCGGGAAATTTGTGTTTTTCGGTGTTGGCGGGAAAATTGTGTGTTTTCAATTTTGGCGGGAAAATGCGTTTTTTCCGGTTTTGGTGGGAAAATTCTGTTTTCTGGTTTTGGTGGGAAAATTCCGTTTTTCAGTTTTGGCAGGAAAATTCCATTTTTCGGTTTTGGCGAGAAAATTGTGTTTTTCGGTTTTGGCGAAAAAATGCGTTTTTTTTTTGTTTTGGCGAGAAAATGCGTTGTTTCCGGTTTTGGTAGGAATATGCGTTTTTTGGGTTTTGGTCGAAAAATGTGGTTTTACTGGTTTAGCCGAAAAAATGTGTTTTAATGAAAAATGTGTGTTTTATGTTTTTTGCGGAAAAATGCATCTTGCGGTTTTGGCGGAAAAGTGTGTTTTTTCGTTTTTGTGAGAAAATGTATTTTTTGGTTATAGTGGAAAAAAGTATATGCAAAAAAATTGAATTTACGGTTTGAAAATAATATTTTGATTTTAAAAGGTCATTTTTGTCATTTATCATTTTGAACTGAACTAGATGTATCTGCATCCAGATGCACCATCAAGACTCACCTTCATTTGGGTGAGAATTTGAGATGAGTTTTTAAAAATTCAGCTGGGTAATCCATCTGGATGTAGCATTATAATGCACTAAACGAACATCAATTTGCATCTTCACCCAGATGGATCACCTGGGTGAGCAAACGAACAGGGCCTAGGTGGAATTCGCGGGTACAAATAATTTTTCAAGTGTTAAACATATAATATTAATTATGTTTTTGATACATTATAATATATTTTTATTTTTCAAATTTGAATATGAATTTTATTTGATATATATTCTCTAAATAAACAGATTTATATATTTTTGTATTTTACTTTAAAAATATATAAATATGACTTTTGCAATATTTTATTAGATTTTTATCAACAACTATAGTAAAATAGTTAATGTATACTGCAATTTAATTGATCTACAGTCTTATTATATATTATGAATATGGCTTGAAATAATTCACCATGTTGATTATTTAGTGTTAAATATGCAAGAATTTGAACCAAAAAGTTCTGATTAGTGGAAAGTTCAGAGAAATTATAAACAATATTCAATGAAATAATTTAGATAAATTAAAACAGTTAGATGTATATGAAATAAAAAGTGAATTTGCAGAAAATCGTGATTTTTCAGTAAATAAACATTATATTTACAACTTCAAATCTCTTAAAAAACCTTTTATAAAAGGTATGAAATAATTTAGCAGATTTTGCAGTAAATAGTAATTTTATAGATTTTTTTTATAGAGAAAGAGCTTTTTGATTTTTAAAGAATTGTTGATGGGAAAGCTTAATATGTTTCTTATATAATGTTACTTTTACGTTTTACTTTATATTATATTATATGTATATTATTGTCTATATAATATATAAGTAATAATAATTACTAACCACTAAATTTTATTATGTTTTTTATATCTACTAATAATATCAATCCCAATTAATTCCAAAGGTTGTGAATTCACTTATGTTGAAAGGTTGTGTTTTTTCTAAAAGTTGTCAATAAAATTGTGTCTTTTCAAAAAATTGAGTTATGACTATTCATATAAGTATCTTTTAAAAAATGAAAAGTTGTGACTATTCTTATAAGTATCTTTTCAAAATAACTACCTTTAAATGGAAAAAATGTGACTATTCAACTTGAAGAGTTGTGACTATTTAAATTGAAGAGTTGTGACTATTCAAATAATTTTTAAAATCTATAAATAGTCTATGTCCATGCATTTCTCAAAAGAAAATTTCCACTAATCAAACTGATATTAAAATAGTAAAAAATAAATCTCAAATAAGAACATTTCTAAAACTTGTTACTTTTATGTCAAGGGACTAATAGTCAGTTTTATAATGCTCTACACTCCTCCATACTTCAAAATCACTAAATTTATATATTTCACCCTCAGAAATATATAGCCTCAAATTCATGCACACGTCTTATGTATACCAACGACTATCTTTAGACTTAAAGTTCAAGCACCTTATGTAAACATGTTCATTGACATTTGACTTCATCAGATCACAACAGATAACATAAAAGAAGTAATAAAGAAAATACATGATTTGGACAAACGATAGCGCTACTGTCAAGAGTATTACAGACGAACAAAAGAGATCTCCCATGCCTGGAAGGTTATAATCTTCCAAACAAAATCTATTACACCAGAACAAAATTCTCCTACCTAATTAAATATCACTGTGACTGATTTTCTCGCATGTACAGATGATACGAAAAGAAAGAGGAACTTACCCTATTGAATCTGGTCCTAAAGGCGAGTCGAAACCGTAATTGTTTGGTGACAAGGAAACACATCGATCAATGAATCTCCTCCTATTGTCCGGCTGCAAACAGGAAACGAAATGAGCATTTTTTTTGGAGTAAAAACAACCCTTGTGTTTTGCTATTAAAGTAATAATTAGAAACAGACCTAAAATATACTATCTATTCAGTAACGTTCGACAAAAGCATATCTACAATTTATGCAATGTTAAACGGCAGGTGTAACTAATATGACTACCAACAAATTTAGTAAGAACTACCTTTCGGATAAAAATGATTAAGGAAATTAAACAGACAAATGTTCGGACATTCATATGAACAGAAAATCATAACTCTTCAATTGGAGACGTTTGGTAATGAAACAGATATGGAGATACATCGAAACAAATAAGTTGTTTTGAATCGTGGATCATATAGATATACTTACTCTGAACTTATGGATGGAAATCATTACCAGAAGAGATCAGTGGGTTGGGGAGACAGAAACAAGTGGCAGTTATCAGAAAAAAAAAAGAGGATAAGAAAAAAATCGAGAGCAGTAAAAAGTTCAGATAGAGATCAACAGCAGAGGAACAAAAACTCAGTTCAAAAAATGGGAGATTTGAAGTTCTCAGGAACTTTAACAATGTGGTTTGCCACAAGATAAGAGATTTGGTTTAAAATTAAGTTTTAGCTTTTTCAAAAAACAGTTTACACTTGTTGTACAAAAGTACTTTTCTTTTGAATAAATTTAACATATATTCAAAAAAAAAAAAAAAAAAAAACAAAAACTCAGTTCGGTTTATTGGTGGTTGAATTGGATAAGGGAATTCCATTATACAAAAACCTACATAGCGACTGAGAAAATTTGAAGAAAGGAAGATGAAACAGAAAAAAAAATAAGTACAATGATGATGAAGAAACGATATCTAAATTTGTTTAAGGATTTTATTCTGAAAAGTTACGTTTTTTGAGAAGTGACGATTCAGAAAAAAGGAAACGAAAGAGATACTGTTTGCATTAGTATTGATAACAGCAGCAATCTCCACCGTACGATCTTGTTTTTATTTTCCTATAAAAAATTGCTAACATCAATGCGGGTTTACTAAAAATATAGTGGAAAAAAAAAGTTTGATCTAACGTTTGAGTTTATCCTTACTTTTAATCTAACGGACATGATTTATTTTAATCACAAAATCTTACGTCATCTAATTGTTTCAACAGATCGACGCACCTCTTCTCTGATCGACGCCCCTTTTTACAGTGACCTCTTTTGATAATGAAACGACACACCTTTTAAACTGATTAATAGATTGAAGAACTGGTTTGAGCCGTTGTTTTTTTCTGAGAACGCTTCTCAATCCAAGTCCCAAAGGAAAAGTTTTGGTTCAACGGCTACAATTGATTTCTAATAGATCTCGCCGCGAATCTAAACTACCGCCGCCGTCTCCGTTGATGACGAGAAACCGACGTTATAAAGTTGATCAGAGAGAAGAGTAAGAAGTAAGAAGAAAGTTGTGGCGGTGACAACTCTGCCATGGACGGAATTGAAAAGCTAAAAGTTCAGAAAATAAGATAGGAAGTTTGTCTGTTAAAGCTTCGCTGTTTCTTGGGTCGTAAGCTACCGGAGCAGACGTCAGTGTATGTCTTTCTCTAATCATATTCCTCTCTCGCCGTTGAAAATCTGTTTGCTTTAACAAAAAGTTTGATTTAACAAAGTTTCCGAACGTAGAGATGTGATGTTTTTAGATGTCAGTGAATAGATTGCATAGATGGTAGATGTATGCACAGGATAAGACTGTTAACTGGTTCAAACTAATTATTTTTTTTTGTAACATAAAAGGGTTAAACCCGGGTCTATTAAAGACACAGACCTAACCCCCGGATGGAGGTACAGCCCACGGATAGACCCTCTCCTGGGCATTCAAATGAGCCGAAAACAATAGCCCATATTCGTGTGGCCAGCGGGGTTTGAACCGGTTCAAACTAATTATCCATTCCTTATTTCACATATATGTTCTTTTTCATCTCTTGCATGTTCTCAACTTACGGTTACATGTTATTTGTCTGATTAGGCTGGTTCCATATGGCAAAAGAATCTAGATATCTATTGAATATTTATAGCTGTAGTCCGAGTAGGCTTTTTCTTGTGAATGTGATTGTATTACAGATCCAGCATCACCCCTGGGACAGTACCGATCATCCTTTTTTTTTAACCAACTACCCTCTGTTTTTCTTTTTTGTGACCGGTGAGTTTTTCTAATTCTGCCACGTTCTATTATCCATCTTAAGCATCGATTACTTGTGTCACCTGATATGTTCCTATTTTTGAAATTGGCCCTTCAAGATCAATGATTGCCAGAAACTGAAAGTCTCTGATGTTAGCCTCGATAAATTTGATGATCAGTATTTTGGAAAGGTAGCCGAGAAGAAGACCAGTAAGGGAAAAGGAGAGTCCGATGGAGCCGTGGATGTATATCTCTGAATTATACTTTCCTTTTATTATTCTCAAATTGTAAACAGTACAAACCTGAGCACAAATCCTATGCACGGGAGCTCATCTTAAACGTTATCTTGTTTTTATTTTCCTATAAAAAATTGCTAACATCAATGCGGGTTTACTATTATATATATATATATAGATAATGGTAACGTTACCATTAGACATAATCACATAATGTAAAAACAAGGTTCAAAATCATATTGTTCTTCTAATTTGAATAATGTTTAGTGGGATGAACGCATATACCGACGTGTATACGCAAGAAGCAAATTATGAGTCTGTCTATGATCACATGTTCGACTTTGTAAGTGTTATAACTTATAAGTTGATTTGTTTTTTATTTGTTGTAATTGTCAAGATATATATTTAATACTGCAGAGACTGGTTAGGGTCATCTACAACTACACACATTATTTCAACGAAATGATGATATCCTATTGTTTTGGTAATTCATTCTTTTGGGAGAAGTTTGAGACATAATATATTGATTAACAGCCAAAGCATACTTTAATTGAAATTCCATAAACCTATATACGATAAGATTTTCCAAAAAATAGAACATATTGATTTATTCTTAGTTGAAATATATAAATGTTATTTTTAACCGTATGGTAAAAAAAAAAAAATCTTACATTGTGGGTTGTAATATTTTTTAAGTTTTCTTTATAAATATTTTATTTAATTAGTAAACTGTAAAACTATGTAATGATATGTCTTGTCACTGTAAGAAAGCATTGGTTTTAGAAAGTTTAAAATGTCTAAAAATATGTTTTATCGTTCTATAAATTATATAGGTTCTTTCGAAGTTATTTATAAAATTGTTTTGATATTCAAGCGGTTGGCAAAATGTTTATAGTTTTGTTCTTATATATGCACAAATCTTATCATCTTAAGAATTGCACATCTAAAAATGTGTATTTTCATTTTAACAATGTGTTTCTTCATCTTAAGAATTGTATGAGTTTAATAGAAACTGTCAAAATGTTTAAATATGTGTCTTTTCAACCTAATAATTGTATTGGTTAAATACTTTCCTTTATACATGAGTTCCATAACCTCTATTAAACATAAATAGAAGAATTATTAGCGATTAAATGAAAATTTGTAACAGTTTAAGTGAATCAATGCAATTTTTTGGTGAAACAATTATAACTAATTAAATGAAACATTGCAACTTTTGGTGAATGTAATTTTTAGTGATCAACCATTACAATCTTGAGTGATGAACTATTGCAATCGTAGGTGACTTTAGTCTTTGGTGATAAATCATTGCAACTTACCGTGTTAACAACCATTGCAACTTTTAGTCCTCTATATAAAGAGTTGTGGACATTGACAAATCACAACAAAAAAAAACACAACAATCATAAATAGATTAGAAAAAAGATTTATTGTTCAAAAATCATCGAAAATCTTTGAAGAAACATATAAACACATGAATTTTTTTTTTCTGTTATTCTAATATCTTAGCCTAAGGTGAGAAATTTTGTTTGAGGAACCAATAATTTTTTAGAGTGTTTATATCTAAATACCACCTTTACTTCAAAAATACTATTTGAAAATCTAATAAAAGCTGTTAATGGTTTCAAAAAGGTAAATCCATAATTTATCAATTTAATTAATTTTATGTTCCATAGTTTAGTATAATAAGTGTTAGTGTTTTACAAAATTTCTTTCCGAAATTTAAAGCAATATTATAAATGAAAAAGGGCATATATTTTTAATAAAATGAGTTCATTATAATAACTTTAACCATGCATGGAAACGTCAGTGTGTGTGCCTTTACCAATTGTTTATATTTTTAAGTTGTTGTATGTTTTACGTAACAATTGAATAGTGCAAGAGTATTTATTTATATAATTCTTAGTTTTCTCGGTTTAATTAATTTTTATTTTAGTTTTCATGAAAGTATTCATTTGTTTATTATTTTTTTCTGTTGAGTAGATGCATTCTTTAAGAATACTAAAATGTTTTAAAAGTGAATCCTTTTAAAAAAAGTTAATATATTTTAAGTTTAAATTATATTTTAGAGAAAATTAATCTTTTTATATGAGTGTATCTTTATTTTTTTCTTAACTAAACTGTAATATGTTTTAAACTCACTGATAAAGACATATTTTATCAAATAAATTTTATTATGTTAACATATTCTAAAATCAAAAGTGCATAATAATAGGCAATAATGATAAATTTACTAAAAATGTCCAAGGGTGTGTCTTTTATTCTTATAAACTGCATAATTTTTGTGATGTTAATTTTATCATGTGACATATTATTTTTATTATATTTTTAAAGAATTAAAAATATGTGTCTTTTCGTTTTCAAAATAAAGTTTATTCAAAATATTTATGATTTTATTACAACCAAACCTATAAACAAAATGTAGATTTTTAGTATTATTAATAAAAGAGAAGATAGTTTCATGCTAAGACATGTATTTCCTCAAAATAAATTGTAAGAATATTTTTTTTATAAAAATCTACATTATAAAATATAGCATATTTATTTTTATAAAATGAGTTTCTGTGCGATATCGCACGGGTTCCTTACCTAGTCTATATAATATGCAAGAGAATTTTTTTAAAAATATCTCTTATACAAATAAAATATATGTTGATACACATTATGTTTCAATATTTATCCTAAAATTAATTATTATATGTAATATTATTTGGAATATTTTAATCTAATTTTTTTTATACTTTACTAAAAACGTACGATACTTATTAGATATAACCGGAAACATTAAAATAGAGAAAAACTGGTATTGTTGACACGGATTTCTTAAATACATAATTGTGATAGCCATTATTATTAAGTATGATATGTTTTGCTATTGGTGTAAGTTTGTATTTGAATTTAGATTTTTAAAATGAATTAAATAAATCAAAATTAAAAAACATTAACCAATCAAATTTATTTTTAAGAAAATATATGTTATACTATGGGATATAAATTTTGATGTTTTAATTTAAGAATTTAGTAATATAAATTAAATACAATCGAAATCTTTAAACAAAATATTATTCACTATAAATTTAACTCAGATTCTTAATAACATATGAATAAATGTACAGTATAATATCTATTTATTTTTTATAACTTACCAAAGTTACAATGCTAATTAGATAAAATTGGAAACATTAAAATATAGGAAAACCGAGCATTGATGACATAGTTTCCTTAAATACATATTTGTGAAAACCATTATTGTTAAGTATGGTTTGTTTGGCTATTGATGTAAGATTTTTCTTTATTTAGTTTTTTTTAGAACTGAATTAATAAATCAAATAAAAAAACTGTCAACCAATAAAATTAAAACAATTAAATGGAGACATCTTGTATGAATGACACATAAACAAGAATCACTAAAGTGACTTTTCAATTAATATATAGGAGGATTTTAGTTTAACCCATGAAAAACCAAAAATACTCTAGCTCTCAAAAGAAAGAAAAAAAAAGTGTGTTTTTTGTGTATCTCCAATATGACCAATACAATGATCGGAAACCTTTATCATGAAAGATATTTTGTAAACGGTTTGGTGTGGGCTTTAAAAACATAAAAATTATAATAATTCTTTACCTACAAATATAATTCTTTTATATAATAATATATAACCATTAAATTTATTTCTATAAAAATGCTAAAGTATTTTATTTAATTATATTATATATAACTCATTAATAAAAATAAAGAAATTGTTAAAACATATATATTCTTTTTCTAATTCTACAATTAGTTACCATAAATCATTATTTGTAATATTATTTCTTTTATTTGATAATTTGTATTAATTAGTTCTAGAGTTACCTTTTCTTTTTAGATCTGATTAAAATTTTACCAATAAATGTTAACAACCAATCAAATTATAACTATTTTTTAAAACTTAACTTATTAAAGACACATAACCAAAACATGTAGTAGGATTTATCTCTTTAAAACTAAGGATAAATTTGGTTAAGGTAAACATAAAAACATGTATTAGGAAAATGGTAGTTTAAGCAATTTTTCTCATATTTTGTTCCAAGTCACACTTTCTCACTCATTTTTTTTTAATTTAGTGTTAACATAAAACTCAAATGGGTTAAGCAAACAAATTCTTCCTTAAATTATCTCTGATCATTACACTATTTTATCTAACACTAACTCATTCAACCAAATGTTAGTAGTCATTTTTTTTCTATTAGTTGCGATGCGAACATGTGTAATTAAAACAAATCACAGTTTACATATCTTTTAAAATTATTTTTTTGAATTTATTTTAAATTAAATTAAAACATAGCTATATTAATTAAATCTTATTAACTAATAAGAAAAAAAAATATTTCAATTTTTAAATAACCATATGTCGTTATTTTGGACATATATACTTAATATTAATGTGAGATCAAATATTATATAAAATGAAATGTTTTTATTTGTATAAATTTTTTGAATTTTTTTATTATCGTACATTTTAAAATTTTAATATAGCGTAAAAATACATCTCATTAATTTTTAAATAACTTTTTCTTACTTTTAATATACATTGTATTTTCCATCTTTGATTTTAACAATTGTAGAGATAGTCATTTTTATTGAACTTTTTTACTAAATTTATCTTAACATTTTAAAAACACATAAAACTAATTAGTTCACATTTATAGTAACATAAGAAGTACATGTACTTCGACAAACAAATAAAATTAAATACATAAGAATATAAAAATACCAAGAACACAAAAAATATATTTTATTATTTTTCCCTCTTTTTCTTTTATTTATGTCTGTTTTTTTCCTACTAAAAATAAGCATGTTGATTTTATAATAATCCAAGCTATATGAATTATATTAATAGAGTATTAACTCTAGAAAAATATTTTGATTAATATAATTAAATGACTTACCATATAATAAATTAAATAAATTACCAAATAATATAATTGTAAATGATTTACAATATAATAATGTTAATTCATCTGTTTATATTAATAGATAAATTAAATAAACTTTTTCTTGATTTCTGTACCCTCTCAATAACTTACCATATCATTTTTATGTTTAAAAATATAAAAATATTTTAATCATTTCTAAAAGTGATAACGTATATAGATTTCACATTGTTATTGAAAAATGATTGAATTTTTTTAGAATTATATATTTGACTATTTTGCATTCATTTGACACATTTTTATACTATATATATAGTGAATGAGTGAATTTAATTAATATTATTAACTTTAGATTAATTAGTTTTCTAAAATCTATGATTTATTTTATTCACTACTAATACAAACATAATAAAAACCGTTTTTATAATTGTTTCTATAGTATCATATGTATTTATATGTATCTTATCAATTTATATAATGTAATCTAGATATTTATTTATTTCTATAAACAAATTATGTTAATTCATATATATTTAAGATGTTTAATTGTATGTTTGAAAACATAGATTAGATTAGGTAATTTTATGAATAGTTTCCTTTTAAAAAATTTAATTAAATAAATGAAAAATAAAGAATGAAAAACTATAAACCAATCAAATTATAACAATTAATTGGAGAACTCTTCTATGACTGACACATCAACATAAATCACTAAAGTGACTCAGTTAATATATAGGAGGATCCTAGAATCAGAATTTGGCTCTGATATAACATATACATCTATTTTAAAGAGAAATTGCTTGAAATACTGCAAACTAGATTAAGACACGTGTCATGCGCGGAATGAACATTATATGTATAAATTATTTAATGTATTATATGTTTTTACATACTATGAAATAATAAATATATATTGAATAATTAAAATTTAGTAACTATTATACATATAATTAAATTAGTACGAACATATAAATCAATTTTATTAATCCAAACAGTAATTTTTTTATTTGATAAGATATATAATTAAATTTAAATGATATTAACATACATCATATATTTTTAATATTAAATGGTGCTTTCTACTCATATGGTTTTTTTGATCATTTGTATCTTTTATAGAAAAAATTTTAAATTTTTGATAACAAAATTTTCATTGTGTGATTAATAGTTTTAGAAATTTATATTTTTTTTTAAAAATAAGTTGTCAATGTTTGTTCAAAGCTTTTATCAAAAAAACATTTGTTCAAAGTAGATTTCGAAATTAAAATATTTATTTATTTTATATGGTATATAGCTAATTTAAAACTATATATAGATATATATCTCTTTTAATCTTAATAATTAATTAAATTAGAATTTTTACTTATATGATTTTGTAATCATTTGTATTTTTTCATAACAAAAGTTTTAGGATCACAAAATTTGAATATGAGACTTTAAACAATCTTAGTAATTTATAGTTGTTTTTAAAAATTCAAAATATACAGAAAAATCTAGTTTTTATTACACTAATTTTTTGTATAGAAGATACACTAATGTTTTATCAAATCTGTATCATTCAAAATCATTAATTGTCGTATATACTTTAGCCACATTAGGCAATTCCATAACTTTTATTTAAGGAAATAATAACCAACATTAATAATCAATTTATGTTTAGTTTAATAAAAAAATTATTATACAACTAGATGGACCAACCTATTTCTCTAATGATTTTAAGAATCATCTTAGTGATGACACGTGGCTACAAAAATAAGTTGTAATGTTTCTCAATTAATATATAAGGGATTATATAGGGGTTGTTGCAAAATTGACCTACAACTTAAAGTCAAACACAAAACTAACCTCTTTTTTTTTTGAAAATTAGTTTTGCCCTATTCACCCCACAAGTTCATATAATTTACGAAAATGCCATCAATTTTTTTTTTTTCGAAAATGACATCTTTACTCTCTCACCCTCATCATCTTCAAGTAATTACAAGATTGTCATTGTCATCAATACCACAACCACCATGAACAACCAATTTGAAGCTCTTAATGCTCCCAAAATCGATTTACCCTTCTTCTTTTTCCATTCTTGTGAACTAAACACAACATATCTCTCACTTTCTCTCCACAATGAGCTAAAAAAACCCAAGATTTTGATTCTAAAATTTTTATGGTTCATAGAGTCATAGAAGCTAACGATTCTGGGTGGGTGACTTTCGTTTGTGATTATGTGTGCTTGGAGAAGCTTTATGTATGCTAAGGAACTTATCTCACCAATTTAAGGTATGACATCGAGTTTTTTTCCAGATCTGTTCGTCAGACGACTTACTTGGGAAGTCGTCTGGCTGTAGACGACTTACCTGGAAGTCGTCTGGCTGTAGACGACTTACCTGGAAGTCGTCTGGTCAACGCAGAGGTTATTTTTGCAATTGACTTTGAAATCTGTAACCTGAGACGACTGAAAGTTAAGTCGTCTACTATTGTTTGGTTTCAAAAAAATTTCCAAAAAACCTAGACGACTTACATTTCAGTCTTCATAGGTTAGTTTTGCATTTGACTGAATAATTTCAGAAATTTGACTTCCCCAGACGACTTACATTTCAGTCGTCTGTCGAAAATTAAAATAATAATATTTTTTTAAAGAGATAATTGGGTGAATATACCCATGAGAATACAAAATTAGCTATATACCCATATGCGTGAAAAACTCCATTTTTCTGTAGCTATTATCTCTTGTGCTTCCAATTTTACCCTTTTTGCTTGGCCACGTTGACAATGATAGTAGATACATAGGTGGTTGAGGGATATGGTCTAGAGATATGATAGGTTCTTGTTGACGTATAGCTCTGCTTGTTGGTCGATTTTACACCACATATTCTTTCATGAACCATGCTATATAGACTGTAGAGGATTTTGTCATATTTGGTTAAAAATATCTTATGATAGACTAACGATTAGGCTGGTTGATGAAACTATATTATATAAGTTGATGGTAAATGTATACGAATCATGTATATTAAGTAATAGCATTTAACTAATCTATTAACGCCTAGTGATATAACTTGTTAATATGTAAAATAGCTTCTATAGTCAATTGTTAGTGGATAAGATTATTTTGATCTATTACGCAGAAGAGTTAACATAACTTGAGTCATTATGACTACAGCGCAAATGAATTTTTTAACTTATATAGATAGGTGGTACGATCTGCAATGCTGAAACAAAGTTGTTAATATATCTAATAGTGGTTATCATAACAATGTGGAGGAAGATACTCGTGACTATTAATAGAAGTTATAGATAGCAATGTCAATAAATGTTTAAGACATGACAATATAATACAAAAAGTGGGTTAAAACATAGATGGTTCAACAAAGGAAATCCAACACAGAGAAGGGTAACCATAGGACACTATCCGTAGCATAGGGACATCCAATTTTGGTTAACCAGTAGCCAGATCTTGATACATCGTTGTGGCTAGCTCCCTTGCAGCACCAGGGAGAACATAAGCGTGTTCATAACCTACACGAATGAGAAAGAATGAATGGTGGAAAACCAACTCATTTATCTGCTACATCTAACAACCAACTTGACGTCTAACAATGATGTTACAGTCTACTACAATAAACAGAGTTATACATACAATATAGTACATGCTACATCTGAACCTTAACGTCTAACTATGTTAGTTAATACATACAAGATAGATGTCTAACTATGTCGTTACAGTCTGAACCTTAACATCTAACTATGTAGTTATAGTCTACAGTTGTTATTACCGTTCTCACATATGGTTAACTTCTACAATTATTATTTCTACGGCATTTACACAACATATATATCATCAAAGGTAGAGCGAAAGGAAAAATAGTAACCGTTATAATACAAGTTGCCATCTAATAAACAAGTTATTACTATTAAACATGTTTCTCCTACCAAATAACATATAAGCCGAGAAACAGGAAGGAGACGAGAAATAGACTTGGTGCAGTGATAGGAACATGATGCAATTATCTAGGATTCATGTTGCCAGAGGTGGTGATGGTAAAGGAAGTGAAGGAGTCACCATTGGAAGCGAGTTGATGTACCGTCTGTGGCGCTTACCATCGCTTCCCAGTATACCGTCTCCTCCGCCCCTATCACCACCTCCGCACCGACTGTCTTCTTCTTTCTTTCTTCCTCCTGTCATTTGTTTTCTCTATCGTATCTCTCTCTTTGGTGTCTCCCATATTTCTTTCTTTTACTATTTTCTCTTTTTCAATATACATGTACTTGAGATAAATTCGTATCTTTCGATAGGATTTTGTAGCATCATTAGAGATTAGGGGTAAAATGGTATTAATCAAAATTGCACAGTGCACAAAACAGGGATAGGGTAGTTTCTTAATATTGGTGTGAAATGTGTATATTTATCCTAATTTCTCTTTTTTAAAAGTAAACGACTTACAATTAAGTAGGCATAGGTTAGTTTTGCAATTGAAAAAAAAACTTCAAGATTTAATTATACACAGACGACTTATAATTCAGTCGTCCACCAGACGACTTACTTGTAAGTCGTCCAAGATTTTTTTTCGAGATTCTGGTCAAACCTCGTAAATCCTGGACGACTTACATTTCAGTCGTCTCGTGGACGACTGAATTATAAGTCGTCTTAAGTTGTCTGTATATAATTAAATCTTGAAGTTTTTTTTTTTCAATTGCAAAACTAACCTATGACGACTTAACTGTAAGTCGTCTACTTTTATAAAAATATTATTATTTTAATTTTTACTAGACGATTGAAATGTAAGTCGTCCAGAAAAGTCAAACTTCTGAAATAATCCAGTCAAATGCAAAACTAACCTATGATGACTGAAATGTAAGTCGTCTAGCTTTTTGGAGTTTTTTTTAACCAAACAATAGTAGACGACTTATTTTTCAGTCGTCCGAAATAACAGATTTCAAAGTCAATTGCAAAAATAACCTCTGCGTTGACCAGACGACGTATAGTTTAGTCGTCTGGACAACTTAGATTGAAGTCGTCCGCGTCTTCTCCGCTAGTTTTTAAGTCTTCTACGTTAGTTTTTGAATAACTTGTATTTTTAAGAGTGATAAGTAACTTTAAGATATGTAAAAATTAATATTTACAAAATATGTTCTCTCCCTTAGTTTTACTAAATTTGACTAAGTTTTTCAACGCAAACTTATAAAAAATATGATATGCTTTGACTAGTTACTATTGTTTGTTTCCATCTCTTAAGTATTATTGTTATACACAATAATGATGACTACTGTTATGAGTTGGAAGAAGGGTTAAATGCTTCTTAAAATAATGTATCAATATGAAGCTACTAACATTCTTGTTTATTAAGATGAGAAAAAGGCCATTGGAGTTTATTATTGCATATGAGAGATCCAAAGATAAGAAAAAGGCTACTGAAGTCTATTATTTCATTGATTTGTAAATGTGTAAACACATTGTTAGCACATTTAATACATCTTGGAAAACATTATTATTGATTTTACAAAAAATTCACAACTAAAAGAGTAGACATGCAATTCACAAAACAGACCACAAACAAAACTATTATAGATCATTCCTCTATAAAGACAAGCTTGGATTCCACTTGAGTAGACAAGACCAGACGACTTTTAAGAAGTCCAGACGACTTCTAAGAAGTCCAGACGACTTCCAGGAAGTTCAGACGACTTTGTCAGAAGACTTTTAGGAAGTTCAGACGACTTTACAGGAAGTCCAGACGACTTTTAGGAAGTCTAGACGACTTCCAGACGACTTCCAGACGACTTCCAGACGACTAACAAGTAAGTCGTCCCAGAAGTCTTCTAGATCTAAAAAACCTGCATATTAAATCCAGATCTGAAACCTGCATATTCAAAAACGTTCAAATGGCTTAAAAACAGAAAAAATGAGTGGAAGATTAGATAAATCTACCTTTACAGAACACACAAAAATACATATCTAAAAATAATAGATCTACCTTTAAATTAGTGGAAGATGAGTACCATCTAATTAAAAACCTTCAAAAAAGATAGATTAGTAATGAAGACATGAGACAAAACTGAAAAAATTCATATAAAGTTTGGTGTTTTCAAGTCAAAGAGATTAGAGTGGGTTTGGAGAGTTTTAGTTTGGGAAAAAAAGTAAAAACTTTATACAACAAGAAGTTATCAAATGAAGAAAAATCAGACATAAGAACTTACCAAAACGCCCAGAAAAATCCAGACGACTTCCTGGAAGTCTAGACGACTTCCTGGAAGTCCAGACGTCCAGACGACTTCCTGGAAGTCCAGACGACTTCCTGGAAGTCCAGACGACTTTGTCAGAAGACTTCCAAGAAGTCCAGACGACTTCTAGACGACTAACAGGTAAGTCGTTTCAGAAGTCTTCCAGATCTGAAAAACCTGCATATCAAATCCAGATCTGAAAAACCTGCATATCCAAAAACGTTCAAATGACTTAAAAATAGAGAAAATGAGTGGAAGATTAGATAAATCTATATTTATAGAACAAACAAAAATACATATCTAAAATTAATAGATCTACCTTTAAATTAGTGGAAGATGAGTACCATTTGATTAAAAACCTGCAAAAGAGATAGATTAGTAAGAAATACATGAGACAAAACTGAAAAATTCATATAAAGTTTGGTGTTTTCAAGTCAAAGAGATTAGAGAGAGGTTGGAGAGTTTTAGAATGATGAACATTACATTTTTGTTGCAGCCATTTGAGAGGAGGAGAGAGAATGTGTAAATTTTTCTTTATATAGGGAGACAAAAAATCCAATTAGGTTAAATATTTTTGACTCAGACGACTTCCTGGACGACTTACATTTCAGTCGTCTGGTGAAGAAATTAAAACAGACGACTTACATGTAAGTCGTCCAGAAGAGTTTAATATTTTTAGCGGGAAATTAAATATTTTTAGCGGGAAACTAAAATAGAAGACTTTCCAGACGACTTAGTTTAAATTATTTAAGCGGAAAAATAATTTTAAAAAAAAATTTAGGCGGGAATATTTGGACGACTTACCTGTAAGTCGTCTGTTTTAATTTCTTCACCAGACGACTGAAATGTAAGTCGTCCGAGTAAAATGATCCGGTTAGGTTAAAACGTACATTGGTAAAATTAAAGGTTCGGTACGATGTGGACGACTGAAATATACGTCGTCCGAGTAAATTATTCAACAGACGACTGAAATATAAGTCGTCCACACCCTAAACATAACCCCTAAATTTAATTATCTAATTAAACACTTCATAAAACCAAATCAAACTTGAAAAGTGTTTACTATACACGGAAATAAACACATATAGGTGAAAACTAATTTTTGAAAAAAAAAACATTTTAGTTTTCCAAAATCTAACCCTAACAATACATACAATACTACAACATATGTTTGCCAAACTCCTAAACCAAAGTATTTCATGATTCACTACTTCCACTCATCTATCTTCAAAACAAATCAATTTTATCATATCTTAATTTATATCACTTAAAATTGTTTATAATTACTTGATTTTTATTTTTCACGCATCAAAATATTTTTTTACAAGATTTATAAATTATTTTTAAAATAAACTGGTACCAGACGACTTACACTTCAGTCGTCCAGACGACTTCCAACATTTCAGACGACTCAGACGATTTACTGGGGCTATATTCGTAAAAATGGCTTCTGTTTTTTTGTTTGGTCACAAGGGATTGAACTGTAATTTCACTAGGCTTTTAGGTTAGTTTTGCATTTGATTCAAGTTTGAGTATATGTTTGGGATTAAAATCAAGTTGTGGGTTAGTTTTGGCAAAAACCCCGATTATATATCTATTTTCAAAAATACCTTAAAGTAAACATTCTCTAACATTTGAATTTAGAATTTAATAATTATTGTTTAGGATTTAGTATTTAAAGGATGAAGTTAGGTTTATAAACTTCTGTTAATAATTCTAAAACATTTATATGTGATTAGAAGGGTTAGTCTAGTTATTTTTTCATCATAAATTTAGGTTATTTATGAAAATAGTCATCCTTCAAAGCTAAGTTTGAAAAGTGATATTGTAGTATGATTAGAATTCTATAAGGTATAAATTAAAATATTTTTGACCAAAAAAATTATAAATTAAAACATTATTACTTTTTGTGAAGTTTTTTTGCAAGTCCGGCTCAGCTCATGGTTTTAAGGGCCTTTAGGACATCTCGAAGAGCAACTTTAAAACCTCAAATATAAGGTTTTATGTAAACTTTAAAACTTTAAATTATAAGGTTACGTACAGTGAAACCTCAAATATAAAGTTTTACTATACAAAACATTTTATTTTATTGTTTTTGTCCTTGTACTTGTTTGTCTTTTAAATAGTGTTGATAACTTTTTTGTTTATCATTTTAATCCATACAATTTTATATCTTTTATATATTTTATATATGTTCTTATAAATTTAACTTTTACATATAAATTTAAATAAATATATACTCACTTATCAATTTGAAATACACTAATTAATCATGTATGAGAGCATTATTGAAAGTAACAATGAGCAACTATGTATTTTTAGAAAAATGATTTCGTTTATAATTAGTCTTTTATTTATAGGTAATTTCTATTAGAATGTAACAGTTTATTAATAAAATTTGTTTATAATATTTTATTGTATGTTTTTAGTTGTTATAACAGTTTTATGTTTTTATTTGTTTTTTCCAAAAATAAGGACTATAATGTAAAAATCTAAAACTTTTAAAGTTTGTTTTGAGGTTTACTATTGAAGAAGCACACTCTCAAACCTCAAATATAAGGTTTAGCAAACCTCAAATAGATTGCTTTTGGAAATGCTCTTAATCAGAAATATTTTTAGGTCTTTTAATTTAAAACTGGCATTATTTGTAAACTATTTTGTACCGAAATTTTATTAAATTTTATTAAATTTAGTTAAAATATATTTATATTTTATATTTTCCCTTAATCAATTTAATTTCTAAAAAAATATTTTCCAAAAAATTAAAATTATAATATCATCGCCTTTGAACGGTCGCAGTGCTAGCCTCTATAGTTTAGCCCACCGGCGTTGTTTTTTGTCTTTTTGAAATTTGAGCTTGCAATTTCCTTTAAAAAAATTTCGTCCACCTTAAAATATTTTTCTGCCGAAGATCTTGTTATTCCTTTCTGTTCATAGGTGCCATGCAATTTATAAGTGCTAAATCTGCTTAGGTTGTGAGTTCGCTCACAGTTTTGCCATCCTATTGCAAAATCCCCCAGTAGATGGGTGAAAAGGTTCTCATGAACGGGGCTGGTTCCCAGACTTGCTGATCAAAACGAAACTGGAACAAAACATCTAATACACGTCAGGTTTTAAAAAGTTCTGTCTGGAAACTAAATTTTCTCCAATGGTCAATGCTCCGTTTGCTATTTTCTAGATGAACATTTGTGTACTTTGTGGGCCGTTTGCACTTCACAGATAGCAGGGCCAGGTATGCGTCTAATTTGACTCACTCTATCAGATAGTCAATGCTTGATATTTTCTCAAAGAAGATGACAAACGTTTTCGATAACAGAGTAAGGTACAATTTTCTAACCTAAATTTATGTGGGCTTTTAAGTTTAAGGTAATTATTAATTAAATATACTTGTAAAATACATGGATTAGTTACTGGATTTGTAGTAAAATTTTCTGTAATTAATAATAAGAGAGTTAGTGGGTTAGAGATCAAAGGTATATCGAACATAGCATTAGATTCCATCTCTCTAGAAAAGCTCTCTCTTCTCTCTAGATTCATCTGCGTATTTCTCTTTGATTTTTTGATCCACTGGCCGACACAGTGGGCTTCCAAAGCCACCGTCGGTCCGGTTCTGGTTCTCTTTCGTGTTATAGGCTTGCATGTTTTTTTTGAAAGGGTCTTAAGTCTCTCAGCCCTTTGTTTTAGGTTGTTTGGTTCTATGTCTCCGGTGATTCAGTTTGGTCTCAGCCGGCTTATGTCTCCAAAGGGATATCTTTTATTCCTGTTGGCTTAGTTTCTAGGAGTTTGGTATAACTCGCTAGCTTATGTTCTCATCTAGTATTTGTCTCTTAAAGCGTATAATCTGTGGCATGGTCTGGACTCTGTGTGTTTGGTGATTGGTGTGTGGATGAGCTCTCGATTGGTCGAGTGATGCTCTCCATGGGATGGAGTTTCAAGCGATGAAGGAGTATGATTCGAAGATGGTGGTTCGTTGATTGTGATCGTGTTCCCGGTAGGTTCCGGTGGTAGCTGTTCAGTTCTGGTGATTGCCGTTCAGTCCCGGCAACGACAAAGTCGGTGAAGACGGTGAAGGTTATTCCAACACCTGTTGCTTCGTCCTCAAGCGGCAAACACGTGGATGTGGCTCGTCACCGTTTTTCTTCCTCTGATTTGGGTGTTACTTGGGTCATTGGGTCTTGTTCTTTTAGTGTGTGTCGACTGGGCCTGTATGTTGGTTGCCCATTTGTTTTTTGGGTTTTATGTTGTAAAAGTTTGTTTAATAAAATAAAAAATCAGTTGGCAAAAAAAAAAAAGTTAGAGATCAAAGGTGTGTCAAAATTAGATGTGATATATATATATATATATATATATATATATATTAAATTTTTCTTTTTAAAATAAAAGGTGTGTCACCGACTCCCCATTGACTGACATAGGTCTGCCTCTGCTCTCTATGTTAGTTCTTTTACATCAGAGCATTGTTTAATCATTTGATTTTACTATGAATAGGTTATAAATTAAAAATTTTAAATAAAGTAACTAGAACCACATACAATATGATAAATAAACAGAAGAAATGGGAAAATTTGTATAAATACATTTATATATGATTTTAATTTCAAAATTACACTTTGTTTTTTTGAAAACTACACTTTTGTAGTATATGTAAATATACTAAATTATAAAATCTAAATACTATAATTATTGTAATATTTTTGTCACCATATTATTTTTATTACTTAATCTTCCAAATTCAACAAAAATATATTTTATTTATTTTCTTCCTAAAATAGTACTTTTGATATTTGTCTAAAATATTTTTACATTTCTTTTGAGTCTACTCTTCTACTTAGCCGTTTGAACCATGATAACACATGGTCATATATATACAGCTCAGATATTCTCAATCTTATCGATGTGGGACAAACTTCCTCTTATCTTCATTTACTCACTAAAGGCCATAACTAGACTATTTCTTTTCACTTAATTACAATTATCTATGTAAGTATTGGAATTTAAATAATTGATCCAACAATCCCTCACATGAATAAAAATGACTCTACACATATGCAGACTAAATGTAGATTCGATAGACTCTAGTTACTAAACTTAAACTATTTCTGATTAGACAGACAGACTTATCGAGAGTGTTTGCGAAAAATTCATTGTGTTTGAGTTGGTGACATTTTTAAGCCTTGAACCACTAATAGTTAATATCTGTCGGGTTTACTTTACCATAAGGTGAACATGATGTCTTGAACCAACCAGTGTTTTATGTAAACTGAGACAACATGCATAGCACAACTTCATTTTCTCGTAGAACTTAGTTCTCTATTGTGTTCATTATGGCCCTGAACAATTCTTGGTTTTCATGAGTGAACTTAGAGAATATAGCATTGTATTCATTCTCCTAGAAACGGCCCCATTTTACACTCATTAGGTGATTGACCATGAAAAATATTGAGTAATACTTCGCTTTAGAAGCTATGGAATCATTAAAAGCATATGCTTATCCTTCTTATATTCGTTAGCACTTTTATCATCATATGAGCTCGGAATAGATTACTTTGTCTCAAAGTGCTTTGGTTAAATTTAGTTTGATTTTTATTCCCTTTGAATTTGCGTCTTGGGATCTCCAGTCATGATAGGTAGGGTTGCAATCAAGCGTTCTCATTCGTTATAGGCTTTAAACCCATTCTTTTTGATGATTTAGCAACAACATTATGGCAAACCTTTAGTAAATAGATCCGCTAGGTTATCAACCGATTTGATGTAGTCTATTGTGATTACACCAGTTAAGATAAGTTCTCTAATGGTTTTATGTTGTCTTCTGATGTGACAAGATTTACCATTGTAGAGATTATTCTGAGCCCGAGCTATAGCTGATTGACTATCACAGTGTATGCGTATAGCTGGCACAGGTTTCTTCCATATAGGAATATCTTTCAAAATTTTTTTAAGCCATTCAGCTTCTTCTGCAACTTTGTCTAAGGCTATGAACTCAGATTCCATGGTGGATCTGGCTAACACTTTCTTTGGTAGATTTATATGATATTGTTGCTCCTTCTAGTGTAAAGACATATCCACTTGTGGATATTGAGCTTTTAGAATCTGATATCCAGTTAGCATCTTTGTATCCTTCTAAAACTGATGGTTCTTTACCATAATGAAACCCAAAATCTTTGGTGTAAGTCAAGTAATTGAGTACTCTCGTTATAGCTTTCCAGTGTGTATGACATGGATTACTTGTATATCGACTAAGTATGTTTACTGCATGCACTAGATCTAGTCTGGTACAATTGGTCAAGTACATGAGACTTCCGATCACACGTGAATACTTGTTTTGTGAAACCGCTTCACCTGAATTCTTTGTCAAGTACATTTGGGAATCTAACGTAGTTTTTGCCCTACTATTAGAGTAATTTTTAAACCTCTATAATATTGTTTGAGCATACTGAGACTGGGTTAAGATAATTCCGTTTGAATTTCTGGTGACTTTAACCCCGAGAATTACATCTACTAATCTCAAGCCTTTCATCTCAAATTTCCCTTTGAGCATGTTCTTTGTTTGATTGATAATGACTTTATTGCTTCCAATAATGAGCATATCATCTACATATAGACATAGCAAAACATACACATTTTTAGTAGTTTTGTAGTATATGCATTTGTCACATTCATTAATTTTAAAACCATTTGACATCATTGTATTGTCAAATTTTTCGTGTCATTGTTTAGGAGCTTGTTTAAAGCCCATACAGTGACTTAACAAGTCGGACATACTTTGTCTTCCTGTCCAAGAATGACAAAACCCTCAGGTTGTTTCATGTAAATTTTCTCTTCTAAATCACCATTTAGAAATGCTATTTTTACATCTATTTGATGGATTTTTAGGTATCTTAAGGCTGTGATTGCTATCATCAATCTTATTGATGTTATTCTTGTTACCGGAAAATATGTATCGAAATAGTCAAAGCCTTCCTTTTGTCAGAATCCTTGAACTATAAGCTTAGATTTATATTTTCCACCAGGTTTTCGAGTCATTATCCATCTATTCCCTAATGCTTTGCAGCTAGGTGGTAAATCAGTTACGAACCATGTATAATTTTGCATGATAGAATCAAATTTACTTCTGACAATTGCGTTCCAAAATGGAGCTTCTGGTGAAGTCATGGCTTCTGCCAAATTTTTTGGAACATTTTCTACTAAAAATGTCATTAGGAAATCTTCACCAAAGAATTTTTTCTTTCGAGCTCTTTTGCTTCTTCGCGGTTCATCTTTTTCTTCATTTTTTGAAATATCATTTATAGAAATCTAGACGTTTATCTCAGTTACTGAGTCATTGTCGTCGTCTCTTTCTTTTCGAGTTCGTTTTAAACCTTGTTTTTCCTTACATGAAAAAATATTTTCGAAGAAAGATGCATTTATAGATTCTATGACTGGATTAACATGAATGACTGATATTTCAGATTTATGTACTAGAAATTGATAAGCACTATTGTTATGTGCATATCCGATGAAGATGCAATCCATTGTTTTATGTCCAATAGTGACCTTCTTTGGTGGCGGAACCACAATTTCTTCCAAGCACCCAAGCACTTTGAGTTATTCATGCGAAGATAAATTACATTTCCATAATTCATATGGAATTTTACCAGTTACATTGTGTGGAATTTTGTTAAGGATATAATTTTTGGTAAGCAACACTTTCCCTCCACATGTTCTGAGGTAACCAAGATTCCTGCAAGATTGCATTCATCATCTTTTTTAGAGTTCGATTTTTGTGTTCCGCAACTCCATTAGATTCTGGTGAGTAAGGAGCTGTAGTTTGATGGATTATTCCATATTCTTTACAAAATGCATTTAATGGACCATCATACCTGCCTCTTCTGTCGCTTCTAACTACTTTGATAATTGTTTTAAGCTGATTTTCGACCTCGGATTTAAATTCTTTGAATTTTTGTAAGGTTTTATTTTTGCTATGTAATAAATATACATAACAATATTTTATGCAGTTATCTATGAAAATCACAATATACATAACAATATTTTGTGCAGTCATCTATGAAGGTCACAATGTACTTTTTACCATCTCTACTTTGTATATATTTTAGATCACATAAATCAGTGTGAATTAAATTTAGAGATTTATTAATTCAACATGAGATGAATGCGTTTTTGTGAGTTTAGCCTTATGCATACTTCACATTTTTTTTATTTGTTTTGCATTTAAGAATTAGATTTAGATTCATTAATCTTTATATAAATTTATATTTTACATGACCTAATTTTTTTATGCCATATATTAAATGACTCAATCAAATGTGTTGTATACCGGAATCTTGATCTTGTCAATAATGAACTTCGAATGCCTGTGAACTCGATAGAATATCTATATTTATTTTTGGGAAGAATTACCAACTCCACGAAAATCAAATCCCAAAGTCATGACTGAATAGTCCACCGTAAATCATAATGTTGAAAAATGTAATAAAGTGTCGTATTAGTGTTGGTTTTTTTGCCACAAAGTCAAGCCATGCGTGTAGGTTGCGCAAAGGCTGGTTTTGATTTTAATCTTCACTAGATTTTGATTCGTGCAACCGCGCGTATATTTGTTTTTATTTTTTGATACATAAATTATTGTTTTATAACATAAGTCGTATATATTTTTAACGTTAATCATATAGTTAAATATTTATATAACTATTTTAAATACAATAATTTTATAATTTAAATGTTATAATTAATCAATTGTTTAAGACCGTATGTATTTGTCAGTTGAATAAAATTTATAAATTTATCAATTGAATATACTTTCATCATATTTATTTAAGTATAATAATTATATTTTAACATAATCATGACTATAAAGTAGATAAAATAATATATAATTTATTTATTTTTCATTTTATAAACGATAACTTAAAATATATTAAGTTATTCTTAAAATATTTTTACACAGATTTATTAGAATTTTAAAAATATAATATATATATATATATATTATATTTAAAATGAAAATATATTATGATTAAAGTAGTTACAAAGATTTTATATTATTAGCTTTAAAGAAATATATGTTAATTTTTATACATGTATTATATAGTTTGCTAATATTAACCCATCTTACCAACATATTATATTTTATTTTTGAACATAAATATTTTATACTTACGAAAATAAAATATATAAAATTTATAGATATTATACAATATTATTATATTTAGCTTAATATAATAATGTTTTTAATATGATTGATTATGATTTTATAATAGATAAAATATTATAGAATTTTTTATTTTTTTATTTTATAAATGATAACTGAATATGTTAATGTATGATAATATTTCAAACTAATTTTGAAATTAGTGAAAATATTTAAATATAATTTCGAAAATGAAGATCTTGTAAAAAAACTTTTGAAACAGATTTTTTAGAATTTTATTTAAAATGAAAAGATATCAAACAATATTATGATTAAAGTATTTTAAATATTCTACGTAGTATTAGTCTTAATAAAATATATTTAATAAAATTTGTAAGTGATGGTCCAAATTAAAAAAATCACACATGAAAGAAGTCATGACTTCTATTTTAATATATAAGATTCCTTAGACTTTCCATTATATCTTCTAGGCCTATACATTTTATCCGGAACTGATATCCGAACCCAAAACCAATTTACGGATATCCAAACATAACTGAATATATTTAATTTTATATTTTGAATATAATTTTCTCATTCATAAAGATTGATTGCCTTAGAGATTTGTGGTTCTCTTATTGTTTTGCTAATGTTGTGTCTTTGTATTACAACTGCAAGAAAGATAGACTTGGTTATTGTTGAAAAGACAAATTATTTTTGTATTTATAATTATTTGGGTTTCAGGCTTGTTCTGTTTCTTGAATGTAATGGTGTTGTATAAGTGGAAAATATTTTATATTGTTGCTGCACATGGCATAAAGTCAGATAATACACTATATGGTAGGTAGTAATCAGGGAAATATGAATTTGTGCTACTTACTTAAATATGCATGCAAAATTGTTTCACGCATTATCATCAAACAAAATCGGTGTCCAAATTATTAAAACCGCAACCAAATTGTATTCAAAGTTTTGTCTTCGAACCCACTAATATTTCCAAACTAAAATTTGTTGAACATTGGAGAGATACAATACAAAGGTGAATCACATCTCTGAAATACACATCTGGCAGTACAAAGTGATGACTCCAGTGACATTGCTGATGAGAAAAAGTTTTCCAGTAACCAAAGCCCTGACAACACCTAAACATAAACAAGCGGAAGTTGGAACGTAGACTAGGGCGATAGACGCAAGTCAGCAAAGAGAGGAGGTCATACTGATCTTCAAAGCATACAAGCACCTTGAGAGTCTTTGAGCCCTGCATGTTGTTTGTCAACTATTAATCCTTTAACCTATTAAAATTTTGAAAATTAATTAATTATTGGTAAATTCTTAGGAGCTTTGAACCATGCAAATTTTGAAAGAAGAAATCCAAAATCTAAATAGTTAAACCTGATTTGGAATAATCGAACCCGAAGTTTAAATATCCGAATCCGACCTTATTTTCAAAATGACCCGAACATATACTAGATTTGTAAACCAAAATATCTAAAAATCTGAAATACCCGATTCGAACCTAAACGGGTAGCCGAACGTCTGAGCATTTGTTCTCAGCTTAGCATCAATTAAAACTGTAATATTTGGATTTCGGAATGAATTTTCATTTAAATTGATAATTTGAAACTAGAGCAGGGTGTTGGGTTATCAGCTCTAACTGCACCTTCATTTTGCGTTTACCAATGGTGGGTTGGAAATTAGGATATGCTTCGGGATTATGCTAACTATAGGAAATACTGTATGGTTTATAGTCTCACGAATCTATTTGCTAAAAAAAAAGAGAATACATTTCAACCTTTTTTAAGATAATGTCATGAGAAGTCAAAAGGAATATAATCCGAACAAAATAATATGTAAGCTAGCGTTTATGCCTCACCTACTATTCTTTGACTTTTCAACTTCTCTTGCAAAGTTTAAATTAATTAATAAAAGTTCTTTATAAGTTTATACTTACAGTGGTCTTTAGAAAAAAATAGTTGGAATGGACTATTCGAAAGAAAAGAGCCTACGTAATTCTAACATCGTAACAAATTCAAGAAAGCGTGTTTTGCTTTTTCATAAGCTGTTCATACCAAGACATCATCAACTGGAAGTCTGGAACAAACCATTGACTTTCCAAATATAAACCAATTATGAGATCCTTGATATCTTTATTTTAATGTCAAAGATCATTTTCTACTTGAGAGAAAACAACACAAATATTATTTTTTTCATAAAAAAATACACTGACAAAACGTTAAGTTGCCCAATTTATAGGATCGCGTGCCAAGTAATTAAATACACAATTAACATACAGAGAAACGTATCCATCTTTCTGACCTATCAATTTAAATTTGACTGAAAAAAAAGATAAAACACTTGGAAGAAAACAGAATCCATCTTTTCATCCTCAACGATTCCATTTCACACTTTTTCTATGGAATATATTTGTCTGTCACGAATCTTGTTCTAGCAGATTAAAAAAGTCTGTATTTTGAGGAGGAAGACATCGACTCTAAAACAAAGAATTAGAGAAGAAAGTGGAGGGTTTTTGGAGGCAGAGAGACAAGAACTAACTGGTTAATTCTTGTTGGAAGCCATGGATACGAGTGAGGCTAGGAACCGTAAAGTCGTCTCAGTGGAAAAGTTCGATCTTGAAATCCCTGAGACTGCTCATCAGATCAGCAGCGGTTCGGACTCTTCTTATCTTTCTCTTTGTATATTTTTATTTATTTCTCATTATATATTTTTGTCCTGTTTTGTTTCTCTTTTTGGTTGTTACAATGAATCAACTTGTCGTTTATTGCGTGATCTAGAGAACACTTTTGCTTTGTCTTTGGAAAGTGTATACTCAATTGGGGACTGGTGCTCAGTTTTTTAATTAACTTTTTGCACTTTATTTTACACATATATGTCACTGATGTTCTACATAGCAATTGTTATCTATATTTGCGCTGCTGAAAACTTAAACATCAATCAACAGAAATAATGACTGTTTTATTTTGCTTATATTCCCTTGAGGGTAACAATTGGCATTGAGAGTGAGTTATATGCGTTGATAGATAACTGCGTGTGAACTTTAACTGTTGGCGAAATTGTACAGATTCATGGTTTCAGGTAGCATTTGTACTAACAACCGGTATAAACAGCGCCTATGTGTTGGGATATTCCGGGACAGTCATGGTTCCTTTGGGTTGGATTGGTGGTGTGGTTGGTCTCCTTCTCGCTACCGCAATATCCCTTTACGCAAACTCTCTTATAGCCAAGCTTCATGAGTTTGGTGGAAAACGACACATTCGTTATAGAGATCTCGCTGGCTTCATCTACGGTAAAAAGATGTATCGTGTTACATGGGGATTGCAATATGTCAATCTTTTCATGATTAATTGTGGCTACATCATACTTGCTGGTTCCGCTTTAAAGGTACAACAATAACAACCTGACATGTTGCAAAAACATTTTAAGTTAGTTTCCCTCATTGATGTGATTTTGCAACGTGTGCAGGCGGTTTATGTACTTTTTAGAGATGACAGTGTAATGAAACTGCCTCACTTTATCGCCATTGCGGGTGTTGTATGTGCGCTTTTCGCAATCGGTATTCCTCATTTATCAGCTCTTGGAATATGGCTAGGAGTATCAACAATCCTCAGCCTGATTTACATTGTTGTTGCAATAGTTCTATCAGTTAAAGATGGTAACAATCTACAAACCTCAAAATGCAACCTTATAAACCAAAAGAACTACTTATAAGTTGATTTTTTTTGTAGGAGTAAACAAACCTTCAAGAGATTACAACATACAAGGATCATCAGTAGACAAAATCTTTACCATAACAGGAGCAGCAGCAAATCTAGTTTTCGCATTCAACACGGGTATGCTCCCAGAAATACAGGTCAGTCTCATGGATAAACGCCAATCTATTCATACTCTAATCTTTTTCTCTGTTCATGACACTAATCTTTGTGCAATGACTAGGCCACTGTGAAGCAACCGGTGGTTAAAAACATGATGAAGGCTCTGTATTTTCAATTCACTGCTGGTGTATTACCAATGTATACCGTTACATTCATCGGTTATTGGGCTTACGGCTCCTCAACATCAACTTATCTGTTAAACAGTGTCAGTGGACCTCTCTGGGTTAAAGCTCTAGCTAACATTTCAGCCTTTCTCCAATCCGTTATCTCTTTACACGTAAGTTAATCTTTCTTCCTTGACCGTTGTATACTCTTTGATCGTTTTGTTTATATGTAGAGCCGGTCTTAAAATTTATGGAGTTTGAAATAATTAATAAATATTTATAATTTTAACTATTTGAAAAACGAATGATATATACATATTAACTACAAAATATGTTTTGAGAGTGATAGCCGAATGTTTCATTTTGTCTATGTCTTTAGGACGTGCTCTATTTCTATGAAACTTGTTTACTTCCTTTGTAGATTTTTGCAAGTCCGACGTATGAGTTTATGGACACAAAGTATGGAATCAAAGGAAGTCCATTAGCACTGAAGAATCTGTTGTTTAGAACAGTAGCGCGAGGAAGCTACATCGCGGTGAGCACTCTTCTCTCAGCGCTTTTACCGTTTCTTGGAGATTTCATGAGCCTCACGGGAGCTATAAGCACTTTCCCTCTCACGTTCATATTAGCAAATCACATGTATGTCGTAGCTATGAACGATAAGCTTAGTCCTGTTCAAAAGCTATGGCATTGGCTTAACGTTTGCTTCTTTGGGTTAATGTCTCTTGCTGCTGCAATTGCTGCTGTTAGACTCATTGCTGTTGACTCCAAGAACTTCCATGTTTTTGCTGATGTCTGAAAAGTGCTATATCTTTGTCGTCTACGACATTGTTTATGTTGTAATCTCCTTATAGCGAAACAACTGTAATCCATTTTATTGTTACTTGTACTTCGCTTACAAATCAAAAAGACTTATAACCGTTTCCGGTTTGGTTTGACAATTTTAGTTTAATTAACAAAACAACATTGAATATGTATTCTAGACTTCTAGTATGTGAAAAGAATTGAAGCGATTTAACTGAGTTTAAAGTTGTTCAAGAAATCGCTAGACGGCAACTAGGTGCTTTATAGAAAACTATCGACTTGGCAGATAATTCGGGGCCTAGACAAAGCCTAGTTGTAAACAAATTATTAATTTATTTTTTATATTTTTTATGTTTGTATGAAATATTTTTATTTTTAAGTTTAATTATAAAATATTGTGATATATCCAAAACAAAATAAATCAGACAAATTTGTGGATTTATACTAACACGATTACTTTTAACATATTTAGACTAGTTTAGATCTGATTTAAACAGATTTTAATCTATTTATAGCATTTTAAACCAATTTGAATCGTATGAATAGGATTATAGAAAAATCGTTTTGGCTAAGATCGAGTTGCAACCTAGGCGCCGCCTAGACTGATTTTTAGAACCTACTTTAAACCATCTTAAGTCAATTAGAGAAATTATTATAATCTATACTATTAAATCAGGATCCTATTGTCATAATTACCTTAGGGGCATGTTTCCTTCATTAACATTGCATGTTTCATTAAGGGCAATTAAGTAATATTAATAACAAATCTATATTGGGTCATTATTTTTGGATCCAGCCCAAATCAAATCTCTCTTGGGCCATTTGGGCCTATTAAAAAATCAGATTCAATTCTCACTTTTTTTTTTCTTTGGGCCATTGAGTCCAAGTTCAAATAATTTTTTTTTCAACTATTCTTAATTATTATTTTTTTTTCTTAATATAATTTAAGCATTCATAAAAATAATTAAATTTTTTTATTGAAAAGTATAAATCTTTATTAAAAGTATATAATTTTTTAATTAAAATATTAACCCCATAATAAAATTAATTTATCAGAGTTATACCAACTTAATTCATTAAAAAAATAAAGTTTAATTTTTTTAACATAAATAGTCATTTAAAATGAAATACGATAAATAAAAATAAAATTTTTAAGTCTTTTATAAAATAAAACACAAATATATGAAAATGTGACATTTACTAAATATTTGTCAATTGAAAAAAAAACAAAAATAAACCCGCGCTTTGAAAGCGCGGGTCAAAATCTAGTTATATATTAAACACCATAAACCACAATGAACATCTCTTAAACTTAAGAATCTAATTCCTTAAATACTTTTGATAAAAAATACATTTTAAAATAACAAGTTCATTATCACTGATTTTTTTTAAAAAAAAAGAAAAGTGATAAAAACGGATTTAGTGTAAATCAATTCAAAATTTAGATTGATCTTGAATTCTCGTGTTTAAAATTTGAAATGATGACTTTAAATTGTTGAAAACTCTGTCTTATATGGTTTTCTCCGGTTCATTTACTTGTTAACTGTAAGTGCCTGGGCCAAATGTAGGCCTAATAGGGATTCATAATGGGCTTATTTATGAATCCACATATATATTGTTTAACCTAATATCGAAAGCTAGCTAGGGCTCTTCTCTGTACTTCACTCGCCGGCATAAAAGAGTCAAAGACGAAGAAGAAGACACAGTATCAGAATCGAAAATGAAAGGACGCCAAGGAGAAAGAGTTAGGTAACTAACGGTTCTAACATAAACAGACTTCTCTCTCTGAATCTCCGATTCGAGTAACTAATGGTTTATTCATCTGACAAAACCTTTATTTGTTTGCTGTTTTTGCAGATTGTATGTTCGAGGAACAGTCCTCGGTTACAAGAGGTACTTTTGCACAACTTTGATCCTGTCTTTATCTGTGTTTTAGTCTAGTTGTCCGTGTGAAAGATTGCGTCTTTTGTTCTTGATTTATGGTTCTTGAAATGATTACATTTTGAGCTTCTGGTGCAGTTACTTGCGTACCAAGAAGTGTTTGAAAATCTTAAGTAGCAATCTTAATCTTAAGCTTGATTAGTGACTGTTAATGTACATTTTCAGGTCGAAGTCGAACCAGTACCCAAACACATCTCTAATCCAGATCGAAGGAGTGAACACAACAGAGGAGGTTACTTGGTACAAGGGAAAGCGCATGGCTTATATCTACAAGGCGAAGACAAAGAAGAACGGTTCTCACTACCGTTGCATCTGGGGCAAAGTCGCTAGGCCTCATGGTAACAGCGGTGTTGTCCGTGCCAAGTTCACTTCAAACCTACCACCAAAGTCAATGGTAACTTCGTTTCCTTGGAACGCATCTCTTCGTTAATATGATGTTTTTTTTCTTTGTAAATGCTCAAGTGTGTGACTCATCATTTGTTTTCTGTTGTGTTACTCTCAGGGAGCTAGAGTCAGAGTGTTCATGTACCCAAGCAACATATAAGAGTAAATAATATGCACCCATCTTTGTAGCTTTGTCCAAAATTTAAGTCTCATTAGTGTTAAGGATTATTAATGATTATTGTCTATTAACTCAAATTAGATTAGCCTGTTTTGGCCTGACTTGTATTAGCAATTGAAAGGATGGATATTGTAGTTGTGAGGTCTTAGACTCATCCCTGTAATGTAATGTATTATTCTTCTAGGATCTTGTTTTATGTGTTGTCCGAGTCAACACGTATCCTGATTTGATTTCCTGATGCAGGAGGAGGCTAGATTCAAGACGTGGAGTTCATTTCACAAGCATCAGAAGGAAGCTCCCATTATCATATTTCTCAGAAGCTAATAGTTTTAATCCTTTTTTCACTTTTTTTTTGTCAGATTTGTTTATCTCTAGACGAATTAAAACATTAATTTGATGGGATTGCAAAACAAAAATGAGTTGCCAATTTATTTTCTCCACTTAGCACTCCAGTGATATAGTTTCTATGAATATCAAAACCTTTTAATGATATTTAATTATATTATTCTACTGATTATGACATGCAATAGTAAAACAATTTATTATGCAAAAGACGCTTTACTTGTCGTCGCATATCTATTTGTTTAGGAATCTATAATAGGTGGTGTGGACAGCAATGGATATGTTAGATATTTTTATTTAGCATATTCGAGGAGAATAAAAAAGAGCAATTGTCAATAATAGCAACTTTTGAAGTTTATGTGTCAAAAATAGCACTAGAAAGAAAAAGTCACAAAAATAACATTCATTAAAGGGTAAAATATCCCTGATACCCTTGGTTTGAAATTAAATAAATAAATAAAAATAAATAAAAATAACTAAAATAAAAAAATAAAAAATTTATTTTATAATTTCAGATTATATGTTTTCAGATTCGAAATTTTTATAATTTTTTTTTGAAACTTTTTTTATTTTTTTTTCAAATTTTCTTTTTATAATTTAAAAATACTTTTTGAAACTGTTTTAAAAATTTTTATTTTTGTTTTAGTATTTATTTTTTATAAAATTTTAAACCCTAATTCCAAAACCTACCCCTTAACTCTAAACCCTAAGGTTTGGATTAATTAACCCAAGGGATATAAATGTATATTTACCTCTTTAATAAAACTTATTTTTATGATTTTGAGCATTGAGTGCTACTTTGGGAACAAAAACTTAGTTTGGTGCTATACTAGTATTTTTCTCAATAAAAAATTTAAACAGATCAATTATCCCTTTATTTGGTAAAATGATACAGTAAGATAAGATAAGAACATCCATTCGTTGTTGTTTTATTATTGTAAATATAATCTTCAGAGAATTCTCTAATCTTCAAATATTTTGCTGTTATTACAAAAGAAAAAACAGACAAGCCAAAGTGGAACCCCACTGTTTGTCTCCTCCAGCTAAAAAAGAAAAACATAAAAGGAAGATTTAACCATATCTCCCATTTTTATTCTTCTTCTTCATCTTCATCGCTTTGATCCTCACACAGATCCTCCATTTTCGTGAATAGACGCAAGAGTACGTAATAGCTTCTCTACTAACTTGAGTTTTTGGCATTATGCATCTCCCAAGTCTTCCTCTAGTTTGTTAAGCCTTCTTCTTCTTCTTTTTCTGTATGTTTTTTTTTGCAGTTTTCGTCAGATCTTGGACGTTATCAGCTCAGAGAGAGGTAATAGATCCATCTATTTCTCTCGATGTTCTTACAATCTCATTCTGAGTGCTTTTTGATCTGATCACTTAACCTCTACGTTGCACGGAAGCTTCATCGGACGTCCGCTTCCCGCTTCGGAAGCAGAATCGGAATCGGAACCTTGTGGAAGCTTGCGGAATCTCGCTTCCAAAACGTTTCTAAAATATTCTCTTTAAAAACCTGTTGGAAGCTTACGATTCCGTTTTGGAATCACGCTTCCGTTTTTAAGAAAAATGCAATGTATACCAATAAAATATAAAACCATAGTTTTAATCTTTATAAAATAAAAAAATTAATAGTAATGAATATTGAGTTATAAATATACAAATATTAAAAATAAAGCTATAAATTATCTTTGTGCATTGAGATTTTTTATTAAAGATATAGCACACATTGAAATATATTGTGTCAATTATTTATGAAGTATTAAAAATAATTAATATAATATTTTTTTGTAAACTTAATTTATGTGTATTTTTACAGTTTTAATATAAAATCATTTCAAAATTATTGTAAATGAATAAATGTTTTATTTCAGATATAAATCATAAAAATTTTAGTCCTATTTTTTCTAAAAAAATATATATATATTTATATATTTATATATATATATATATAGATATACGCTTCCAACACGTACCCGCTTCCTAATATTTTAAAAAAATTCGCTTCTGCGCTTCTTTACGTTTCCGCTTCCGCGTACCCGCTTCCGTTTCCATGTAACATAGCTTAACCTCATTGTTTCTTGACTTTGATATTTTAAAGGAGAAGAAAGGTCAAAGGCAAAAGGGGGTTGAAGGAAGGATGTCTTCTTTCACAGGAACTCAGCAGAAGTGCAAGGCTTGCGAGAAGACTGTCTACCCTGTGGAGCTTCTCTCTGCTGATGGAGTTAGCTATCACAAGTCTTGCTTCAAATGCACCCACTGCAAATCCAGGCTTCAGGTATCTTAACTGTTTGATTTCAAAGTTTCTCTAGTGATCCTGATAAAGTATGAATTTTTTGTACAGCTGAGTAGATATTCATCGATGGAAGGAGTGTTGTACTGTAAGCCTCATTATGAGCAGCTCTTCAAGGAGTCTGGTAGCTTCACCAAAAACTTTCAGTCACGTATGTACTTCCTCTTCTCCTTGTTCCTGCTGCTTCTTTCCATCTAGACTTTAAGCTTTGCCTTTCTTGTTGTGGCTTTCCTATTAATCTTGGAACTTTTCTCTCCTTACAGCTGCAAAACCAGCTGAGAAATCAAGTCCTGAGCTGGTATAAATGTTTCTTTTATCTGGTTTCTACAGAATCTCTTTAGATACGTTTACTCAGATTGAACTTCTTCGTTTGTTCTCAGACAAGGACTCCTAGCCGAGTTGCTGGCATGTTCTCTGGCACACAAGAGAAAAGGTTTTGAAAGCTCTTTTGTTGGTGACAAACATCTTTCTGGGAAAACTGCAGGTAACAGTGGAGAGCCAGACATATCACAAGTCCTGCTTCAAGTGCTCACATGGAGGCTGCCCTATTTCGCCTTCAAACTACGCAGCTCTTGAAGGAATCTTGTACTGCAAGCACCATTTCGCTCAGCCTTTCAAGGAAAAGGGTAGCTACAACCACTTGATCAAATCCGCTTCCATCAAACGCTCTGCAGCCGCCGCAGTAGCCGCTGGTACACCAGCAACGGCGGTTCCTGAATCTTAAACTCAAGAATTATCTCCTCTCTCTAGTCTAAATTGAAGTTAATGCCAGACTGATTCAGTTTGTTTTCTCTTGGTATCTTTGTGTGTGAAGTGTGTAATCTATCCATTAATGTTTCCATTGATGTCTCCTGAAGTCTTTTTGTGTTATTATCTATAAAAAAATCTGATACATTCCTTTTGGAAAACAACCGTTTCAGAACACTTGCGTTCTTGCCTTCACGAATTGCATCTCAGCTTATCTCTGAGAACATGTGAAAGAAAGAGACGAGGAGGAAAAAAAATAGGTTTAGATTCTTTTGGTGTGCGTCTAATCCTTGGAGAACAAGAAATCTATTTTGGGCCATTAAAGCTAGAGTAACAGGCCTGTTATAATCTTAAATGGGTCTTGTTAGAAAACTATATAAAGTCGTATAACACGAATTGTAAAGTAACATTTCTACAATATCTTCTAGTTGTCTGTTATATATTTTAATCTTGTAGTTATTATCAATAAATCAGAGTGGCGCAGCGGAAGCGTGGTGGGCCCATAACCCACAGGTCCCAGGATCGAAACCTGGCTCTGATACTATTTTTGAAAATTTTCAATAAAAAAAAACATTTATTTTTGAGTAACTGATGTTGATGATATCATCTCAAAATGGAAAAATACGTTAAAAAGACCATAACCACACAATAAATGATCACTTTATCTTCTCCTACATACACCACACCACTTGAGTTTGATCTTTTGTTTCCACCTTTATCCTCTGTAGAGAGCTCTTCTTCTTTTATCAACCTCAAACTTCAGAAACATAATTAAGCCATGGAGACCAGCGTCACATGCTACTCACGTGGGATCATCCTCCCAAGCGTTTCTTCTCAACGATCATCTACATTGGTTTCTCCTCCTTATTCCTTCTCCGCATCATCCAGCTTCAAGGTTAGTAGTATCCTCTACACGCACACATGCAAAGCGCGCACGTGTGATATGTTCACTTCTAGTTCTAGTGAGTGTGATTCATTATAACGAATGTGTTCTTAACTGTAAAAGGGTACTTAACATTTGATCTCAGCAGCGTCTGAAGTCTAGCTCAATCTTCGGAGAGTCACTAAGAGTAGCACCAAGATCGCAATTGAAAGCCACCAAGGCTAAGAACAATGGTGGTTCGACTGTGACCAAATGTGAGATTGGTCAAAGCTTGGTAAGTCTCCAGAGCAATAACATTACTCAATTCTTTTATCTAAAAATCTTGTTGATGATTCAATTATTGAGTTTGAGTGTATAGGAAGAGTTTTTGAGAGAAGCAACACCTGACAAGGGATTGAGAACTTTGCTGATGTGTATGGGAGAAGCGTTGAGGACAATAGCTTTCAAAGTTAGGACAGCTTCTTGTGGTGGGACTGCTTGTGTTAATTCCTTTGGCGATGAACAACTCGCTGTCGATATGCTCGCCGATAAGCTTCTCTTTGAGGTTGTTTTCTTTATATTTTGAGTAACTTATGTCACAAGGATCATTAGGGTTTGATTAATATTTTTTTTTTTGTTTTTGTTTTTCTAGGCTTTGCAATACTCGCATGTGTGTAAATACGCTTGCTCTGAAGAAGTACCTGAGCTTCAAGACATGGGAGGTCCAGTGGAAGGTGGGTTTAGTGTGGCATTTGATCCATTGGATGGATCCAGCATTGTGGATACAAACTTCACTGTGGGAACCATATTTGGGGTTTGGCCTGGTGATAAGTTAACCGGAGTCACGGGAGGAGATCAAGTGGCTGCAGCCATGGGAATCTATGGTCCAAGAACCACTTATGTTTTGGCTGTTAAAGGGTTTCCAGGAACTCATGAGTTCTTGCTTCTTGATGAAGGTACTCCTCTGCTTTTGGTCCAACCAAGATTCACTCTCTGGTAGTTTTAGACTTAAGGTCAAAATGTTTCTCAGGTAAATGGCAGCATGTTAAGGAGACCACAGAGATTAATGAAGGGAAAATGTTCTCACCAGGAAACTTGAGAGCCACGTTTGACAATTCTGAATACAGCAAGGTTCTTGCTTTTGTTCTGCTTTAATCTAATCACTATTCTATACAAATCTTTGAATGTTTTTCTTATTCACTGTTAAAATCAGCTGATTGATTACTACGTGAAAGAGAAGTACACATTGAGATATACAGGAGGAATGGTTCCTGACGTTAACCAGGTTTGTTCTTCTCTGGCAAGCTAGTTCTTCTAGGTATAGCCGGATAAAACATGCATTACCTCCCAAATATTTTAGAACTATTAAACATAAATCGCATAACCCCAAACTGTTGGGGGAAATTTTGTATCAAGATTAACTCAAAAATGTTTATACTCCTTAAATCTTAAATTCGACTATTTTATTCCAGATTTCTACTTGTGAATGAAACTTGACTTAAACCCTTTTTTTTTTGTGTGTGGCATGCAGATTATTGTGAAGGAGAAAGGAATCTTCACAAACGTGACTTCTCCTACGGCTAAGGCAAAGTTGAGACTCTTGTTCGAAGTGGCTCCTTTAGGCCTACTCATTGAGAATGCTGGTGGATTCAGCAGTGATGGATACAAGTCTGTGCTTGACAAGACCATCGTCAACCTCGACGATAGAACTCAAGTTGCTTATGGCTCAAAGAACGAGATCATCCGCTTTGAAGAAACCCTTTACGGAACATCAAGACTCAAGAATGTTCCCATTGGAGCTAATGCTTAGAAACTTTTTATAATAAAACTGAAAGCATGTTAATTTTCCATAAGCGGGATGATTAATTTTTTTTTCTATTGGGTTATATGAGAAGCAACAAAACTATTACCAACAGTTGTTAAGTCATTCCCTTAAAGATCATATTGTTGGTGTTTGCGCTTTTCCTCTGTCTTCTATTTCGGTTTGTTTTACCTTTGTTGTACCCTTTGAACTTTGGTTCTCACTTCTCACTTCTTAATTGAGTTCAGACGTTAAAAAAAAACTTTCATTATTCGTTAAACAAGAACATGACTAACATGCGATAAATCCTATCAGTTTTATAGGTCAAAATTTATACAAAATTTTAAAGATTAAAAAATAAATGAACAAACATATTTTTATGCTATTTGGACGACTCAGTAGATGATGTTTGGAATTATCTTTCTTACATTATGTCAGACTTCAATTTTTGCAAAATGATAAAAGCCAATTACTACAGCTACAGTGGATGGTGGTCGGTTTGGTGGAGTGGTACATATAGCATGATACTCTCAAAGGCAGCCTTCTTCCACAAAAAAAAGTACCGCAGCCTTTACACAAACGACATGCCGGCATCTATCAGAGAGTTCACAACCAATAACAGGTTTAGTTCCCTCTCTTTGTGTTCTTTGTATCTCGTGTTATGAGATTAAAAGACATAATCCTAATCATGAGATGCATCTAAAAACAGGAGCTTGCAAATGCTACAAACGCTCCTCCCATATGGGTTAAAGGTAATTTTCAACCGGAAGAAACTCTTTAAACTCGTATTTTTTCCATATGATTCTGATAATCTGTGATCACTAAGAGCAAATCTCCTCTGTTTGGACTGTTTCTTGTAACTTGTGAATACTAGATTTATCCTCATAGAAGCTTTACAAAGAGGTGTAGTAGCCTAGTAGTGTATAATGTACCTTTTGTAACATTAATGTAACATCTGATTTTGTGAAAATCTTTGAGCAAAACTGGTGTTTATATATCGATTATACTGTAACTGGTGGGCTAAAGTTTATATCGGTACATACTACACAAGGCGCATAGGCAAACAGAGAACTGACTTGTCAGATACTTAGTTCACAACACTTGTGTATGGAATATGGATTTCATCAACTCAAGGGTGCACTTGCTTTCCTCCTACGTACGTTGCTAACACCGAAGCAGAGCCGTCTTTTGAGAACTCGTCCCACGAATTCGTTGACAATATTACAAAATCCGCAAGCTTCCCTGGAGATAAAGACCCCAAGTGATCATCAAGAAAGGCTGCTCGTGCCGCTGATATCGTGTGCCTGCCATTTGCATTTGACAAAGATCAACTATTATTAATACTTTCAAAAGGCTAGAGAAGAGGCTTATTACGCAGTCAAGGCATCGGTGAAAGAGATGCATTCAGATGGAATCCAAGCGTGATCCCACTTGGGAGGTATTCGTTTAACCGCGGTTCTGATACTGTGCAACGGGTTAATGTCAGCCACCTGAAGCAAATACGAACGAAGTAAGCTTCAGTTCTTTTAGTTTGAAAACATGTAAAAGTTTCTATGTTGCAGGTTATATAGATGGACGTACAGGCCAGTCTGAACCAAAAGCCACAAGTGCATTTCCATTTAAGAGAGAATGAAATAGATAAGACTCCTTTTCAGCTCTGTCAAAACCGAGCTTCTTAGGAGCAGTATCAGCATCATCAAGCAAATGATCTGGCTGTTCACAAGAGCCTTAGATATGTTAGATCAAGCATATAAGTCTGAATGTCCAAATGCAGCAAATGCTGGGTGGGAAGTGACTGACCTGCACTGAGGCTACAATGTGATGTCGACCAAACCGGGCGGAAGATCCTGGTGCCAAATGTTGCGCATGCTCAATCTGTAAGGCAGTATCTCAGAGATACTAAGTAATGATAGAAGTAAATAGCTAAGAGAAGAAAGATGAATCTTCACCCTGAATCTTCTATCCCGTTCTCCATTGGCTGCAGCAACAGATTCGTACATGTCAAGAATCATGTCATTTGCTTTGTCTCCTATAGCATGGATAGCAACCTTGATCAACAAGACAGGTAAATAAGCAACTTATCTGAGTTGTTAAATGCAATGGACAGAAGTAAGCAATGGAGCACCTGAAGCCCTGATTTGTCTGCTGCCATTGTGAGGTTTGAAAGTATCTCAGGATCCATCACTTCTAACCCATGATTGTTAGGTGTGTCAATATATTCCTGCAGAAAGATACAAACCGTGTGATTGTTGCTTATGAAATGCTATAATGTGTGTTTCAATAATATGTTTAATTAATGTATAACAGATGAATTTAAAGTAATCTTCACCTCGTAGAAAAGAGCACTGTTGGAACCTAGAGAGCCATCAATAAATGCTTTGACGCCACCGAGGTACAACCATTCACTTAGTACATGTCCCTTCTGAAGCTTAAGATCCTAGAAGCATCAAGTCAACGAAGATGGAGCACAAGTAGACTTTCAAGAAAATGCAGTAAAAAAAAGAACATTAACAATTCTGCAAGAGCAGCTTCTGAAGAAGACTCATACCGATAAACGTGACCATGTGGTGATGGGGAAAAACAAGCAAGTCCGTATCATCATCTTATTCGTTGAGTCAGCCCATAGATAGACATCTGTACCATAAATTAAAAACCAAAGCAGCATGCAAGTATGAATGTTAGCTAGTCATTCCACACAAGGTTAACAAAAAACTGTGTACTGCACCTTCAAAGTCTTTCCAGGAGAGCTCATCTGTAGTGCCAGGATAATATCTTCCGACATCAACAACAGTTGTCACGCCTCTAGTCAAAGCATACTTGCTAGCTCTAACAAGTGCTTCCCTACGTTCATCCACTGACACTTCTTTAACGAAGGAAGTGACAAGCTCCATAGCAGCATCTATCAAAAGACCTGTAGGCTCTGCATTCATAAAACAAAATACCATTTGATTTTCGTATACAAATCACAACATAGAAGAAACCTTATCTACAATTCAAAGCATTGGTAAGCAGGTTAAGTTGCTATATCAAAATATACATTAAGCATTACCGCCACTAGGCAATCTCATTATGGTTCCGCCAACTGGATCTTCCGTGAAACTGGTAACACCAGCAATCTTAAGGGTGAGGGAATTCGCCAAAGCCATATGACCATCCATCCTAATCAACCAAACCTACATCACAGGGAAACAAGTTAATAAGGGAATGATGTTAACTATTGACAGCAGGTTTCTTCTCTTACAGGATTATGAGGAGAGATTTCATCAATCCAAGAAGCAGAGGGCAACTCTCCTCCCCAGAAATCATTGTTCCATCCACCACCAAGAATCCATAAGCCTTCTTTTGCATCTGAATAAAAACCAGCATAATGAATAAAAACAATCTCCCACTACAGATAGAACAAACAATGATGAAATGAATGTAACCACTAGGCATGGGCACATTTATCCGGAACCTAAGAACCGAACTATACCAAACCAAAATTTAAGACCCGATTTTTTTTTCCGATATTAGCCGGTTCTCAACTTTACTGCACACACCGAACCGACGAAATAACCAAACCAAATTTTATAAATAACTGAAAGATTCCTAAGTCTCTAGAACCGGAAAACCGAAATAACTGAACCAAATTTTATAAATAACCGAAATATTCCTAAATCTCTAGAACCAAGAAAACCGAAAACCAAACCCTCAGGCCTAGCAACCAGAAACTTAAAGATGCAACCATTACAATAAGATCAACAACATTACTCTGCACGGCGTCTTTAACCATTTTGCAAAACTCTTCCTTTTGACTCACTCCTCTGAGTCCAACTTGAGCCATCTGCACTCAATCAAAAGAACATAAAAAGGAGTAAACTCTATGTGATCAACAATGTCTTCACTTGGCAGTATGTATATAAGTCTGTGTTATCACCTGCAGTCCCCCAGAAATCAAATGAACATGTGAATCAATAAGTCCAGGCACTACAACCTTCCCTTCCAGATTCACCCCCACAGTCCCATCTCCTACAAAATCCTGTCTTTCACCAAATCATGAACTACTTGAGTAATAACATTCTATCAAACTCCAAGATTCATCAAACACATTGAACACTAAAGAAAACAGAGTGATAAAAAACCTTGAGAGTGGTAAAGCTTCCGACTTTGAGGATCCTGCCGTTGCGAATGGCCATGGAATCAGCAAAGGGTAAAGATTTGTCGCTGGTGAAGATTGTTCCATTCGTGACTAGCAAATCCGCAACGACCCTAACCGGTGGTATGAGAGATGTCAGCGTTGACCAATCTACGAACAAGAATCAAAGTCGATAACTTTCGTAATCGAAGTCAAACTGTTTAACAGTAGGAGTTTTGATTTAACGACGGAGTAATTATTACATAGTTGGTTGAGGAGAGGAAGATAGGCGAGGGAGATGAGGAGGAAGACGGCAGCTGAAACGACGACGAAGCGGTTCATAGTCGCCGGTGATAGTTCTCGAAAACGGATAAAGCCACGAGGAATGGGAACAAAATAAACTTAAACCGAATATAACCGATATAAGTTATTTGGTTTGGTTATAATAACTTGAAACGGTTCTCTCTTTTTAAACCGAATATAACCGAAATAAGTGATTTGGTTTGGTTATAATAACTTGAAACGGTTCTCTCTTTTACCTCTATACTACCAAATCCACGACTTTTGGTTTAATATAACCTTTTTTTTTAATAGTTACATCATTCAGATGATAATTCTCTCGTATAGACATTTTTAAAAAATTTGTCACAAAAATAGCTCCCAAAAAAGAAAATGACTAAAATAACTTTTTTTATTTTAAAATTTTTAATATTTATTTTTTACTTTTTTAAATTTGAAACCGTATATCCAAAACTTCACCCCTTAACTCTAAACCTTAAGTTTAGATTAGTTGAGCCTATGATAAAAGTACATTTTTACTATTTTAAAAATTTTTACAATCTTTTAATAAAATTTATTTTAGTCATTTTCTTCATTGAAAGATATTTTTATGAAAAAAACTTTAAAAAACTATTATAGGAAATTTCTCTAACTCTTATAAGCATTTTTCCTTTTCTTCACAGATTTCTTTTAAAATATACATGTCTTCGACCTTAGCTTATTGTAATTCATAATATATTTGGTGCCCGATGCAGTAGCCTTGTTATTTACTCCATCTGTTTCAATTTAATTCTCGTTGTAGAGAAAAAATTTCGTTTCAAAATAAGTATTTTTTTTAAGTTTCAATTCAAAAAATTTTAATAAGATTTTTTATTTTATTTTTCTATTGGTTGAAAAATAGTTAGGTGTATAGGTAATTGCGTTTTTCTTTTAAAAATATATAAAATCATATGTTTTTTTTAATTCATGTGCATAAACCTAGAACAACAATTAAAATGAAGTACATATTATGTTTGATCATTTTTCGAAATAATGATTCGACTTCTAATGTAAGGCGCAAATGAAAGTATGTTTTGCTAATAGTGGATAAAAAGAATAACCGATAGGAAAAGCTGACCGAATCCACTATATATATAGTATATATAACTTGATCAGATGTCACGTCAATGTCCATACACAAACTCAAAAGACTTTTTGACATAAAGCAAAGTGAGACTGACTCAGATTAGTTCAAAAGAAAAAAAATGTGAGACTGATAAAAGCATTATGGTCGAACCATGCATGATCAGCTATGCACAGTGTCCCTTGGTGTAAACCTTCCACTACCCACATAAGCAATTCCTCAAAGGCAGGCATGATCAGACTGATGAAAGCATTATGGGCGACCTATGATCCTTTCTTTCCTTTAGGTTGATAGGGTTGCCTCCACCAAATAAGCTTGTCGAAAGCCATACAGAGTCTACATATCCGACTGCATAAGGATCTGCTAAGAGAAGATTGTAATTTCTTGACTCAAAAGCATCACAAAGAAGATCTGAAAGGTGCCATGGGAAGTTTTTTGTGATCACCACCATCACACTTGATGTTTGGGGATTTTCCAGTGCCCAATAAAAAATATCCGTAAACATTTTCTTAATCCTCGCATCTTTATTGCCTGAAACCATATATAATAAACATAGATCTTTAGATTACATACATATAAAAATAAACAAAAAGACAACGGTGTTAAAGAAGTGAAGGAATATTCACCTGTGGGTACCAAGGTGATGGGTGAGGTATCACTGAGGGAGAAGTCATCAAGGCTCCTATTCTTGTCACAATAAGCCATAATTGACACGTTACCATGACAACCATGATTCACAAGAGCTAATTTGATATTCTGAAGAAACGTAAGAGGATCCATACCACCAGGTATTGGGCAGTCCTCGATGTCCCAGAAGACGGCTGTATTAGCCTCTACAAGGTTTCACAAAAAGTAGCACGCAAAAACAATTGATTAGATTAATAATCCACAAAATAAATAACTATGAGATATATATATGAACTAAAACGACTAGTTTACCATGGCAGCCCTTCCTCCGAAAAGAGAGATCATTCTGAATCATATTGAGGACATCTCGTGAGTAGTTGGTACGGTTGTTAGGGTTCCCTCCAGCTATTAGGGTATTAAAATGCCATTCCAAGCATGCAGGAGGTAGCACGGGTGAAGCAGCTTCTTCAGCGTGTGCAACAAAAATATTGTAGCCTTTTGATTCCAAATCTTGAAGAAGACTTGAGAGCTCCGTTTCTTCTGAGATTGTATTGGAGATTACCATCAAATTTGATGGTGCAGGATTGTCCAATGCCCATAAAAGGATGTCCAAAAACATTGTATTATGTTTCATACCAGGATCACCTGACACTATATCAACGAAAAAAACACACTTGTTGTTGGATAAGCTTGAAAATACAAGTTTCCTTTTCCTATTATAAGTGTGATTATCTTTAGGATTAGGAGATATGATAATACTAAGTGTTTTAGGATATTTAGAGTCCTATATATATGGATGCAATGTGTGATGCATAATGTGTGATTTTGAGACTTGCGATTTGTGATTGCGATTATTGTGATTGAATAAGAGAAGGACTTCTTATTATTGTGATTCTATATTTGGTATCAGAGCCTAAGGCAAATAACCATGAGTGATGATAAGAATGCAATCGTGTTACACAAAGATGGTGGTCGAGCTTCCATTAAATACCCGATGTTAACATCTTCAAACTACACCGTTTGGGCCATGAGAATGAAGATAGCACTTAAGGTTAGCGAAGTCTGGGAAGCAATAGATCCTGGAGCTGAAGATATGAAGAAAAACAATATGGCTGTTGCGCTTCTATTTCAATCTATTCCGGAGGCCTTGATACTACAGGTTGGGGAGTTGGATACAGCAAAAGCAGTTTGGGAAGCGATAAAAGCAAGACATGTTGGAGCAGAAAGAGTAAAAGAAGCTAGGTTACAGACCTTAATGGCAGAGTTTGATAGACTCAAGATGAAAGATGGAGACACAATTGATGTCTTTGCCGGCAAGCTATCCGAAATCGCTTCAAAATCTTCTTCTCTAGGAGAAATAATAGAAGAAACTAAACTAGTGAAGAAATTCTTGAAAAGTTTACCAAGAAAGAAATTTATTCACATGGTTGCATCCCTTGAACAGATGCTTGATCTTAAGACAACGAGTTTTGAGGATATTGTCGGGAGACTAAAGGCGTACGAAGAAAGAATTGCTGAAGAAGAAGAAGAAGACTCGCTTGATGAAACCGGAAAATTAATGTATGCTGATTCAAACTCTGAAGGTTATGGTAGAGGCCGAGGACGCGGAGGAAGGTCAAACTGGAGAGGAAGAGGACGTGGTCGTGGAACATTCCAACAACAAAGAGAAGCATATCGACAAGGTCGAGGAGGAGATGCATCTCATATCACTTGTTTCAAGTGCGATAAAATTGGACACTACGCGACCGATTGTCCCGATAAACATCTAAAGCTCCAAGAAACTATTGAGAAGAAAGAAGAAGATACTACTGAAGCTGATACCCTCATGATGCATGAAGTGGTTTACTTGAATGAGAGGAAAGTAGATCCTAAGAAGTTTGAAGCTGATTCAGACTCTATTGACGTGTGGTATCTTGATAACGGAGCTAGTAACCACATGAGTGGTAACCGTATGTTCTTTTATGAACTTGACGACACAGTCACTGGAAAGATTCGGTTCGGGGACAACTCAAAGATAGATATAATGGGCAAAGGATCAATTAGGTTTATTGCCAAGAGTGGAGAGAAAAAGGTATTGAAAGGCGTCTATTACATACCAGCATTGCGTAGCAATATTGTCAGTCTAGGACAGGCTACGGAGGTAGGATGTGAAGTACGTATGAAAGACGACACGTTAAGTCTATATGATCGAGGAGGACAACTAATGGTAAAGACCACACGAGCAAAGAATCGTCTTTACAAAGTGACTCTGGTGGTTGATTATGCTCAATGTCTACAAATCGAGAGCTGTGGAGAAGGCAATTTATGGCACGCTCGGTTAGGTCATGTTAACCCCGAAACAATGAGATTAATGGCCAATAAGGAGCTAGTTGTAGGCTTACCCTCTCTGAGTCGTAGTACTGAAGTCTGCGCGTCCTGCCTAAGAGGAAAACATACGAGAAAGCCTTTCCCACAAGCTACCCGCTATCGAGCAACAACACCTCTTGAACTGGTACATGCTGATCTTTGTGGACCTATTACGCCATCAACGCCATCCCACAAAAGATATATCTTCGTCTTGATTGATGATCACACACGTTACATGTGGACGGTACTGTTGAAGACAAAAGATGAAGCTTTCGAGAAGTTTAAAAACTTCAAAATACTTGTTGAACAAGAAACACAAGCAAAACTGAAAACCCTCCGAACTGACAGAGGAGGTGAGTTCACTTCTCATGAGTTCCATGCCTACTGCGAGAAACACGGGATCAAGCGAGACTTAACAGCGCCATACTCACCCCAACAGAATGGGGTGGTAGAACGACGTAACAGAACTCTCCTAGAGATGACAAGGAGTGTTCTAAAACACATGGATATGCCGGATCACCTTTGGGGTGAAGCGATAAGACACTCCACATACTTGATAAATAGAGTTGGAACAAGAACATTGGATGACAAAACTCCATATGAAGCTTTAAGGGGTAGAAAACCAAATCTCTCTCATCTAAAGGTATTTGGGTGTACGTGCTACGCAAGAACAGAATCAGTCGGAAGGAAAAAACTTGATGATAGGTCTAGAGTTCTGGTCCATCTCGGAACTGAACCGGGATCAAAAGCATATCGGTTAGTTGATCCTTCGAGTGAACGTATCGTTATTAGCCGAGATGTAATATTCGAAGAAAATAAAAGGTGGAACTGGAGCAAGAAGGATGATGCAAAAGAAACAAGTGGATTTGAGTTGAGTTTAAGACGCATAAGTAATAATGGCGATGATGAAAGCTCTGTCTCAGAAACAGAGCATAATGGCAATAATGATGATGAAGAATCAAGCGATGAAGATAACAATGGTGACGAGGAACCTGGTGATTCCCAGCAAGCTCCTAGACGATCTACGAGAACCTCAACGTTGCCCTCCTACCTCGATGATTATGTTCTCTTAGCAGAAGTAGAAGGAGAGAGATTACTAATGGTTATAAACAACGAACCTTGGAACTTTGACGACGCTAAGGAACTAAAGGTGTGGATCGACGCATGCAAAGATGAAATATTCTTAATAGAGAAGAATGACACATGGGATCTTTTCGAACTTCCTACGGGTATCAAACCTATTGGACTCAAATGGGTGTTCAAAATAAAGCGTAATGCCGACGGCACCATAAGTAAATACAAAGCAAGATTAGTAGCCAAAGGATACGTTCAACGACATGGCATAGATTATGATGAAGTGTTCGCTCCGGTGGCTCGCATTGAGACAATTAGATTGATTATTGCACTAGCAGGCTCTTACGGGTGGGAAATACACCACCTAGACGTTAAGACAGCTTTTCTTCATGGCGAGTTAAAAGAAGATGTTTATGTCACTCAACCGGAGGGTTTCATCGTGAGTGGAGAAGAGCATAAGGTCTACAAGCTTAAGAAAGCCCTTTACGGACTTCGTCAAGCACCTAGAGCCTGGAACTTGAAGCTTAATGGGATTCTGCGAGGCTTAAACTTCAAACGTTGTTCAAAAGAACCCTCTCTCTACCGGAAGGAAGAAGATAACGAGATCCTTCTTATAGTGGTCTATGTAGATGATCTATTGGTTACAGGATCCTCTCTTAAAGCCATACTTGAATTTAAGCGAGAGATGTCATCAAAGTTCGAGATGAGCGACCTGGGTAAACTAACATATTACTTGGGAATAGAAGTTGTGCAGCATGAAGGAGGAATTGTGCTCAAGCAGGATAGATACGCACGCAAGATACTTGAAGAGACTGGAATGGATTTGTGCAATCTAACTCATGTGCCAATGGAGATCAACGCAAAGTTCTCTATTGCTCCCGGTGAAGAAGCAATTGATGAAAAGGAGTACCGTCGGATCATAGGATGTCTTCGTTACTTGATCCATACGCGACCAGACCTATCGTTCTCTGTTGGGGTCCTTAGCAGGTACATGCAAGAGCCAAAGGCTTCTCACGGCGCAGCCTTGAAACAGATATTGAGGTATCTTCGAGGCACTTGCACACTCGGACTTCAATATTTGCGTGGGAAAGAAGTAAGGTTAATGGGGTATAGCGATAGCTCCCATAATGTCGATACAGATGATGGCAAAAGCACTTCAGGTCACATATTTTATTACGGTAAGAGTCCTGTGACTTGGAGTTCAACGAAGCAAGAAATAGTAGCTCTATCGTCATGTGAAGCCGAGTTTATGGCTGCAACAGAAGCAGCAAAACAAGCTATTTGGTTGCAGGAACTGTTAGGCGAGGCACTTGGGGAAGAAAGCAAACGTGTGGTGCTCAAAGTTGATAACAAATCCGCAATCGCACTTACAAGAAATCCAGTGTTTCATGGCAGAAGTAAGCACATCCATAGGAGGTTTCACTTTATACGAGAGTGTGTAGAAAACGAGCAAATTGAAGTTGAGCACATTCCAGGAAGTGAACAGAAGGCAGACATTCTTACAAAGTCACTTGGGAGAATAAAGTTCAGAGAAATGAGAGAGCTTATCGGAGTCCAAGAAGTGTGTGAAGATGAGTTCAAGCTTAAGGGGGAGATTGTTGGATAAACTTGAAAATACAAGTTTCCTTTTCCTATTATAAGTGTGATTATCTTTAGGATTAGGAGATATGATAATACTAAGTGTTTTAGGATATTTAGAGTCCTATATATATGGATGCAATGTGTGATGCATAATGTGTGATTTTGAGACTTGCGATTTGTGATTGCGATTATTGTGATTGAATAAGAGAAGGACTTCTTATTATTGTGATTCTATACTTGTTACATACATACATAGACATTGCCAAATATAAAGCAACGAAACGAGTGAGTGATTTAGATTTTTTTTTTTTTTTTTTTAAAACTACCTCTGTTTTGTAAGGTGATGGTTCCGTGGAGCCAATCGTATAATCCACTACTCCCGTGCCAATAAGCTTTGATTGACACTTCACCATGATGGCCCTGATTTTCAATAGCTAATTTGAAATTCTGATTTAGTTCATCGAGATGAATATCATCATTTGGGAATGTGCAGCCCGTAATGTTCCAAAAGATGCCTGTTTTGATATCTGCGAAGTTTCACAAACACACAGAACACATAAACAAATTACAATACGAAGTCTAGAAAAGTAAACAAGAGGGAGGGAGATAAGATCTAATTACCATGCAAGCTCTTGTCCGATCTTGTACAAATGGGAAATTTTGTTCGGCTTTCTATTAGGCTTGGATAGAGCCATACGGAGCATATATATTCTTTCTCATCAGGAACCGTAAGGAGCACATTGTAATCTCTCGAAGACAATCGTTGAAGAACATGGGCAAATTCAATGTTCCTTGAGATGTTTGAGATTACCATTAAGCTGGGTACTGTTGTTCTCGGATAGGGGACAGGATTTTGCAACGCCCAGAAAAGAATGTCCCTAAGCATTTTCTTGAATCTCGCAGTTTCATCGCCTAAATTCACATACAAGGGACAAATGTACATACATAAATGAAACAAAAGACATGTAGTCGATTGCTTTTTTTATTTTTATACCAAAGGACCTAGAGGAAACTCACCTACGGATACAAGGGTGATACCAGGGAGGGGCTCCTTGTCCTCCTCACAATAAGCCCAGATTGACATTTGACCATGGCAACCTTGATTTGCAAGAGCTGATTTGACTTTCTGATAGATATCAATATCATCAGGGATTTCACAGTCGTCCAAGTTCCAGAAGACGCCTGTTTTAGCCACTGCCAAAAGAGAGCGCAAAATCAAATCACAAATATCATCAAGAAAAAAAAAAGAGGCAAACAAGATCAACTAGTTTACCATTTGCCAGCTTTTTGGAGACACCATGTGAGCTTATGCTTTGGTCGACAGGCTTTCCTCCACCAAATAGGTATGTGGACAAACAAACTAAGTCTACTGTTGCGTCTTTCCCAAGAGATGAAACAAGAATATTGTAATTCAACAATTTCAAATCTTCAAGTACACCAAATAGCTCCGTTCCTTCTGAGATGTTTTTCGAGATTACCATCAAGTTTGAGGGTGCCTCGTTGTACTGTCCCCACGTAAGAATGTCCACCAACATATAGTCAACTTCAGCATATCCAACTTTGGACACTATATATATATATCAAAAGAGATTTAGACGAAGATATACATAAACTACGCCAGAAAAAAAAATGTAATTCACCTCGGTTTTGTAAAAGGATTCCGGCAGCATCACAGTAAGAAATAAGTTTTGACCTATCCTCACAATAAGCCCTAACTTTAATAAGTCTACCAAGATAGCCCATACTTTCAAAAGCCCCTTCGATGAACTCCTTAACAGAAGTAGGATCGAGACCGTCAGGGATGGGACTGTCATCCATGTTCCAGAAGACTCCAATATTAGCCACTGCCAGTGTTTCAGAAAAGTTATAAGAACAAACAATATATAGAGAGAGAGACAAAACAATCGAAAAAAATTACTGTTATCATTCATCCCGATCTAGATTGTTAATATAGATAATATAAGTATATACTTATATTATCTATAGTTAAACAAGAGGAAATAAATATCAAACAAGCTTCAGTTTCGTTTCGAACAAGACAGATATCATACCGATGTGTTCTTTGGTCATAATTTCCAAGGAAAATTCGGGTTCCATCAGAAAGAAGAAGAAAAATTAGGATATTATGGAGACAAGAGCACTGGTAAACTACCAGACTGGTGTTGATTATTTGCAGATATTAAAATGGATTTTGATTTTAGAAAAACACAATAAGATTTAAATTTAGATTTTGTTCTTTAAAATCACTTTATTTGTCAATCAAGATTTTTAGGAAAACTTATTTTGGCTTTAATTGATAACCATATTTTAGGAAAAATAATGGTGAATTTTTAGTTCTTCAAATTTTATACCAGTTTTGTTGATTTCTTGACAAAATAAAAACATATGGATCCCAATCTATTCCACTAATTTATTTATGAAGAAAAAATATCTATGAAGATGAAAACCATCCTCCAATTTTGATGAGGAATAGATTGAACAGAAATTCATATACATTTTTATTTAATACTTCAAATGATTTTTTCATTATTTTTGTTCATTTTTCAGTTCATAAGGTCACCAATCAAAACAAAAATTTTGATCAATTAATGAAAAAAAAACCCCAACTTTTTGTAGATTTTTAATCAAAATAAATTTAATTAATAAATAAATATAAGAACTCACATAGAGTTTTTTTGGGAAGAAATTACTACATTCTAATTAATGAATCTATCCTATACTAAAAGCCCGATATAGAGTGATTTCACAGTGTCCACGTCGACAAATTTATTCGGCCAATCAAAACATTTCAATAATACACGTATGATCTCCTAAAGATGTTGCTTTTGTATGGGCTTTAATGTGGTTTTATTGGGCTTCACGGTTTCAATCTACTGGTACAATTAGAAAAAAAAAACCTGAGACGGATAACACGATGCTCTCTCCTCTATCTCTTCGTCTTCGCCGTTTCCTCTCTATCGTTTCAGTTCTCTCGATCCTCATCTCCATAATCAATACTCCATTACATCTCGATCCATCAATCTCTTCTTTATGATTTCGATTCCGTTTACTCTTTCCTATATACTGATTTTCTCTCTTGAGTGCAAACCAAACCAGCTCATCTCCGAGGATCTCAGCCGCCGCTACTTCCACCAGCCCATCTCCGCCGTCGTTTACTGCCACTCACGCGGCGTGAGCTGATGGGCGTGGATATGCTACTTATTGATCCAAGGTTCTGGATCCTTATTTTAGTATTTGGTTCCAGATTTTGAGTTTTTTTTCTTAATCCGGTTCATTATTTTCCTTCTCAGGCAAAGCTCATCCACGTCTTTATCAATGTTCACCGTCTTAACACCTTTAAACCAAATCCGCAACGAAGCAGGTTCACTTAGGTCTCAATTTCAAGTTATTAGCTAATTTCCAAAGAGTTTCAAGTTATTAGCTAATTTCCAAAGACAAGCATATAGGTTTTTCACAAAATATGTTGAGATGTATATATAGCATTCATATTTTGTCATATACTAAAAACTACCTATAAATAATGCTGCTTTTTAAGTACCATAAACACTAACGGAATCCATTTCAGGAAACTACCGGAGCTTGGGTGAGATCGCCATGAAAGCATAGAAGCAATATCCAGCCAACGAATTTACTTTATTAATCTCATACAAGTTTACAGGCTTAAAAAAAAAGTTTACAGACTTAACGTAGGATGGTTATCGTGAATGCAATATACCTTGCGCTGTTTATTGTTCTATCGCCTGTCTCACCTAATAATATGTCTCATAATTTTGTTTTGGTCACTTTTATTGTGCCTCATAGTCAGTAATGTTTCTTTCATTCATCACGCCATTTTCAGGCTCAAAAGGAACGAATGAAGCAAGAAATTACAGGAACGGATCCCACAACAGCCTAACGCCACCAAAAGACGCAAGTAAAAGGCTTCCTCTGGTGAGTGGTGATGAGCTACAAAATCAAAGGGATGACAAACGAATTTGAAGAGTTGGGCAGTCCACAAAGAGAGAGATGATGCTGTCACTGCCAAGCATTATCGACATCTTGAAAATTTTAAGAGAAGGGAAAGGGCACTAATGGCCGAGTTGGGGAGCCTGTTCATGGTTCTATTGGCAAGAACCGAGATGTAACTGAGGAGAAGAGTAGCTTTGACCTTGCAGAAACCAAATATGGAAACACGGTTGAGAAACGCAGTTAGTAAACTTTTCAAACTTCTAATGCCCACGGAGAAATACACCACAGGAGTAAAGAACATGGTGCTTGAGACACTGTCTTCTGCAAAAATTGAAGGCTTCGTGGATGGATTCAGAGGTGAAACCAAAGCGGCCAGCACGGAAAAGACGGTGGACAAGTAGTTGAGAATCATAAGCTGGAGATGAAGTAAAGAGCAATGAAATGGCATCTTTGGCTAGATCGAGGGAAAATCTGATGCTTCATGTAGCCTCTTATGCTTAGACGTATGACATGAGATTTTCTCATCCCACCGATCAGTTGTGCCGGTAGCGACAAGGAGTATCAAGTTCAATGCAAACCAATTAGGAGATTAAGAAGAGTGTGTGTGGGGGAGAGAGAGGCTGTGCTGTGTAAGAATAGGGAGAGGGAATACTCATAAGGATGAATTTGAGAGAATTTTGTTGTAGTCATTGTAGTCATAAACGGTTAATTTCATTAGTTTTCCCAACATCCAGCCAAATTAAAAATAACTCATGCACTCGGGCTCTTAAAGGTTATTTTAAGATTGTTCTCTCTCATGTCATGTTAGCAAACAAAACATACGTTCAGTTAGTACCTGAGGAAATATTTTTAACTGGAGTTATAATATTTAAATTTAATATTTAAATTAAAAATATATGTATTATTATAACAAAAATAAACTTTTTTATAAATTATTGGAGGTATATGAGAACTTTGACATAAATTAATGGAGTCAAATGCCAAATTTTAACTAAATATTATAGTATTTGTTTTTTTTAAATACACTAAAGATTTTTTTTTTCCAATTTAGTGGGATCACTTGACCCCATATGTCCCTATGTTCCCCGCCCTATGTTCAGTAAGAGTTTCAAAATAATATACTTAGTCTGTCCAACAAAAACCATCCAGGTTATTATCGAAACTTTGCCACCATAACCCAATAATAAAACGATTAGAAATTGGATTAAATGGTAAGTGGATGTTTGTACCGCAGGCTACCAAATTAAAAATTAGTAATGACCTTTAGACTTTGAAAGGGCTAATAGTTAAAATAAATATTATATTTATCATCACACTATTTAAATAACTAATAATAAAAGCAATCCGCTTACAATTTTGTAAACCGGCTTTACCAAGGGTCATGGCATGGCATTGGCACAAATGAAAAGCACCGACGAAGAAACAAACCCCATGCTACCACTAAACTTTTATGGCAGTTCGTATCACAACATATGTCGAGACATGTTGCACTACATAAACCAGTCCTATCGTTGCAAGTATTATGTGGATTCGGCCAGGGTCCTCCTCATTGGTAGTAGCACGATCAAAGAGGCACCACAAGAGACCGATCACCATTGCTTTCTCTTGATGGTCCGTGTTTGGACTTGCATCTCTTGATGGTCCAAGAATAGTTCATGAAACAAATAGAAATCTGTCAGGTTATGTAGTCATCATCTTATTTTTTGTGTGTACTCTTAAGTCTGAACAAGCTAGATATGGATAAATTATAAGATGAAAATCTACAAGCTTATGATGATTAACAAAAGCCAAGGTCAAAAGTTAATAGCTGTTCTTTTGTACTTCTCAAAACCATTGTTCATTTAGGAACAACTATATGTTTCTCTACCAAACATTACTTCATTGATGAAAATCATAGAAGAAACCCAAAATTCTGATAAGAGTTAAGAAGATAGTTAAAAGTATATATATATATATATACAATGGCTTTACAACTTGAAAAGATTGGTAAGAGATACAAAAATATGTTGCTTTGATTCGAGATTTATGGATTAAAATAATTATTTGCTTTTAAATGCACGAACAAAAGCTTCGAACTTCTTAACTAGCTATTGATCTACCTTAGCTTATTATTATGTTTTTTTAACCACAAGCCTATTAATAGGTTATAAGCTACGAACTTCATATTATGTTACACCTTAGCTACTGACTTCATATTATGTTATAAAGAGTGGTAATCTTCACTTTGGAGCTTATAACTGGATCATGGAAAAATGCTGGTGGGTGCAAAGATTTGAAGATATCTCATTTACTTGGACGCGAAGAAAGACAAATTAGGTGGTGGATCTTTTGTCTAAAGCTAGAATTCCGAATGACAATTTATTTGTATGTTATTACAATGTACTTACTTTAATTGTTCATCCTCTTCATGAAGGATTATGTAAACTCCACCTAAGTTTAATAAAATTAGTCGTTATAAAAAAATTATGTACACTACTATTTCTTACATTTAATTATATATTGATCCACCTTAGCTTATTAAAAGTCCAATACCACAAAAATAAAAACTTATCTATTACAATTCATCAAAAGTGTTTTGAAATAAAACTATGAAAACCCTTTAAACGAGAGAAAACAAGAAAAAACACTTTCTTTGAATTTAAATACTTTCAATATAAAACAAAATCAACAATTAAATATAACAAGAGATTATATAAAAATAATACAACAAAATCAACAATTAAATATAAAAAGCAACTATAGTCTATAATATTTGATATTCATATAAAAAATCAACAATTACATATAGAAAGCAATTATCCGCGCGAAGCGCGGAAAAAAAAGATCTAGTAGATATAAGAACATCTCGTAGTAATTTCTGTATAGAAGATATCATTTTAAAAATAATGTGAAATAATTTTTTTTAGTTCTGTAAAATAAATTAAGTTACTTATATATATTACTAGTAATAAAAAATCACTTATTAATTTCTACAAAAATAATTATTAATTATTTAAATAATTTTTAGACACATAAAACAACAACAAAATAAATAAATAAACATAAATGTTTTATTAATATAATATATTCTATCAGTTTTTTTAAATGCAGATTGTCATTCAAGTTTACAAAATTATGAAAACAAATTTATAATTAGTTTCCAAAATTTTATTGTGTATAATGTATAGACATTTAATGATTTATAGTTTAGTGTAGTGTAACTTTTTAAAATATAATAAATTTTACAGCAAACAAGTTAATGTATCTTTTATTTTTAAATAACAATCACAATTTTGATACGTTGACTTCTAAATATTTTATTGGTGTTTTGTTGTGTTATATTAAATAAATTATCAGTTATTTTTTGAAAACTAGAAATTACAGAAAAATAAAAGAGTAATTGCATTCTATATACACAGAATAAAGTATATTTAGCTATGTGGTATGTGTACTGTTACTTTTTAAAATATACCTGCCATACCCTTATCTCTACACATGCAGCCTACTCCAGCTATATGATATAAATAATATTATATTTCTTTTCTCAGACATAAGATATGTATTAAATCAACACGTGTTTACATTGTTTTGCTTTTCGTTTTCAAGAGTCATCTTCCCCCAGATTTTCTCTCTTACGATTATTATTTTTCTCACTTTCTTTGATTTTTTCAGAGAATCATCTTTCAAGCTCTCTCTTTTTTTTCCAGATTCATCTCTTTTATAATCTTTCTCTTCAACTCTTGTTTCATGTGTGTCTCTCTACTTTCACAAATTTTCATCTCTGCATTTTTTAGAGTTCGGAAATGTTTCGGTGTACGGCGCCTTCGCCTGAGCTGGAGCGTGTTCCCCCCCCCCCCCCCACCCCTTCTGGATCTCGAGCCACATGACGGAATAGCACTGGCCGCGTGTACTGGAGGCACTTCTTCTCTCTCTCAGCGAATCTGATGGTCTATGTTTCGAAGACCCTAAGAGAGCTCCGTCGTTCGAGTGTCTCAATGGGAGTAAGGCGTGCTCTCTTTAGTTTAAGGACGCAGAGACGTCTCTGATTGTAGAGAAGCTTTGGTATCGGCGGATCTGTTGAAAGGGATGGCGGTTCCCTTAGACTGTTTCTCGTCAGTCTTGATCCTTTCTACTCCGCCGTGACGGATGAGGTCGTACGTGGAAGCTCGGACCCATGAGTAGGCGAGGATCTTGCGTAGATGCGGTGGTGACGCCTGTGTTTGTGGTCGTGGGGCGCCTTTGGGTGGGTTCTCTTTGACGGGGACTGAGGCGAATTGGGCTTGGACACCCCATGAAGCTCTAGGAACCCGATTGAAAAAACCATTGTGTTCACCGGAGGGGAAGCTAGCTTCCGGAGCCTTCTTTCCCATGACCTCTCTTCATGCTGCTGATGTTTTATGCTTGTAGATTTCTTGTCCTTCTTGTTGTAACCTAGCCTTTACTGTTTCTTCGGCACACAGGCACCGGTTATACTGTTCTGATTTGCCCAGTTGAGAGGTTTAATGAATTTATTTGAAAAAGAAGAAGTTAAAAGATCTTATCTTCGTAAAATTGATGGATTATGTCATAAGTATATGTAGTTGTAAATTTTGTTATCATAGGTTAGTACTAAATATGTCTGGATGTCAACATTTTATCCAATTGATGCTAAAGTCAGATCAAAAGAACCATATTCTGTTAAAATATTTTTGGTCTTATAGACGAAGATTTAAGTGAATTAAAATCTGACACCACATCTGACAGCTGCTGTTTTTAAAAGAGAGGTTACACAAGACGAAAGGGAGACACTCGTAATTTTCACAGTCCTCGCGTTACCAGGTATGCAAATATAATAATTTTTTGCTACTTACCTAATTATTTTCCATTCTATGTATATTAAGCCAAATAGCCCAAAATAAAACCAACAAAAAATCCAAAAATGAAAAACTCAAAAAACTCAAAATCAAAATAAAAAATAAAAACACCGACCTAACAATAAAAAAACTAAAATCTAAAACCAAAAACTACTAAAACCCAAGGTCTAGTAACTTAAATTTTTCGTGTTATAATCCCAAATAAGGGGAATTGCCACTAATACCACTTTCCTAATACCACTTTTCAACTTTACACTTTTCAAGTTTACCATTAAAATTTTAATAAACAAAGTACCATTATACCCCTGAATAATTAAATCTAAATTACTCTCTTTCTCCCTCAATTCCAAATCTGAGAGTTCCCAGATTGATTTTGAATTCGACGGTGATCAAATCCGACGATCCTGACGAGTTCTCCGGACGGCACTGGCGAGTTCTTTGGTGGATTTGACGGCGCTGACGAATTCTCCGAAGAAGCTGAAAAACTCTACAAGCTCAGGCGAACAAGACGATCTCTCACTTTCTCCTCCATTGAGAAATCATGACAGTGGCGACGAGCGTTGATTCGCTTCTGGAGAAGCTCAAACAGGAGGAGCTTTACCTTCCACCAAGTAATTGAGAGTCCTTACATTCTCATAGCTGCCAATTTCCTCCTCCAACTCGTGCTTCTCCTCCGTCTTCTTCCTTTGTCTCTGTAAGTTCACCATTTACGCTTTTCATGTTTGTATGCGTGGAAACATGAGCTTTGCATTTTGCTTGAGTGGCTAGGATCGGAAACCTAATAGGAAATGATTTGGGGAAAAAGAAGTATCAATTTTATTGATTTGAGTTTAGTACTCGATGTACTGTATTGAGTTACGACGAAATCATTATCTTAGGGAAGATTACGATGTGATATTTTCAGATTTCTATTCTTAGTAATTAATTACAGAACAATGGAATATCTTTAGTGCTTAGATGAAATGAAAGAGGTATATTGAGACTACTTCTACTTTTGGCCACATTCTCTGACAATTTTGTTGCTTTTTAATAGGAATTAAGCTTGGTTAGGTTGGCATTTAATGCCCTGCAAGGTGTTCTTCTCTTATTAGCATACAGAAGCTCTCTTATGGATTATTCTCTGAGCCAGCTGATAGGACAACCCACCAAAGTCTGAGCTTGTGGCATCGGTTATCAAGCACTGACGCCTTGGAACAAATTCTTTGAAACATAGGCTGTTTTGGTTCTTTGGTCTTTCTTCTCCATAACTTCGTAGACCCATTTCATGAACTTCAAGTTGGAAGTTGAGGGAGAAGGGGGAGCTGTAAAGTAGGTGAAAATGAAAAAGCCAATAACAAGAGCCACTATACTCTTGTCAATCAAGCTTTTGCTATTGCTATGAGAAAGGTCCTAGAAGGCTCTATATATGGTCTGGATACATTAGGTGCATCTGCAGAACTGAGGCGTTCATCTAACATTGTGGTTTTGTAAACCCTTTATAAAATTTTATAAACCATTATAAATTCAGAAATCCCAAGTATCTCTCAATGCTCAATCATCTCAATGCTCAATTATACCTTTTTATAAGGCCTTATAAAAGAAACTGTAAAAGAATGATGTTCTTTAATAAGCAAGGAAATGGTGAAAAGTTGGTTAATTTAGTGATTCATAAACTCTTATAAATAGATTTATAAACCTTGTAAATTAATTTATGAACACTTATAAATAAATGTAAAAACTCTTATAAATAGCTTATAAGTTCTTGTAAATAGTTTTATAAACCATTTTAAATAGTTTTATAAACCATTTTAAATAGTTTTATAAATATTTATATATGTTTTAAAAACTTTATAGATGGTTGATACAGGTTTTATAAGCTCTTATATAATTTATAAGTGTTTTTATAAAGGTAACCCGCTTGAGGTATTTATTATAATTTTTATATTTATAAGGCCTTATAAAAGAAACCGTAAAATAATATATATATATATAGCCTTATGTTTTTATGTTTTCAGAAGGAAACACAATTTTCAAGAAGATTGGAATTGCAGAAAGAGAGAGAAGACACGTGTTTTTATATGTAATATATATGTTCTTGACACATATAAGAGAAACAAGACACATGTCTTTCTGTAATCTATATGTGTAACACGTATTCTTATAAGTGATTGTAAGCTGTAAATTATTTGTACTTTACATTTACTCTAGTTTCTTTTTTAAGAAAATTAGTAACGAGCATCTTCATGTATTTATATCACCGATTTTACTTTTTAAACTTTTTAAACTTATAATAGCTTTATGAATATTTTACTTCTAAATGTAAAGATTTATAAAATCTTATAAAAGATTTATAAACTCTTGTAAAAGATTTATTTTCTCTTACAAATTATGCGATGAAGATTATTAAACTCTTATAATATTTTTATAAACCCTTATATACAGATTTATAAGCCTCTATAAAATGTTATAAGACTTCATAAAATAATTACCTTTTGATATTCTAAAAATTCTTATAAATGATTTATAGACCCCTATAAAAAGTTTCTATATATTCATATAAATGATTTTTAAGACTTTATAAATGAAATTACCTTTCTAAATATTTATAAATGATTTTATAAAACCTTATAAATATTTGGTATATTCTTATAAGTGATTTTATAAAGGTTTATAAATCATTTATAGGAATATATATAAACTATTGATAAAAGTTTATAAATGATTTCTTAATTTTCATAAATGATTTATAGACATTTATAAATTATTTATTATCTTTATAAAGCCTTATACGAATTTTATTAAGATGATATAATTTGATATGGTTTCTCTGCCTCTTCTTTATAAAACAATTATATCATTTCTCAGATTTTCTTAGCAAACAGAGGTACATCATTAACATCATCCACAATCAACTAAAGGATACATATATAGACTCGGTAAGATTCAATCATGATTCATGAGCAAATCTACACTCAAGAACAATTCAACATCCATAAATATTCTATAATTCACCACAAAACAGTTAAGTCAGAGAGAAAGAGAAGCAGAAGATTCTCACTGCAGGAGGCAGGCCGAGCAGGACGATGGACGTAAAGCGAGCAAATCTTCTTGCCGGAGAAGTTTCTTGCCGCCCATAACACCGTCGTTTTGCTCCTCTCCACGTCTTCCGCCACAACCACGAAGATCGTCTGATCCACATCTAAAGCCGCCTCTAGAGACTTCTCCAACACTCCCCATTCTTCTTGGAGACACTCGCTCTTATTCTTAGCTAAGAACTATACAGCAAACTCAATATCCCCACGAACCTCTGCTGCCTCATCTCGCTGTTTTCCACCACATGAGGAATATATATAAACTATTGATAAAGGTTTATAAATGATTTCTAAATCTTCATAAATCATTCATAAACATTTATTACTTATTTATAATCCTTATAAACTGATTTTTTATAAACTCTTATAAATGAATTATATTTTAATAATATATTTAAAAAACCTTATAGACTGATTTTATAAAGTCTTATTAATTGTTTTATAAACCATTATAAATAATCTTTTATTTATTAACAATAATTTACAAACATTTATATTAGAATTATAGACACTTATAATAGCTTTATGAATATTTTACTTCTAAATGTTTGTAAAGATTTATAAACTCTTGAAAAAAATTTATGAACTCTTATAAATTGTGCTATGAAGATTATTAAACTCTTATAATATTTTTACAAACCCTTATATACAGATTCATAAACTTTTATAAATATATTTTTAAAACCTTAAAAATGATTTATAAGTTCTTATAAATAGTTTTATAAACCCTTATAAGAGGTTTCTAACATGCAAGATAATATAGATTAGCTAGAGCCCAAGCTGCAGCAAGACTACCTTCCTTTCCCTTGTATCAGAACTTTGCAATTGATCAACCTTCTCGGTGGGAAGATAAGGGACAGTTTCATCCATCCTAGGACCAACAGAGCCTCTCCCACGTTTGTTCCTGTCATTTACAAAGAGACTCAGAAGATGAAGAAAGCTAAAGGTAACAGAAGCTATAGCAAATAGACATATATACCGTAATTGGAGAAAAGACTCAATTCTCATCATCTCCTAAACATTCATCATCATCATCCAAGTACAGTCTTTTGTCCAATGGTGATTGATGAGTGATCTTTCTCTCCTCATTAATGGAGCTACATTTCTTATCCAAACTCCTTTTCGAGAAACTACTACTCCGCTTCATTTGGCTACTGCTGCTGCTGCTTTCCTCTCTTGATTTTCTTTTGAGCCTTTCGTTTTCTTGCTCCTGAGCCTTCCACATCTCATTGGTTTCTACCGCTCTGTTTGTTGTATTATGGTTAAGAAACATGCAAGAGATTAGAGTAAATAATTAACATATTGAGCTACATTGAGTACTAGACAGAAACGTAAGTCACAATATTGAACTGTTAAGAAATGCAGAACCCAAAACAAAACTTTCAGATTCTGCCAACTTTCTTATTGTGAATCGACCATTCACCAACAATTAAAATAATCCTCTTCCAAAAACATACAGCTATTGCTTCAACGAACAAAAGAATATCACACACTATAGCAATGCAAAGGCTTATCCTTTTTAATCTTAACTTTTGTAAAACGAAAATAAGTAAAGGGTGGAAAGAAAAGCATTACATTGTTGAACACCAAGGACAGTTGCTGTGAGAAACCTCGAGTTAGGTCGATGCCTTACATTAGGCTTCTCAAGATAAGCTCGAACACCATCTTTTTCAGCTTGTCTCCTCAACTCTGCTGCTTTTCTCAACAGAACCGAAGCTATTTGATTTTCAGTTTCCAGATCCATCAGCAGAAGCAGGCTGTTAAAGTAACCAAACACTCAAAATCTGATATAGAAAGCCTGAAAATTTTGTGCCACAAAACTTGTGGAAAAGCTATGGTCTTTGTATGTGAGAGAGAGCAAGTAAAAAAGTAAATGGAACAAAATCAACAACTGAGAAACAGAGGTTTCGCAATCAAGGAATCAGAGGAGATTAGTTCGCTAAAGGGAACAGATTCTGCAATTTAAGGCACAAGAAGAAACAAAAAAAAAATCTCAATGATTGTTCAATAAGATTTAAGAGAAAAACAAGAGTCAATGATGAAAATGGTGATTACCATTGTACATCAAAGCAAATCTGTGCTGGCAGGGTTGTGGCTCTCATATAAGCTTGAACACAACTTCTCGGGAACTGAACATATCAATTACATTACAAAATAACTTAGATTTACAAAGGGTTATAAAGGGTCTTAAGTTGTCAAAAACTCAATGTTTTCACAATCAAAACTGTTTATCTTAGATCGACCTGTACGGATTAGAAGTCTAAAGCAACCTTGTTTGATTTTTCGACTAGAGTAACCACAAAATTGAAATTTCGCAAAATTAATCGACACAAACAAAAAAGGAGAAATTAGATGCATACCAGTTGGGATCTTGTACAGAAGTAGGAGTCGACAGTGTGAACCGCAGAGAACCGGTGGAATGAGAGAGAGATGGTGGATTTCCGGTGAATCGGAGGCAGAGAGGAAGAAAAAATATCGCGAGAGAGAGATGGTGGATCTCCGGTGAATCGGAGGCAGAGAGGAAGAAAAAAGATCGCGAGAGAGAGAGAGAGGAAGAAAAGAGGATCGTGAGAGAGAGATAAAGTTAGGGCTAGTATGGTCTTTTGGTCATTAATGAAAAGTGTATTTATGATAATGTCTTCATACTAGTGGTATACTTAAAATGTGGTACCAAAGAAAGTGTAGAAGTAAAATTCTCCCTAAAAATAACTTAACTTTTTCATTAACTTAATGTTTTTGTAACCAGTCAACTTAAGTTAAGTTAATAAAAAAATATTTATCTTTTATATGTTAAATCACAAGTCACTTGACCAATTAAATTTTTCTATATAATCTCCTAGATATTATTTGAGAGCGATTTATTCTCGAGAAACTGTCTTAAATACCATATTCATAGTACCATTTTTCATGTTTAAACTAACCACTTTTATCCTCACTTTAGTGAAAGGTAAAATATATTTATAGTCCTAAGATTACTAATTTAGACCTAGGGTTTAGAGCTGAGGGGTGAGGTAGAGTTTTTGGAATGTGAAATTTAGAATTCTAATAAATATATAAATAAATACTTAATTTTTTTAAAAACAGTTTCAAACATAATTTTCGATTTTCAAAAAGAAATTTTGAAAAAACAAATTTGAAAAAGAAAATAATAAATAATAAATTTATTAAATAAATCAAATTTGGAAAATTGTAATTCGAAACATAAAAATATTTTATTTTATTTTTTATTCATTTAAATAATTACTTATTATATATATATAGATAACAAAGATACAAGAGTCTTTTAACACTTAATGATTTTTTTCTTTTGAAAATGTCAATTTTCTGGTGGTAAAAATGAATAAAAGGTAAATGCTAGTATATATAATAGAAAAAATATCCGACATGCGTGGCATGGGGCAATGCTAGTATATGTAAAATCATCTACCAATGAAACAAAAATTACCGAAAACCATCATGGACAAATAATACAAATACTTCCTTGCATCTAGAGATGTCCAATATATGTATATATATCCACATATTATATAACAAAAAATAAAGAAAACAACAAATTTGTATCGTATAATATAATTTGAATAATTTTTAATGAAGGTTTTGTAAAACAAAATTTGCGCATAGCGCGGGTCTGTATCTAGTTTAAGAATTATAGATGTGATTTGTAATTGTAAAGATCAAAATACAAATAAATAGATGAAAGTTTTGAATTGTGAAATTTCATATTTGAAGTTTTATTCTTTAAAATTTAAAATTTAAAGTTTTGAAATTTCTTTTTAGAGAGCAAAAATTCTATATTTAGAATTATAAAATTTATTTTGGAGATGATCGTACACACAAACAGCAGGTGATCAACAAAATTCTGGTCTAACCGGCAAATATACTTCTAATCAATACCAATACTTAGACTACAATTAATTTATTAGAACAAGACCACGAAATTAACCAATGAGAACGCAATCATCAATCAAATACTACGAGATTGATTAAAGAGGATGATTAAAAAAAGAGAGGAGCGTAGTTCATTATTATCAGAAAAAAAAACATTTTATGATAAAACATGTAGTTTTTTAATATGATGTAAACATTATAACAAAACAATACGATAAATAGTTCATTATTTTACACAAAAAGAAGAAGCGCGCTTCAATATAGACAAAAACATCAATTCATTATATATATTTTCGTGTAAGCACATTCCACTATCGAGGGGATCTAAGTTCGTCGATATGAGATTTGTTGCGTGGACCCTGCGTACGAATGAATTGACGGTATTGATCGTAGGTCGTGGAGGTGTAGAGAGCTGGTGAATCTACGGTCACTAGTTCCTTCAGTGGCTCGATCGGAACATTACCCTTTGGGTTGTAGAAAAATGCCAATGACAACCTCTCTTCTGCAGGGCTTACAATCACTCTGTGCTCTATGCTTTTGAATACTGAATTGCTTAGCATCTAACCAGTAAGAAAAGGTTCAACGTATGTTAATAAGTATATCAATGCAAATAGAGTGAGATATTGAATATTCACCTGCAAAATAACCTCATGGTCGCGTCGTTATCGTAAAAAAAAATACAAACGATTATGAGATATGGTCAAACCCATTTTTCTAAAAAGTTCATAACCAGTTTTGAAATTGTTCTCTCAAATTTTTTTAAAAAATAATTAATAATTTACATGTCTTATCGTCCTCAAATTGTAAAATATTATTATAATTTATGTTAAAACAATTATGATTCCACAAAACTTAGAAGGTTCTTGATATAGTTTATCTTCGTAATATATATATTCTGATCTTATTTGTTACTAAGCTAACAAAATGTATTAATTTTATTGCATTTCATATTCAATACTTTGAGATGAAGAAATTATATAAATGAAAGCATTTTAAGGCTACTTTTGTTATATATATACTCATCTACTAGTTGATGTCCCGCACTATGTGCGGATTAATACATATATATATATATACCTAACATTTTGTTAATTCTAATGTTTCTTTTTAACAAAATATAATTATTAAATTAGATACAAATTTTAAATTATTATAAATTATAAAATTTCAATATTCATATTAGTAATCAATGTATTAAATTATGTTCTTTTGTTTCAAAGTTTTATTTTTATTTATGTGATGTAGATTTTGAATCAAAATTCTAATAGTAATAATTAAATTAGAAAAGTTGTATTTGAAATTAAACACACATTGTATTTGGACTGAAAAGAAATCATGTGGCAGTGAAAAGATTATAAAAATCACAAATATAACACATTAACAAAATAACGATAGTCTAGGATGTTCAATCCAGTAAAACCGAACCACAGTATATAGATATGGTTCTATATATTAAGCAATCAAATCGAATAAACCAAAAAAACCCGATTTGTTCAGATAAATTAGTATACTCATATAGATATTTTATAATAATATGTATTTGATCAATATTTCAAATAAAAATCAGAGAAACTGGCTATGATTTTAGTCACTAAAATTATAAACTAAATATAAGATAAAATTAATGAAGATATTATCGGTAGATATGGTTATTATCAATTTATTAAATAAATGTGATAAATATCATGATAATTATATATTAAAAACTATTTTTTTAAATAATAGTATAGATATATATATATATACATATATATCAATAGAATAGTTTAATGGTTATTAATTATCTTAAATATCATGATAAATATAAATATATATATATATATATCTAATAAAAAATAAATAATAATATGAATTAAACTAATAACTTATCCTAAAATCATGGAAAAGATGACAAGTAATCAAATTAACTAAAATCATGAAGAATATGACAAGTAAACAAATTCACTTCTCACATAATAGTATAGATATATGTCTAAATTATTGGCGGAGTTTTTTGAAAATAGTGCAGACGAATTGTACATATGAAGAAAAAAAAAGAGAGAGAAAGAAAGAGACTATGGGTCAAACTGAAACTTAACGATTTATTTTTTTTAAAAGGACAATACTGCTTGACTTGGTAGACGTTTTGGTTTCGGCACGTTTGAAATATGTGAATATTAGTGAGCACAGAACACGTCGTTGAAATTGTTTTTTCTTGTTTCTGGACTTTATCTTTTTCTATTACAGAGGCACATGTTGAATTAAATTGATGGGCAACGACGTGGCTTCACCAGTCCCATCAATTTTATATTAACTTTAGTAAGACTGAAAAGAAGAAGTACATAGATTCATGCACGTACTTTATCAAAAGTTCAAAACTAACAACTTCAAGGAAAAAAGGAAGACGAAATCTTTGTTCAAAAATAAATAAAAAAGGAAGACGAAATCAAACCCCTCCCCCCCCCCCCCCCCCCCCCCCCCCCCCCCGGGGGCATCTTCTTCCATTTGGTTCTTTTATAGAGAATTATTAATGGGAATATCTCTAGATACATTAGGCTTTGTTTTTCAAAACTATATGTATCCCTGTATCATTATTTCTCTAATGAAAATCACATACTTCTTAAAAATAAGAATATCTCACCAAGGCTTTTTATTAATTTTCCATTAGAATAAAAAATGAAGAGAACAAGAAAAGATAAGAGAGGGAACAAGATAAATCTTTTGTATGAGAATTTCTCAAATAATTATGAGTTAATTCTAAAACTAAGTGTGAAGTTGTGAATGGTTTAATAAAAAAAATTTAAAATTACTGCATAGTTTAATTTTATTTTTATTTATAGTTGAAAGACTTGTACAAGATACTATTATCATTTAGTTAATAGTGAAAAGATAGATTATGGTTAGCATGCAAAGTTACAAACAAAATAATCTGATATTAGTTCGAGTTGCGGTTCAAATGACCCGGTTATATAAAAGAAGTAATAATGAAATAAACATCATAGATACTCACTTGAATTTGGTCACCAATGTTAACGATGAGAGCATGGGGAGCTGGTTCAACTGTGATCCAAGCATCGTCGGATCCACGGACCTGAAGGCCAGCGACATGTTCGTCCGGCAATAGAATGGTCAATCCTCCGGGATCAGAGTGCGGTGAGAGGCCTAGAGTCAACTCCGGCTGAGGGCATTTTGGGTAGTAATTAACCCTCAAGCATCCTCCTGCTTCATCTTTACCACCAAACGCATTTTGAAGTCTATCTTCTTGTAATCCTAAGTTTCTCGATAATATCATCATCAAGTTCTCGCACAATTTCACCATTTCCTTGCAGTAATCCTCCAAAGTTTCTCTACATAATTTGAATTATTATAACAAGCAGAAAGTTGTTTTATCATGTCACTAGTTTTGAAAATATATTTTAAAATAAATAGTTTGACCCAGAAACTAGTATTTTATTAACATGTTCTCGTCGTGGATTATATAACCCACTGAACAGTACTAGTATGTTTTTTAAACTGATTCAATACTTGATTTATCTTCCAAAGTGAGATATCAATTTGTACTAGTACGTTGGTTTTTTTAATTAGATGTTTGTTTTGTATAACAAAGAGAATTTCTCAGACGTTAAACAAAGAAGAAGAAGATAATTCTAATAAATGAAAAAATCTTAGGTTTGATATATAGACTACTTCTGGGTGAATCGGCAACTGAAATATCAGTTTATGGTCCTTAAGTTTTAAGAAATATTTTCAATAAATATACGCCCTCAAATTTTCTTACTTTAAATATTATCTTTTTACTAAATTATCTATAACTCCTAAAATTTCAGGATCCGATGTAGCTCGACGTAATAGTTATATATATGTAGGATTACAAAGTTATATACATAGGATTACAAAGTTTAATTTAACAAAAGCGATGAACTTATCGAACGTGAATTAAAGCTTTTCAAATGCTTAAGTAAGAATTTCTGAATATAATATACCGGCAATGAAGAGGCAAAGATGGCCACTTGGTGTAATCCTTCAAAGACAAAGGCTGATAATGAAGATAATAGTAGTCGCTCCAATCTAGAATAGCACCCTTCTCTACGCCAAGTCGGCTTCCATATCCCTCGTAAGTTTTTGGCGAATTAGCATGCATGTTCTTAAGCTCCATGGGAAGATGAAAGAACTCTCTCCATATTTCTTTAGCTCGTTCCATGAGCTGAGGACTCATCCCATGGTTCACCACTTGAAAGAATCCCAATTCTCTACAAGCTTTCGAGATCTCGTCAAACGTTTTGGCCTGTAGAGTTATGTCGTTTGTGTATATGCCGCCTAAGTCAATGATTGGTATGGCGGCGGTGTGAGGGTTGTTTTTGGTATGGTAGTTTTCAGAGAGTAAGTTTGGACGTTGAGACAGAGGCTTGACGTAGCGGTTTGGTATGGCTTGGAGGTTGCTTTCGGATAAGGATTGAACACGGACAATAGGCTCAGGCCAGTCTTGGAATATGTTCATGGCTTTGGTTATTTTTAAGGGGCCCAAAGAGATGAAAGGAGGAGGGTGAGGATAAAAGGAGGTGTATTAAGGAAGTTATATATAGACAGAAAGGAGAGAGCTAGAAGCATGCATAGTTAATGCTTTTATAAAACTTAATTATAATAAATATGAAGAAATTATCAACAGTTACAAAATAATAATAATAATAATAATAATAATCAATTATAATATTCGCCCAACGGTTGAAAACTCATCTTATCGAAACATTGCAAAAAGTTGAAAAGGTAAATATGATTAAATGTTATGCAACGTATTTTATTATTTCCTTAGGACCAAAGAAAATGTTGGTTTTGTAATTGAGAGATCAGTTTTCGCCAATATATTTTGTTATTTTTATCTCTGAAATAAAGGTTATATAAAAAAGTGAGTTTACTACAAAGTATTTCTATAAAATAGTAATTTTTAATTACAGAAGCAAAAATTGGGAATTTCTATTTCTTCTTCTATTTATAAAAGAGAAAATAGTAATTTTTATTTTAACAGAAAAAATATAATTAGATTGAAGTGTATTCACCTCTAAATTCTATTAAAGAGATAAATATAGAAAGGACTGAAGATGTTCTAAAATGATCTGCCGGTTTTCAATTAAATCTCAACTAGTCAATGGTAAACACATCCATAACAAGGTACAAACGACAAAAGGGGAGATCTACGGGATAGATGCCTAGCATGCACAGCCACCAATTTATTACAGTTACAAAATATAAAGTGTCTAGATGAGGCCGACTTTATATAAATGTTGATGCCAATTGTCGAGGGACATTTTCCTAATTTCCCACGTTTTATATCAGACTAATAAATAATGCAAATAATACTTGTATTAAATCTTTATATGCGGTGGAAGCCTATTTGATCTACTGACTAAAAGTTTATTAATTCTTCTATAACATGGATGTCTGAGTTTTAATCTCCGGAAAGTCGAATCATGCAGAATATTAGAGAAAAGGTTTACAAAGAGATTTTCTGCATGGCATAAAAAGTACAATTATGCATAGATATCACAAAGCAGTTTAGGTGATACAGCCAGACATAAATCTTCATAAGGTGAATTTTCGGCTGTACTATCATCTATGTAATGTTTCTCATAATTTATAATAGCATAATTAACCGGTGTTAAAAAAAATATTTATATATGTTGTAAAATATTTTTTTGATAACAGTAAATTATATTTTTCAGACCTTATATTTAATTAAAATCTTCCTTTTTAGGTTTGGAATCAGTTTATATATTCAGATTTAAAAATAACTCCCATACAAATGTGATTTGAATCTGAAACACAAGGAAACCCTTAATTTTAGCAAAAAAAACACACATGGAAATCAACCATGTTTACGTAACCAACAACATTTGTTTTTATGTTGCAGTATATGTGAAATTAAAATATTTGATTTTTCATGTGTGTACAAACTCTAATTTGCATATCGTTCTGAAATGGGGCTAGAGCGAGCAAGCCTAATGCTTTGTAATTGTCTACTTGTTGAAAATCATATTCGGTTGATAGTACTTTTATATATATTTCTTTTTTTTTTTGCAACTACTTTTATATATATTTCTAAAAGACAATATATGAGAAATCTCCATAGTTTAGCTTAGCTAGCAATCCAACATCAGTTAAGACTTGAGATATCCTTTGTTCAAAAGAGGGAGATCTCCAATACCTAATTTTGTATTTATCCTAAATATAAAATTTTCATTAAACATTAAATAGAAATATGATCAGTAATTATTTACTGTAAAATCCGTAAGTGACTTAACAAGTGCACTGCGGCCCTAAAACATGTTTGAATAGATAGTTAGATGTGAGCTACATAGGAGTCGTCGCATAATTGATGGAAAACAGACAAGTGCTCCTTTCTATTGTATCATTGTATGATCCGCAGAAACTGAAGGAGAATTGCAAATCGGTTAATGGCATTAACTCGTAAGGCCATCTGAATAGTATTTATACATTAAAATACAAATCAGATATAAACAACATTTTCGGTGTGAGATGAATATGTTACATGTAATCCAATTTTTTTTGTCTAACATGTAATCCAAAATTGGTTACTGGAGAATGGTTGAGGTCATCTAGAAACTGCATGCGTATGCATTTCGGCGCCGTAACCAAATTCAGTACGACCTTATCTCATTTTCTTTTTTTTGATTATCTAGAGTAAAAAATTTTCAGTTGGGTTTCCTATAAAACTTAGAATTCCATAATTACATATGCATATATAATATATATATACATATATATATGTATTTTAAGAACTTAAAAGCAAGAAACCTTCAATAAAGTTGCTCTTAATCTCACAGGTCTAGGACTCAGCCGACGCTGATACCATTTTGGCGTAAAAATGGAACGAACTCAGAAGCACAACGACACTAACACTTGTGCTAAAACCAACTGGGCTGCCACATCTGTGATTATAATTAAAAATAATAATTCATTTTTCATGCATTGAAATTAAAGATTTTTTTTTTGGATGTCCCATTAACATTTTATCACGCCCACCTTCATTTATATGCAGCAGTAGCCCATAGCGATGTCGGCATGTACCGAGATAAAACTTAAAACTCTGAACCAAAAAGATGACAAAAACATTAATTTGAGCTTAGATAATAAAATTACATAGTATATTTATATGCAATCACGTTGTTGATGTTGAGTTTTGTCATATTGATCAACTGGGAGATATGTTTTTCGCCGTTTACTTACCAGTTACCACGAAATGATTTTGAACTTTGATCAATGAAACATTACACTAATTAATGAATCTCCACATAGTGATAAATTAATATATACATGTACATCAAGAAAATATTGATTTATTCTTGATTTTAATTGTTACGATATTAATGATTTCATAAATAAAGTATTTAACTTTTTGAAAGATTATTTAGGACAGGTTCATTGCAAGAGAAACATGAAGAAATTTTCGATGTGTTTCAAAAAAGATTGGTTAGATCTAGTGGATAAGTGGATATAACTAAAAATCTAATGGACTGATCAGCTTTTGCATCGAGACTGATGCGTTCCTGAGTCTACAAAATAATTTCGAGGATATGAGTTTACTTCATATTCCCAGAACAGAAATAGTCAGACTAGCTCTTAAAAAAAAAAGGTGATTACTCCATAATTCTCATAAAGTTATTTTCATCAGGAGTGCTTTACGGATAAACGTTTCATCTGATCCAATCTTGATTTAGTAAAGTAGAAGCTGACAAAAAATTTAATCCTTCAAACTTTATATAACTAATTCTCCTCAATTTTATTTTCCCTCAAATTAGCATATGCCATTCTCCGTACTTAATTGGGTTCTACGAAAGTTATCTATTTTGATTTTAGTTTAAACATTTATATTAATTATACAAGCATTGATTAGGAAAAACCTCAACAGTTGAAGACTGAATACAAATGATAATATATTTGCAGTTGACAAAATTAAATTATTAATATTTCTATATGTTAAATTTCTGGTCTTTTATCTCAAATAAAATCTGGATGTAGATGTAGTAAAAAGGTATTATATGTTACTAATATTAACTTCTATATCCGAAGATAAAAAAATATCCAAAATTATATGTAATAACTTAAAAAATATATGTAAAACTCCGAATATATTTTTGTTTTTTTATAACGAACAATGGATCATGTTGGAAATTTGGTTGTCGACATGATTGATAGCTTAACAAGTGAAAGCACCAAAACAAAGAAATACACTGAAACTTCTATAAATTAATAATGTCGAAAGTACACCAAAATTATAATTTTTTATTAATTTATAAAAATATTAATTTATCGATATATTAATTGAACCAAAAACTTAATTTAAAATGATAAAATTATATTATTTTATAAAAATTTTAATATATATTAATTTATAGAGTATTAATTTAAAGAAGTTATACTGTACATTCTTTACTATTCTCCAATAACTATAAGCCACATCTCACTGATACCTAGAAGTTACCTTCTGATTGGCCACTTGTGATAGTCTAATCAACCTTCAATAGCCATGCGATATCCATATGTAGCCTTATGTGGACAATGGCTTTACTGGTGGCATTCTTCTTCTTTTTTTTAAGAAAAGAGTCGAAGTTCTATAATATCTTCGCTGTTTTAAAGATATTTTGAACAATGTATATGGATAACTACTTTCTAAACCACAATTATAATTCTCTCCATCTTCATGTCATGTAAAAAGTGAGATTTAAATGACCTTTGATGGTTGACAAAAAAAAAATGACCTTTGATTTTAGGGAATCATGAAATTCCTTACATCTTCGTACCATTCACAATGAGTATGTTAAATATTTTATTTAACTGTTGAATGTTTTTAATAGGGATACTGAAAAGCAAAAAAAAATTAAGTGGATTATTTGTTGTTGAATGTTTTCAATTGGTTGAAACTAGAAATTGGATCCACTAGAATAACATGTCATTTTATTATTGCTGACTTAAATTGCTGATTTTTTACATTATAAGCTTTTCATATCAATTATTTTACAACAAATTAATTTAAAAAATTTAGATCAGTCGTTGAGTGTTTTACAAACAGAAATTTTTTTATTTGATTTTGACATACAATTTTTAGTTGTAGTTTTAATTCTAATTTTTAAAATAATAAATCTAGTATTTATAGGTATTAAAATATTAGGTGAAAAAAAGAAGATGACGTGAACTGTTTTAATGTAAAAATAGAGTGTTAATAAAAAACCGCAATATATAGTCATAGAACATTCACATTGGTACATGCTCTTTAGATAAATCTTTCACAATATAATATCAATACAATTTACATCGAAATTAAATTTAAAGTAAAAAGAAGATTATACAAATAGAAAAAGGACAAGTTGCACATGAATCTTTTACAATTGTTTTGGGATATCTCATTAGGAAACTTTTTTTTTTTTTTACATTTTCTTATTTGTAGATTTATTTTATTAACTTAATTTTTTGTTGGTCCAACTGCCCAATACTAATTTAGTTACGAGAGATCTCGTCTAGAGATACCAATGGATGAGAATACCCTTAACACACTGAATTGGAGGTGTTGCTGTGGAATATGAAATATGAAATATGAGAAGGATAAAAGGTGCTATTCGGTGGTCTCTGAATCTTGCTATTTTGAAATGTTACGGATGTTGAAGATCCCGAAAATTGGTTGGCGTTCCTCTTAACTAAGTACATAACTTTAAACATCTGAACCAACTTCTTTTTTAATTGTCAACGTAAACCCTAAAGCATTGACGTTTGAAACTGAAATTTATCCTATCTTCGAGATTGAGCAGGTACAGATCAGACATCAGTAGTTGTTAAAATTCTTCTAGACTAGAGTATATATTATTTTAATTCGACATAGATAGCCACGAGTGTACAGTTCTTCCGGAAAAAGTCATATTCAAGATAATAATGATTTTTTATTGTCGAAGCGAATCATCAAGTACAAAAGACAAAGATAGCTTTGGAATAGTTCGAGTTGTATACGCAACTCCGAGATAAAGTTAATAACTTCATTATGCACGTGCTGTAAAAGCAAAAGAAAAACAATTATTCAGCAATTTGGTTAACAGTACATAAACACTAATTATCAAAGAGGAAAGGTTAGAACTGTGAAGCATTAAGCATATCGTCATCTTCATATACTAGTGGTTTGGGAGTCATTTTCCAGAACTAGGTCAAGATTCAATAACTTTTTTTTTTTGAACAACAGTTGAATTATATAAGATAAAGGGTTCAGAACAAAATAGAACAATCACATAACAGAGCATTCTTCGCCAACGAATCAGCTCGAGAGTTACATAATCTTGAGACATGCGAAAAGAAGATGAAATCAAAAGGTGCAGATAGGAACTCGATGTCCTTGAGAACTCCATAGAGCTCCATAGGAAATGTATTCGAGTTGATAGCTCGGATGAGCTCTAAGGAGTCGGATTTTATCCAGACGTTTGGTGAAGAGAGGTGTGAAGCCGCCAGGAGCAATCCCTTGATCGCCAAAGCTTCCGCCATGAGTGGTGATGACACAGAAAGAGAGCGGGCTTGACCCGTATGAACCTCGTCATTTCTTGAATCAGAAAGAACCCAAGCAAGACCCGCCATTTTCGTCACCTGTATCCAGGAGGCGTCGGAGTTGCAGGTAAGCAGTGGTCGGGGGAGCATCGGAGGCATGTCCAAGCCTGCTGTTGTTGAAGTCTTTGGGGCGTTTGCTAGTTGAGCTGAGGACCACTCACGAGCAGAGGAGATGGCGACAGTCATCACCTTATGTGTTCTGATTTCCTAGCTCATTGCATTATGTCTGCCAGCTTCTTTTTATTGTGCTCATTTTTTCCAGTGTTTCAAATCTCGTTAGGAACTCGGTATCCGGCATATAAATCTCTACTCTAGCGCATTGTTTACACGCACATATTTGTTTTTAGATATATATATATATATATAAATATCTATACTATTATTTGCGAAGTAAATTTTTGGAATCAAGCTCTCACGTTAAAAGTTAGAGCGGTTAATATCGTTTATACCCTTAATAAATTTTATATATAATTAATTTTATAATTAAAAACGAATTTTTATTAATAATATTTTTTAAAAAAAATAAGATAATTCTTATATATTGTGTTGTTATCTTAAAACATTTTTTCAATTATAAAATTTAAAAATAAAATATAAAACAATTATAATAAATTCAATGGTTAAAGTCAATGTTATCTTTAATAAATTTTAATTAAACATACATATTTAATTAGATTTTTGTCACATATATATATATTTGATTTAATTTTTTTGAAAACATAAATAATAAGTTATTATGCTGGTTTTTGAATTAATAAAAAATAAACTAATCAATATTTGTAAACGATGAAGCCCGCATATGCGGGCAAGACACCTAGTAAGATTAATATATAAATAGTTTTAATTTTTTAAAAAATAAATATTTAAAAATATTAGAAATAATAAATAAATTATTTTAAGTAATTAAACTAATATCTGTAGTTATATAAATACAAAAAATAGGTAACAGTTAATATAAATAATAACATTGAAAATAATAATATTAATCGTTTAATTTCTTGATAATAATGCATAAATCCGTCTATGCGAGTGCATAGAACATATAATATCTATCTAAAATTATTATGTGTCTAAATTATATATAATATTATATAACATCAAAAAAATCTAATTGATTATTGTATATTAAACTTCGTTGCTAAAGAGTTGGAAGTTCTAAACCTTGAAATGAAGTTCTTGGTCTCTCCTATTACACCGGGCTCTGGAGGATTGGTCCTACTATGGAAAAAGATGTTGACCTCACGGTTAGCTCAGCTAATCCAAACTTCATCGATAGTCTTATCTCCTTTAAAGGGAAGACATTTAATGGTATCTTTGTATACGGAGCCCCTGACATCTCGAAGCCTAGATGTTTGGTCCCAACTCTGTGATCTCTCTGCTTCCCGAGATTCTGTGTGGTTCCTCACAGGTTAGTTTAACGAAATCACCGACAATTCTGAGAAGTCGGGGGGCTGGAAAGGCTGGAAAGGCCGGAAAGCTCCTTTAGTAACTTCAGATCCTTCCTCTCAGTGTGTGACCTCTTTGATCTAAAACATACTGGGAACTTCCTATCGTGGAGAGGACAGCGACACTCCCACTTAGTCCATTGCAGACTGGACAGGGCTATGGCAAATAGTTCATGGTCTGATTTGTTTCCAAATGGCCGCTCACACTATCTCAAGTTCGAAGTTTCTGATCCTAAACCTCTCATCTCGACCTTTGACTATAGGTAGAAGAAGTCCTCACGAATTTTTCGTTATGACAGCCGCCTGCGAGACAATGAGGAGATTAGTACACTTATTTCTAAAATCTGGAATGAGAACCCTAATCTCAATGTTTCTATGAGAATCACCAAATGCAGACACTCTATTTCAGCTTGGAGTAAGGAATTCCATACCAACAGTAAGGAATTCCATACCAATAGTAAGAAACTTATCTTAGAGCTCAAGGATTCTCTAAACACGGCCCTCACTGCTCATATCTTGAATGATGAGCTGATATATGTCCTGAATCTGAAGCTCCTCAAAGCCTATAAAGATGAGGAAGAGTTTTGGAGACAGCACAGTCGACTCATGTGGCTCACCCTAGGAGACAAAAACACGAGTTTTTTTCACGCTGTAACGAAAGGAAGAAGGGCTCAGAATAAAATTACGGTAATTGAAAGAGCAGATGGCACACCGGTGTTTGAGGACGATAAGATAGCAGCAGCTATAGGCGCGTACTGCCAAGATATCTTCACTTCATCAGGAAACTCTGCACTGGAGATTGTCATTAAAGCCATTAAACCTTGCATATCTACTGATACAAATGAGAAGTTAATACAGCCTCCCTCACCTGGTGAAATAAAAGAGGCCCTCTTTGCAACGGGACCTGACGGCTTCTCTGCAAGCTTCTTCCACTCCAACTGGGATGTAGTGGGACCTGCACTAATAAGAGAAATTCAGCCCTTCTTTGCTGAAGGCTCCCTTCCCTATTCCATCAATTTTACTCACTTCAGACTGATCCCTAAGATACAAAGCCCCAAAGCGGTTTCTAACTACAGACCTATTGCTCTTTATAACGTATACTACAAAGTAATCTCCAAACTAATATCCCTCAGGCTCAAAAAAGTTCTACATGAAGTCATCTCGGAGAATCAGTCCGCGTTTGTACCTGGACGTGCTATTTCCGATAATGTCCTCATCACGCATGAAGTGCTCCACTTCCTTAAGACGTCAGGGGCTGCCAAGCACTGCTCCATGGCTGTAAAAACTGACGTTAGTAAAGCCTATGACCGGCTTGAGTGGTCATTTATTCGAGTAATTTTTGAAAGGACGGGCTTTTGTTGTTGTGAAGTCTGGAAAAGTACTCAATATAGTTTCAAGGACTTCGTAAAATATAATTACATCATAAATAATAGGGCTCTAAATAGTCTATATAATATAATAAAAATAAATCTTCTTATGGTGATATGTGTAAAATTAAAAACAATAACATAACACATGCATACATTATATTATTATTTTTTGATAATTTGAGGATATCCTCCATGTCAAAATTCAATAGACTAATTTTTTAGAGGTCAATCCATTAATGCAAGAAAAACATTGTTGTTCGCAATGACAATTAAATCTCTATGTCGTCTAGCCACACAATCAAATATATCTAAAATGGTAAGTTTTGAATCCAGTGTGCGCATCACATTTCTAAATTCGCCATACCAATCTATCATACTTGTATGGCTAGATGTCGGGTCTCAATCTCAATGTATGGCTACGTATGTGTGCCAGGGTTCAAGGGTAGAAAACAATGTGAAATCTCAATGCAGATATTTTAGTTTTCTAACAAAACTAGGCTTTTCTGTACTAAGTGGGGGTTTCTAGTATTTTAGTGGATTAGAAAAATATTCCGATTTAGAAATCATTGACAAATCCACTGATCAAACAAACATATTCCAAAATCAATTATGTAGATTTCAAAATAAAGTTAAGTAGATTATTATAAATCAGAGAAATGAATTTGCAATTGAAGTTCTCATTGCATAATTGGACATCTAGTTCAGCATCTTCATGGGACATATATATTTTCTTTTTCTGAAGTTTTTGATGTCTAAGAAATTATGGATTCATTACTGATAACGTATACTTTCACAAAAAAAAAACTTTGAAACCTATCAAAACAAGCACAAACATATTTTACACAATCAAATCCTCTTTGTCAACAACGGTTCTGCTGTAAGAGGAAATTATACATTATTTATAGGATTGGACAGGTTTGGGTTGCAGGCTTCGACCCTAATTGACATATCTACTCCAACCAAATAAAGTATTCTTTGAGGTAGCTCAGTTTCCAAGTTTACATGGACTATTAAGATATAAAATCAAAACTACACTCATCACATCTCTAAGACACAAACATAACAACAGATAGTATATATTCACCCATTACATAGACATACACAAACAAATTAAAAGCCTTTACAAAAACCTTTATGTTATGTAAATTTAAGGCAAGACATTTCCTGCTGCTCACCCTTTTCCTTTTGAACAATAGCTTCTTCAAGAATCCTAATCCTTTCTTTTTTATTGGAAGCATCTCCATCTTCTCAGCTTTCAGTTTCACTTGTTCTCACACAATCAAGGCAATTTTCACCATCATGAGTAACTCTACTAGTATCATCCTCGGCTATGTAAAATGAACCTTTTGTCGTTGACTCTTCTGTACTTCCCTGCGTGACGATCTTTTGTGTGGAAATTTCACTGTCATGCTTGTTTTGATTGTAGATAATGCTCTTAGTTGCGTCCGTAAGTTAGAAACCATCTCTTCACACTCTGATGACTTAACCGAAATTGTTCTCATATCTGCACACAAAAACTACTCCATCATAATTAAATACCAATGTAACTTCTTAGAGCATGCTTAATGCAAGTTTCTTAGCTAGGTATCTTACTATTAAAATATAAAAAGGTAATTAAAAGTATGAGAGAGAAATAAGATATGTCTCTTAGTTAAGAGATGTAAGACCATCATTAAGACCATCATTAACCCCAGTCTCTTAACTGAGGTTTTTAGCTTCGAATAAGAGACGGTTCTTAGCTTTTCTTAGAAGTTCTTAGCTTTTCTTAGATTTTAGCTAGGAAAAGTTAAGAACTGTCTCTTAAATAAGAGATATAAGAGTCGTCTCTTAGCCGAAAAGTGTAAAAAAAAAACAAAAAAATGTCAAATCATGAGTTAAGAATCTCGACTAAGAGACCATGGTTAATGATGCCCTAAGAAACATCTCTTAGCTTAGTCTCTTATTTTTCCTTCATGTGTCCTTTTGTGAATGGTTTATTTTATTTTTTAAAAATAAATTTTAATTATATAATTATTTTATTAATAAAAGCTATCTAAGAGACTCTATTGTGGGTATACACCATTGAACATGCTCTTAGTTTGTGAATTGTGAATCACTGTATTCACATTTTTGAAGTCCTGCATTGGTTTATTCATTTCATCACTGTGAAAATGCATACGGAAGGGATGAAACTTGTTGCATCTGAATGTGTATCTATGTGCACCAGTAAAAGCCCAACATTCGTTGGTACGGTATGTCTTTTCGGTTTAGGAAATTTACTTTTTCTAGATAAGTATGTATTCCTATAGGAAAAAAGAAATCGGGTTTTGGAGCTGCTATAAATACGGATTTAAAGGTTTGTAAGATGATTCATTCACATAATAATAAGAAACCCTAAATAGATATTTGTCTCAATTTGTTTTGATCTTTATTTTGCTTTCTTCAAAGTTGATTCGCGTTTATTCACAACAAAACTTCTATACCAAAAGGACGTAATGTTAAGTCTTTGGATGTCAGGATTATGGTTTTGGTTACCTTTCTTCGAGTTGTTCAGACCAGCTTACAACTTGTACCTTTGTCTCGTTGAGCTTAGATCTTGTTGTGTGCAGCTTTTGTATCAAGATCTTCCTTCACTGAGTTTCAGTTTCCATGTCAGCCTCCCGTCTCCTTTCTTTCTCTCAGTGCTTTGAACTCTGCTTCAAAGCTTATTATCCTTCCAGATAATAGCAAAGTGCTTTTATATTTGGCTGCTTGTGTGACGAAAACGACCATGAGGAGAAAACATGTCTCAGATTAGTAAATGATGAAAGTAAAAGCCAATAGTGTAATTTACCTTTTTGACTCGTTCCACAGCACAAGAAGTATCACCAATTTTAACCACATCTTTTATCACTTTGGACTTTCCTTGAGAACCTCAAGAACCAGTGTCTCTCTCTTTGTCTTCATTGTTTAGAGAATGATCACTGTCCTCTTTGCCATCAGATTCCTCCTTAATCACTTCTCCTTTCGACTTTCCTGTTCAAGAGACAAAACATTTTGTCTCTCTATCACATCAAACGAACTAATGAATGAAGAAAAAGGGTAACAAACTGTTATCACGTCAAACCTTTGTTCTTGCTTCTCAAGATTGTATTGGCCAGTTCAGAAGAACTGCCTGTGTCTGTGTCTGTGTCTTTTCCTTTGCTGAGAGAATAAACACTGTCTTCTTCATCATCATCAGAATCAACGGATGCAAGAAGGAGCTAACCTTTGTCATTGCTTATCTGAACAGTATTGGCCTTCTCGGATTCAGCACTAGTATCTTCTGTGTCGTCGCTGCTTAGAGCACATATATACTGTCTTCTTCTTCTTCATCGTCATCCTTCACTTCAGCCACTGCTCTAGCTTGTTTACATCCATCAAGGCCATAGATGCTGACCTTGAAAATGTTGTCTCCGTTATACACAAAGGTCATAAAGTCTCCATCGACGAGAGCATAATCCTTAACGAATTTGGGCCACCCTTGTTCGAAGTACACTTCCTCTTCCAAACGCATCCACCAGTGCCTTGGAGGATGGCTGTCTTGGGCAGATGACGTGGAAGTTCATCGTAGTAGGAGATGGGGATAAGCTGCAGCCAAAAAAATGTTAGCCAAACTGCTAACTTGAAGGCCAAGACTCAAGAGATAAAGCATTCTATGTTTAAAGGATGGGCATTTATGGCACAACAGAAGTAATATGATATGAACATATACTAATCAATGAACAAATCTTGAGAAAAACAACTAGTATATTCTAATATATCTACTGCAAAATTTCATAAATGGAAATGATTCTCATGTGAAGGTAAAGACTTTACATTCCATCTCCGACGTTCAAGCCTTACCGTCACCTGAAAACCCTAGAATGTGGTGATCTCCTGCGTCAAATTCTCCTCGACAAGACCATGATTCTCTGGTCGGGGACGAACTACTCTCTGTTCCATAGATACGAACGAAGGTCACGCTAGTGGTATGCAGATGACGCTACTGATGATTTTTTTTTTTTAATCTTTTTTTTATTTGGTTAATACCACACAGAAGCTGTCGAACTATGCAACTCGGAAGTTTATAAAGGTATACACCGGACATACCAACAAAGTATTCTGCATCACATCCGCGTTTTCTGTGACCAACGGCAAGTACATTCTGACAGGATCTGAAGACAACTGTGTGTATCTGTGGGATCTTCAGCATAAAACTATACTCCAGAGACTACAAGGCCACACAGAAGCCTTGGTCTCTGTGAGTTGCCATCAAGTTCAGAAAAATCATTTAGATAAAACCATCAGGATATGGAAACAGGATACTTAACATGAGTTTGAATATAAAACGAAAATTTGTAATTTGCTTCGTGAGATTGATTATACACGTTGAAGTGTGATTGCGATATCTGCATGGTGGTCAAGATATATACATCACACATGAAAGCATGCTAATGAGATATTGTTATTAATATCCACACTTTCAATGTTATTTATCAAACTTACAATACTGAATAAATATGAAGTCCCCCTGGGATTAGTGAATTAAAAAAAAACTCTGTAATTTCTCTCTCAGATTCAACATTCAACATTCAACAGTAAGGAGGAGGGTAACATCAAGAATGAGATACGCAACTTGTTACGCTCAATCCTTTACCCCCTCTACAGAGCAGTCACACAATATTAGAGTCTCGAGCTGACTGTCTTTGCAAGTATGCACCATCACAAGTTTCCTTCATGACAAACTTTCTAATAGAGACCAATGTGACATATAATTTCATTTGTACTATTAGACCAAACAAAAACTAACCACCAAAAACTTCCATAAATTCTGGATGTGCTAGACAGATCCATATACTTAAGTTTACCAAAGCCCTGTAATACATTTCCACTATTATTATTTTTGGTTTTGTAAAGCGCATATAGTAGTACCAAATAAAGAGAGAAAGATATACGAAAATAAAACTAAAGGAGCCATACCTTAACAATAATTTGGGCCATTGCATCACCTAGGTTACAACCTTAGACAAGTTAAGATGGGTCAGTTGGTCATGTACGTTTCGATGGTTGAATATGTTATAACGCCTAACCCACCAATCATATACAAGTTAAAGAAAAAAAAACTGGAAGTGCAACAAAAGTAAAGAACCATAGGTGGAAAACCTTTACCTCAAAAAGAAGTTTCTAAGAATAGATGCTCTACCAAGTCGTGAGTAACTCTAGCACCAGATCTAATCAATCATAGTTGCCAAGAAAGAAGAAGAAGCTATGGCATATCCGAACGTATTTAGTAGAAGACTGATATTGACACACAAAAAATTGAGGCAGGTAAATTGTTCTCTAATATTTGAGAGCAGACATTTTTTAAGTTTAAAAATTAAAACTGTGCGGAAGATTTTTTTTTAACGTTTTTTTGTGATCTTAAAATTCACTCAGAAATAAAGTACACGTTTATGATAGCATGTATTAGAAGTAATTTAAAAGAAGAAAGTTTGGCTACTATCATAAACGTGTACTATCATACTATGATAGCATGTATTAGAAGTTTATTTCTGAGTGAATTTATTAACAGAAATAAAGTACACGTTTTACTATAACCATTATAATTGATATGCAATGATATTTTGTGTATATTATATATTAATTGTTTTTTTTTTTACTTTGGATACCACAGGCATGACAATTTTTTTTTCTGTTTATAATTTAATTTGCTCCATCTCCAATCACTCCACTTCTTGTTTTGCTTCAGTCACCATCCCTGCGTCCAACATTTTCAACACCGTCTCTTTTCCACCACCACCATTCCCGTAATTTAATTTTGAGTTGTTTTTTGTATAATTTTCTGACAAATTTACTAAATTTCTGAATCTAAACAAGTATTGATTTAACTTGTTTTCAAAATCCCATGTGATTTAATATTATATGTTTTTGTTTTAGATAAGAGAAAAAAGTAGAGGCATTTGTCAGTGAAAAGAAAAAGAAACGAAGGAGAGAGAGATTTTTGTTGTGTGGTAGTAACTCGTGAAATACGCATGTAATGGCTTTTATACCTTCACTGAAGTTGTATAGTTTGCCAACAAAAATCAAAGGGTATTTCCGTATTTGTCTTGAGGAAGTGCAACTTCGTATTGTCAGATATAAATACATTTTGGTAGGAAGAAGAAAAAAGCAAAGCAGCATTTATTCATTAGCATAATTCCTGACCGTTGAGATGAGATCAATGAATGGGAATGGTTTCGAAATTGTAAACACTTACCGAACACGTTTGACTATTTAACACTTTAGATGCAGACTTTTCCACCAATCTACACGTCATGTTTAGTAGCTTTGGTGCACGAATGAATGACGTGCGAAGAGAGAAGTGGGTGTTTCGGTACAAATACCAATGCTTTGGTAAGATCTTTTTCTCCAGTCTATCTTTGCAGAAACCCTGATTCTCTTTTAATCCCGTTAAAACTGGAGAAGAAGAAGAAGAAGAAGAAGTCACTCTGCCACATTTTGTCAGTATCCGGGGACATATCAAGGAGTAGAGATTTTGATAAAAAAAATAAATAAATTAAGGAGTAGAGATAAACGGGTTTCAGTTAAGGGCGGCACACTTTTGTCTTCTAGAGAAACATTTGAGGCTGGGTTCTTTAGATTAGCAGCAACTTAAGGCTGGTTTTTAGGAATTTGGTACAATAATGTACCCGAAAAACTTATGTTTGGGTAGGTAATAGGCAATATCCTTTACACAGTTCTAACGGGAACTTAGAAATCTATGATGGTAAGTTGGTTATCGGAACCACGTTTATCGGAGCATTTCCCTTGTTGTTTAGATTAACATGGAACGACCAGCAGATCTCGTATTTGTCAATTACTACTACAGACAACAGATCCTACACAAGAGGGTCTAGACCTTTATGTGCGAACGTTTGGTCGCGGTAATTAACTCCTCAACTCTTTGGAATCTGTTTACTTAAAATGCTTTTATAACTCTTTCTTTTTTTCCAGGGAAGAAGAAAAGCAAAACAGAATTGATGGTAGATACTTGTGTTTGCATCTCGGTTTTGGCTCTTTTCTTAGCATTACTTTTCTAGTGCAAGAGGAAAAGGAAGAGAGAAAGAGAAAGAGAAAGAGCCACTACCGCAGCATCAATTGGTAATTAAGGGTATGACTGGTTTTCCCGCTACTACCCGCAAACGCAGCTTTTGCGGTTAGTAGCGGTTGCTGGCGTTTTGCAACAATCGCTCAAACCGCTCTAAACCGCTCCAAATCGCTCTGAACCTCATAAATTCAAAAGCTGGTTCCAGCTAGCGTTTGCGGTTGCGGTTGCGGGCGTTTGCGGGAGGATAAAAAAAATTTTTTTTTTTCCAAAACAATATAAATACAAAAAAAAAATTCAATAAAAAATTAAAGTGAAATTATAAAAATGCTAAAATATATCAATTAAATTTTAATTAATATTATAAAACTTTAAAATAAAAATATTTTCTATATTTTTAAAAAATTTAAACTATAACTTTCTAAATATAAATTTTATATTTATTATAATATTATTATTTTGATATTTTTATAATTGTATAAAATGTAAATATTATTAATTTATTATTTAACAGCTGCTGCATTTGGTAGTTAACCAGTCATAAGTATCCCGCAAACGCACAAATTTCTAACCGCAGAACCAGTCGTACAAATCTCTTAAAACCGCTAGAAACCGCAACCACCCGCATCCGCAAACTCCCGCAACCGCAACCGCTGCGGTTAAACCAGTCAGACCCTAAGTAAAGAAAGAGCATTTGAGCAAAAGAAAGATATCTATATATATCAATACCATTAAAAGGGGATCATTCACTTAATGAAAATTACAGTTTCTCAAAAATACCCTTATTTTTACAAAGGATGAATAAAATTCATTAATGGCATTTAAGCCTTTTGGTTTTGGACCTACATGTACATCTAAATAGATCTATAAATAATGGGCCTATATATATTTAAAAGATATACTAACTTTAAATATAATATATGTATAAATATATTACGAACTATAAATAAATTAGCAAACATGAAAATATCATTTTCTTAAATATACATATCAATATTCAAAACAGATCATTTGAATATTATACATTTTTTCAATACAAACCAAAATCCTATATCCTACACCATATATCATATACATATTTGAATATCATTTTTCCATTTATAATGTCATTTTATACATAATATTGATATGGCAATTACGAGTGTTCAAGAAAATTTTAAAAACTATATTAAAATTAATTTTTAAATCTAAAATAAAAACACCAACTTATAATAAGTTATTAATGACGAAAATAAACTAATATTGTCATATCAATAAGTTTTTTGTATTATCATTTTTTATTTGGATAACATAATAAAATTTTATCAAATTCTAAGGAATCACTAATTTATGTAATATTAATAAATATATGAGTAATTTAATCAATTTTAAAAAAAAATTACTATTAGATATTTTGTAATCGGATCAATGGTATCAGATTGCAGGTTAATAGTGAGTTTTTGGATTTTTACCTGGTTATATCAGATTTTTAATTAACGAATTTTTCATTAAATCCGAACCGGATTATATACAATGTATCGGATCTATAGGTCCAACCATGAATCTAGGCCAAATATGAAAACAAATCTTAAAACTCAAACATTATCATAGAACAACTACCATATTTCGAAAAAATACCATATTTTGAAGAGAAAAAAAATGATAAAACCCTAAAAACTCAATTGTTATGGTTCGAAACAAAAATAATGGTAATTTGCAAATCAGTTTTCGATTAATAAATGAAAAACAAACAAAATCTAGTGTTTTATTAATTGCATAGGTACATCCTTATAACTCTTTTTTTTCTCTAATATTTTTGAAGAAATAATGATGCCAATGGAAAGAGAAAACGCAATAGAGGATCAACCACTGCCCCAATGGATTTTGCGATGATACATTGATACTGAATGCCACAGACAACTTCTCTCAAGAGACGGACCATGGTGGGTTTGGGTATGTGTATAAGTTCAAAAAAAATTTGTCCTAGCATTTCACATTCTGTTGCATGCCTGCATTATAGTGGTGTGTATGTATTGTTGACCATGTAGGGTTCGTTTGTGTCTTCATAGTGCTTTATGGTATGTATGACCAGGGTGTGTTAGCCAACGGGGAAGAAATCGCTGTCAAGAAACTTTCAGAAATCTCGAAACAAGGGTTGGATGAGTTTCGTACCGAGGTGAGGTCTATTTCACGCCTTAGACACATCAACATCGTCCGCCTGTATGGTTGGAGCGTTTACAAGGAAGAGAAGCTATTGATATACGTGTATCTAGTGAACGGCAGCCTGAAACGTCATTTTATTTGGTTTGCTGTTTTAAATATGATTGGAATCATATATATATATATAATGATGAAATTCTGGCCGGTTTTGTAGGTGGTGGTGAGCTAAATTGGAAAACGAGATTTCATATTATCAAGGGTGTAGCTCAAGGCCTAGCATATTTCGAAGAAGGGGTTTTTGTTCTTGAAACTGTTAACGGGAAAAAAGAACAGATCATTCGCCTCTTCCATTGGCCATCTTCTCGGCTACGTAAGCTTTTTTAGAATTGATGTGTTTTGTTTCTTTGAGAAATAGAAAAATTGAAGAAACAGAAACAACCATTGTGTTTTTCTTTGTTTCGTTGGAAAGGCATGGAACAAATATAATGAAAGAAACTGGAGTGAAATCATTGATGAGAAGATCAGACAAGACTGTGTACAGTCTTGGCAAGTGTTGAGATGTATTGAAGTGGGACTCTTGTGGTGTCTTATCATTTTGCAAGGGACATACCAAAAATCTCCCTGGTCGTGGCTCTACTCCAAGAGGAAGCAATTGAGATTCAAAAAGCCAAAATGCCCTAGCTTTTTACCCAATTGATGAAGGCAAAAGTGGGATTCCTTCCTCTTCAAACTCGCAGGGAGAATCTTCCACATTTACTTCCTGTAATGTTGCTGCCTACACGGTTCCAGAGACTGATCCTCGGTGAATTGTTAATTACTAACTATTGTATTTGGAGGACTTCAAAAAAATAACAGAACTTTGCGGCTGGTCGTAGCTGGAACTTGGTGATCAAAAAAACAAAGAAAGATAATACACCAAGTTCAAGGTACGATCAGCCGAAAAGTTTTGTTATTTTCTTGGAGGTCCTCCAAATACAATAGTAAGTAATTAAGAATTCACCGAGGATCAGTCTCTGAAACCGTGTAGGCAGCAACAATACTATTTTCCATCTTTCATATAATAACCTGTTTAGCTTATGACTATTATGTTTTTCTTTTTATTTGTCAACATTGTACATTGTGTTGTTCTTATTTCTGTATTTTTCCATATTGTTCTTTTCCCCAAGTTTTTAATTTAGAAATTTGGTTTAAATACTTTGACCAAAAAAGGAAGAAATTTTGTTTAAAAACATTTTACAAAAAATAAAAACGTTAAATAACTATAAAGCTTAACATCTCAGCATCATTTTAGGCAGTCTCGTCTATTTATTTCAACTTTGTTACATATTATTTTGATTTTTTATTTGGCATTACACCAAGCGGAGTGGCCGATTCCGCGCCGATAAAGCACTCGGCAGAGCTCCGCAGCCGCGATTCTGCAATACTCGAACTAAAACTCGGTTCAGAAAAAAAAAACGTATACAGCCTGGAGATTTCGAGTGAAAATCAGTAATAACTTCATAGATCTTTCATAGTTTAGTTTTACTAATATAATAGGTAAACTAAGTTAATATGAAGTAAATCGCAAAAATGGTGTATATGTTGAAAATAGGCATTTCAGTTCAGACTTCAATACTGTTTCGGTTCGTTTGTGTCGATTTTTCAGTATTTCAGTTTATAAAAATTAGCTACCATATTAAAACCATATCTAATTTGGTTTGGTTCAACTTATACACCATCAATTTTTGGTTTGGTCGGTTTTATACAAAAAAAAATTCATAACTGTATATATCTTTTATAACAAATTTTAGATTATGTGAATAGAAGTAAGATTTATTAAAACATAAATATATATTCCTTAGTCTAACTTTTAAATATAATATTTTCTATTTTAATATTAAAATAATACTAAGAAAATAATAATACCATAATATAATTATATTTTAGCATAAGGAGTTATCAATAAAATATATTTTATTTAATTTGATAAAAATGAGAAAAACAAAATCACCACTTTAACTTAAAGCAAAATAAAAATTATTAAAATCAATGTTTTGATTATGGATATCATATTAATAAAATATATTATGCATATATTATTAATATTATTATAAATTTTACATTAAAGTATACTAAAATTTTTAACTCCTCGGTTTCTTCGGTTAATTCGGTTTGATCGGTTTATATACTAAACCATATCCATATACTGCGATCTCTTAAAAAGGACATCCATTCGGTTTATTCGTTACTACCAAATCCAACCAACTTTCTTTGTTTAGGTTTGGTTTTAGTTGGTTACGTTTTACCGGATTGAAACCCCTAGATGAAAACACAGAAAATGGCTGCAAAAATTAGGTTAGAGCCCCTAGAGAAAAAAAAGAAAAATACATTTTTACGCTTCTTTAAAAAGGATAAAATACATTAAAATGCACCACGGTGACGTCGAACTCGGTTTCAACCTCAAAAATAAGCTCCTCTCACCACTGAGCTACAATACTTAAACTTTTACTTTCCGTATGAAAATATTTCAATGTATATTGTATAATTTTTCTTTAAAATTAATTTTTTTAAGAAAATTACTCTCTGCGTACTCTTCGGGTTTTTCCGCTTTTCTAATAACTCGATATGCCAGGATTTGTCGAACGCGTTCTGCCTAGCGAGTTTTCGAACATTGTGATTAGTTTAGTTTTAAGATAATATAATTAATTTAAATGTAATAATAATATTTAAAAAATCAGTTAATAGTAAAAATATTTTGAAATATTTTTATTTTAAGTTATTTTATTCTTTTCTAGAAAATTTAAAGAAAATATACTAATTAAGGACTAAAAATAATAATGAAAATTAAAAGTAATAGTATAGATAAAAATGTTTTTGTAATAATTAATGTGAGTACACATAAAACTGATTGTTTAAATAATATTAAGAATAGTTAAAATTTTGTAAAATACCATTTTGACTAAATTTTCTTTTGTCCCTATACAAAACATCATTATTAGTAAATAAATCTTAAAAGTCACTATTATTCTTTTTCAAGTATATAAAATTAAAATTTTTGCTTGATTTATATTTAGCTATGTGTTTTCTGTTTTTAATTTTTTATATATTTTTAATTAAAGATATTTTCAGATAACAACAAAATATTTTTTAAAAAAATTTGGATAATTTTTATTATTATTAATTTTAATCACTTATCTAATCAGCAAATTAAAATTCGTTTTTATTTTGTCGCTAATTTATATATTTTATTTGTTATGAGCATAAATGATATTAACTAATCTAACTTTTAACGTTCAAAATTAATATTCATTTTTATTTTGTGACTAATTTATATATTTTATTCATTAAAAGTATAGACAATATTAACTATTTTAACTTTTAACATGAAAGCTCTAATGAGAAAAATCACTTCGCAAATAATATATATATATATTGTTTTTGTAAAATTTATATTTTCAGTTTGGTAATTCATGTGCTATCTATTTTTTTTCTTTTTATAAAAAAGAAACTAATTTTGCATCTTTTATTATATGGAGTTCAAGTTTTTTTCAGTATTAAAGTTCATTTTTTTTTTTTTCCCTTCTGATTTTTATTGATGAAACTGAAAAAACATACAAGATGAAATCCAAATGCCAGCGGATACGACTTAAAATCCCTGGAAACATAGCCCACAACAGGGGATCACAAACCCAAACAACGGGTGACATACAACAACTACTAAGATCACTAGATTAATCTTCACTCTTACATCCAAACCCGTGAACAATCCTTGGTAGTGAGAATAGAGATGATACCTATTGGCTTTGATCAGCCGGATCTCTTCCAAGAGCCAGACAAGAGAGAGTAAGCGATGCAATGGCCTTCACAACAACGAAACCAGACCAAACTTACATGAACCTTCAGTTCCATGAACCAAGCCAGAACCACAATGTCTAACACCAAAACCCAACTCGAGAAGCAAACAAACGCCTTACAGTAAAGCTCCCTTCTCAACTGAACTTTCATCGGAAAATCTAAAGGCCTCAACCTCTTTATAATGCTTCAAACAACAGAAGCCACCGAGGACGAGAGAGGCAAATGACAATCCGGTAGACACACTTATTCAAAGGACAGGAGAAGAGCTCATAACAGAGAGATGGAGGCGACCAGAACCAAGAATCTTCTCTTCTCAAAGGTGTTAGACCTGCTCTGCTCACCACACACCACTACACCGTCAACACATGACCGCACCATCAACACACCACCGCTTAAACCGTTGCTGAAACAAAAACCAAGAGGACAAACACTAAAACCCAACAAGAACGCCTTAGATTTTCAACCTCTCTGACAAGGAACATACGACAGATGGGATAAAAGATGAAGCACAAGCCAAGACGAAGCAAACGAACAAGGCTGCCACAAAACATGACCATCTGCACCAGAAATCTAAAAGGGAAACAACTCAAGATCTGTAGATCTAACAGATTCAAACCCCAAAATTTCTAGATCTGTTAACAGACAAAGAGGAGATGATGAGAGAGGTGAAGAGAAAACGAAATACAGGAGGACGAGTCACTCCGGTAGCGGCGAGGAGCGCCCACCACCGGAGAAAGCAACGAAAGGCTGGCGGCTGTTTTCTCTGTTCTTAGGGCTTCCTTTTGATTCAGTATTAAAGTTCATATATTCCGTTTTTTTTTAAAGTTTCGATGTTATTAACGTAATATTACAAATAAATAACTGAATAGAAAATGTAAACAATGAAAGTTCGAGAGAACCCTACTCCATAAAACTCCTCTCTCTCTACTCTCTCTCTTCCTCTCGTTCAGATTCTCCGCTGCGCACGAAACCTAAAAAGAAATCTCTCACAACCCCCAAACCCCTCTCCCGATCTCCAGGTACGCTTCCTCTCCTCTCCTCTAACCCTTTAGCTTCAGATCAGATCTCTTAGATCTGAATCTCGTATCTTATGATTTAGCTTCTCTTCTCAATAGGTTTTAAAGTTTCAAACTTTAATGTGTGTGTTATCAGGGTTTCGAACAAGACCGAATCTTTGAGAATGAGTGTGGTCGGGTTCGACTTCGGGAACGAGAACTGTCTTGTGGCCGTCGCAAGGCAAAGAGGCATCGACGTCGTCCTCAACGATGAGTCAAACCGCGAGACTCCCGCCATTGTCTGCTTCGGCGAGAAGCAGCGTTTCATCGGAACCGCTGGAGCTGCCTCCACCATGATGAACCCCAAGAACTCAATCTCCCAGATCAAGCGTCTGGTGGGTCGTCAGTTCTCGGATCCTGAGCTCCAGAGAGACATCAAGTCTCTTCCTTTCTCCGTCACGGAGGGACCAGACGGGTACCCTTTGATCCACGCTTCTTACTTGGGAGAGAAGAGAGCGTTTACTCCCACTCAGGTTATGGGGATGATGTTGTCTAACTTGAAAGGTATTGCTGAGAAGAATCTGAACGCAGCTGTGGTGGACTGCTGCATTGGTATTCCTGTTTACTTCACTGACCTGCAGCGGAGAGCTGTTCTTGATGCTGCAACGATCGCTGGCTTGCACCCTTTGCATTTGATCCACGAGACCACGGCGACTGCTTTGGCGTATGGTATCTACAAGACGGATTTGCCGGAGAGTGAGCCGCTTAATGTGGCCTTCATCGACATTGGTCATGCGAGCATGCAAGTCTGCATCGCAGGGTTTAAGAAAGGGCAGCTCAAGGTCTTGTCTCACGGGTTTGACCGGTCTCTTGGAGGAAGGGACTTTGATGAAGTTCTGTTTAATCATTTTGCCGCCAAGTTCAGGGAGGAGTACAAGATTGACGTCTCGCAGAATGCCAAGGCTAGTCTTAGGCTCAGGGCTGCGTGTGAGAAGCTGAAGAAGGTTCTGAGCGCTAACCCTGTGGCGCCGTTGAATATTGAGTGTTTGATGGATGAGAAAGATGTTAGGGGTGTTATCAAGAGGGAAGAGTTTGAAGAGATCAGCGTCCCTATCTTGGAGCGTGTCAAGAGGCCTCTGGAGAAAGCTCTCTCTGACGCGGGGCTCGCAATTGAAGATGTACATATGGTTGAGGTTGTTGGCTCTGGCTCTCGTGTCCCTGCTATTATCAAGATCCTGACTGAGTTTTTCGGTAAGGAGCCGAGGCGTACAATGAATGCTAGTGAGTGTGTGTCGAGAGGATGTGCCTTGCAGTGTGCCATTCTTAGTCCCACCTTCAAAGTCCGTGAGTTCCAGGTAATGGATGCTTATCTCTGCTTAAACATGTGTGTTTATCGCCTAGTATAGTACTAACAAGTCATGTTATTAATTGTGATAAAGGTTCATGAGAGTTTCCCCTTCTCCATTTCGCTGGCGTGGAAAGGAGCAGCGGCTGATGCTCAAAATGGAGGAGCTGAGAATCAGCAGAGCACCATTGTTTTCCCCAAGGGAAACTCAATTCCTAGTGTCAAGGCTCTGACGTTTTACCGCTCTGGAACATTCTCTGTCGATGTGCAGTACAGTGATGCCACTGACTTGCAAGCACCTCCAAAAATCAGTACTTACACGGTTTGATCCTTTGCCCAATGTCGTGTGTATCATTAAAGACTGTAGCGTGCTCTTGTTTCTCATTGTTGTTCTCCTTTTTTGCAGATTGGTCCCTTCCAGTCATCAAAAGGCGAGAGGGCAAAGCTTAAGGTGAAAGTGAGATTGACCCTTCACGGAATTGTCTCTGTTGAATCAGCAACTGTAAGTTTGTGTTGTTATCATCCAACTGATCATTCATTCAATGCGAACTTGAGATCGTTTAGTTTATGCTAATTTTTTTTTCCTCTCCTTCGTTGCAGCTTTTGGAAGAGGAAGAAGTTGAAGTTAAGGTCACAACAGAGCAGATGGACACTGACAAAGCCTCTGGTGAATCTGATGTTAACATGCAAGACGCCAAGGAAACCAGTGATGCAGCTGGTACTGACAACGGTGTTCCTGAGCCGGTGCAAATGGAAACTGATTCAAAGGTTAGTTTTCTCTACTGAGCTGATGGTCCTTGCTATTTTCTTTCACTCGTGAACTTGAAATTTAATCAAATGGGTATGGTGTATGTGCAGGCTGAGGCTCCAAAGAAGAAGGTGAAGAAAACAAACGTACCTCTGTCAGAATTGGTATACGGCGCCTTGCAATCTGTGGAGGTCCAAAAGGCTGTGGAGAAAGAATATGAGATGGCTCTCCAAGACAGAGTTATGGAGGAGACCAAGGACAAGAAGAATGCTGTTGAGTCCTATGTTTATGATATGAGAAACAAAGTAAGTAAACCCTTTTCTTCTCTCTTTTTTTAATATGCATCGAGAGTATGTATTTATAAGGGGTGGCTACTTGCTGTGTTTTTGTATTTTCAGCTGAGTGACAAATACCATGAGTACATTATCGAGTCAGAGAGAGAAGCGTTCCTGGCGAAGCTGCAGGAAGTGGAGGATTGGTTGTATGAAGATGGAGAAGATGAGACTAAAGGTGTCTATGTTGCAAAGCTCGAGGAGCTCAAGAAGGTAATATACACATATGATAGATTGGCTATTTTACTTGAATAGAAAAATGATTTTAACAGAGCTTGGTGATTGGACTTTGATTGTTAGGTGGGTGACCCAGTTGAGATGCGTTACAAGGAGTCACAGGAGAGAGGGACAGTCATTGGTCAGCTTGGTCACTGTGTTAACAGCTACAGAGAGGCAGCGGTCTCTAATGATTCCAAGTTTGACCACATTGAACTAGAAGATAAGCAAAAGGTATAATAACTACAAGAGCTCTGAGATATTTCATGATTATTTTTTTTGCATAAGAATGTGGAGATGTGTGTGTTTTAATCATCTATTGTTGTGGAATGCAAATGAAGGTATTGAACGAGTGTGTGGAAGCAGAAGCATGGATGAGGGAGAAGCAGCAGCAGCAGGAGGCGCTTCCCAAGTACGCAACACCAGCTTTCTTGTCAGCTGATGTTACAAGGAAGGCTGAGGCATTGGACAAGTAAAGCAATAGCTTCTTCTTACTTTGTTGTTTCTCTTGTTAGTAGGAAAGTGACTGAACCATCTTTTTGGATTTTGTTTTGGCAGGTTCTGCAGGCCTATAATGACCAAACCAAAGCCGGTTGCCAAACCGGAAGCACCGCCGGCCAAGGCGGCGGCTGATGAGGAGAAGAGTGAGCCACAGCCAGAACCGGCCTCTGGTGAAGAACCAATGGAGACTGAGAAGCCCACCGAAGATAGTGCCTAAGAGATGATGGTTGGTGCTGTGTATCGATTTTGTTTTTGTTTTCGCTACCCCAAAAGAATCTATATTCAAACTCCTTTCAGGAAGTATTGTTTTCCCTTTGTGTTTTTCTTCTTTATAAACTATTTATCGTGTGTGAGATGAGGATTTGTTCTACTTGTTACATGTTTCTGAGCAGGTTTTTTAAGCAAGAAATATGCATATTTTGCAATTTGTATCAACAGATTTATTTTTAAGACAACGAATAAAAATAAATACGCATAGAACGACACACAGTTGACTGTTCCAAAAAAAGCGAGTGGAAGAAGAGAACCTGATCTTGTATTCTCTGCTTAGCTTCACTGCCACACAAACTCAAAGCTGTTTCCCTCTTCGTCTTCCTCCATATGCATTGCTCTTAAAAAAACATGTTCCTCTATCTATTCACCATGGTCGTCGTTCACAACGCCGGCTTCAGTTCTCCGGTAAGTATCCGCTATGACCATGCTTTATATATTTCATAGTTTCATATGAGCTTTTGCTTTTTTTTGCTGAAACTAACAACAAAAAATCTTATCTTTTTGAAGCTTCATAACAGAACCAATCCTATTGTAAGATTGTCAACTCAAGCTACACCGTTAAAGCCTTGTCCTTTCACGTTCCACATCTCTCTAAACAGTTCAACAAGTTTGTCATTTTCAGGCAAAACAAGACTGGTTTTGTCTCGTTCAGAGACAAATGACAATTCCATCACAACAACATCGGTCGATGATCCTCCAAGTGAACCAGTTGAACCAAGCAACAACGGTTCTGCAAAAAGAGCACCGTTGACAGCAAGAGAAAGACTCAGCCGATACACCGAAGCAACACCTAAACCATCAAAACCCAAAATGGGGAGCCAAATCTTGGAGGTGCTCAAAGAAAGTGACAAGAAATCGAATAGGAAGCCGGGTCTACCCGAAGCACCAACCAACATGCTTGATGATAGCAAGAGAGGTATGCCAAAGAAAGGGCTTACATTTGATCTACCCAGAAGTGCGGATATACTAGTCATTGCTTTTTCATTTGTGTTCATAAGTACAGTGATGTTTGCTACTACTTTTGTTGTCTGGAAACTCAGTGCCATTCACTTCAATGAAAACTAAAGATCCATCAAACAGTGAGTGAGAGCTGTAGTTGAAATGCATACTGTGTAGTAATAGTACACATAGTTTTGGTGTTACAACATCTTGTCATGCTTTATTTTCAGTTTTAACCATTACATTATGATGTCTTTTATTAAAAGAGCTATGGAAGTAGATTGATTATACCCCCAACCAAGAAAGGGCTAATGTATCCAGTTATAGAATGGTGAAACGAGTTTGTTTTAATTTACAAAGGGGAGCAAGATTTACAGCAAGGACAGACACTACCTACTTTTGATTTGTCTGCATCAGATGGAACTTTCTACTTTGGGAGGCTTATAGCTCCAATTAATGACTGGATGGAGTTATTTATGTGAAACATGTACTTGTTCAAGATGAATGTGAGATCCATTAAGCTAGTAGTTCCAAACCAGCTTCTTGTCTTCACTAGAAGTGTGTATATTTAAAAATGGATTAGCTTGGACTGGTAAATTTGATTAGTTGTACTCAAAATGTGATATTCTTCTAATTACCCCTTCTTTTATTTATAATATTGCTTATATATAAAATAAAACTATTTATTAAAATCATTGTTCTAAAAATCAGTTTAGGTGTCAAATTGATCATAGTCGAAACAATTTTCTTAAAATCCGATGTAAGCCGTTCAAATCGGTTTATGCTCTCCTAAATTAGTTAGAAACAGTCTAAGTTGGTCTAATTTGATCTAAATTGATGTAAACTGGTTAAATCAAGTAACAATGTTAATGTAAATCCACAAATTTGTTTGATTTCATTTTTTGTATATCTAATTTTAAAAATTCATCAAAAATTTTATAATTAAACCTAAAAAGTTAACATACCTAATATAAATATATAATAAATAAACATTGGTTAAAAATATACATAGTCTTCTCGGTTTCACATGAAGAAAGTGATAAATCATGGAAAAGTTGGTTATATAAAAATAAAAAATAATGAATTCAATGTTAATTTTTATATTAATTACTAATTGAACATCATGCATACAAAAAAGAGTGTAGTGTACTACCGTGATCTCGAATTCTTTTACCAGAATTTTTGAGTCGTTATATAAACTACCAAAGATTTATACATACATATAGGCCTAAAGAGTAGCAACGAGCTCCAAAGAGTCTCAGAAACCTCACACAAACTTCATATTCACAATACTTACAGATTCGTTATGAAGCAACGTACTACTACTACTACTACTACTCCTCTTATCACGTAGTGGACAGCACTTCAAGCTCTGCCCACCAAAGAGGTGAAAGTTTCGGAATAGCATCGTCCGGTGACAATCCTGTGATCTCTCGTAACCTCCCTGTCACTTCCATCATTGTCGGTCTCTCTTTCGAGTCTTCCCTTACACAGTTTCTGATCACTTCGCCTATGTTATCAACCTTCTCATCAAAACATTCCAGTGTCGGATCCACCATCTCCTTAAGAGTCTTGCCTCTCAAGAAATCATCAAAACTGGTATCTACCGAGTCACCTTTTTTAACAGACTCTGGTAGTTTTCCGGTTATCAACTCGAACAACAGCAAACCGAAGCTGTATACATTGTCTTCTTTAGTTGTGACTGAGATCATGCGAGTGTCTATGAGTGCATTGGTGCTGGTCTCTCTCTCTGATGGGCCTTTTAGGTAACCAAAATTGAAATCTGCTATTTTGACTGCGTAATCCTCAGTGAGGTGAAGTGCTGATGAGAGAAGATTGCTATGGACTACAGGTGGATTGAGACCGTGCATGTGGTCAAGGCAATATGCTACACCCATAGCTATTCTTATCCTCATTAACCAGTCCAAATGTTCTGACTCTTTATCTGTAAAAGAAAATCCTTAAGTAAATGACACAACTAATATGAGTAAATAAATATTTTTTTGTTGCTTACAGTGTAAATGTTCAAAGACTGATCCGTTTGATGCATATTCAAAGACCAAGATCCTAGTGAAAGGTTCATCTTCTTCACAGTAACCAAGAAGGTTGACAAAGTTCTTGTGGTTTATCTTAGATAACATTTCAATCTGAAATGATCATAACATAAAAGGATTAAGACAATGGAAATTAAAAAACCTTTTAGATAATTGAAGGTGAACTAGTTGACGGTAGATACCTTCTTTCTGAACTGCATTTCTATGTTATTAGTCCACTCTTTGGTAGAAGCAGTAGCAACAGAAGCCACAGCTATCTCCACCCCACTTGATAGTGTCCCTTTGAACAATGTACCAATGGGACATGACCCAATGACATTACTGAACTCTTCACAAGCAGCTTCTATCTCAGATCTTTTCAGTTTTGGGACACCTGAGTAAGACAATCATACAACATTAGTGTTCAAAAGAGTTAAAAAAATGTTAATTAACATAGTGGAAATTAAGTTACCAGTTATGAACACTTTCTGAAGTTGTCCACTAAGACCTGTACGCCAAGGATTAACAGATTTGCCAGCCTTGCTTTTGAAAAAGAAGACACCAGTAGCTAAAAGAAGAAGGAGAACACCGCCTGTGCAGCCAACAACAATAGGAGCTATGCTGTTTGAAGAACTTCTTCTTAGAGTATGAATATTTGGCAAGGCCACAGAAGGAGGTGGAGCAGAAGAAACATGCAGGGCGGGTGGACTTTTCTGTGGCGGGTGCAATGCTGAGGATCTACTGGTCTTACTTCTGTGAGAAGGAACCACCGAAGATGACGGCGGTGTAGCAGATGCAACAGGGCGGTGGTCTTTGTAAGAATTCAAATGCGTGTAAGGGTTACGGAAACGACCTAGTAATTTCCTGTGAAAACTAACAGCCCCCCTACGAAAAGAAAAGTTCAAAGGTCAAATGAAAATGAATACAAGACAGAGGAATGAACATGTAGCAAGTCTTGTAATAGAAATAATTATGGAGACGGTGTTTCATTTAAGCAATCAAAATTTAATAAATACAATATTTTGTTTTTCAAAATGTAAAATTGATCATGATTTTTTTTTGAACACATACAATTGATCATGATTATCTAATAAAAAGATTAAAAATATAAAATGTATTTTCCAAACAATTTTTTTAAAACATAAATCATTTTGAAATGGAAGAAATGTTTCGGAAGAGTTATGAACGAGGAACTAAATGATCAATACATATATTTTTCTTAACTAATATTTAGGCCGAAAAGTGTATATATACTAGGCTAATGTCTCATCTGGCTATGCAAGTCCTAGATCTACCATACCAACTACATTGATGTTGATACTCAACCAAAAAAACATTTTCAACTATATTAAAGTAAAAAGCGATCACAGAAGAAGCTGATACTTACAAATCTGCTGCATCTCTATCATCCTGTAGATTTTTTGTCACCGCTAAACATTCAGTTTCCAACGTCTCGAAGCTCAAAATTACCAGAAACATCATGAGAGTACGCATTTGGAGCCTTAACCGTACGGGTTTCCAGTTCTTACTCATCGTGAAGACGACAAGTGGAAATAGGATTTAAGCAACACCGAAGGAAGCTGATAAAAATCGAAGCTCGGATCTGAAACTGAGTATAAGATGAGAGAAAGACCTGAAAAAAGTAAGCTAGCTAGAAGACGAATAGAGAAAGAGAGAGAGAGTTTGAGTTTTGAGTTCGCGTGGCTTTGTGAGAGCAGCAGCATCATGACTTTTCAACTTTATTTACAAAATTAAATTGTTTTTAAAGCGCGTGTCCCCTTGGTTTCGCCCATAATAAATTAAGGAAAAAAAACGCAATAACTTCTTTAAAAAATATTATATTCAACGATAAGAGAGAATAGGATCAACAGTTATCGCTGTAAAAAACAATGCGATAATTTTGAATTTGTGTAAAAAAATTAAAACAACGTGTAGAATTGACCGGTGCATTGCTTTATTAAAAAAAGAGAAGAATCTATGGGATAAAAGATGCCAGAGAGCAAAAAGGATTCAAAAGAAGACCATCACCGTCGATAAAGACTTCTGCGTAGCCTGTCGACATGTCTCGCTTTTATTTTGTGTGCTGTTTAACGTGAATTATGGTGGGGTTTATGTATGCCACGTGGTTTTTTGTTTTTGATGTTGGATGATTGAAGTTGAATAATTGATTGATTGTGTTATGGTCTTTGCGGATTAACAAAATTATTTGAAAATTTATACAAAAATAGTACGTGGAGTTGCTTGACTAGTTCAAACTTCAACGTGGAGGTTACTTTCTTCGTTTTCATTCCAGCTTCTTTGCCATGTGGGTGTAATAGTCATGGATGTTGTGGGAAATGGGAATACCCCATTTTCCTTAATTTGTTTTGTAAATTATTCTCTTTTATTTCTCAATTTTTTTGCAGATTTTCTAATATACAAAACAGTGTATAGAAATGTTCCATAATAAGACTAAGAGCACCAATATGAAATAAGTAACTGAGAAACTTTCTCTCCCAGGCACACATATCGAAGCACCCTCATCCGCCATGGATTCCGACGCCGGCAGCTCCTTAGCTCGCCGGCGTCACCGTCTCTCACCTCCGTTTTTCTTCTTTAGCTCGTTTCTTGTTTCTATCGTTTTTTTTCTCCATGTTTTTCTCTTATACTTGGGTTTCATTAGCTCTTCTTTTGCCAAAAGCTGTGCAAGTTGTCGTACATGCCATATCCAAGCCAGTTGGCTCCTGTTGCTCATTTCCAGTCCAACTCCGGCCACCACAGCTACGGTAGTTTCAGATCTGACTTTTGATGGTTGTGTTTGTAATGCTCTATCCAGTTCGCCGAAAATTGCCGCACAGCCAGATCTGCATCTCTCTTCGTCCCTTTGGGCGATGACCTCTCTCCCTACGGGGAAGACCTATTTTAGCTTGCCTCGCCGTGAACTAAGCTTCCTCGCCGGTGTTCTCTGTCGTTCATTCACTAGATCTACAAGCACATGTTGCTATGAGTTTTATACTTCAACCTCTGTGGCGAATCGAACCTTGCCGGAAGACCCGAAGACCAATCCCCTGTCACGGCCATTACTTTCCACAGCAACAGAGTCCGGTGTTTGCTCTTACTCTCTTAGCAAGACAGATTCAGGTAACAAGCGGTGTAACGATGGTTTCACAAATGCTCTCTGGCCCCGATACGGTAATATTGGGATCTGGAGTTGCTTCTTGGCCAAAGATTCCGTCTTTCCGCCAAATCCTGTTAAGCACCTTTGCTTTTACGCCGGTCTGAAGGTGGCTCGAGCTACGTCGTCAGATTCATCTATTATCAACCGTCATTTGGTGAGCGAGACTCTATATCCAATTGCTCTCTCCCACATGTCTCCATGGTGTCGACCAAAGCTAGCTATTTCGATTTCAAGAGTATGTTCAGTATCATCTCCAAATTTGAGACTCCTAAAGCTCCAATCATGCAGTCCTCTTAAATTATCCTTTGCGGATAAATTTATCAAATCTTCCTCTCGACAGGACCGAGAGAGATCCTTATCCACCTCCTCCTTTTTAGAGGAGAGAACTTTTCCACCACCCCTTCTCTCCATGAGAGATTGTTATATCCCGATTGCAAAATCGGAAAAGCTTTTCAACTCCTTCACCGTTTTGCTATCTCGTGTAGATGCAACCAGACTTGTCTTTGTGATGTATTCTGGAGGTAAGGGTTGGTTTTCAACGTCACAATGTAAAGTGACTATGACTTATGAATCCGGTTTTACCGTGAATCTCCCGACGCATTTGAGCAGTGTCTCATTTCCGCTGTCAATCTCTTCGGAGAAGCTATCTGATTTAACTTCTGTTGTTTTTAAGTTTCATTGTTGTAATCAAAGAGGATGGATAATTCCCTCTAGCTATTGTATGTTTGAAGTTTAAGATAATGAAATGAAAGGTTGCACAAAAAAAAAGAAATGTTCCATAATTGTTATCAAAGCCGCCCACGTTTTATTGATATTTATCCAAGTTAGATAAATTATTTTCATGGCCCACACAGATATCTATATAAGTATATATATATATATATCTGTGATTCTTATGTTTAATCACTTGCTGTTGTTTTCTTGGAGTTTATAGCTTAACACGAACCAATTGATTAATCAGCTTCTATGGAAAAAAGAAGTCCGGTTCATGATAGAACCAATATGCTTATATGCATGTATTCATGAATAGGCACTTAGGCAGTACTCTACCATATTCACTATTTTTCACCCTACCATATTCATATCAATTAATACGCATAGATTCATGCAAATAACTACCACATTCATCAATTTATTTATGCAAAGCCAAACTGATCAGTGTTCACACCGCCCATATTTTCTAATGTTTATCAAAGTTAAACGCACATTCTGTCCACGATCTATCGTGTGTGAAACTTGTTCTAATGATCAATTTTCTAATTAATCAAAATTTATTAAGAAATTTTATATTTGAGGAAAAGAAATCCAAATATTGACATTGGTAGCCAATATATACATATGTGAAAATATTCTGTTCCACTGGATTAAACGATGAATATTTCTATATTTCTATCTCACCTAATTTAGGTTTTTATATTTAAGCTTTCAAATCTAAATTAAGGTATAAATTTATTTCAAGTTTCATATTAATTCAGTACAGAATAGTTAAACTAATTTATTTGGTCAGTCAAAATAAGACTCCAAATGTAATGATTGTGATAAAATATGACGTCCATCTACTATAAGAGTATATAAGAAATTAACGACTAGATAAATAAAACCATAGTTTTCGAAATGAGTTTTAGGATAATAGTATATACGGTTGACCTAACGGTTACGCCGTAATCTTAAAGCCATCGGGTTTGATTGGATGAAGAGAACGACCAAATCATTATACTATTTATTATGTTTTGCAAATACACCGCAATGTCCTGGCATAACGTAATCTAACTTCATCCTTACGTAATTATGCTGTCTTTGCGTTCACACGTTGACCTAATTCGTTATTTACTTTGACCTCTATACTGATTAAATATATTTTGTTTTGTTTAAATCTTTAAACCAAGAATGCATGTTACTTTCATGTGAGTATTGCTTAAAGAAACTGACAGTCTTGCGGGCACAATACCTTGCCCCCACCATAAAGGTGATCTAACATGACCGGATTCACCACATGGGCTGCAAGATGGGCCACGGGCCTACAGTACAACACTCAGCATCAATAATTGTAAGCTTGCGTTGGCTGGACCGGCTGTTGATAAGATCACCTCATCTTGCAACGCTAGATCAGCTGTATGGAACACTCTCATTCTCATATGATCACTTGTGGCTTGGATTCCCTGTAAGAAAATAGCATTTTCATATCCAAACGATATATAAAAAATGTGGATGAAACGATAATGTTCAGCGACGTATAAGCTGCAATAGATGACAGTAACCAAACCATCAATCATAAATTATATACTCATATCTAAAGTCTTACAAATGTACACGTTTGACTACAAAGTTACATACATAACTAGAAACCAAGTACACGGAATAATCCATCATAAATTACAAAACTCGACAAACACAACATGGAAGTATTTATATATAAAATAAATAACTTAAAAAGGATCAATCACTTCTTCACAACAAAAATGACCAGCACCGTGTTTGAGGTTTCCGAGCTTTCAGCCTTGAGCTCACCACAGTCATCCATTACACTGTTTCAGAGTAGTTCCCCTCTCAGATCCAGCATTATCCATTGCCTTCACCACACTGTACCCCATCCACAACTTTCCCAAAAAACACATGTTCCCCATCAAGCCACAATGTATTCTCCTTACAAATAAAGAACTGAGAACTATTCGTGTTTGGGACCTGCATTGGCCATAGACAATACCCCTGGACCCGTACGCTTCAACTTAAAGTTATCCTCCTGAAACTTAGTCCCATATATCGATTCTCCACCAGTTCCATTCCCACATGTGAAGTCTCCACCTTGGAGACATGAATCCTGGGATTAAAAGGTGAAAGGCTGAGCCTTTGTAGTGTAATGCCTTCCCTGCTTTCGCAACTCCCTTCTCCCCATCATAACACGTCCTAATCCGAAACAATATGTCTTATGATTAAGCGACTCAATGTAAGAAACTAAGACATGGATCAATACATAATGCTTTGTTATATCCAGAACAGATCCATCAACCATATGTCCTAAACAGTTCAAAGAACAAAGTTCTTACTATTTGTCTGATTCAGTGGAAAAATAACTAGCGATTCAAAAACTAAGAAATGTCCCATTCATTAGAATTGTCGATAAGAAAAGAGAGATTCTTATAACACAGAGATATTTTAAAATCTCAATGGATGGTTTTAGGGTTTCGCACAAATATTGAGCTCGCAGGCGTTTTAGATTAGACGTTATCTGCAAGCCTTCGATATGTGCTTTTACGAAAACGCAAATTAAATTAATGGAAGAACCATCTTATCAAACTGAAGTGAAATAGAATCAAGAACATTAACTGGGTTCATCGAAAGGTAATACCTTTTGCAGATTCTCAGGGTTTAGCTTCAATGATGCGAGCGAACGGTTATATAACGGCTTGGCTCAAGGTTTCTGTAAGCTAGGGTTTTTACCAGGAAGATGGAGACAGAGACTTATGTGTGTTTCCCGGTTTTGTCCTAATGGGCTCATTTTAAAAGCCCATAATATGATTCAGGCCATTTATCGAAACTACAGTCATTTCCGTAATTGTTAGTAATATATTCAGATTTACTCTTTTCTATTATTTTTTTTTGTCAAACACAACAAAAAACTAATGATTAAAATTTGATTCAATATGCTGAAATATTATATTTAGAACATTATCAAAATTGTTTCGAGTCAATTTGATTCCCTAGGCTATACTTTTAGTCAAAAATCTGAAAATTCGTACAAAAAGAACCATTGAACAACTTCTAATCATAGTTCCTTGAATCCTTGTTATAGTGATGATGAATGTTTGTGCGTTACGGACGCCACGATGACTTCAAACCAACTAGGAACTTGCCTTTGTACACATTCGTTGACCACCGTAGAGATAAAAGAATAGGGTTAAGCTTCTTCATCATTTCAACGGTGTCTTGCACCACAAGGTACCCTCCTGGCCTTACTATTCTGTCTATTTCCACCACCACCTCCATCAAATCACACCTGATAAAACCAAAAAAAAAAACATCATGTAGTTTTGCTACAGATTCAGACACACAAGCTTGTAGGCAGAATCATAAGTTTTTTTTGTTTACCTTTGAGAAAGATTGGTGAGAAGGAAACTAGAGTGCAAGAGATCATATGATCTAGGGTACGTGTTGAAAGACTCACACCAATCATGGTATATCCCTATCAAACCCCTATCGAAAATCATCGATAAAGTGTCTTCACCTTGTACAGGAACCACATTCATCACCCATAGAGGTCTGTTTATAAGAGCAGCTGCAAATCTGAAACCCAAAAATCAAGAAGACAATGTAAGAAAAATCTTTTATCTGAACTAAACTATATTCAAGAATAGTCTCACCCTCCATAACCAGCATTCATGTCCATCACATTATGAATCTTGGTCCAGTTTATAGCTAAACCGGTTAAGTAGATATCTGACACGGTTCCAGACCAGAGTCTTGTGTCTTCTCTGAAACTCTCTTCACTTCTCTGTTCTGTTAAGAGACTAACCGGCTTATCGGTTAACCTTCCAGGCCATTGGGAAGGCCACTTTCCGGTTAAACCGACCGGTACTTTCGGTACACAGCTAAGCAGAGGAGTGTACCATGAACTGTTCTTCTTTGTGTCTTCTTCATTACAAAGAGGTGGTTCATTGTTCTTACGGGCTCCATAGCAAGAATCTGAGTCTGGTTTCTGGTAAATCACGAACCCGACTTTTGTAAACCGGGTTCTCGCCACAACTTTCCAACACATTGATGTAGTCAAAGACTCCATAGCTACAAGAAAACAAAAAAAAGAACATTCATAAATACCATACGTGTGCTACAAGTAACAAACAATATAAACACACTAACTTTTCCAAACGTTACGGTGTCCTTCATCGTGTTGATAAACCGGTGTAGCTGACCAAACAAAGAACCCTCCAGGTCTTAGAACCCGGTTAAGTTCCAAAAGTGGTCTACCACCTACAACATGAAACTTTATTATACACACACAAAATCATAAAAGCTAAGGTAAAAATAAAAAATAAAAAAATAAAGAAATAAAAGCTAAGGTAATCAGTTGTATATATCGAACCGTATCCATGCCAATGGACTCTGCATCTTGCGCAGTGGATAACATCATAAGCATTATCAGGAAAAGGAAGCTTTTGAGTTCCAATAACAGCTAGTGTAGCTGGGATGCCACGTTCTAGTGCGAACTGAATCTGAGCTTCGTGTTCGTCTTTGGGAGCAAAAGACATTGTGATGACGTTTTTGTCTAGTAACGTCCCACCGAAGCTAGCCACACCACAACCAACGTCGAGAACAACTCTTACTTTCTTTCCCCATTCAAGAGCAGGTAACGTCTGCGAAAATAAAACAAGAACCGTGAAGTTAAAGAGAAGTGGAGAGAGGACAGTGTTGGTTTGTTGTGTATATACCTTTTGTATGTAGTTGATGTAGTGAATGACACCGTCTTTGAACTGAGTTCCACCTCCGGGAAAGACAAAGAAAGGTCCGGTTTTACGAATCCAGTTCTGGTCTTTCTTGTAGTCTACAAGCTTGGGGTGAGGAGCATTATCATACCATATCTACACAAACACATGAGTTTAGAAAAGCAGAACAAGAACAGAGGACAATGTTTAATCAAGAAGCAGAACAAGAACCAAGAAACGATACTCTCACCATGTCTCTGCTCTTAGGCCAAGGCAAAGGAACCTTGTAGCGTTTTGGCAAAGGAACGAGGCATCTAGGAGCAGGCACAGGACAGTGTCTCTCTCTGTGCTCCATGTTCCTCTTAGACTTGAGTTTCTTGATGGCTTTCATGTTATCTAGACACGGCATGTAATCTGGACTCTCGCATCTCTTCCACTCCACCTTCAAACTACTCTTGTCTTTAACCCAATCCATTTCCAAATCTTGATGAACCGGTTCATCATCATCATCGTCGACGCGGGTCTGAGAGACCGGTGGTTCCGGAGGGGGTGGAGGGTTGTTCACGGGGGCGGGACTAGAGGTTGGTGTGAAGGTGGGGACGTCGGAGAGAGAAGAGCGACGGAGGTAAGAGAGAGACAAGTAAGGGAAGAGATCGATGGTGTCGTTGGTTAAGAGGAGGATCGTGACTGACACGAGCAAGATTGAGAGAACGCATAGGCCTGAGAATTTACGGCTTCGGAAGATGTTCATCGTCTTTTCTTTCTTCCACGCAACAGAGGAGAGACTCTGATCGATCTTGGGACAAGAGTAGCGATTGTGTTTATGTGTTGAGAGCTAAAAATAGAAAACAAGATTGGCAGTAAATAAATAACTATGCATGAGACACGTGTCGTTTTACTACTTGTTATGACGTAATGTGAGATAGGGAGATAATCTATGTATATCTTTCCTTATGAAGCCATGATGTGTATTATTTGATGTGCAAGTTAGTGGATGAATATGCCTGAGAATATATAAAGGAGACAAAAACATGGTGACAACTGGTCTAAACCTTCAACCATAAATCTTTACTTTATCTATCCGGTTAGTGGCTTTCCCTTATGTTCTCAAATGAACCATACAAAAGTTTTGTCAAAAAAAAGAACATGTCTTGAACTAATATTGAGTCAATAAAGCTAAAAAAAGATTTTGGTTCGGGTTATGCAAAGGTTTTCGCTTAAAAAGAAAATTATCCACAAGAATTTCGTAGCAAAAAAAAAAGAAAAAAGAAAAGAGAAGAATTTCGTAGCTGCCATAGTATTATGTTCATGTTGTGGAAGCATAAACTAAAAAGATATGCACCTCACTTTCTGTATATTGTGTGTACAATTTGCGATGTAATTTTTTTATGTATTAAAGAAATGAGATACCTAATTTCATAATGTTTTTAATAATACTCCCTCTGTTTCAAAATACATGAAGTTTTAGGTTGAGACACAAATATTAAGAAACTTATTTTTTATCTAAAAAATATCATTAAAATATAAATTAAAAATTATTCAACCAATCACAAAACATACTACAAAATATGATTGGTTACACAGTTTTTAATAAAGTTAAAAAGTACCTTGAAATATGAAAACATCATCTATTTTGAAACATCAAAAACTCACTAAAACATCATCTATTTTGAAACGGAGGGAGTATTAAACTTTATATTATATTAGTTTTTTATTTAATGTTTATAGCTATTACAAAAAAAGCAAAACAATGTAAAACAGAATGCTACTTTGTCTTCCAAGGGAGAACCCACCCTGGTGGATCCCAATACCTTCTCGTAAACCAAATTCCATCAACTCTTGCAATCCATGAACGTAACTGACCACATCGCTGATAATTTGAATGATATACTTCAAGACCATAATAAAATTTATTATTAGGCCCATGACTAATAATGCAAGTCCATTGTGTTTCATCTGCCCAATTATAGTCGCTGAAAGCAACAATATATGGAGTTGCATTAAAGCTTAGCTGATCAGATTTCCTGATCCCCATGTTATCTTTACAATCAATCGACAAAATACTGCCGGGAGTTAGTTGATTATGAAATACTACATGGTTTTTCTTGCAAGAAGCTTCGTTTAACCCAAGACACATAGAACTAATAAACACAAAAACTATCAAACGGTTCATGTTGTGTATCTATGATATTTTTTGGAATGATAAAGATGTCAAACATGTTTGAGTATTTATAGCCCCTGTATGAAAATCATTCATTTTTAACATATTTTTTTACAAAACTAGTAACGCATATATCTATGGATTTAGGTAAATCTTGAATACAAAATGAACTAGTCAAAACATGAGAGATTAGTTTCTATAAGTATAGTTGACCATTACGCTCAATCCAGATAATGCTTACAAAGTAGCTACCTAAACAAAAGATTTCTTGGCAGAAAATAAGTATATATTTGATTGTAGTGGTCAACCATAATAAAATCTAACAAGTTTTCTTCCAAATTTTATGGAAAGAGTTAATATACACATTGATGTATATCACTGCATATATACACATTCATTCTAACAAGTTTCACCAAAGCTAATATCGATGTGTACATACACATCCATTCTACTGAGAGCATCTTTATCCCTAAACCTCAATGGGGTTTCTTAATTTATTTTTTATTTTTTTCGGATTAAAAAAAATTAAAAAGTGCATCAATCGTGGGTCGCCACATGTCGGTGGGACCCGCGAACAGTGCGAAAACCCCATGGTAAGCGGTTCTCATTTCACGCTTTTGGTGACCGATTTTAAGGAAATTTGTGGAGCCTACAAGGAGAGAAACCTATTAACAAACCCGAATAATTGTTATCTAAGAGCATGATTATCCCATGAAATCCAAGTGGGTTTCTTAATAATAATTTAATGATATAAATGTATTTAAGTGGGCTTAAGAACTCTAGTTAAGAAACTTTCATTTTGAGTGGTCCAATGGGAGTTTCTTAATTAGGGATTCTTAACAAAAAAAAACTAATTTTTTTTAAAAATAAAATTTATTTATTAAATAAAACATATTAAAATATAACATTTAAAACATAGATTTAAAAAAAACATAAAAAAAAAATTAGTACAATAAACGAAATTAATTTGAAAAAAACATCCGAGCTCATTAGTTGTATCTATCACGTCCAAATTTACTCTTGTAATGACCACTACTTACTAGAGAAGAAGAAGATGGTAGTTAGTAACATAGCACCAACAAAAGCATAAAGCCGAATCTTTAAGGCAATTGAACAAACAGGTCTTGAGAAATCAACAAAGATTCTTTAAGGCAATTGAACAAAGCTTTCTGACCATGCTAATCCTTCAGACATAAACCGGTATCAACATAACCACAAAACACAAGTCATGTTACATACCTGCTGCGTTCGTTCTCAATCTGGCCGAGTGACAACACCCGCTCATGTGTCCAATGAACAGCAACATGTACACCACGGGTAAAAAGATAGAACGATCAGGAAGACTATTAGCAGAGAAAGAAGATCAAAAGGAAGAGAAATGATATATACCTGACCAGTCTTGAAAATGTAGACGAAGTAGTTTCTCTTCATGGTTCAACTGAAAAAATAACAGATTAGATATTAAGTAACTCACACCAGAACCAGATTAATACTATAAAAAAAAGTACATAGAGAACTAAAAAATGGAAGCGTTACTTTTCTGAGACAGAACATAGCATATAAGGACAACGTAAGAAACATTGAACTCACTTGCAGCTCCACTTTAGCAGAGAGGATGAGACCGATCACCCGCCAAGAACACATAAGTCTTGTTCTTCACCTCCATCCAACTATAGCCAGCTTCTTTCTTCACCTTCCTCTCCTCCATCAGCTTCCTTACTTTAGCTCTCTCTTGCCAATCTCCTGACTCTGCAAACATATTAGACAACAACACATACGCAGCTGAATCCTCTGCGTATCCAGAGATCATACTGTTCCATGTCACCACACTCTTTACCTCCTTCTTATCAAACAAGATCCTAGCTTTCCTAACGTCACCACATTGAAGTGAAAATAAACGAAAAAGTGGTAAAAGTATATTGCATTGAAAGAAGAGTCCCTTGAAAGAAATGAAAAATGTGACCAAACTAAGTTTAAGATGGGCTACTGTCTGCCTAATTAAAATGTGACAATGAGACTAAAACGTACCAGTCTTTTCTCCTTTTCAAATGGGCTACTGTCTGCCTAATTAAATTTCAAACTAAAACTCATTATAAAGGGTGAGTCTCATATCTTTTACCATCTTACGTATGTTCACTCAAGCTTAAGAGAACAGAGAACTCTGTTTGATCAAAGATAAAAAAAACATAGCCAGTTTACAGTATTTACGAACACAAACTAATGATGAAATGGTTTAGAACACATTAACTGAAAATAAAACAAGAAACACTACTTGGAGAATCAAAGAATTACAAAATAAAATAAAACTACAACTACTCTGCAAAATTCTCCACTCATTTTCTATCGACTTGTGGAAGCAGAAGCTTCAGGAACATCAATCAACGGTTCAGATGTTGTCACCGCTGCCATCTCCTCCGGTCTAATCTCTCCAAGCTGTGTCATAACTTGCTGAGCTTCAGGTCTAGTTGACGGCGTAGGATCAACACAATGCAAAGCCAGTTTCAGCGTATTCAACAACTCATCACCCATAGTGTTCACATCACTCAACAACTCCACATCGAAAACCTCATTAGTGGACTCTTCTTTAACCGCAGTAGCAACCCACTGAGGCAGATCCACACCGTTCAAGGCCTCGCTCGGAGACTTCCCAGTCAAAAGCTCCAGTATGATCACACCGAGGCTGTAAACATCGGTCTTTGTGTTGGCTTTCTTCAGCTTAGAGAGCTCAGGTGCTCTGTAACCTAATGCACTAGCCGTTGCTATCACGCTTGATCCTGCTGCTGTTATCATTAGCCTTGAGAGACCGTAGTCTGAGATCTTCGCGTTGTTGTTCTCATCTAGAAGTACATTGCTTGACGTTAGGTTTCCGTGGATGAGGTTTGCGTGCGTGTGAAGGTAGAACAAGCCACGCGCCATTCCTTTTATTAAGTTCATCCTTGTAGGCCAGTTGATATGCACATCTGGTCCTCTTGCTGCATTTTCAAAAACATTAAACCATATGTTATATACAAATGTTACATATCCCATAAAATTATAATCAAAGCTTACCATGGAGGAATGTGGCAAGGTTGCCTCTAGACATGTAATCAAAGACCACAAGCTTCTCTCCCTTGGGTCCCAAGTAATAAGCCCTAAGTGCAAGGAGGTTTGGATGTCTGATTCTTCCCAACACATTAATCTCATTCTCAAACTCTTTCTGCCCTTTGGTGATCTTTTCTCTCAGTCTCTTCACTGCAACTTGACTTCCATCTTCAAGTGTAGCTTTGTAAACTGTTCCATAAGTGCTTTTCCCCATGATCTCTGCCGTTGCACACAGAAGATCATCAGCTGTAAACGCCAGTGGCCCATCAAAGTGAACAAGCTTCCCTCCGGTCTCACCTCCAGCCTCAGCTTCTCCTCCTTTCTCGGTCTTCTTAGCAGTTCCTGGTCCAGCCTCTAGGCCTTTAGGTTTGGATTTGTCTGGTTTCTTCCTCAGCAAGCAACAGAGGAGAATGCACACAAGGATAAACATAACTATGAGGAGTGCTCCGGAAGCAATGAGGATGATGTCTTTAGTACTCAGGTTCCTGCCAGATGACTTCGTAGGAGACGGTGAAGGAGGGTTTATAGTAGGACATGGTGTAGAAACACTGTATCCACAAAGCCCTAGGTTTCCGACAAAGGAGGTGGAGTTGAACTTTTGGGACAAGAGAGTGGGAACAGGACCAGATAAGTTGTTGTAAGAGACATTGAAGAAAGTAAGGCTTTTCAGATCAGTGATGGAATCAGGAATCTCTCCGGTGAGTCTGTTTTGAGACAAATCTAGAAGTGTAAGCTTAGTGAGTTTGCTTAGCTCGGAAGGTAGGGCACCACTGATCCTATTATGACTAAAGGAAAAGACTTGTAGGTCAAGTAAGTTACAAAGTGAAAACGGGAATGGGCCAGAGAGAGAGTTGTGGTCAAGAGACAAGACACGGAGACTAGGAGAGGTGTTGTTAGTACTCCCCCAAGTGTCTAAGACAGGACCAGAGAGGTTGTTATGGTCAAGAGAAAGAAACTGAAGAGAAGAAGAGCGAGTGAGACTCACTGGGATTTGACCAGAGAGTGAGTTGAAGCTGAGGTTAAGCCTAAGAAGCTTAGTGGAATCAGCAAGACTCGTAGGGATAGCTTCAGAGAGAAGGTTATTACTGAGATCAAGTGTCTGAAGGAAACGAGAAGCACCTAGAGAAGCAGGGATGGAACCGGTGAGACGGTTGTTGAAGAGCTGAACTCCTCTGAGATTAGGAATGAGTCCTAAAGACAAAGGAATAGAGCCTCCGAGGTTGTTGTCGTGAAGACTAAGCTTGCGTAGAGCTTGAAGCTGTCCTATCTTCTCAGAGATTCTACCTCCGAGAGACTTCCATGGGAGCTGAATCACTATAACTTGACCTTGAGCACATTTGATTCCAGCCCAGCCTCCGGAGCAAGCGGTGAAGCCTGAACCGTTCCAGCTTCTTAAGACCCCTCTTGGGTCGATGAACTCTTGTTTGACAGCTTGAAGGCCTTGGTAGTCAGCTTGTGTGATCACTACACCGTCCCAGGCTTGGCTTGAGCCGGGAGAGACGAAGAAGAGGAGGGTGATGATGATTAGGTGAAGGAGAAAGAAGCTTCGAAGTGAAGCCATAGGATGATCAATGGTGGTGTTGATCAATGAAGAAGAGAGAAGAGAAAGAGGAAGAGGAAGAAGAGTGAATAATGAATGAGACTCCTAAGCAAGGATGGAACAGGGAATGGTTTTGGATTTGAAAGAGTTTTGTACAGAGAGAGATGAGTTTCGTTGGGAAAGAACATCATAGCACGTGCCCATCTTACAGAGAGAGAATCTTTGTGTTCTTTTTTATCTTCTAGTGAGAGAGAGGAGACAAAGATCAGGTGATTGTAATAAGAGGCTCTGGGGTGGAGCAGAGGCTCTCTAATAACTAAATGAGTTCTAACGGCTAGTTTCATTTATTATATTATTCGTTTTCTTAGTTAATTGTGTGTGTTTTGAATACTTTGGTTTTTACATTGGGTCGATCTACCTCATGTATTTTGTTATGACCATGTGAATAAAATAATTATTTGAACATTTGGATTAGTTTTCAATGAATGCAAATTTAACAAAGATTTTTAATAATTATTTTTTTTGCATGAGTTTCAAAAATCAGTTAAAATGTTTGTTCTCATAAAAATTGATAACTAACTTTTAACACAAAAAACTCTCATTCGTTTTCAGTTACAAAAAATCAATACTATTAAAACAAGAACATGCCCCCATTGATATTAGTTGAGTCCAATTTAAAAAAAAATGATTTTTATATAACTGCATCAAATATAACTGCATCAGTTGATATATTCATAATTATGTAGATAATTGAGTAACTGAATCTAAAATTAACTAAAAGGGACGTAGGAAGCAGTTACGTTGATCAATTATATTAGAAATAATCAGGACCCACTTTACTGGATTATCTGACCCACTAAATAATATATATCTTCTTTTATCAAATAGTTAATCTGGTCATGGATTATAAATGGTGTATTCTGGAAGTTTTTATTTAATTTTATTTTACTTTTTAATTTCCAGTTCATAAAATGTTCCAAAATTTGAATTATCGTAAATGTTTTGTAAAGTCTGTACATATTGTTTGTTATATGTACCGCTAAGGAAAAAAAGGTACCGATAAGGAATATTTAAATAAGTTAAAAAATATATCATATATTGCTAATAGGTAAGATTAAATATAAAATTCTAATTTAATATGGATTAGATCAATTGTATATCCTAATTATAAGAGATATCATATTTATTAGATAGAATAGATATGAAGTATATGTTTTTAATATTTAGTCACAATATGTCTAATAGGTGCAAAACAAAATATAAACAAAATATGTCTAATGGATTAAAGTATATGTTTTTAGCTATTTATTCTTTAATCCTTCGAATAATGTAGTATTTTGTCAAAATCAATAGCATGCTTCAATCTGAAACTAAATATATATGAGCATATTCTAAATACAAAATTGAAGTATTTAACAAAATCATTTAAGATATAGAAAATTTAGTCCAACCAAAATCTAAAAAGTATATTTTTGGAAGTAAATTTAAGATTATTAAAACTATTTAATTAAATTGATATTATTATAGAAGTATTATTTATAAAAATATATTCTACGAGTTTTAGTTAAAGGGTTTTAAATAGGTTATTCGATTAGAAAATATTTATTAAATGTGATTATAATTAAGGTTAGTGAAAATCATATTTACACATTTACATATATATAAATATTATTTATAAAAATATATTCTACGAGATTTATTTAACAGAATTTAAATAGGTTATTCGAGTAAAAATATTTATTAAATGTGATTTTACTTAAAGTTACTGAAGATCATATTAACCCATATATATATATATAATAGAATATAATAAAATTATTTTTTAAAACATTTTTCAAAAAACATTATTCGGTTTTTGGTGTGGATTGAATTTGATATTAGTTTTCAGATATAACACTCTAAGAACCACAATCATAATCGTGTTTTAATAGAATATATTAAACAAAAATATAAATAAAAAAATAAATATAAAAATTAAATTACTCAAAAAAATTAAAACAAAAAATATACCCGCCCTTCGAAAGGGCGGGTCAGAATCTAGTAATAATTTATTATCCACTTTGTCATGAGTGTTATCATGGTTCATATTGGTGTCTCAAAGAAAATCATGGTTCATATTGAATCAATAAAAATATAATTATTAGCTTCGAATTCGTACTTGTTGTATGTTTTGTATTTTTTTTTTCTGAAATGGAACCTCATCGCTCTATTAGTGTGTGAGTTTATATTAGGCAATACTAATTCCAAATCGAGATGAAAGTATTGTTAATAAGATAAAATTATAAAAATAAAGAAGACAACAGTTAAACTATTTTAAGTGAATAATATAGAAAGTATAAAATAAAATACTTTGCAAAAGATCAAAGTATTTAAAACTTTTTGTTTTTGGCAGACCAGCTTCGTTTAATGCGCCGGAGCTTTGCCTATGGACAACAAACCGCTCCTTCACTTCTAACGGCTATATTTGTGGGGTCCTGAGACATGGATCATTAGATCTGCTAAGCAAATTAACAAACACGTTTACTTGTGGTTAATAATGAAATTATACTCCAAAGTGAAAAGTAATAATGTATAATTTATATAATTTGAAATTAGAAAGGCAAAACTTTATTTAATAGAAAAAGAAGAGAAGGGTTGTGCCGTACGAGGTTAATGAATATGTATGTTGACGTTGATCTATCTTTACCTTTTTTTTTTTTTTTGATCAACAGATCTATCTTTACTTCTCTCCTCTTTAAGACAGTTGTTGAGTGGTTCACGTGTAACCCGTTAGATATGTAGGCTTTCCACTTTTGAACTTAAATTTTAAATGTTCTTCGTGTATTTGACTACAAACATTTCGTTTTTTCAGAGAATGTCAAGAGTAGACTATGATCAATGACATATCATTCTTATGGGTAGAACAGTAAGGTTGCAAGAAATAATCTTTACCTTAAACTCAACATAATATGCCACCAGTAGAGATGTTAAAATGGATTCAACTTAACATAATTAATTTTTTTAAACCCTAATACTGAGTTTTGGTACCATGGACCACACATGGATCATATATAATTAAATACCTGGACTTAACAAAGTTAAGTTTTTTTCTTCACTAAACAAGGTTAATATACTAAGATTTTTTTGTCAACACAACATTTTGTAATCATGATTTCCTTTTAATTTGGCCCACCAATCATTTTAAAAATATTTTAGGGCCTGATCCATAAAAGTTGCGCTGGCCCAATACCTTCAGGTCACGGGTTCGAGCTGTCCTTCTGCTTTTCTTTTCCTTGATCAACAGTACTATTATTTTAAAATACATGACACTCTAATGATGTTTTTCATGTACATGACACTCTAATGATGATTTTTAAACACTTGTCTCTTGATGTTTTTGTTGTTACTTATTGGTAAGTACTAGAAAACAAAATAACTAGACTTTTTATTTTTCTTGTTGGATGTCAATTTTATTTCAAGATAAGTCATGGTCAAGAAAATTTAACTTGATTTGATCAAAGTATTAGAGTAGACTATATGTATTTTGAACATAACTTCTACAGAAAATTTTAATAACATTTGAATAAAGACTCGTCTTCCAAAATTTATTTCAACCTCCACAATAAATAGTCACTACCTTATTTAAAAAATGAGCTTTGTTGTGTGTTGTTTTTAAGGTATACATTTTCTAAGGTTCACCACCATATGTGGAAAACAATGTTCGTTGATTTGCAGGTACTAATATAAGCTATAGAATATGTTGTACAATAAAAGAAATAATATGTCATGTACTGTTTTGTTGCCTAGTACCTAGATAAACTTGGGTTTCATAACAAGTTTTATTTTTAGGAGATGGTTTTTCACTGATTATGTTGTTTTAAACTTTTAGTACTTATAGACAATACTTAGCTTTTAAAAGAAATAAATAATGTCATTCCATGAATTCTTTAGCATCTACAGAAATGTAAAAAATGTCTATCAAATGGTCAAATATAACTCTAAAATAATGATGAACAAAGTTAAAAAAATATGCATAAATGTCATTTGAACTTAACAAAAACATTATTGGTCACCACTACCACACAGTTTGTGAAATGCAATGTGAGTGGGGTATGGTCAAACACGAAAATGAGTTGTGGATAGCATATATTTTACATGACCAATAATGTTTTTGTCATTATAGCATTTTCTCAGAGATGGTCTATTAAAAGCATATCGATCAACTATACTTTTGCCTATTGAAATTTAATATATAAGAAAGAAAAATTTAAAATCTGTCATAAATATTTCAAATATATATAGTCAATTCGTATATAAATGGTCAATTGATGAGATTAATCTTCGAAAGAAATTTAATTTTTTTAACCAATTTAATTCACCATATACTATTTTTTTGATCTCTGAAACAAGTAGCTAGTTGTTGATTCTTCCTCTTATCATTGTATTTCTTATATAAAAATAATTTCTTATTAAAACCAAAAACATAAAACACATTTGAAAAATCAGATCTAGAAAATCTATAATACTTGTATCCAGAATTTTTGCATCGTTATACTGTGTTTACACTATGACTTGGATACATAAATATGTTTATATAGTTTACTACTTTAAATGATTTGAGGAAAAAACAATTTAGTAAGTAAATGACCAAAATAGCATGGTCAACCAAAAAATGAACAAAGAAAAAAAAATATTATTGAAGTAGTTGATTTTCCACAACGTTGTCGTAGTGTTTCTCTGTCATTGCTACATATTTTTTTCTAATATATTTTACAAGATTTTCTTAGAAAATTTCAAACTCACAGTCAAATAGCATTTTTCAGAGATAGTCTATTAAAAGCATACCTATGAACTATACTTTTAGCTATTGAAATTTAATAGTATGCAGGAAAGAAAATTTTAAAATCTACCAAAAATATTTCAAATATATATAGTCAATTCGTATATAAAATAGTCAATTCATGAAATTAATCTTCGAAAGAAATTAATTTTTTTTTACCAATTCAATTCACCATATACTATTTTTTATCTCTGAAACAAGTAGCTAATTGTTGACTCTTCCTTTAATCATTGTATTTTTTATATAAAAATATTTTTTTATTAAAACCAAAAACATGAAATACATTTGAAAAATCAGAAAATCTATACCACTTGCATCCTGAAGTTTTGCACCATCATACTGTGTTTACACTATGACTTGGGGGATGATTGGTAAGTGCTGTAGCTTTATATTTTTTGCTGTAGAATTTAATCTGTAGATTTATTTGCTGTAGCTTTTCTTGCTGTAGATTTCTAAAGCACTAATTTTTTGCTCTGGAAATAAAGCTCTCTACAGCCATATTTTGATTTTTCAGAGATTTTATTGCTGTGAGTTTTTTAAGGAAAGAAAAGCTTGATTGGTTGACATATATAGCTGTAGACTAAATTTTGGCTGTCCAAAGCATCTACAGCCCCAACCAATCATCCCCTTGGATACATAAGTAGGTTCATATATTTTACTCCTTTCATATGATTTGAGGAAAAAAAAATTTAGTAAGTAAATGCGATAAAATCTTGAAAGCGTTTGGGACTTATGGAAAAGCTATTGGATAATGCATTAATTTTGAAAAATCATTCTTACTCTTTAGTAAGAGAATACCTAGACATGTCAAAGAAACTATGGCTCCGATTGGTGACATGTAGTATTAGCTTTGAGTTACCAAAAAATGTATAGTTCGACGTAATTTGCAGTAAAAATTATGTGGTAGAAACTGTAGATGCAGTAGGTTTACTGTATAAATTTGAGTTAATATATTTTGAAATAATTGACTGGTAACATTTTTGATGTATAAATTGCAGTATGTATAATTTCTTTAAAAAATCTAAATATCATAAATAATAACATTTATTATATATTTAATTAAATAATTAAAAAACTAAATATAATTTAAAAATTAAGAACATATATTAAAAACAAATTAATAATTAAAATTAACAAATAAAATCATAGGATATAACATTTTAATCATCAAACAAAATTAAAAATATAAAAACAATTTGGATTAACTAACTAGAGTTTTTTTTTTGTTAAAAACTAACTAAAGTGAAAAATAATTAGAAAGTCTTTGGCTAACAAGTAGGTAATTTATTAAAATATTGTATTAATTAGTAACAACTAAACGTACACTATGTGATCATGTATTATAATTTTTTAATTTGTTAAAAAAAAATAAAAAAGGGACGTGACCAAAAAATTATTTAACTAGTCTTAATACATGAAAATTTTATTGATGTTGATTTAAGATTTGATTTATCATTCTTACAAAGGATATAACTCAAACTAGTAACTCAACAATAATACATTATATCTCAAATTTAACATCAAAAACTCAAAACTAATTTATGATTGGTGACATTTTTGATTTTTCAGCATAACTCAAACTAAATCAACTCTAATACATGTTACCAATCAAAGCCTATAAAAGCTTCAACTGGAATTGAAAATGAAGGAGGAATGAGTTCCTATCTTGGTATCCCTGAAGATATTAGCGTTTCAAAGATAAGGCTCTTTGCCTTTCTGAAAGAACGACTGCAAAACCGTGTTAATGGCTGGACAGGAAGATGGCTATCAATGGGAGGAAAGGAGGTGCTCATAAAGTCTATATTGTCGGCTCTGCTTACGTATGTAATGTCAAACATGCTTCTACCTTTAGAGCATCTCCAAAAGAAACTCTATAACTCCAAATATAGAGTTTTTTGCTCTCCAAAAAGGAACTTCAAAACTTCAAATTTGAAGTTTTGAAGAGTGAAACTCCAAATATAGAGTTTCACTTTTCAAAACTTCAAATTTGAAGTTTCATCTTTTTATTTGCATTTTGGTCCTTACAATTATACATCATATTTATAATTCTTAAATATTTTTTTTGTTTATTGTTTTAATCCTTAAAACTTTTATATCTCATAAATATTTCAAATTTGTTATATAAACTTAAGTTTTACACATTAAATTAAATAAAAAAAAATTAAAACAAGATTTATAATATTTTAAAACTAGAATTAAACAACAAGAATATTACAAAAAACCATAATAAAAACTTATTAAAAAGACACATGAAGACATAATTATTACTCAAATTTAAATATTATAACAAGACTAATAGTCTGGTAAATTTGCTCCGGAACCTCCAAAATCTCCAAAATATTGTTCAACAAATTTTGTGTAACCGAAGATGATTGTTGTTGTTGCTCTTGACGCATTTTTCGTATGATTCTTTCTTGTTCAGATCGAATGTATTCACGAATATTAACGTCATCGATAGAAGCTAAGTTTTTTAGCAATATTTTATTTTCCTCTTTTATTTCTTTAAAAGCTAACTTTTTTGCTTCATTTTGCAGTCGTAATTCAATCATCTCATGACCTTTTTCCCTGCTTGTTGTACTTTCGTTTAAAAGATCAAGGATTTTTTTCGTTTGATGATATCAAACTATCAGCAGACATATTATGAGGATATCCGGTTTCAACAATTTTTGGCTCGTAATCTACAAATAAAAAATAAAGAGAATCATTTCTTACTTCGAAATAGTTGATCATATATGGGAGCATTATGGAAATAATTTTATGCAATAATGTAATATTTGCTTGCAGTTTAATATTTAATTATGTACTTTTATTTATAATTTTATATTTTAGTGTAAGATTTTTTTTTAATTAATATTTCTGTAATATTTATATATATGTATTAGTTATTTATAGAAGTTTTATGAATTTACATCAACTATGACAAACATAAGGATCATAGTGTAAAATATAAATAATTTTGAAGTTAGGTTTGAAGTTTTACTTTTGGAGAAGAACACATTGAAACTTCAAATATAAAGTTTTGGAAACTTCAAAATAGAGTTCCTTTTTGGAGATGCTCTTAGAGACTTGCGAGAATTTAGCTAGTGCCATTGCACAGTTCTGGTGGAGCTCATACCTTCTAAAAGTGATATTCATTGGGTAAAATGGGAAAAACTTTACAAATCAAGAGAAGAAGGAGGAATAGGATTCAGGTTGATTCACAAATTTAACCTCGCTTACTTGGGAAGCAGTTATGGCAGTTAGTGCAATTCTCTAACTCCTTACTGGCAAGAGTTCTGAGGGGGCGGTATTTTTGATGTATCTCGCCGTTGCAACTAAACAATACGAAAAATCTCTCATATGGGTGGATGAGTATAATGGCTGCAAAGCCATTAATAACATTGGATATTAGACAAAAGGTACACTCAGGTAATGATATTAAGATTTGGGAAGATCATTGAATCCCAACGATACTGGCAATACAAGCTAGGCCGATTGCACCAGTACTTCACCCAATGATGCCAGTAAGTGATCTGATGATTGGAAATCCGAAGAGATGGAATGCTGAGATGCTGGAAAACTATGTCCATCAGGATGACATCCCATTGATCCAATCACTGGCCATAAGCCAAGATTATCATCGAGATAGATATTGTTGAAACTATACGAAGAATGAGATGTACACTGTCAAGTCAGGTTATTGGGTGGCAACTAACTTGCTTATGGGGGAAACATTGGAGGTGCAGGAACCTAGTATTACAAAGCTCCAAGCCTTTGCTTGAAAAATATAAACTCCTCCAAAAATCAGACATTTCATTTGGTAGACGATATCTAGGCAATTAGCAGTGACAAGTAACCTGACTCATCATCATATGAGATGCGACAACCATAGTCCTCATTGTGGTGCAGATGATGAAACTATAAATCATGTCATCTTTTAATGCCCGCCACCTCTTCAGACATGGGAACATGCGGCAACCCCAACACCGCCAACACTATTCTCAAGTGGAAGCCACTTCACAAATATGGATTACTTCTTCTGGCGAAAGAATGATATTGAAGATCCAAAATTGGACAAAAATCCATATCCTTGAATCATATGGTATATTTGAAAAGCGAGGAACGATAAACTCTTTAGAGAGATAGACAGGGATCCTATGGAAACTGCCAAACACGCTGAATAAAAATTCCACGCTTGGTTTGAAGCAAATCAAGGACCAGAAGAAATGGTGGAATCACAAAATCCAGAACGAGCTACAATCTCAGAGAGATGCATGATATATGGATCATGGACACATGACACGCTCTTTAGTGGTTATGGATAGAATGGATAAATTCAAGAGGAGGGACACAACTATTGGGAGCAAGAAACCAACACCAACGAATCTCACCACTTCATTCGGAACTGAAGACTTTATCTTGGGCAATGGAGTGTATGTTCCAGGTATCGACATGTCAATATTTTGGGACCGACTGCAAGGACTTAATCTCGATGATCAAAGACTCCGGAGCATGGCCGAACTTTTCTACCGAGGTGGAGGAGTTAATGAAGCTAAAAAATAGATTCACGGAGTTCTCGATTGTTTTTGTTCCTTGTTCGGAAAATATATCAGCTGATTCATTAGCTAAGATAGCGAGATCCTTCCCTCGAGAATTGTATTACATTGGTTGTTCTGTTCCGGTCTGGTTTCTCAGACCACATCATCAAGCTTGAGTAATAGAATACCCGTTTGAAAAAAAAAAGACCAAAAATAACATAATCAACCAAAAAATGAACAAATGAATAAACTATATTATTTTTAGTATTTGATTTTCTGCAACATTGTCGTAGTGTTTCTCTGTCCTTTCTACATATTTCTTATAATTTGAAATATAACAATTTAAAAAAAAAATAAACCAAAAAAAACTTCGGAAGAAAAACCCCCGTTGAGGGTGCTCTGAGAAAGTGACGTTTTGTTTATTAAAGATATTAAAATTGTTTAAAATTATGTGTATTTTTTCTATCTACAGTACAATCTAACAAGTATAAAATAATGGTAGTTCACCTTGGTTTAAAGTGATGACTTACTCAAAAGTTTAACAACCAATAAAAAGTTAGGGGTGACTGGTTTTCCTGCTACTACCCGCAAACACAGTTTTTGCAGTTGGTAGCGGTTGTCGGCGGTTTGCAATAATCATTCAAATCGCTCTAAACCACTTCAAACCGCTCCGAATCTCATAAATTCAAAAGCTGGCTCCAGCTAGCGTTTGCGGTTGCGGACGGTTGCGGGAGGGTAAAACTTTTTTCTTTTTTTTTAAAACAATATATATACAAAAGTAAAAATATTTAGTAAAAAACTTAAAATTGAAATTATGAAAATATCAAAATATTTCTATTATATTTTAATTAATATTATAATTTTATAATAAAAATAATTTCAATAAATTTTCAAAAATTAAAATTATAACTTTCTAAATGTAAATTTTATATTTATTATAATTTTATGATTTTTGATATTTTTGTAATTATATTAAATGTAAATATTGTTAATTTATTATTTGATGTTACCGTATTTGGTAGTTAACCAGTCATAAGTCACCCGCAAACGCACCAATTTTTAACCGCAGTACCAGTTGTACAAATCTCTTAAAACCGTTAGAAACCGCAACCGCCCGCATCCACAAACTCCCGCAACCACAACTGCAACCGCTGCGTTTGAACCAGTCAGACCCTTTAAATACGTTAATGCTAAAATGACCACGATACTCCTTCTAACTCTTCCTAACTTCCAACATATGCGGATCTAATGCAATGTAAACGTGTGTGATCAATAATTCAAGTGCACTAGGAGTGACTCCACCAGCTGAGAACACTTTGAGATCTTAAATGAACGTATACCATTAGTCCAGCATATGCAGCCCACTTGTTACACAAATCAGCAACTGTAAGCATACTTCATAAACAAACAAAAAAGAGTAAATCAATATGATCATAATTTAAACAAACCAATCCATTTCCAAGCAACTCAATGTTCATACTACTCAAGTCTCAGTAAAAACAGATGGAACGCCAGGTTTATCTAATACAAGACGTTTGAACATTGTCCATGTATGATGATGTGTATCGTTGATGTCATCAGTTGTGCGCCAACTGTTTCCAACTTCTTTTGCCGGTAAGGCAGGATCATCAACGCCCTTGCAGACACGAGAACATGGTAAATAAGAGGTATTAACTTTACTCGTCCTGTGTGAAGACATTTTGAGGTATGTACCACTCACAAAGTGAGTAGAAGATTGAGCGAGACCAGTAGCGTATAGAGCATCACACATTGGAGGGTATCTGGAAAACATGAACTGGAACAAGTTTTTTTCTTTGAAAACGTATACCAAATAGAGTTCTGATATATGGTACCAAATCAAATTATAAAGATCAAATTTTTCCATGGGATAAGGGATTTATACCTAGGTTGAAACAATTATCATATTTCAGATATTAAAACAGTTATGATCTTTGTTTGTAAAACGAGGGATGCAAGATATTCACTTTAAAAATACTTACGACAAAGGAAAAAAAAATGGGAACGTTAAACGTTATTAAATATTAACTTTGACAAACAAATTCGACAAAAGAAAATAAACATCAAATATTATTACTAAATGACCGTTTACATTTTACATCTGGCTATAGTAAAAACAAATTGAAATACGCATGAAAAAGGAAAATAGAGAAACTAACCGTTGAATTTTTACAGCTGTATCTAGTAAAAAGGAAAATATGTGAAAAATACGGAAAAGAAAAAAGGAAATTTCACAAACCTATATAACACGATCCAACACTATACGCGTCCGCATAAAACTTTCTCTAATCATCATCTTCTTCTTCTCTCTGTTTCTTTTGTGTTATTTTCTCTAAACCCTAAAAGCGATCTTTTGAGATGAAAACTCTTGCGCCATTTTCAAGTCACCGTCTCCGTCAACGAATCTCCACCGTCTATCCCGCGATAACGTTCCTATCACCACCTTCCTCTTCGATGATCAAGTCTCGGTCGGAAGAAAACTTGAGCAAGCTCAACGACTGCATGGAGAACATGGACGACGACGTGTCGGAGATGTTCATGGAATGTCATCAAACGGACTTCCGACAAGACCCCGAGCTGCTTCGTCTCCTCAGCGACTACTTCACCACGAGCAAATCCGTCAGCGAGCTCTGCGAGTCTCTGAGGAAGTGTCTGGAGAGAGCACAACACGAGGAGTGCTTCGTGTTAGACGAGGCGTTGCGTGACTTTGAGGAGGAGAAAAACGGTTTGTTAGAAGCAAGCTTCAGAAAAACCTTCCGAGGTCTGAGTAAGTTGACCGACTTGTGTCGTGGTTGTAACTCCGACGACGACGGAGAGTGTGATGTTTTCTCCGGGAAGCTTCAGGTCTGTCATCGGGACTTAGCCGAGATGATCGTGAAGCTAGAGTCGACGATGAAGGAGATCGAGAGGAAGCTGAGACGCGTGCGTGGTAAAAGAGCGGTGGTCACGGCGGCGATAATCGCTCCGGTGATCGCCCTAGTGACGGTGAGCAAAATCGTCGCCGGAATATTCGGATCCGTTCCGGTTGGGGAGGTGGCTACGTTCGCGGCTTCCAAGTGGAAGAAGTCGACGGCGACTCTGAAGCGGGAGAAGACGGCGGTGACGTCGATGGAGAGGGCGACGATGGTTGCTCTCAAGGAAGTGGAGAGGATCAGTAGACTGGTGAGTAGGTTGGAGGCGGTGGAGAGGTCTATTAGAGTAACGGCGGATTTCGCCGTTAAGAAACGGTCCCCGGTGGCTGTAGCTATGGGAGAGATGGAGAGGGAAAGGAAGAGGTTGAAGTCAACGCTCGTTGACTTGGATAGAGAGACCGGAAGGTGCGGTGGGTTTGTGGAGTTTGGACGTACGTTGGCTAAGGGCAAGATCTTTGAGTTTCTGTCTTGTGGCGAGAAAAGCTCCAACTCCTAGTAGCTTGGTTTTGTTTTCTTATAGTATTCGATTATGTTCATAGATTTGTATTCAATCGGTAACAACTTTGTTGAATTGTAAATATATTTGCTTATGGGCTTAGTTCACTTAAATGCGAGATATGAAGATGACATCCACATCCAGACATTTAACCTCCAAAAGTTTGTTCCCTAGTTCTTACACATGTGTGATTGTTTCACATAACTCAGGATTGCTCTCGGCGTTCTTGAGAAAGTCAATGATGATGAATGCAGACTTGGCGGGCTAACGACCTTGACCATTGGATCGTCTGTTCTTAGCTTGAGCAGTTTGTCCCACACCATGACAAAAACGTTCTTGTGAGCTATAACATCACCAAGGTATCTTTTCACCTTCAGCATTAGCGACTTCCTGATGGTGTTTCGCTGTTTCTCTAGTTCTCTGATTATAACATAATTCTACATAAAGCAAAGTGACACTGAGACGGCTCTGAACTTGAAACCTTATTAACAAAAACTGTCAACATATATTTGAACATCAGAAGACTATTTTAGCCAGCAACTAGACTAATGACATCAATGAGGACATAAAAATCAAAAAAATGTTATTGTAAAGGGTTTCTAGTGAGTCAAAAGAATACCAACTTTTCCTCAGTTCCTCTCTATCACAAACACTTACAAAAGTGTTACAGTTTCTGATATTGAGTTCCACAACTTCTAGCTATCAAAACAAAGGTCTTACCATGTTGCTACTAGAGCAGGGAATAAAGAGAAGACAAAATCAGGGTTTATCAAAACTCAAAAGGGAAACCAATCTCTAAAGCGGATATTAAATTGAAAGATCATTCCTAATCAGCTCTATCAGTCTGAGGGTTCATCACGCAAATCTTTACGTAAGTTGAAAAAAAAAGCTTAGGAAACAACAGTACCAACACACTAGGAAACACAAACACCTTACTCTGATTTTAGAACGAATGATGTTGTGAAGATGTTCTGTAGGAGATCCTCAGATCCATTCATATACAAACAGATCAATCATTTCTCTAAGCGGAGAGAAAAGACTGCTAGAAAACAAAAAAAGTAGCAGCAACAGTTTTGTTCAGCTTTGTTTCTAATAGACGTATAAAAAGTTACATGAACTACATGCAAGAGCTCTAATCTATCTAGGAAAAGACAACCGCATCAACCAGTCAAAGTACAAATGACAAGGAAAGAAATATTATTCTTGTTGACCTTATCGAATCTCATATATTGTATATTGATAAAAACACGGATCAAAATGCTATAAGAACATAGTTTATACCTTTATATTAATAAGAAACAAAATGCTTTTTTTTTTATCACAAGAAACAAAACGAAATGCAAACTAAACGACAATAATTTATTCTTTTAAACGACAATAACTTGACACTAACGAAAATCAAAGCCATTCCTCTTCATCACATTCCAGCATACATCCTCTAGAAAAGCCTTCCTTGAACCACTCCATTACTTAAGCAAGAAGGAACTGGAAGCAGCTCAAGCGGTGGAACCCCAAGACTTTGTCTAACAAACTCGTGACTCATGAGCTCCTCCGCAGTGGCTCTAGCCCCCGGATTCCGCTCTCTACATCTCCTCACAAAGTCCCTAGTCATCTGCGATAGAGTCCTCGGCACGTAATCACTCCTTCCTCTTATAGTAACCCCCATCATCTCCATCACCATGGTACCTAAGGACCAGATATCAACCGCCGACGAGATAACTCCACGTGGCCTGACCGCCTCAGGAGCCAAATACGCCGGATTGTCCTCAAACAAAGACCCATCCACTGGATCAGGTCCATTGGGTTCCTTAGCCGAACCGAAGTCACCAAGTTTGAGCTCGCAAAGATCTTCATGAGCATAGCTTGGGAAGATGAGTATGTTCTCTGGCTTGAGATCACAATGGACATAACCGTCTCGGTGAAGATCCCTGAGCCCTTCAAGAACCTGGAAAATGCAATAACCGATGACGTTCTCGGGTAATGTCCCACCGGCTTTGGTCAGCATGTCTTTGAGTGAACCATGCGGTGCGACTTTGATGTTAGGAGTTTTCAAGGCTCCTAAGACAAATGTTGTAGTATAAATGATTGTCGAACCAGTTCTGAGGGATATCAAAGCACTGAGAATGCAAGTACTCACTTAATCTAAGTGCAACCAATGATTTAGAAGGGTTTTAAACTATGACTAAAACTAGAAAGCAATAACAGAATGATACTTTCTTGACTAAAGGAAAAGAGAACTCATGGGTATAGGGATTAGACCTTGGGTGATCAAGTATCGAACTAAGGATGGCAGATGATCAATCAAACTATCAACCTTAAGCCTAGACACAATTCTAAGCAAGCTCTATGTCTAGATGAATGCTCATTTGCTAACATATCTCAAACATCAAATGTCTTTGGTTGAATAATATGAAAGCAATCATTACTAACAAGTCTATTAGCTATCTTAGTACCTTTAACAACAAATGTCTTTGGCAAAGTATACTAAAAGCCTAGGAGAGTTGTCTCGGGCATTTCATCGAACACCTTTCGGGTGAGAAATGCCTAAGGATCAACAACTGAGTGGCCAACTCAGAAGATGCATTATGATTACTCTACTAGCAAGGAAATATGAATGATCTACACTAAAACATCCTAGCTCTAACCTAATCACCCTTAATCTCCCTAACCCATGAATTCAAAAGGTGATTACTCACTAATCTCCATGATTCCTCTTAAACCCATATTGGATTTCAGATTAATCATGTAAAGAAATAGATAAGAAATCAACAAGAACACAAGAACATAACAATCAAAATCCAAGAGATGAACTTCTCAAGAGAGTTCTTGTGTCTTTCTCAATAGATCAAAAGATAAAAGATAATCTGCCACCGGTGGCTACAAAAGATGTTTAAAACATAGGTTTTTCCAAGTGCAAAACGTCCAAAATAAATTGCAAAAAGGTCCTTAAGAAATCATGATTTTCGGCAGCAAAATAACGCGGAGCGACTTGCAGGTGTCGCTCCGGGAAGTCGCTCCAGGGCCGATTTTTGGTGTGTCCGGGCGAGAGGTCGCGAGCGACTTTGGTGTGTCGCTCCAACGGGTCGCTCTGGATCGGGAGCGACCTTGGTAGGTCGCTCTGAGAGGTCGCTCCAGGCTTCGCTTCGTGTCGTCTCGCCATAGAGACGCGAGCGACCTCGGGGTGTCGCTTTGGGAGGTCGCTCCGAGAAGGGTGTGAGATGCGAGCGACCTCGGTGCGTCGCTCTGGGCAAGTCGCTCTAGCTTCCTACGGGATGAATATGGCGAGCGACTTCACGGGGTCGCTCTAGCTAGGTCGCTCTGAGAGGTGCTTTGGAGCGACCTCATGACGTCGCTGCGGAACCTCGCTCCCATGCTCTGCTCGTCCAATGATCACCTGTTTCACGTCCTTTAAGCTCCAAATGCATCCAAATGTCCCCAAGAACTCCATGTGGCACTCCAACACCTAATGAGGACAATGAATGCAAAATGCAACCTAGACATGGCTAAATCCTAATCTATATGATGAAAATGCTAATGGATGAATGGATAAAACAATGCAAATATGCAAGATATCAACTCCCCCAAACTTGTTCTTTTACTTGTCCACAAGTGAACTTTCTAGAACTCATAGGGAGAGAGGTTGAAGGTGGGAGCACATAGCCAAAAGAAACACAACTAGCACACTCTCTTATTACACTCTAGCTTCTCTAGGCCTATCTTAACTCTTTTTGTTCTTACACTCATCATCAAGCATCCACACATTCAAATCAACCAACTCTCACATTCATTAAGCACAAAACATCAGGTGAATTCTTGCAAATGGTCAGTTGGTCCAAGTCATTTGGTTGGGTAAGGGAAGGCTTTTATTCAAGTGATTCAAGAGGTTCAAAACATATGATCTTTAAGGTGGTTTACTCTCAAAACAAGTAGCCTTGACATTGCACATAATATATCTAAGAAAGGGACCAACTCATGCATACAATGCTCAATCTCCATTGTTCTACCCTTTTCCCAAACATACAAATCACACAATCATTTCCCAATGTCAAACCCTACTCACATCTCTCACCAAAAGATCCTAAGAACTTTAACTCCTTCTCTTTGAAATCTACAAGGGATTTTTCACAACCTCAAAACATTTCTTAGCTCCTAACAACTTTGCTAGCCCCCTTTTCTTTTCTTTTTCTTTTTTTTTTTTTTTTTTCGATTTCTTTTTTTTTATATATTTTTTTTTTTTTTAGGTTGGGGGCCAAGACTTTTCAAAACTAGAGCTAGAGGTTCTCTACTTATCCCAGAAAATCGATTCACTTAAGCACAAAGAGTCTATCCTTTTTATTTTTCATTTCTCCCAAATCATGATCACAACACTCACCCTCCCACCTATAGCTAGACAAAAGAGTGTCCAATCTAGCAAAAATGAAGATCAAGCATTGTCGTTCCCGATACTCTCAACATTATGCGCATGTAAGACTTTCCGAAGAAGGCCTCACTCATCAAACAATGAAAGCTTAAAAGGAAGGAAAGGTTTTGGGAGTGGTTTACCACTAGAGTTTGTCAAAAAGATTGGCATAAAAGATGTGACAACTCCAGTGTGTATAGCCATGACTCAGTACACAAGGGACCCTAAGCAAGAAGCATTAAGTTCATTCATTTCTAATAAGGTTGTAGTTGGCTTCAAAGACTGAGTTTCAGCAATCAACAAGTTTCAGGAAGAGTTTTCAAGGCTCGAAACATACAAGTCTTTTTGAGAGGTGCAAAAGCTAGTCAAGTGCAACGTAGTGTTCTTTACAAGGCATTCAAATCATTGCTCCCAATGCAAGTGAATGCAACCTATATGCTCTAGACTCTCCTAAAAATGCAAATGATGCAAACTAAATGATTGATTTTTTTTTTTTATCTATGCAAATAGGTATGCCATGCATGACTCAATGAAACAACATCAAAGCAAACATGATCAAATACTTGGTACCTCCCCCAAACTTGAGTGACACAGTCTCTGTGTCGTCAAGTAGAGAGAGAGATACCGAAAAGAAGACTAATATGCAAAAATGAAATGGTATATACAAGGGAGTGTGGTGGGTTACCTTCTATAGGGAATGAGTAGAGGGAGATGCTCCCTCCTCGTCGTCCTCAGGTGGTAACTCTTCAAGGTGCTCATCAGCAGGGGTGTCCATCTCTTCAATGTAGAAGGCTTGCCCGAACACAGTTGGTTTCCTCATTTTCCTCTTGATGTCAAAGTGGAGGATGTTCTCTTTACCCAAATGGAGATCAATCGTGCCTTCCTTCACATTAACAATAGCTCCTGCTGTAGCTAAGAATGGCCTTCCTAGAATCAATGGATCTTGAGCCTCCTCACCCATCTCAAGCACCACAAAATCTGTAGGTATCTCATACCTTCCAATCTTCACAGGGAGGTCCTCTAAGATGCCCACAGGGTACTTCACTGAACGATCAGCTAACACCAGAGAGAGTCTACACTTCTTGTACTGAGTGAATCCAAGCTTCTTTGCAACAGACAAAGGCATCAAGCTGACACTAGCTCCCAAATCGCAGAGACTTTTCTCAAATACCATAGGTCCAAGAGCACAAGGTAGTGTGAAGCTTCCTGGATCCTCTAATTTCTCTGGAACATCAAGCCTCTGGATGATGGCATTGCACTCATGGGTAAGATTCATCATGCTTTCCATCTCCTTCTTCTTTGCAGCTACAACATCTTTCAGGAAATTGTTGTATTGAGGAATCAACATGAAAGCATCGATGATGGGCATTGCAACCTGAGCTTCACTCATTTGCTTCTCAAACAGAGCTTTGTATTTCTCTAGCAGCTGCTTCTTGAATCTACCAGGGAATGGAAGTTTGGGTTCATAGGGAGGAGGAACAAAAGAACTTTCACTTGCTGGAGTAACAACTTCACCATCCTTTACTGTCTTCTTCTCCTCTCCAACCTTTCCTTTACCTTTGGCTTCCACTATCTTCTCCAAGATCTCGTCATTGATCTTCTCATCAACAATCACCACTTCATCATCTATGTTGATGGCAACCCCCTCACCTAATTTCTCAGCATCCTTGGTGAGGGTTCTAGGAGGTAACTGCTTACCGCTCCTAAGGGTGATAGCTTTGGCCTCCTTGGGATTTTGGTCAGACTTTCCAGGTAGAGATCCTTGCTGGCGATTCTGGTGAGTGTTCATGGAAGCAAATTGATTCTCTAAATTCCTGACTGTAGAAGCAAGGTGTGAGAATTTGTTGTTGAGCTCATTGTAGCTCCCATCAATCTTGGAATGAAGGTTCTTCAACTCATAACCAACTTGCTTCTCACTTCTAGTCTGAGACTCCAAGATTTGCTTCAGTAAGGTATCAGTGCTGCTCTCTTGAGGAGCAGAGGAACCAGACGAGGGGTTTTGCTGAGGCTGATAGCTGCCTTGCTGGTTGTTTCTTGGCGGATAGCCACTCTGCTGGTTGTTGGAATAGGACTTCTGTTGGTAGTTGTTGTACTGAAAGTTGGGTTCTTTCTTGTACCAGCTACCATTGTTGTTGATGAAACACAGCTCTTCCTGACCTTCCAAACCCTCAACTTCATGGACAATAGCTGGTGTCTCTTGGCTTGGGTTGCCGACAAAGTGCAGCTGCTCTTGGGTAGCTTTATCAGCAAGGAGGATGTCTATCTTATCCTGTAGAGCTTTCAACTCCTTCCTCGTTTGCTTATCCTCAGTTCTACTGCTTCTGTCGTGGTCTCCACTGTAGACTGCATCACTCTTTACCATGTTGTCAACCAGTTCTTCTGCATCCTCCTCAGTTCTCCCCAAGAAGAACCCATTGCTAGCTGTATCCAGTCTGGCTCTGTACTTAGGAAGAGCACCACGGTAGAATGTGCTTAGCAAGCTCTCCTTAGAAAAGCCATGGTGTGGGCATTGAGCTTGGTAGCCCTTGAATCTCTCCCAGGCTTCACTGAAGCCTTCCAAGTTCTTCTGTTGAAAGCTGGAAATCTCGTTTCTCAGCTTAGCAGTTCTTGAAGTAGAGAAGAACTTCTCCAAGAATGCTTTCTTGCAGTCATCCCAAGTAGTGATGGAGTCACTGGGTAGAGACTTCTCCCACTGACGTGCCTTATCCCCCAAAGAGAAAGGGAATAGCTTGAGCTTTAAGGCATCTTCGGACACACCATTGGTTTTTGACAACCCACAGTAGCTGTCGAACCTGTCCAAGTGATCAAATGGATCCTCTAGAGCCAAGCCATGATACTTGTTGTTCTCGATCACGTTGAGGAGTCCTGATTTGATCTCAAAGTTGTTGGCTGCCACAGCGGGTGCTCGGATTCCCAATCTATGACCATGAATGTTGGGGCGGTCGTAAGTGCCAATGGGTCGAGCTGCTCGCTGTTGGTTTTGAGGTATGTCTCCCATATCAGTACTCAATCTCTGCAAGTGAGCCTGTTGCTCTTCTTCTCTTCTATTTCTAGCACACTCTCTCTCTAAAGCTCTGATGTCTGCAGCTATTGGAACTAGGTTTGATGGACCCCTGCTCCTCAAGTTCATACACCTGTAGATTAAAGGGAGGTGAAGAAAGAGAATCAGTAACAAAAGAAAATAAAAATGACTTAGTCTCAAGCAAGTGACTAAATCTCAATGTTCAAATCTACTCAGAATTTGGCAACGGCGCCAATTTGATGTTAGGAGTTTTCAAGGCTCCTAAGACAAATGTTGTAGTATAAATGATTGTCGAACCAGTTCTGAGGGATATCAAAGCACTGAGAATGCAAGTACTCACTTAATCTAAGTGCAACCAATGATTTAGAAGGGTTTTAAACTATGACTAAAACTAGAAAGCAATAACAGAATGATACTTTCTTGACTAAAGGAAAAGAGAACTCATGGGTATAGGGATTAGACCTTGGGTGATCAAGTATCGAACTAAGGATGGCAGATGATCAATCAAACTATCAACCTTAAGCCTAGACACAATTCTAAGCAAGCTCTATGTCTAGATGAATGCTCATTTGCTAACATATCTCAAACATCAAATGTCTTTGGTTGAATAATATGAAAGCAATCATTACTAACAAGTCTATTAGCTATCTTAGTACCTTTAACAACAAATGTCTTTGGCAAAGTATACTAAAAGCCTAGGAGAGTTGTCTCGGGCATTTCATCGAACACCTTTCGGGTGAGAAATGCCTAAGGATCAACAACTGAGTGGCCAACTCAGAAGATGCATTATGATTACTCTACTAGCAAGGAAATATGAATGATCTACACTAAAACATCCTAGCTCTAACCTAATCACCCTTAATCTCCCTAACCCATGAATTCAAAAGGTGATTACTCACTAATCTCCATGATTCCTCTTAAACCCATATTGGATTTCAGATTAATCATGTAAAGAAATAGATAAGAAATCAACAAGAACACAAGAACATAACAATCAAAATCCAAGAGATGAACTTCTCAAGAGAGTTCTTGTGTCTTTCTCAATAGATCAAAAGATAAAAGATAATCTGCCACTGGTGGCTACAAAAGATGTTTAAAACATAGGTTTTTCCAAGTGCAAAACGTCCAAAATAAATTGCAAAAAGGTCCTTAAGAAATCATGATTTTCGGCAGCAAAATAACGCGGAGCGACTTGCAGGTGTCGCTCCGGGAAGTCGCTCCAGGGCCGATTTTTGGTGTGTCCGGGCGAGAGGTCGCGAGCGACTTTGGTGTGTCGCTCCAACGGGTCGCTCTGGATCGGGAGCGACCTTGGTAGGTCGCTCTGAGAGGTCGCTCCAGGCTTCGCTTCGTGTCGTCTCGCCATAGAGACGCGAGCGACCTCGGGGTGTCGCTTTGGGAGGTCGCTCCGAGAAGGGTGTGAGATGCGAGCGACCTCGGTGCGTCGCTCTGGGCAAGTCGCTCTAGCTTCCTACGGGATGAATATGGCGAGCGACTTCACGGGGTCGCTCTAGCTAGGTCGCTCTGAGAGGTGCTTTGGAGCGACCTCATGACGTCGCTGCGGAACCTCGCTCCCATGCTCTGCTCGTCCAATGATCACCTGTTTCACGTCCTTTAAGCTCCAAATGCATCCAAATGTCCCCAAGAACTCCATGTGGCACTCCAACACCTAATGAGGACAATGAATGCAAAATGCAACCTAGACATGGCTAAATCCTAATCTATATGATGAAAATGCTAATGGATGAATGGATAAAACAATGCAAATATGCAAGATATCAGACTTCCATGTGAATGGAACAGACTTTCACGTTCAATGGCATGGTTTCGTAGGAGACAGCAGGGCTCGTGGCTCTCACGGTGTTGAAATTGATTGAAAAGAAGCGATCCATGATCCTTACTTCTTTCTCGAGATCGTCTGAGTATTTGAGGAAAGATGTTTTCTTAGCCATGAGTAGTCCGTCACCGTTTCGGACCAGGGTGACATAGCCATTGTTGCCTTGGCCGAGAAAGCCTAGTTTTGGTAATGGAGTCTCGTCTAAAAACCACGAACCATATGACATGTTTAGGATAATGGAGTCTCGTCTAAATTTCAGAATTAGGGTTTTTTTATTTGTTTTGCTTGAGAGACTTGAGAGATTTTTGAAGATTGCTTTCTAAAGCGTTACATATATATATATTAGAAAATTTGATTGGAAAGTAATTAAGGTGGGTTTGACTTCAGTTGTAATTAAGAGTTTATTTGCATATATGTAAATATGAAACAAAATTATATGTTGACCGGAAATTAGCTTGTATGTTCAAAGTCAAATGTTTTTCTGGACCAATATTAATTTTTGATATTTAGTCAAATTCTTCTTTTTTTGGGTGTGACTGAATATTGCTCTCCACAGCCACAATTATACCTACAACCCTGATTGATTTGTATTTTCTTTTAAAGCTCACATCCTTTTTTTTTTAAATCTATAGCACTTTTTTTTAAATTATATCTTTATAATTGTTATGCAGAGACAAATATCTAATCCCAAATTTAAAGGCTTCTAAAATTTAAAAATTTAGAACCAAAGCAAAAAAAAAAATCACAGCAATATTTCTACGGCCAAAAAATAAAATCACAGCTCTTACCAATCAAACTTTTTGCCAATTATTTATGTTTCAGATTTATGTTGTTACTAGTCAATTTTTAAACTTTTGGCACACTATTTTATTTTTTTTGTAAATAAATTATTTTAGAATTTTATTTATTTTTGTTATGAGTTCATTACTTGTTTAGTATTTGATTTTTGAAACGTAAAACGAAGTATATATTATTTTCCAACTCCTAGTAGCTTGGTTTTGTTTTCTTACAGTATTCGATTATGTTCGTAGATTTGTATTCAATCGGTCACAACTTTGTTGAATTGTAAATTTTTTTTTTTTTTTTTTTTTGCAGATATATAAATCTCAATTTCAATTGATTCTCAAAGCTGTTCTAACTCCTTTAAATCCATTAGCCTCGGCTAAAGATTTATGCAGACAATTTATTTGACTTGTTGCTCGCAGTCAATTGTGTCCCAGTCTGTATTAGTTCAACCTGTATGAAATGAGTTTGGCATGACTCTAACTCTTACAAATTTTGTCTTTTAAGCTACATTGTTCGAATCTTGTGGACATAGTGTCTCCTTCAATTGTTTCCAACTCACAAGACCAGGAGGCTATGATGAAGCAGAGTTGATTTCTGTTTCTTGGTATCAGGATTACAGCTGTTTTGCTTCTGAGACAAGCCATGGCTTTCATATATGTATAATTCTGAACCTTTCAAGGTAGCGGGATTTAAAATCGTAGAGATTGCTTCTTGCAATGCGCTAGTGCAAAGGGAACTCTGATTAGAATTTTCAACACAATGGACGGAACTCGTCTACAAGAGGTCTAGTAGTAGTTCACTTTTTTTAATAATCATCCGTGTAGCATGTCACATTTTTGTAGGCATTGGTTGAGCATAATACCTGTCATCATGATTCATAGTATGTCACATTTTTTGAACCTGGAATAGCAGTTACTTAGTTGTTTTGTTTCTAAATTTACACAACAGCTTATTTTTGGGTTTAGCAATCTAGGGTTGAGAATAAAACTCTGGTTTAAAAAAAAAAACTATCCTGCAAATTTGTTCTCCAGTTGATATATATTGCTAAAAATTATGACAAGAAGTTTTTGATAAAATTTTATCATAAGGAGAGGGATTAACAAGGGCTCTACAGCAAGAGCCTTTCATAATCTTTTGCAATATTCATCTTCTTGTTGTTGTGTTTATTCAAAACAGAATCAATGCCAAAGAATAAGAAAACAGAATGGCAAGTAGGAGATCCTACAATAAGCATAGTGGGAGATCAATTCTGTAATCCATACCCAATGGACCTAATGGTAAAGAGGAAAGTTCAAAGTTTCTCAAAAGATAATTACCAAGTGTTCGATCCAAGCGGAAACCTCCTCCTACAAATTGATGGACAAGCTTGGGGGATTAACCGTAAAAGGGTTATGACTGATCCAGCTGGTTTCACAATCCTCACAATGCGCCAAAAGGTTACAAAAACATTCAATCTCTGACACAACAAAAACAAAAAGAACTCTTTCTTGAGATTTTGTGTATGTGTGAGTACAGGGAATGACGTTGAAGAACAAATGGGAAGTGCATGGAGGAGAGAGCAAAGAGAGAGAAGACTTGCTGTTCACGGTACATCAATCTTTAGCGGTGTCACTGAAAACATCGGTGGATGTTTTCTTGGCAGAGAACAATAATGTCAAGAAGAGCAATACTTGTGATTTTCATGCTTCAGGTGGATACTCGAATATCTCATTCAAAGTTTTCAAATCGGATGCTCTCATCGCTGGGGTAGGGGTAAAAAAAGTTTAAGACGCATCTTTTTATCAGTATACTTTTGTCTCTCTCTCTTTTTTTTTAACGCATTTGTGAATCTTTTTATTCTTGTGGGGATTGCTTGCAGGTCACGCATAAGTTTACATGGGGAAGTTTCTGTAAAGGGAAATGTAATTTTAGGGTGAGAGTAAATCCAGAGGTGGATTATGCTTTCATCATTGCTTTGCTTGTTATGGTTGATGACAATGAGAATTGATGTTAGGGCATCTTCAACATCTTACGTTTGGTTTGTATATGTATTCATTTTTTTCAAGACGTGGGAACTTTTTCATTGTAAAAATATTATTTGTGGACTGCTATTGAAGCAAATCTACTCTTTTGATATCAAACAAACCAATTTTAATCGAAAATCATAACCAGACGCAATAAAATCAAACATGGTAAAACCAACACTACCAGGGCCGTCTAACAGCACGCGCAAGTGGAACGGTCGAACAGGGCCCCGAAATATAAAAATAAAAAAATTTAAGGGTTTTCAAAATATATAAATAAATTATGATATTTTTAAAAATTTTTTTAAATATAATGGTAAATTTAGAACTTATAATTAAAAAGAAACACACAAAGTTATTAAATTTTAAAATTACTTAATAAAATGTACGATTAAAATTTTTTTTGAACAGGGCCTAAAATTAATTTGAGACGGCCCTGAACACTACACACCAGCAAATGATTAATAAGTAAAGCTGCGGTTAGATAGAGATATGTTTAGGTGAGAGCATCTTCTTCAAGATCCTTTGCCTTCAGCTTCTCCTTCACCCTCAACAACATAGTTCTCTTCCATGAATCTTGCCAACAATACCATGATAAAGATCAGAGAAGAGGCAAAAAAAAAAAATGCCATTCAACGTTTTTGTATGCGGTTCGCACCAGCGGAGTCATGCTATCAAATTCCTTGAGAACGTCAGTTTTGCGATGTCTTCTTCATCGATAGGAGCAGCAAGGTCCTATTAATGGGAATAAAAAAATTGACTTAGCATACTTTATGTAAGCTATATACTTACATAATCACTAAAAAAAAGCAACATAGGAAAAATTGACGAAACAAGGTACTTTTGTTTTTGAATGAATGTTAAATTTATTTAAGAAAAAAAAACTCCTTTATAATGTATCTTATATATTAAAACAGAAGTCACAACCTTGATTCATGTGTGATTTTTTAAAAAATGGACCTAATGGACCTATTCATAGAAATTCATAATACATTTTAATTCAGACTAATAATAAATAGATTTTTTAAAATATTTTCACTAATTTCGAAATTAGTTTAAAATATTATTATACATTAATATATTCAGTTATATAAAATGAAAAATAAAAAATCTATAATATTTTATTTATTATATAATCATAATCAATCATATTAAAATAAAATTATTATATTGAGCTAAATAAAATTATTATATTGAACTAAATATAATAAAATTGTATTAAATTTATATATTTATATATTTTATTTTCGTAATTATAAAATATTTATGTTCAAAAATAAAATCTAATATGTTGGTAAGATGGGTTGACATTATCAAACTATATAATACATGTATAAAAATTAACATGTATTTATATAAAGTTAATAATATAAAATCTTTGTAACTACTTTAATCATAATATATTTTCATTTTAAATATAAATCTGTGTAAAAATATTTAAACAATAATTTAATGTATTTTAAGTTATCGTTTAGAAATGAAAATAAATAAATTATATCATCTTTTATCTATTTTTATAGTCATGATCATGTTAAAATATAATTATTATACTAAAATAAATATGATAAATTATATTCAATTGATAAATTTATAAATTTTATTTTTATACTATTTATTTAAAATATAATATGATGATAGAACAGCTTAAAATTAACAAACTATATAATATATGTCTAAAAATTAACATATCTTACACTTTTATATATACAATAATAAATTATCTAAAATGAATAAGCATAAGAATATTGGTAAAAAAAATCCAGTTTTGAAATACGGGTCAGAATTTATCTTAAATTAAATAAAAAATATTTTTTAAATATATTTTCTCATGAATATATTAATTTGATTAATACCTAAATACAAATACAATAAGATAAATATATAATAAAAAATGGCAAATACATAAGGTTTAAACAATTAATTAATTATAACATATAAATTATAAAATTATTGTATTTGAAATAGTTATATAAATATTTAATTATATGATTAACATTAAAAATATATACCACTTATGTTCTAAAACAATAATTTATTTATAAAAAAGTGAAAACAAACACCCGTGCGGTTGCACGGGTCAAAATCTAGTGTAACTTAAGCCAAAAGTTATGCTGAAACAAGATTTGAGGCTAAAACAATTCTAATCTCATCCAAAATGAAAACCATGTTTCCATGGCCCTTTCGCACCTACTGACACCATTGAGAGGCAGACTTGAGATTCTGTTCCTGAGACTATTTTATCAATACCTTTAACCAGAACTGCAGGAGGGTTTGGTACATCTCCATGCCTTCTTCCATTCCTCTATTTCCATGTCGTAAGAACAATCCGAAGTAAAATCTTTTACCTGCTTAACAACAAACTACCTTGTTTCCTCAAGTTAACTACCTTGTAGAGTGGTCTTGTAGGAAGCAGAGCACGATCAGCCGTGAACCGGGGGAACATATCATGTGTATAAGAGACTATTGATTTAGTATCAGTGAAGGCAAGATTACTGGAATCGGGTTTGATTCATCAACAATTTCTTTCTAAGAACGTTGGTGAAATTTTGTGAACCATTTGGTGTAAATATCTATACTTTAAGCATAACATGTATTGTTTAGTGGCTGATAGAGATTTATACCATTCGTTATTTCGTATATATCAATTGAGAAAATAACTTCGTTGGTGTTAAATCTATACTTTATGTGGAATGAATTTTATTTGGTGAGAAACTTGGAAGCTTTAGCCATTTATATGTTGGTTTGTGCTCCGAAATTAAGCCTAACACTTAGGGTCTGACTGGTTCAAACGCAGCGGCAGCGGCTGCGATTGCGGTTGCGGTTGCGGGAGTTTGTGGATGTGGGCGGTTGCAGTTTCTAGCGATTTTAAGAGATTTGTACGACTGGTACTGCAGTTAAAAATTGGTGCGTTTACGGGTGACTTATGACTGGTTATAATTATAAAAATATCAAAAATCATAAAATTATAATAAATATAAAATTTATATTTAGAAAGTTATAATTTTAATTTTTGAAAATTTATTGAAATTGTTTTTATTATAAAATTTTATAATATTAATTAAAATATAATAGATATATTTTAATATTTTTATAATTTCAATTTTAAATTTTTTATTAAATATTTTTACTTTTGTATATATATTGTTTTAAAAAAAAAAGAAAAAAATTTTACCCTCCCACAACCGCCCGCAACCGCAAACGCTAGCTAGAGCCAGCTTTTGAATTTATGAGATTCAGAACGGTTTGAAGCGGTTTAGAGCGATTTGAGTGATTGTTGCAAACCGCCGACAACTGCTACCAACCGCAAAAACTGCGTTTGCGGGTGGTAGCGGGAAAACCAGTCGCCCCTTTAGTCCAATAAAAAAATATGGTATAATAGAAGGAAACTACTTGTAGTTTTATTATGCTTCAAAACTAAATATGAAATAAACAACATAATCTATGTACTAAACTAGATTACAAGCTGCAAAAAAAAAAAAAAAAACTAGATTACATTAACTAGAAAATTGAAATTATAAGCGTAGACAATGGACTGAAAGAAAAAAATCAAGTAAACTCCATAGAATGGGTGTTGGTTTTGAGAAGCAAAGTCGATGGCCAAAAGACCATTAGCAAAGGCAAGAAAGAGGAGTAGAAGAGCATGTCCAATGTCCATCGTGCAAGAGAGTTGATAGATTGAGATTCCTCCGGCAAGCAATGAAAATATCGAAATGAAAACATCCATGGTAGGATAGTTAAAAGGAACATAAAACATGAATGGCAATATGATCAAAGAGGTCACAAATCTGTTATATTTTTGAACCGGAAAATTAGGGCTGGGACGTTCGACAAAGAACAAACACCTGAGCAGCATAACTGCAAAGTAGGCGGTGACGCCGAACCTGATGGGATAAACCAAAACTTGTTTCCCATATATCAACAAGCCAAAGCAGGAGAAGATCGTCAACGCATACCAAATCCCACGTGTGAATACACGAAAACCCATCAATCTCTCCTTCTCCAAAGTCTCCCACATAGCCGTCGTAAGACAAACGGATTCGATGCTTTCATCTTGTGTTTTTGTTGTCAAAGGCATTTTTGTTGGTAAAGCCATTTTTAGTTTTTGAGATAGTGTTTTCAATACTCATATGAGGTTCTAATATATAAGACCTAGGGATAGGTACCAAATCTAAAAAAAAAGACCACGTCAACGAGGAAATGAGTTTTAAATATTATATAGCTCCTGAAATCTATCTGAGCGTCATTTGTTAAGTATCGAATCCCTTAATTAAGTGTGATCGGTTATTAAACACTAAAGAATGAGAAAATTAAGTGTATAAATATAATTAATGTTTTTTGACTAGGATGAAATAATTAGGTTAAGAAATGGGATTAGACACCTTGATTGTTTAAACTTTAAACAATAAAATCGTTTACATTTTGGTGAATCGTTTTGTTGTTGTGGGGATGCTTGCTGGTCACTCATAAGTTTACATGGGGAAGTTTCTGTAAAGGAAAATGTAACTTTAGGGTGAGAGTAAATCCTGAGGTGGGTTATGCTTTTATCATTGCTTTATTTGCTATGGTTGATGACAATTAGAATTGATGTTAAGAGTGTCATCTTACTTACTAGATGTCTTGTCCTCAACATCTTACGTAGGTTTCTTCACAAGTTCTTGGTGTGAAGCAAATCTCCAAAGATTTGAGAAGTATCTCACAGATGAAGTATTGAGAGACACAGAGAGAGAGCAAATGTAGTCTTTTGACATCAAAACCAATTTTGACCAAACCTCATAAGAAACCCATAGAAACTCATAACCAAACACAATGAAACTAAACATGAAGTAACACTAACACTAGTGATGATACGCACCAGCAACAATTAATAAGGGAAGCTCCGGTTTAGATAGAGAGTTATGTTTAGGTAAGATCATCTTCCTCAAGCTCCTTTGCCTTCAGCTTCTCCTTCACCCTCAACAACATAGTTGTCTTCCATGAGTCCTGCCAACAATACAAATTCAATGATGAAAATCTCACAAAAGAAAATATCATTCAAAGTTTTTGTACGAGGTTTATCGGTCCATACCAGAGGAGTCATGCTATCAAACTCCTTGACAACGTCTGTGAACTTTGCGATGTCTTCTTCATCCATAGCAGCAGCAAGGTCCTGTCCATGGGAATTAAAAACAGTTAACTTAGCATACTTTACGAGCTTTACTCCCATAATTGCTACAAAACTCAGTTTTAAAAATTACCGATAAGAATTTGCATTCTCTTGTTCCTGTAAAAGTTGGATCCAGATCCTGTAGAAACGTAGGAGTTAAAAATCATGTTATAGTTCCTCCAAAGTCCACACACCAGTATGCTGAAGTTACATGTGTTTTCAGTGAGAAGAAGAAGAATGAACCTGATATTTCTCCAGCGCATTGGTGATGGAAACAACATCAGCTTTGCAAAGGTGGCACATGCCAGCATTGAGAAGATGACCCTTAACTCCATACTTAAGCAAGTTATTGTTGAGTGATTGGCATGCTATTTCTTCATAAATCTTGATTGCCTTCTCATACCTGTCAAAGATACACCAACAAAAGCCCTTATCATTCGATCCACCCCCAGCAAAGTAAATACACACAATGCCGATTCTATGGCTTCATTGGGTTGGTTATCAAATTTATAAATCAGTTTCAGAACATCTTACTGCTCCAACTGCGCAGCGTATTGTGCCACCTTGAGATTACACTGGTTAGCAGAAGTGGTCACTTCTTCGTTTTGAAAGAACTCAGCTGCCTTTTCAAAGTAAGAAATAGCCTGGTCGATCTTCTGGTCAGCTTCATAATACTCAGCAATTTCCTGTCAGAAGATCAAAAACCACAAATCTACCTATTAGTAAAACTATTGACTCAATGTTCTGTAAGAGTGTAATATTCAATTCATGCTCTAAAGAGACACATACCTTGTAGTATCTGGCAGCCATGTTGAGCCTTCCTATCTCGCAGAATATATTCACTGCTCGCTCTAGACAAGATGCAGCCTCTGCATAACAAGATCACGGCTATATCAGAGGCCACAATACACACGCTCTAGAGAAGATGTAGCCTCTACAATACCATTAGTGTCAACTTTTTTGTAGCACTTAGCAGCTTCCGCGTACGCGTTAGCAGCATCATGTTTGCTGTCAGACTGCAGATGAACAACAATGCTATAACCGTTCAATACATTTCGTCCAGAATCATGTTTGTAAGCAAAAAAGAACTAACCTTTAAGTGACAATCAGCAAGTTTAAGATAAGCCTTTCCAGCTTGATCCCCTGAAACAATCCATACATTAAAAGTAGACACTGCTGGAGAATTACAATAGTGTCTCTTAAAGATCAAATTCTGAGAAACCCAGGAAGAAAAAGGAAAACTTTACATGATTTGGCGAGCTTAAAGGAATTAGCAGCTTTCTCGAGAAGATCAGCAGCATCCTCGTACTTGGATCCGAAGATTCCCCATCCGCTGAGCTTCTTCTCTGCTTTCTTCTCGAACTCCTCAGCTCTCACCTGATGATGATGATGATCCCCCATCACTCTCCCTTTCACCTCCGATCGGGAGCCAAGGGAAATAATTTTCAACTGATATAGGTGGGCCGGATAGTTATTTCTAGAATGGGCTTTCTTTTCTAAAAGCCCATATTAGTATACGACGTTATTTATTTCATATTGGCTTAATAAGAGAAAAGGGAACAAATCCAATTTTACAAATAATACATTACTAGATTTTGACCCGCGCAGGCGCGCGGGTGTATATTTTGAAAAATATTTTGATATTTGTTTTTCATGTAATTATTAGGATTTGGATGAATCCGAGGAACATAACCGATACCGATCCAAAGATATAGTACCAAACCCAAACATAAATTGATTAAATATTCTAATTATTCAAAATTTTGTTATTTAGAGAACCGAATCTGATCCGAACCGAAGTATTTGGGTATCCGAGTTTATCTAAAAATAGATTTATATACTTATATATATTAATTATTTTTAGATTTAACGTATATAAAACATCAAAAATGATACTTTTAAATTGGTTTAAATACTTGAAAATATATATAGATAGTCAAAAGTAAATATCTGAAATAGTTAAAGTATACTCAAATCACCAAAAATACTTAAAATAATTATTGATTTCGTATCCAAAATTTTAAATCAAGCCAATTGATATGTTAAGCTTAAGTATTATGACATATGTTATTCTAATTTATACGTAATATATTATTTTATTTATACATTTTGAGAAATTTAAAATATATAATGATTTAAGACTTTAAAAATCATTTAAATTAGTTATCCAAACTCAAACCAAACCCGCAAAGATCCAAATCGAACTCAAACCAAAATTTAGAAACATTCTAATAAGGCTGAAATCTTTGACCCCGAAAACCCAAAATACAAACCGATCAGAACTAAACCCGTATGGGTATCCAAAAGCCCATCCCTAGTCATTATTATATATCGTATTTTATCATCATATAATTAATCGTATTTTATATGTACCATCATATAAGTAATCATATAATTAATAGTATTTTATACATACCATCATATAAATAATTACATATATTATATTTTTAAAACTTAGTATGAAATATGAAAACCATAATTTGAGTTGGTATTTCAAATTGGGCTTTGTATTATATTTTTCTTATATATATTGACAATATTTTTTTATAATGGTTATTGAAAAATAGTTTAGTAAAAAATCCATTTTTGAATATAAGTATATTTTTGAATCAATTTTTGATATAAATCAAATTTGAATTATTATTTTGATTTGAAATATGTATATAAAGTTTAAATTTTGTTTTATGGTTAGTTTAAAAAAAAAATTTTTAGGGAATTAGATTGACCCATTTTGGTATATTTTAAAAGTGGCCTAGATAACTTTCAATTTTAAAAAAAAAACATAAGCCCATTACTTTTTTTCTTAATACTACTATCCTTGTTTTCAAACAAAAATATTTTTTTTTAAAAGACTGCAATCCATGTTTCCAAACACTCCAAATTTTTAAAAGTCCTATTCAAGTCTCCAAACACTCCAAATTTGTACTTGAGTTTTAATAAGATAGATGTAAATTCGTTCTAAAATAAATGGTTTAAACTCTTCCAATTCAATGTTAACCCCTAACTTGAAAAGTTGGTATTATTCGTGAGAGATTGACTCATGCATGTGGTATATATAAGAGACGATTGCATTATGAAAAGTGTTTGGTTATTCTTTTTTTTTTTTTTTTTTTTTAAATATAAATTTCCATTAATTGTTAACACCGATACATACCCGAAGGATGCAAAAATGGGACTTACAACACAAGTATGCCACAATTAAACTAGCTACTACTACGAGAACTCATATGCGTTAGAAAAGAAAAAACCAAGTTCCCATTAAAGTCACTGGCGGGTTGGAGGATGATGAAGCTGCTGCTGCTGCTGCAAGAGCTCTAGACAGAGGATCCAAACGGAGTCGCAAGAGGTCTTTTATATCTATGATGATAGCTTCTGGAGGGCGGGAGGTGGAATTGTGAATTCTAGAGTTGCGCTCTTTCCAGATAGCGTACTTCGAGGCTTGATAAATGAATCTGATGATGAGGACAAGATGGCTGTTCAAGGAGGGTCTGCTCAGCCAGCTGAGAGTTGATTCAAAAGATTGAGGAGGCTGAAGATTGACTGTTGTCATGAAATAAGACCAGACCGCAGTGCTAAAGGTGCAATCAAAAAAGAGGTGCTGTCGGGTTTCATCATGAGTGGAGCATAGCACGCATACAGCAGGAATCTGCAGACCCCAACTCCTCAACCTGTATCTGGTCGGCAGCCTATGTCTGACATTAATCCAGGTGAAGAACGCATGTTTTGGAATATGGCCTGCAAACCATACCTGTTTATGCCACGAGACTTGCTGACCCAAGGGATATAAAAATTGCCACGTGGCTGAGGTTGGGAATTTCTGAACCGGGGCCTGCTCTCCTACCTTCCAAGCAAAATTATCGTCGGTTTCTGAAGTGGCTATGGGCTCTGCAGCCGGCAGACAGTGCTTAAGCAGCTGAACGAGCGGATTTCGAGTCCTCATGCCAGAAAGCCACCAATTCCCATTGATAATAGCATCCGCTACTGAGGCATCGAGAGGAAGGCCTGAAACTTGTGGACCTTCTGGTCCCGTAATCTCTATCAAAGGCCCCAGCGGAGTCCAAGAGTCTTGCCAGAAACTGGCAGTAATGCCAGAGCCAACCTCACACACCACAAACTGTCTCGCAAAACTGGCAGTTATTCTTCTATCTAACTAAACCCTAATATTCCTTGCAAAACGATGACCAAATGACGCAATGGTATGATCTCTGTCTTGCTCGAAAACTGAAGCTTGTTTGGTATTTGATCTCTACATACGTATACTGTTTGTCTTATTTGCTTTGTGAAACCTTGGCAGTGGCTAATACGTACAGGAGTCTTCTGGGATATGGAGGACTGCTACTGTTTTTGAGAACATCAAAGCAACTTTAAAAAAAATATGGATATCATGGTGAACTAAAGAAAGTCAGGCCTTATTGTGAGAATGATAGCACTAAGTTGTTGATTACTATATGAATGCCAAAATCTTCTTACAAAAGAGAGGTGAATTATTATACTCATTTTTTCCCATTGTTATATCTAATTCAATCTAATCTATGTTAGTGGATATTCTTACATGGGGATTATACTATCCGGCACCATCAAACTTAATGATAATCTCAAAAAACATTGTAAAAGGAACGGAGCTATTTAGTGTTCTCGAAATATTAAAATCAGATAATTTCAATATTGTTGTTTCACGTCTCCATCAAGACGGCTTATGTTTTTCCACCAGCATGTTTGTTATCGACCAAAGCGCTATTGTCCCCAATAGGCGGATGAAGTTGGCACATAGTAAGCTTTTTGATCTAATAAATTGATGTTTGCTTTATGTATATTTTCTAATTATTGTAATTTGATTATGAGTTCTCTGTTGGCAGCGGTTAACACAGGTGTCTTCTGGAACAAGGAAGACTGTCGAAAGCTCTTTGTTCTGTAGACGTGTCAATCAAGGCTTATTGTGGCAAGAATAGGAGCCTTGGTGACTTCTCCATCGATGACACCTTACCCATCATCTTGGTACCCATAGGTGAAATTCCTTCACTTCTTTAACACTATTTTCATGTGTTCTAAAATTGGGTTGAGGCTACGCCTAGATACTCGTCCATAAGGCATATCAGACCTAGTTGAAACGATGTTTTTGTGTCAAATCATGAAATGAATTTTTTGTAAAATCAGTGTAGACGTTTAAAAAATATTATATTCAATTTTGGAAGTGTTTTTTTTTTTGTCAAAACCATAAAAATGTATTTTTCTTTCAAAATCACAACACATTTTTTCACCAAAACCGTAAAACGCATTTTTCCGCCAAACCACAAAATGTATTTTTCCGCCAAAATAACAAAACACATTTTTACGAAAATCACATAAATATATTTCCCGCCAAAACCACAAAACGCATTTTTCGCCAAAACCAAAAATACATTTTCCCACCAAAACCGCAAAACACATTTTTCTGCCAAAACCGAAAAAACACATTTTTCGCTAAAACTACAAAAACAATTCTCGTCAAAACTACAAAACGCATTTTCTCGGGAAATTCGCAAGACGCATTTTCCCACCAAAACCATAAAAAAACGCATATTCCCAGCAGAACAATGTGCAAAATGTTTTTCTCGCTAAAACCACAAAAATGTGTTTCATGCCTAAACTGTAAATTCATATTTTCCATCAAAACCACAAAATCAAATTTTCTCACTAAAACTGCAAATTTCATTTTCCACCAAAACCAGAAAATTACATTTTTCTCTATAATCGCAAAATTATATTTTCCACCAAAACCACAAAATTACGTTATTCTCTAAAACCGCAAAATTATATTTTCCATCAAAACCATAATTTAAAATAATTATATTTTGAACAAATAATAAAAATAAATATAGTTAGATAAATAAATAGGATTAAATAAAAACAAGGGTAAATAAGTAATTCATTTACTAAACTCATCTAAATGAAAATAAAGATGAACAAAACGACATAAGTTCATTTAGATGATCCATCCATATGGATCATTTGATTTGATCATTTAAATAAGTCATTTGAATGGAGATGACATATGGACAAACGAACATCACCATACTCGCTACTAGTCTAATATTCGTTGCTTGTCATATATCTATTTTTATTTTTTGAGTATTCATCATTGTCAACTCGAATATCAAATAGTCCATTTATATATTTGTAAGTATAAGATAACTGATAAGTAATAAGTATAAAAAAATTGAGCTGCTATGTTTGATATTACTCTCTACTTGTCTATAAAAAGATATTTTTGTTGTCATGAGAAGTAAATAACATCTTTATATTGAGAAATTATGTTTTTGTTCAATCTTTTTTTTTTTTATAATATGCACATATATCTCGTATAAAGTAAATATCATGTTTTTCCTCATATAGTAAATAACACAAATTTTCATGTTTATTTCTAACAAAATATTGTATAGTAAGTAATTATTAAATATTCAAAAATACTTGCAAGCAACTAACAAATATTTGTGAGTAACTCACAAGTACTCAATTGTAATAAATAATAGAATGGAATAAATAAATTATAAGTATATTATTTTGAGTAAGTATTCGAAATATCAAGTACTCGTTTTAGCAAATCGAGTACAAGTTCAAAATTTTAATATTCGTACAAGGTAAGTAAAGTATAATCATACCTAACATACTTATATGAAGTTCTTTGATCCTAAAATATAAATTGAGAGAGACAGTAAGAAATATATTTTATTGGGTTTATGCTTTCAGGTTGAGACTCTTATTGGCCTTGTAAACTTTTTTGTCAACCCTTCTCTGTCTATAACTTATTATTTTGTAAACAAGTGTGTGTGTGTTTTTATAAGAGACAATGTGTGGAATATTCCCAATTAAGGTCCAAATTTGCTGAATGTCCATAATTATGGATAACTCAAAAAGGAGTAACCTTTTGACACTGTGCAGACGAAAATGCCCTTATGCTTTGTCGAAAACAAGTAACTCTAGATCTATCAGCTAAATATTTACATAGCAGGTAACAATCTACATACCAACTAACATATCCGCTAATAATTTCAGTATCATCTAACAATCTATGTATCAAACAAATGTATCGACTAACAAATCATATATCAGTTAATGAAATTATTAACAATTAATTAGTTATCTATTAAATAGCTCCAAATCTATTTGTAACAGTTAACACCTCATGTATCGACTAAGAATCCATTAAAATCTAATTAATAGCAGGTAAGTAATAAAATACCTACTAACGTATATATTATCTAAAAGTTGATTGTGATTCGAAATTGGAAACATTGGAATTGTAGTGAGATAATAAGATTAGCATTATGGGTGTCAAAAGAATCAGAATAAAAAAATAAAGATTTGTGTTGAATTAGAAGATGATTTGAAGAATTTGTACTAGAGATAAAGAGATTAGAACACATAAAAAGGAGAAGAGAGAGAGATAGAGATAAGGGTATTATAGTCACTAAAATTATTAAAAATAAACAAAGTTATATGACAAATTACATGGGTTTCTGGGTGCATCTACGCCAATTACTCTTTTTATAAACTATAAACAATATGTATTCTTTCAACATTTGATATGCTATAAATTATAATGAACGTAAAAAATAAAAGAAATGAATTAATAAACGGTAGTAAACGACACATAAACTTAACACTGTTCACTAATTGGATATATTCACATTAAAAATAATTAAAAATGTTGAATATTTTTTCATGATATAATATGGTTACAAGCAAATTTTGAAGCGGTATGGTCACTACTGTTGTAATAACGGTGCGTACACGGTTGATACACACCATTAATTGTGATTACCGTGGTAAACTTAAAATGTTGAATAGTATATCAAATTGGTTGGACAAAGGTCTCCAATCTTCTTGAGTATTTTGAACGTACTAAAAATATAAGGATTTTCTTATTTGTCAAATAAAAAAAAGAAAGAAAGTGAAATTGGTCTTGCAGAGACATGGTGGAGAAATAGGAAGAGAAAAGAATAGAAATAGTGTAATTTTAGTTACTTAATGAATTATGTTTTGTTGTTTGGTTAGTGAATACAATTTTCAACAAAAATAGAAAAATTGCATCATGTAGCGTTTAAAGAAATTACAATTCACTCGATAACTAAAATCTTTAACTTTTGCCTATAGTACATGTCTTTATGTAATAATACTATATTATCCTTCAATTCAACCTTGTAACCTGTTGAAAAATTATTTATTAAAATAAATATTAAATATCAAAAAATTAATAAATTGTGGCTACCATTAATGCACACATTTAACAGATATTTTTCTTTTTTTTTTCTTCCTCTTCTTATTAAATCTATGTTTCTTATTCATACATATGAACACATACACCTTTGGTCACTTCGTCTCAATCACCACATGTACAGCCAACACCATCATCACCACCGATGTTCATCGTTGCCACCGTGTTCGCTCTGTCATAGTCGCCACCATTTTTTTTCACCTCTCAACACTGTCTATTCTCTATTCCACTTACTGGACAACAATAAAATTTATTCGTCTGCCGCCGTAAGATGTATTTTCTTCTCTGTTGCCATCAAATTCATTTTTTCTCCATCGCCATCAGTTACTACTTAATTACTTACTAAAACTTGATCGGGGAAAATGATATTTTTTTTTTACATTATGTATAAGATGAATGACATGCATGCACCGTATCTGAGATCCCACTAACAGTGCTGAAACAGACATGAAAGTCACATACGCATGAAGTTGAATTAATTGGCGTTACTATTCCATTGATATATTCCTGTTCTATTCTGCATAGACATATTATGTAATGCGATATATTCTGTTACTATACTATTTTATCATGTTCCATTCCATTTGACGATTACTAAAAAGTGCTATATTTTGTTTAGAAATATAGTTCGTAATTTTTTTTTAAATTGTAACTATCATTACATGTTTTTAAACTTGTAGAAATCGTACTATGATCTATATTTCATAATTCGGTGTTACATAATGTAATTTAATATTACATAATATTATGTACTTTTTAGATTTTTGATATTTGGGTCTAGGAATATTTGAGTTGGAGTTTAGTGATTAGAGTTTAATATTTAGAAGGTGAGGGGGTATGGTTGGGGTCAGCATTAACTTTTTCTATGCAATCATAGACATTTAATAATTTCACCAATATAAACAATATCATTTATTTTGTTCTATTCTATTTAGGTTTATGGTTTATATTTGAATTTATAGTTTATATTTGGGTTTAAAGTTTACTATTTGAGAGTTGTAGGTGAGATTATTATCATATACTACTCCAGTGATATGAAATAGAACACTCGGTGCATATGTATATGTGGACAATAAATGTATATGTGGATGGTTTCTTCTTCTTTCATTTAGAATAATTTTCAGGTGCTTTTGACCTTATATTCGATTGGTCACGTTATTTTCTCCCACACATTTATCTAGTACATGTAACGAGAAACTGAGTACTTTGTGCCATAAATGTGAAAAATTACATTATGATAAAATCAATAACATTTACTTAATTTGTATTTGAAATATGAATTGTTCGCAAATCAATATTAAAAAAAGGGAAGGAGTTTAAATAAATCTACTTAAAAAGTTGTTTGGACCTTTTATTTTTTTGGTCTTCCTTATATATTATATGTTATCCCTATTTAATCTCATTTTGTTATCAGCAAAATAAATATTATTAATTGGGCTTTGGGCGTTTAACTTAAAAAGATAATTTAACAGATACAACCTATTCACAAAAGAAAATTATAAATCCAATTAACGTTTGTTACAGAAAAATAAAATTAACCAACTTAACGTTAGACCCTTTTTGTTACAAAATCCCAAATTATGAAGACCATTTTATACATAAATACATATAATATTATTTAAATTGTATGGATTTCTAATAATAAAATATCTGTCACAAACTGATTTTTGTTTAAAAAAAAATTGATAATAGTTTGATATAAAATTAAAAAAGGAAAAAAAATAATACTTGCTTCACTATTTTGGTAGATTGATAATTAATATATTTATAAATAAACTTAACAATATTTATTAAAAGAAATTTCTTATACAAGTTAAATATATATTAATATATCAAAAATTTATAAAACAAAAAAACAAATGATATTTTTTTTCAGTGGGTTAATAACGGTCTTTTTGATTTTCAGATACTTTTACTATTTTTATTTTATTATATTCTATTTCACTATATATGAGTTACTAGATCTTACGGTTCGACCACAAGTCTGATTCGGATATGAAAACTCAATGAAAACATTATACCGGACTGAAATAATAATAATAGAACAGCTTTTAAATATTTTAGATATCTAATAATAAACATAAATTCATTTAATATTTGAGTTTACGGTCACCAAAAAAATATCCGCGCTTCTTAAGCGCGGGTCAAAATCTAGTAATCCCATTAAAATATAAGGACTATTCTGGTTTGAAAGTTGAAACCTTAAAACTGGTATATATTTTTAACGGCACATTAAAACTAATAGATTTGTAGGTTTTAAACTCAATAAAGATGATTAAACTGAAAATCAAAACTATATCTTTTTAAAAATACCATATACCAGATTCATAAAATTCAGATTTCCGGCTATTGGTTGTCTCGATTCATAAAAAAATTAAAGTATATCAGCGAGACATTTGTCAATGACATGAATATTCAGTTTCATAATGATCACTCCTTGAAGGATTCATGATATCTTTTTTTTTAATGTTGATTCATGATATAGCTTAGAACACGCACAGTGTAATATACCCTAATACTCTTCAAAAGCTAATCGGATATTTTTTTCATTTCTATAATATGTTTATATGTGCCATGTCAAAACAAATAATAGAAAAACAAAATTATTTCAAAAGGAAACAAAGACTGATGTTTGATATATAGCATAAAGCCGCCCCGTGACCTAATTCTCTAAGATTATTTTTGTCACTTAGAAGGAGTAAGTGGGGTAGATGGAATGGGTTTGTTTTTGTACATTATTGTTAAGGTATGTCTTCAATGTTTTTTTTAGAAGGCTTTCAATATGTTTATTTTATATGCTCTGCCAACTAATTCAGTGAGTTCCGGTAAAACTACATATAATATTACTTCTAGTGAAATTTTTCAAAAAAAAATTCATCACACTGTCTATTCGAGTTTGAAAATTAAATTCAAACTTTCTATATTACTGTGATTTTGTTTCAATGAGGCCTTAACCTCGGAAAAATATTTAACTACGCCTTGCCCACCACTTTATCACAGCATGTGGAGTTCAATATGTTCTCGATGTTTAGTTGTCATTTCGATTCTAAAGTTTCAATCACTTCCCTGAAAAATCACATCTTGGAGGAGAAACATGGGCAACTGACAATAATATATGTGGATTAAAGCTGTAAATCATAGAGGAATTTCGTATTATAATTCCTAACTGCAATATTTTTAGTCAAAAATGTCAAACAAATTATTTTTAGTCAAAAATGTCAAACAAATTATGTTGAATAACATAGTCAAGGTCATTTATAATCGAAGCGGGACAACGAAACTTAACATCGTCAATCGTGGAATATTAGATAGATAAATGGAAGTTAATTACCGAAGCTAAATATAACACGAACCATGTTCCCGGAAGCCGTCTCTAATGATCTCTTCTCAGGCCTATGCAAAATACTGATTTTTTCAGTTTTTGCTAATATCAAAATATTATAAATATCAGCATTTAGGTGTCATGAAATGATATTTGATTCGAATAAGGGATACAATACATATGGGGGAGCAGACAAAAGAAAATATAGCAGTCACAAACACGAGACTCTCTTACATTTTTGTATTTTGTTTTTTTTTTTATTACAGATGTATTAATATACAGGGGAAAAGGAAGAAATGAATATATTATATTCAATATATTCGTTAATTTAGTTCTATATTTTTTTTGATAACTGTGATGTAATTTCAAAGGTTTTTTAAACCTAAACATTAATCACCATGAAGTCAGCAAGATAGTGTTTTTTTACCACTTAAAGCGTTTCGAATGGCCAAAAAAAAATTGAATCAGAATGGTACTCACAACTGTAACTTCGTTACCAGTAAACCAAAATCACTTGGTTATTTTATTTAGTTTTATACCAATCAACTAAAAAGATAGAAAATAGTATATTAGAACATTATCAATGTGAAATATATTCAAATAATATCAATAAATGTTAAATTTAAAGAACTGAACTAATTATAAAATAACAAATTGATCAGAATTTCCATAAATTTTTGTAAAATATTTTGATAAAAAACCATTTTTCTTCTATTTTTAATAATAATTTAATATTAAGATGTACAGTAAGAGACTACTAGTACCTTACCTTGGTAGTTTTGATAAATTATAACATCTGTTTCTAAGCTAACTTTGTTGTTTGTAGAAGATTATGGCAACTTGACTCCATTTGAATTCAAGTGTATAAATAGGCAAACCAGTATCATATCTTTTGATATAAGTATATCGCATGTCTTCTAAACACTCGTTGCAGCCTATACACACTTTGGCTATAATTCTGATCAAAGGCTCACGTCCCTTTCTCTCTAGTATCTACAATACACTCTACGGGGGGCAACGAAACATTTATTTCCCAGGTTTAGAGATTAAACGGATTTGTTTTTCAAAAAAATATTGATTGTCAAATTGTGCATGTGGATATGAATGTATTTCCCGAAGTGAAAATCACGTGAGTGTCATTTCTTTGGCAATTCCGAGCAATTAAAATCATATATTATCTATCGTTTTTAATTAAAAATAATTAAAGAGGAGAAAGCAGACTGTAAAAGTAGAAATAGTAGGATATCTACGAGGCTATACGTGAGAAGAAAGGCTTGTCTATTCTGCAGTGTTATTTTGTGATGATGATTAACCGGCACACATGTGAATTGATGGGTATACTCTTATATGTCGTGGAATAAATAGACAATTCCATATTTTCTACTCATCACATTTCTCATGACATATATATGCGCTCAGATGCATACGCATATGCCTCAAATACTATTTTGAATGTTTTTTTTTAAATGACGAAACTTTGTGTACGTATATGATATATACTTTGATAATTAAATTGATTTGTGCTTGCATTTAATCGGTGTAAATGTGTACATTTATTACGTTGTAAATGTGTACATATATGGTCTTGGTAGTATTTTACAATAAAAGTTGGAAAATGTAGTATGTGTAGATCATCTTGCAATGGTGCTCGCTAGGATCGGTGTGTATGTTTTATGAATGCATGCATATATAATATAAGGTACATATTTATTGTATTTAAGTATATAATATTATACACCAATTAGATGGCGGATAGTGAGGAGTGGTGCATGAGGGAACTAATAAAGATCCCCGTGAGGTGTGTTTGGAGGCATTCCAAAATGACAGACAAACATTCTTCTGTTTGCTTTTATCCTCTTCGTTCACTTCTTTCTATGCTCACATTTCAGTATTATATATATGTATAAATATTTTACAGTTTTATTTCTTCCTCCATAGAGAGCTCTTGGTTTACTTCGTTTTAAAAAAACAAAATATTTGCGCCATTTCTTCATTTCAGGAAGCTTTACTTATACTCACGCACAAATGTTTATAAAGCGTTGAAGAGAGTTGGCCAAGACCAATTAATTAATTAAGATGAGGCAATGGCGATAAATATAGATTTTGAGCATATGAAATAGTGTCACAAAAATTGGACCGGTTAATGATATAGTATTTTGTTAAAAAGACAATTGATGGAATGTCATGAAGGTGCATTTGAATTTTTTGCGGTTCACAATTGGAAATGCTGTGTTTAAACGTGATGGATGTATCAGTTTTAGTTATGAATGGAATGGAATGAAATAGTTAAGGTTTCCACTAGATTATCACCAGTTAGACCATCTCCAATGTATTTCTCTATTTTTTCCTCTATAATAGAGGAACTCTATAATAGAGGTGAGTTTCTCTCCAATGTATTCCTCTATTTTTTCCTCTAAAAAGGAATATTCTTGGAAGATTCTTTTTTTATTTTACATTTTACACCTCTAACTTGTAAATGTTGAAAATTAACCCATTCATTATATTTTTTAAATTTTTTTCATAAAATTGCAATATTATTTAAATTAAACATTTTATTAAAAAAGACATTACACAAAAAAAAATAAAACAAAGTACCATTATCTAACAATCATTATTACTAAATGTTTCTCATAAATGATCAATTAATGCATTCCGAAGTGAGAAATAAGCTTTTTTATCTTTGATTTTTCTGAATCACTTAGAAACTCTTGGAATCGGTTATCTTCATTATATGGTATTTGGACTTCTGGAGGTGGAGCTTCTCTTCCAATTCCAATCGGTGCATCGAGATCACGCTCGTCCTCAATAATCATATTATGTAAAATTATACATGTAGTCATTATATTATGTAGTACTTTTTTTTCCAAAAACGTACATGCCTTTCACAATCGCAAAACGTGATTGTAAAACATCTTTTCCGAATGCATGTTCTACATCTTTTCTACATGCTTCTTGTTGTGTTGCAAAATATTTTTTCTTTGGAGTATTAAGTTGTTTTAATATGTTGTATTGATTAATATTTAAATAAAAAGTCTTTGACTTTTAAATAAAATAATAACTTTTTATTTTATTTTATTTTAATTATAATCGACTTTTAAATAAATAATAATATTTTTATTTTAATTATAACTATAGTTATAAAAATTAATAATTAGTATGTAAACAAAAAAGTGTGATTTTATATTGTAAGAATTGTATTTCTTCATACACAAGTATTTTAGTTACAATCATAAAAAGTTTGAGGACTACTTTGTAAATAAAAAAGTTTGCTTCTATTATAGAGGAATGCTATTTTTTCCTCTAAATATAGAGGAAAAAATAGCAATCTCTATTTTAGGGGAAGAAATAAGGGTGGGTTGGAGCTGATTTTACTCTATTATAGCATTTAGAGGCAAATATAGGGAAGGGTTGGAGATGCTCTTAGAAAAGATATTGAGAATTCATTTGTTGCAGATTATTCTGTTAGAACCAAGGAAGGAAGTAAAAATAGAATTTATGTAAATATATTAGCTAGGTATAGTGTTGGGATTATGAGTCCATTATCCACGGTCCTGTCCTATTTGACCCGTTGCGGGGTGGATGTAGGTCGATCGGCTTGAAAATTTTGAGTTACTGGTGTAGACTGCGTTTGTTTTAAGTGGAGGTGATGTAGGTCTGTTGAATTTTAATTGCGGGTATTCGCCAATCTGTAAATTAAAAGAAAATTTAGTTTTTATAAATATATAAAATATTATTTGACAAAAAAATATAAAAATATTACAAATATTTATTGTTTTTATTATATATTTTTTATTTATATTATTTTTAAAAAATAATTAATATATATTAAATATTAAGTTTTTAGCTAAATATTAATAATAAAATACATTGATATAGTAAATAAATTTATTTATTTCAAATATTATTAGTTAATTAAATATAATTAATGAAAAGATGAATATATTTTCAATTATTTTTTAATATATATGAAAATGTCTATTTTTATAAAATGGAAAGAGTATTAATTCTCGCATAATTATATAGTATTATAGTTACATAGAATAACGTGTACACAGAGGCAATCAAGTAACTCACGAGATGCCAAACGAATTTGTCCGTATATATCACATTTTGTAGCGATGAAGAGATCATATCAGAATATAAGGCTGACATGTGAGGGACGAGAGGACCCGATAACATTGAATAAAACTTATATCTCTAGTTACTCTTTCTTACTCTATATATAGAAGAGAATCCGAAGAGGAGGAGAAGAAGAAGCTAAAGCATTGAAGAATGGTTTCTCGGAACAAGAGTGATTCCTCTATGCGTGATAAGTTTCAATTGCTTCGTACAGTCACTAACTCCCATGCTGTAATTAGATTCCACCATTCTCTATTTTTAACTTTATTTTTTTATATTGATATGGTTCGATCTATTCTCTATTCATAATCATAAACCAATTCAGTCAGTCATACTATTTATATATGTACCATAAATCATAGATATTCCATTAATCATATTCAGAAACACACACACACGCACACACACACCAATTTAGGGGTGATTCTATCTCTTTTATTTTTCATTAAAGATAAAACTTTACTCCTTTTCATTGTATGTAATATACATTTTTACAGTGACTAAACTTAGATATTGACTAATAGATTTGTTATTTGAATTTTCTTCTTTGTCAGTCTTCAACTAATAATTATTCGTTCCAAGCCATAATGAACATATATTTATTACAAGATACGTAAAAGAGCCAAAATATGATTAGCGAAATGCGAAAATTTCTTGAAAATCTAAGCTCGACCATACCAATGATATCTCATAGTATTTTACAGGAGAGCGAAACATCGATCATAGCAGATGCATCAAAGTATATCAAAAATCTTAAGAAGAAAGTCGAAGAAATCAACAATGTGACCACGTCTGAGCAATACTTCTGTGATCCTACCGATCCCATGGTATATAAACGTATATGTACCCTTTGGGTCTTTGACGCATTTACATTAAGGAGCTTCAATTGATTTTGAGGTTTTGTACTGGCGATAGGTAACAGTGGAAACCCTAGAGAATGGATTCTTGATAAATATAACGTCAAGGAAGAATGATGGGGGCATGTTGGTTTGTCTTCTTGAAGCCTTTGAAGATCTTGGACTTGACGTTGTTGAAGCTAGGGTTTCATGTACAGACTCATTTAGCATGCATGCTGTTGGTTCATCAAATGTAAACACACTGATCTACCTCACCATCATTATATACTAGTCCATACTTCAAAATTATCACTAATGATTTATAGATATTAATTTCTATCTAATCTGAATTAATCCAGAATGATGATGGTAGCATGGATGCTGAAGCAGTGAAACATGCAGTTGAAGTAGCAGTCAGGACCTGCAGTGATGGACATGATCCAAAATGGTAAAGACAAGATCAGTATTACTCTGGATCCTCTCTCTATATATATACATTTGTTTGACCTAAAAGAGGATCTTAGCTAGACATATATTGTATGTCTCTCTAATTAATTAAATGTATAAGTGAATTTCTTTGGCAACAAATTAATAATCAAAATCTATCACTAAACATTGTATATAAATTCAGATCTCGGAAGAACACTTTTTTTTCTGTCTTCAAATATATATAATGGAACTAGTTGTAACTAAATTATTTTCTTTTGGTCACGATATCTCCTCCTCATAATCAAAAATATTTCCCATATTAATTTGATGATCATATATTCATATCCTCCTCACGATCAAGAAAGTTTAGCATTTCAATATCTCAAGTATCATTGTTGACAATAACATCAATGCTATGTGGCCCATGTACTGTTATTGGCTTATTGTTTTTTTTTTCCTTCTCGAACTTGGTATTATTTTTAGTTTCGTACTTTCATCCGCAACGCGTTTTCTATATATTCCTACAGATTTTGCTTTTATTCAATACTTATGTACTCTTTAATTTTATAAACTTGATAAAAATCTGATTATTTTTAACCAAAAAAAATATTTTGAAAGCAACCTCTATATTTTCTTGAATTAAGTAATCTTGCTACGAATCAACGACCCCATAAGGGTTAGAGCTTCGTGATCATCATTTCCAGCCAATAAGAGTATATCGGGGTGGCATTTTTCTCTAAAGAACTCACTAGATCATCATGTAAAAGATCCACATGTTCCTTTGCTGGTTTGGTTTCTTAATAAGAAACAAGCAAACGATTGAGATATATTAAAAGGTTGATATATAGTTAGTCAATATGACCTAAGAAAATCAAATAATCACCAATTTTATTTGTATGTGGGATATGCTTCATATGTACATGATCGATGATGCGTTAAACGTACATATTGATAATTTTCTTGGTTCCTGAAACCTACAACAGTACTTGTATTTGTAAATTACGGAAGAAATAACTTGTGAACACAAAATCCTTAGAACACGATGAATCAAGTTTAAATTAAAAAAATTGTATATTGATAATGATTGTGTTTACAAGATCAGTGGACGTTATAAAAAAAAGCTAAAGAACAAAAGGTAAAATTAACGAGGTCGATGAATTTGAGAGACAAGGAGAGCTCGAGGTCAAATTGTATATGTGTGTGTATGAAGATGTATGCTCTCTCGTACTCCTCCAACAATGACACCAAATTTGATGTTGAAATTACACTAAATTTGGTGTTTTGGTGTTATTTGTTTTTTGTCATCTCCAACAATAACACCAAATCTTACACCAAAAGCAATATTATATATTATTTGATGTTTTCAGTTTTAAAACTTTTATATTTCTATTATTTGTAATTGATAAATAATAATTTTGTTACATCTAGATTATATTTATATTTTATTATTTGTAAGTGATAAATAATAATAGTAATTTTGAATATAATAATTAAATTAAAATTTTAATTATATGAAAATAAATTCAAAATACAAATAATATAATATTATTTATGTTTAATTACAAATTTGATAGTAATTGATCTATATTATTAAATGAAACATATTAAAATATATTTTAGAAATTTTGTATGATGAATATTATTACACCAAATGTGAAAATAAATTTTTTTAAAAATTAATACAATATATTTATGTTTAATTACAAATTTGATAGTAATTAAACTATATTTTTAAATGAAACATATTAAAATATGTATTTTAAAGATTCGGTGTGATGAATAGTGTTACACCAAATTTGGTGGGATGGTGTCAAATTTGGTGTTTTGTTGGAGATGAAATCACACCAAATTTGGTGTTTTGGTGTCTTGTTGGAGATGACCTAACACATATAACAGCTAATATAGATATAATATACAACTAGGATAAGACCTGCGCGAGTTTATTTATATATATTATCGATAATTTTTTTTTATATATTTGATCATTTAATTATACATTTACAATTTTTTTTGTTGTTATTATATACTTTCTTTCCGATGGATCAGATCAATTTTTATTAAAAACTGTGGAAATAAACTATAATTAATATATCAATGGTTGATCGGATTGAATATTAAATAAATTATGACACAAAAACCTTATTTTTTCCACCCAACACATTCTTGAAAAAAAGTGAACGGTATTGTTTCTACTGTTGAATTATTTTGACATTTATCTTCCATATGGTTTTGAAAGGTTTCAGATCAATCATTGAATTGATGCATGTCATTTTAATGTTTTTAGTCGTATGTTTAAGAAAAACTTACATTTTTGTAATTTAAAGTCATTTAAAAAATTAAAAATATAACATATAAGAAAAAATCTAACATATAAGAAAAATATAAAATATAATGTTTCCTCATTTTTGTAATTTAAAGTCGTTTAAAAAAAATTAAAATATAACATATAATGTTTCCTTATTTTTTGTAATTTAAAGTCATTTTAAAAAATTGGAAATATAATATATAAGAAAAAATCTAATTTTTTATTATATGGTTAATGTGATTGTTTAATTTTTTTAATAATATAAAATTAAACAAAAATGAAGAAGAATGCAAAAATTGTTATCAAATCTTTATTATTCATAGTCATTAATTACCATATATATGATAATCATATTATGTAATTTTTTTAATAATATAATATTATGTAGTTGCAGTTCCAAAATTTGACACCCCCCCCCCCCCCCCCAAGCCATTAGTACGGTTGCTTTTAACATTGTATAGTGACATCGATAGAAAGGGAAGGGGAGCTCGATTTAGAGACCCTCCCCCCCACCCCACATAATGTTTATGTGGCCCCAAATCTGAGCATCTAATGTATAGTACATAGCTCATGCCCACATATATTATGTGGACATTAGTTGCTTTTAACATTGTATAGTGACATCGATAGAAAGGGAAGGGGAGCTCGATTTAGAGATCAAGATTTAGAAACCCTCCCCCCCACCCCACATGATGTTTATGTGGCCCCAAATCTGAGCATCTAATGGATAGTACATAGCTCATGCCCACATAATATTATGTAGTTGCAGTTCCAAAATCTGAGCATCTAATGTATAGTACATAATGTCCACATAATTATGTAGTTGCAGTTCCAAAATTTGACACCCCCCCTCCCAAAAAAAAGAAGCCATTAGTATGGTTGCTTTTAACCTTGTATTCCCCCCCCCCCCACACCACATGATGTTTATGTGGCCCCAAATCTGAGCATCTAATGTATAGTACATAGCTCATGCCCACATAATATTATGTAGTTGCAGTTCCAAAATTTATTCCCCCCTCCCCCAAAAAAAAGAAGAAGCCATTAGTACGCTTGCTTTTAACCTTGTATAGTGACATCAATAGAAAGGAAAGATTAATGAACTGAGAGACCAGTAGCTTCGAGATTCCACTTATAGCTGTCTCCACTTCATTTGGTTCCCTTGACCCTCTCAACCCACAGTACTCGCCTGCTGCAACTTGCGTCTTCTTCGACATAGCAAGAACTTTCTCCAAATCCAATCAAGAACTTTCTCCAAATCCAACTGTGACAATGGCCTAGGTACCTGACAACAAAATGATAGCAACTCACAACATCAACACTCTTGCAAATTTGGTGAATGCAACAACATTGAACATTTTCATATGAAACTTACAGGACATGGTCTCCCTTTTCCCTCTTTCTCTAGGATTTCTCTGATAGGGAAGTAAGTTGCTTTCTCGCAAAGCTCAAAGATGTCCTATCCGGTGTAGCCTTCGCATAGACGAGCTACGTGATCGTAGTCAATATCGGGCTCCGCCCTTTCTCCTTTCAGCGCCACTTTCAATATCTCATATTTCTCCTTACGGTCAGGCATTCCAATATCAAAGGCTTGAGGAAGACGCCTCAATATTGCTTCATCAAGCTCTGATGGTCTGTTTGTTGCAGCAAGTACCATCACCCTCACATTCGCTACAAAGCAACCATTATACTCATTTAAAAACTACTGTATCCAAGTAGAGCATGCTCTAGACTGCATTAGAGTGAGCTGAAAGGTGAAGGATTCAACTTACGATCAGTAGAAATCCCATCCCATAAAGCTTAGTCGTCATGTTTGCCATGGCTTCGTGATATGTTTGTACTGTAAGTTTGTGTATAATAGGTAGAGCTCGATGCCCTCCTTGTATTATTAAGGACTCTATATATAGCTTTACATAGTAAACCCTAATCCTATACAAGGGTATATTCGTATGTCTATATATATGTTCTAACACATCCCCTCAGTCCGAGCGGGAGGTTCACGGACGCTCAGACTGGACTTGAACTCGAGGAAGAGTGGCAATGGGAGTCCTTTTGTGAAGATATCGGCATACTGCATCGAAGACGGGACATGTATGACCCGTACTTGTCCAAGTGCAACTTTCTCTCGGACAAAATGTATGTCAAGTTCAACATGTTTTGTCCGCTGGTGCTTTACAGGGTTCGTCGAGAGATGCACGGCACTTACATTGTCGCAGTAAACAATGGTTGCACGGTGAAGTGGACACTTGAGCTCAAGGAGAAGATTTCGTAGCCATGTTGCTTCAGACACTCCATTGGCAACACCTCTATATTCAGCCTCAGCGCTAGATCTGGATATTGTGTTTTGACGCTTAGAGGACCATGAGATGAGTGTGTCACCCAGAAAGACACAATAACCGGATGTGGATCTTCTAGTTGTTGGGCAACCAGCCCAATCTGCATATGTGTAGTTAGGCCTGGGCATTCGGATAACTGGTTCGGATCCGGGTCGGATTTTTTGGATTTCGGATATTTTGGAACTAGAGAAATTGGTACCGTTCGGATAATTTAAAATTACGGTTCGGTACCTGTCGGATCCGGTTCAGATCCGGTTACATCCGTAGTAACCAAAATATTAACGAATTCGGTCCGGTTTTTTAAATATACCAAACCATTTAACCCGATAGAACCGAAGATATTCTAAATATCCGAAAAAACATATAAAAAATAACTAAAATTACAATACAATAAAATAACATAACCATTTTAATATAACCAAAGCAAAGTTTAATCTTTAAAATGAAAATAAGCATAACAGATTACTAGGGTTATCTTAATTAAGGTTTAATTCGGATCTTTCGGATACCCGTACGGATTCCGGATAATACCCGTATCCGATCCGGTACCCGAACAGATTTTAAACCTTATCCGACCGGGTATTTTTCTATATCCGAATCCGATCCGAAACCCGATTTTTCAGGTAATTACTGGTTTGGATCTTCGGATCCGGGAAATATGCCTAGGCCTATGTGTAAGTCGATCAAACTTGTAGGAGCTGATCGGTTGAGTTGCAGACCATGCGATATGGTTCCTTTGACATACCGAAGAATGCGATCGGTTAAGATTTCTGATGTCTATATTTAGTTAAATTGAAGTCGGTACTACATGGGTCGAGCATATTGTTTAGAGAAAACATTTTTGACTAAATCGGATACATTTCTTAGTTATTACAACAACAGATAAACATAAGATAATAAGAAACATTGCAAATATGGATTGAAAGCATCATTACAATCTTTAGTAATTAAACTTGTGGTGGCTTAGTCTCGGCTTCAACGAGTTTCGGTTCAACGTCAGCCTTAGCATCGACCTTAGGATCAACCTTGGCATCAAGTACCTCATCATCAGCCTTACCCTCGGTCTTAGTCTCCGTTTCTGCGAATTTCGGTTCAACATTAGCCTCAGGCTCGACCTTAGTAGCATCAACCTTAGCATCCAGTACCTCAACAACCTTACCTTCAGTCTTGGTCTCAGCTTCAGCTTTTGTCTCAGTCTCCGCCTTAGGCTCAACCTCGGCTTTAGGCTCAGCCTCAGTCTCCACGGGCCAGTAAGAAGTCTTTTTTCCAGTCTTGGAAACTGTTTGAAAAACTGCCTCAGGCTCAACTCTACCTTTCACTGTCACCTTTTGTTCCTTTATATCAATGTCAAATGACTCAACACCTGAAATTGTTTGATAGATTCTAGAAGGTTTAGTATACAGCACACATGAATTATATTTATATATGTATAACTAATATATAAGAAGAATTAATATAAAATACATATGAAATAAAAATTTAGAGAAAATACCTTCCATTTTGCCTAGGACTCTATTGACGGCACCAACGCATCCTTGGCATGACATACCAACTTTGAGGACCACGGTCTGCATGTATTGGTAATACATCAAGGGCTTTTCATTAACTAACAATTAACTTTACGTTTTATTATTTGTACTTTAACAAATAAACTCCAATATCTTAAAAGACCTTAAACTGACACTCAAACGTTTGAAATACAGATGGTGCCAAGACCAATTAATCTATTTCTTCTATTTCATGATTTAATATCATTTAGTTCAAAATATTAACCGTCCATATGTATCGGTTGAATCGGCAGATTACTAAAACATTGATGAACGTTAATCCTAAAGAATTGTTAGCATCTTTTGGCAACGAACATGAAAAGACATCTATTGCTTGAAGTCATCGTTGTTGTCAATAAGCAGACGTAAAACCAAAAGGAAGCAGAGATCAAAAAATAAAGAAGAAAAAGGAGAGGTGAAAGGCAAAACTACCTGAGACATGGCTACAAGTAGATAAATCGAACCGAAAAGCTTTGATCCGAATTAGATAAAAATGAGGAATTAGATGTTTGTTTGTAGAATGAGAAGTAAGATGGTGCGTTCTTGATTATTTATAGAACGCAAGAAAGCATAGATTGGGAGGAGGAAGATGAGGAGATGAAGTTTGCGTAAAGCAAACGAGAGCATTAAAAGTTAGTGCATTACCGATACTAATTCCAATAGAATGAAGAAAAACTTTAGGAAGGTTACTAACACCTAACGTGGAAAAAAGACTACCAACTTTTAATTCCATTAACCGAAAGTATATAAGTACAAAAGAATGAAGCATTCATTGTGTGGTCTTGGTGTACTACACTTGCCTATTTGTAGTACCTTCTGTTTTTTTTTTCATATTCAATTTTCTTAACTTAGTGTACCTAACTACCTATCATATTTACATTTCTATTGGGTCAGTCTAAGTTTACGTATTTATTTAATGCTAGAATATTTAGTCAAAATCAGTTTTTTTTTGTCAACAGTCTAAATCAGTTTTATACGAATTTTTTCCTTGTTACAGTTAAAATCAGTTTTATACCAAAGTTTTCCTTGTTAATAAGGTTTCAAAAGAATATCATATATAATAAAAACATAAAATTTATAATATTAATCTACTAAATCAGACTGTTTATATATAGTTTACATAGTGTAAATCTGACCAGCTTAAATATTTTTTTTATCATACATAAATTTGGATGGTAAGGGCTGATTGGAATGGATTAAATCGTTTTATTTTGTAATTATTCTGTCAGCCCTTTTTTTTCTTTACCGAAACTGTTAACTTGAATTGACAACATATCTAATCTATTAATTTAGGGTCTTATTTTATCTATTATTAACAAGTCATAATATGATCACTTAAAGAATTAGTTAATATGACATATTTGATTATTTAAATAAATAATAAACCAACTATATTTTTTTTAAAATTATAACTAAATCTGTTGAGAAAAATATAACAAAATCTTAGTTAAGAATTTAAATATTTTTAGAAAATAAAACATTAATAAATTCGTAATTAGTAATAAAATATTATTATAAATCAGTCTAATTAAAATTTTATTATAAAACAAGAAAATAAAATTCTATGTTAATTTTTGTTAAATTCTATAATTATATTCTGTATTATATAAAAATAGCAGCACTATATGACTTAAATATGAAAAAATTATTAAATAGGTAAAATAAAAAAATATATATTTTAAAATTTTCATTTAAATAAATTATCACTCATCAGTATAATAGGTTAAAATTAGTAAACTATATAATATTTCTATACAAAATTAAATATATTAACATAGGTTAAACTTTTATACCTACAGCTATATATTATCCTTTATATATTTTGAAACTCACAAAAATATATTGTTTAAAAAATTGTATATACAAAAATACAATAGTATATACTAACTTTTAGTTCATATATATTTATTTTAAATATGTTATTAGTAAACTATGAAATTTTGTAATTCATTTAAAATATTAATAAAAAATAAAATTTGAATTATGAATTTATTTTAATTTTAGTTATAACAAAATATGTTGACAAAATGTTTTAAAATATTACCAAAATAAAGAAATTTTATAAAATAATATATTAATGAAGTAACAAAAACAAATTCAAAATTAATGTATTGTTCCAAACTCAAAAATAGTTGTGTAATTTAAAAAAAAATTCTCGACAAAATATAAAATTTTGAAAATAAATATTCAATTCAAAATGATAATATTTCAAATTTACAAAAGATAAAATCATAGATATTAAAGAATAAAATTATAGACAAAATTAATGTAATGAAGTAAATAAATATTCAACTCAAAATGATAATATTATATATTAATAATGCCGGATAAGAAATATAAACAATAATATTATAGAATTACACAATATATAACACTAAAATATAAATTATATTAAAATAGTTTTAATAATATCAAATACATTTATAAAATAGAAAAACATTCGTACGGACGTGCATGTTAAAATCTAATTTATTATTATTCCACAAACTCGTTTGCAATGCTTTTATGATATGTTCTCTTAAATATTTATTGATAAAGGTGATTTTTATAAAATTGTTTAAACAGTTAAATTAATTAATTAAATCATTGATTGTCTGGAGAAAAAACAATAAAATCACAATACTACAGTTTAACCGGAGAAAAACGTTGGGTCCATCCACATAATATGAACATCATCTTCAGCTTCATGCAAATAATACTCCCTATGACTTTAATGGTTTAGGAATAGGTAATCTTGTTATTTAGTAGTAGAATTAGGTGGTTTAAGGAGCGTTATATTTTGAGTCTTGGGATGTACTCGTTCTCGCAATGGTAAAAAATGCAACAATTTACTTTAGATTGTGTTGGATCCAACTGAAAAATCACCTAGTGGATGTTTTAGGGTTGTTAAGATGCATTGGTGTAAGAGGTAAAACTTGTGGAGTCAAATGATTTTTACCAATTTATCGATGAATGAAATAGTTGATGTTTGAATTAAAAGAAAAAAAAAATAATAATAATAAAAATACTCCCTATGACTATCATAGAGTATGAAATTATATTGAGTAATAACATTTGTGATTGATGAAAGATGCGATGAATAGAATATCACTTTGAGAAAACACAATTTCATTATTATTATTTTTACTGTTCAGAGTACTCAGAAAATGAAACTAATTTTGCTAAAACCAACTTTAATATTTTGTAATTATATTACAGTTATTTTTACTAAACTCAAATTATCTAAAACAAGCCCAAATAATTTACATAATATAGGCCCATTAATAATAATAATAATATTTACCGATATGTGCTCTTAAATTTCCTTAATTATTTTTTTATACCGATCCTTCTTTACAACTCTTTTTCCTCCCTTTTTTCCCGTCAACTAAACCTCATGTGAATCTGAAGACTCCAACTCGCTCGCCGGAGAACCATGGAAGCTCATCGCTCTGTCTCAGGAAAATTACAGAGAAAACCCATGGGAGATTGCGCCAACACAGTCTCCAGAACCTCCCAACAGACATCTGCTTTCTCCACGAATCCGAGTCTCATTTCCTCTCTCAAGAGATTAGTAGATCAGACTTTGCACAAGAAGAAACTCTAGCTAAGATGTCAATAACTCAAAGGCTAGTTCCAGAAGCACTTCCACGTGCGTCAGGCCTGTAGCTCGCCGCATCTCTGCCGATCTAGGTTTTCCGGCGCCTACGTCGAAACTCGTGCTCTGGTGAGGGTCATTTGGTTCTAATATATCGAATTGCCATCATTGTTTGAGAGAATTTTGGTTGAATTGAATTTGTGAGCAACTCTAGGGTTTTGTTTATATGATTTGTGACACATGATATACATGTTTTTCATAGAACTAAATAGGATAGTTTGTTAGTGCAAAGATGACACCACAATATAGTAATGCAGAAGATAATATTAGAATCTCCTTTTAACAATCTTTACAAGACTTTGTTTATTCAGTTTTACTCGTCTAGTGTTAACACCCTAACACACGACACTGAATGATTCCTAAGCTACCCGCTTATGTCTCTCTACCGCCAAGTACTTCAGTCACTGCTTCAGCACGACCCTATAACACTTCCAAGAGCTTTTCTCTCTCTATAAGATCAGCCTCTATGTCTCTGTCTCTTTACAGACGACACATAGCTATCTTATATTATTATCCACGTTCATGAAACCCTAGTCTCCAAGGCAACATGGATATGAACATCTTCCATATCATTAAGTGCAATTTTTCTTTTCTTAGAATGCACTTATTCCTCTTTCTTTAAGACATAAACTTGCTCTTCAAGTTAATTTATCTTTCCATATCTCCAAGATACCCTCTTGCTCTCCAACTCTACACGACTCCAGCTCAGCACCTTGACTCCACATGGTCTTCACCACTCAACACGACGTCTATTTTACATAAACCTAGTAAAAGTAGATAAAAAGTACATGCCATAACTCATAAACACACAAGTAATTTTCAATTGGCCAGTGGCCAGCGGTCAAGTGAATATCATTGCAGAAGTCCCAAGATGCACATTGCCAGAAACAATGATTGCATGTCCACTATGTTCTAGATCCATCTAAGGAGACTACAAACACCGGTTCTATTACTGCAGAGCACCAATAATCATGTGAGACGTTGGGATTTATTCTTTCCAGTAGAGACATAAACACCTCAGGTTTTTCGTAACCCCAATGGCCTGAGGATACCGAAATCGTTATCATGTAATTCATCCGATCAACAAATTCACGACTAAAGCCAGGATAGTTGTGAACAAAATCCTCTAGCATCAACACTAAACGCTAAGTTTAGCATTCCATCTACATACTTGGCCCACTACAATCCCCTCTCACCAGCAAGATGTATTTTTTTCCTTTCCTTCATCAAGTAAATGGAGGACGAAGAACTCATACATACCTCGGATGTAGATGGCCTCTAGATTACCGGCTTGGTAGCACCTAAGCCTGAATGTCCTTAAAGCATTAGCCTCATCAATCCAGTCATTCAAGTTAAAGAGATCTGCAGATAGGTAGAAGTATTCTTCTCTGCCAATTTGATTGAACCCGGAGAAAGCAATTCTTGCACAACCAAAGTCCCGGAGATGGCTTGTTGCTACCTTTGAGAGAATCTTATGAAGCATGGAAGGAGGGAGAGAAGCCAAGTTACTGTTCGACATGGAGAGATATTTGTTTAATCAAGTAAATAGAGAGATTTTTGTTTTACTTATTTGAAGAAGGTGATAAACCCTTTTATAATGGGGATGATCCTCTAACCAAAATACATGTAGTATGGCAGTTCAACGGACGTGTAGATAAAAGTATAAACTGAGTATTTATTACCCCACTTAAGGGTGATTTGATAGACGCCTCGAGAAGACACGAGTTCAGAAGACAAGACTTCTCAGTGCGCATGGGTTGGATCTGAAACTTTGAAAAACTCTAATCGATAAAGATATATAACTGTGTATAAGTAAGTGAAAGTAACTGATTTATATTATCTAAATTCATGAAACTAAGCACAATTTTAAAAATTTAGATTGTCTCAATATATGAAACTATTTAAAACGTTAAGAAAATGAGATATCATATTGTTATAATTTGCTAAGATATCATATTGTTATAATTTGCTAGAAATAGCATCCAAAATAATAAATGAAAATGCTAATATTTTGTAACTTTATTTCATTTTATTTAATTCTCGATTTATTATCCCAACTATTCTACAAGTTGTATGACTCTTCCATTTAAGGGGAGACGGCGCGACGAGACACGAGTTCAGAAGACACGACTTCTCTCTCCTACAGTCGCATCTCTTGGAATTGGAACTGGAACTTTGTATAACTTTAATTTATTAAGATTTATAACTATGTATAAGTAAGTGAAACAGAGTTATTTAAATTTTCTAAATTTATGAAACTAAGAAAAACATAACAATTTAGATTGTATAAATATTTGAAACTATGTAAAACCTAACGAAATTTAGATAGTATCTTGTTATATTTTGAAAGAAATAACCAGTATCCAAAACTTATTATACTTAGTGGATATATTTAATGACAGAAACTAGCAGTATAGGAGATAATAATGTAAATATTAGTATTTAGTTTGAGAAAAAACCTGTAATTAATTATTCAAGCAGCGGCGTGCCCATTTAAGAGTGATTTGATTGACTCCCCGAGAAAGCAAGACTTCTCTCACACGCCTTCTGACTGCAACAGTCGCATGTTTGGAATTTGGAAATTGTATAACTTTAATTTATTAAGATTTATAACTATATATAAGTAAGTGAAACTGAGTTATTTAGATTGTCTAAATTTATGAAACTAAGAAAACGTAACAATTTAGATTGTATAAATATTTGAAACTATGCAAAACTTAACAAAATTTAGATAGTATCTTGTTATTTTTGATAGAAATGATCAGTATCCAAAACTTATTATACTCAGTGGATATATTTAATGACAGAAACTAGCAGTATAGGAGATAATAAATGTAAATGTTAATATTTAGTTTGAGAAAAAACCTGTAATTAATTATTCAACCAGCAGCGTGTTCATTTAAGGGTGATTTTATTGACTCCCCGAGAAAGCAATACTTCTCTTACACGCCTTCTGACTGCAACAGTCGCATGTCTGGAATTTGGAACTTTGTATAACTTTAATTTATTAAGATTTATAACTATGTATAAGTAAGTGAAACTGAGTTATTTAGATTGTCTAAATTTATGAAACTAAGAAAGACGTAACAATTTAGATTGTATAAATATTTGAAACTATGTCAAATTTAACGAAATTTAGATAGTATCTTGTTATATTTTGATAGAAATGATCAGTATCCAAAATTTATTATACTTAGTGGATATATTTAATGACAGAAACTAGCAGTATAGGAGATAATAAATGTAAATGTTAGTATTTAGTTTAAGAAAAAACCTGTAACTAATTATTCAAGCAGCGGCGTGTCCATTTTAGGGTAATTTGATTGACTCCCCAAGAAAGCAAGACTTCTCTCACACGCCTTCTGACTGCAACAGTCGCATGTCTGGAATTTGGAAATTTGTATAATTTTAATTTATTAAGATTTATAACTATGTATAAGTAAGTGAAACTGAGTTATTTAGATTTTCTAAATTTATGAAACTAAGAAAAACGTAACAATTTAGATTGTATAAATATTTGAAACTATGTAAAACTTAACGAAATTTAGATAGTATGTTGTTATATTTTGATAGAATGATCAGTAACCAAAATTTATTATACTTAGTAGATATATTTAATGACAGAAACTAGCAGTATATGAGATAATAAATGTAAATGTTAGTATTTAGTTTGAGAAAAAACCTGTAATTAATGATAATGATGGACTCCACGAAATAACTGTCCGTTTCGCATGAAAAAGTCTCTTATAATAATAATTACACTTGCATTTAAACGCCACAACACTACACCGTCTACAATCATCATTACCATTGCATTTAAACTCCACCACAGTAAGTTAATTCGTCTCCTTCAGTCCGGATATAACATTTCTCTGCAAAATTCACCAAAAAGAAAAGCAAAGAAAGGATTCATCATCTCCTCTCTCAACAAACAAGATGACACACTACAATAAACTTTTTGAAGTTTTTTATTACCCCAAAATCACGTCTTGGCGTTTCAGAGTCAAAATACACAGGATCTACCCTTTCTATTCCTATGTTACCAGCAGTGGACCTTTCTATAAATATGTCTTAGCAGATGAAGAAGTACGTGTTAAATCATCATCTCTCGAGTTTCTAATAACATGTAACCGGGAAAAATAAAAACTTGATCCTTGTACTTTATTTATGTAGGAAACCAAGATGGAGATGACCATTTATGGGAATTCTGATAGGTTCTGAGGCCTAGAGAAGCAAGAGGGAAAATGGATGGAAATCTTTCGAGTAGAAGTTAACCGTTCTTATCCAGGTTTTCAGGCAACTAACTCTCGGTTCAATCTATCTGCTACGCGCAATACGCAAGTCCACATCATCGATCCTTTGAACAATCGGCTTTTCATGGACTTCAAGAACATCCATGCAATCCCTCACATGGACCACATGGACCGAAACTATCCCATAGGTATGAATGCTACTAGAATTAAAATATATTCACATGTCTTGGGTTCGGAACTTTGTATAGCTTTAATGTATTAAAAATATAACTATGTATAAGTAAGTGAAACTAAGTGATTTATATTGTCTAAATTTATGAAACTAAGAAAAACGTAACACTTATCTGGTAGATACAATGGGAGTGGTCTTCAACACGGAAGCCCATTTCGATGATTCTGCAAGTCCAAGGATGGTATTTTACATAAGGGACAACATGTAAGTAGAAAGTAACATATGATCAAAGAAAAATTTATGTATACTGTAATTGATACACCTTTTTTATTCTGAATAGTGACAGACAGATAAAATGTATGGCAACTGGCGTTCATGCTTATGCCTTCCGGGATGGTCTTGAAAACATGAAGGGTCGTGGACAGGTGATTGTGGTCCTTAAGATGTGAAAGGTCTGGAAATTTTTGAGTAAGTGTAGTTTATGAGTATGTGATCTCTGCAAAATTTTTGAGTAAGTGATAGTTGAGTAAAACATTTACTAAACTCATTTACACAGGTTATTTTGGTCCTCCTGATATATGGCTTGAGACCGATGGTGGATTATCTGACTTCAGGTTCAATCCGCGTTTACCAGAGGTTGAGGAGTTCACGCAGTCTCTACTACGCAGTGACCCTTATGTTCAGCGATATGGAGCTGTAGGTCTTTTGTAAATCTTGTTGTTCTCAATGTTCTCCATCTTCGTACTTGTCTTAAACTTGGTGAAACTTTGTTTAAATGTTGGTGAAACTATGTCAAATGTTAGTGAAACATCGTGGTTTTACCTTTTTCAATTTTCCAACTTGGAAAAAAAAAAGATGAACTACAAGTTTGTGCTCATATAAACTGGTAAAAATTTGTGTTTTCACTTAATCAATTGTCCAACTTTGTAAAACTTAGAAAAAGTTGAAATTCGTTTTCGTATAAATAGGCCAGACTTTGTGTTACTTTCACTTTCTCAATTGTATAACATCGTAAAAATTATAGAAACTTTTTCGATATATCAAACTACATAGTTATTTAACTTCGCATAACTTAGGAGAAACTTACAAAAAAACTTAGAAAAAAACAAAAAGTAGCTCGAAGTCTCTTAGGAATTACTTCTTGTACATCATAATTCCTAGAACTAAAACGACAGCAAGAATAACACAACCTCCTGATATCTTTATCTTGGGCTCCATTATTTTGGGACCTTCACTGAGTTCACTTTCACTCCTTATTGTTGCTTTGAGAAATTGAACTTCTTCTTCTAGCATTCGAACTTGGTTGTCCAACTGTTGTATCTCATCAGTGAAAGCTTTATCAACCCATTTGAAGACATGATTGTCGTTCTCAAGCTATAATGGATTAAACGTACCATTAAAAGAAGAACGAGTAAGCCTTCAATAACAAAAGCTAAACGGTTGTACCCTTAGTGACGCCGCATAGATACACCGATAATACCGGCGATATGGGTTTTGATTGGTTTTGGAGGTGATGCCCACCCCGCACCAACACTTACTAGGTATTCCTGGAGTTCGTGCTCGTCTCCGACCACCGGTCGTGGAAGATGAAGCGGACATCTCCACTATTTCTCTCTTGGGGTTGGGGGGAGTTCGAATGGGAGAGAGATAAATTAGAGAAGAGAGACAAAGGAGAAGATAGTGAATGGGAAAAAACAAAAAAAGGTGTTTAATACTTCGATTAAACGATTTTGGGGTTTTATCAAACTGGGAAGAGGGAAATTCAAAATTCGAAAAGCTGGACGGGAAATTTTAGCCAAGGATTTTCGTGGTCGAAGTTTCACCAAGTTTTTAGTTTTACAGAAAACATCAAAGTTGTACTTTTTAATTATTTCCATTTATATTAGTCATACTCTACTTGAATAACTGATTTTATAGTTATACCAATTATATTATGTTTCATTGGTTTCTTTCTCATACGATCATGTACACATAAACTTGATTTCCTACCAGTAGCAAATTTTAAAATGTAACGAGGTGAGTATTAACGAAAAAGCGATGAAAACTCAATATATTTCCTAAATGATTGCTAACAAGCAATGAAATGAAATTTTATAATTCTGATTAAATCATAATTTTAATAATAAATCACCATCTCATCTTATTACTTCCATGACTTATTAACAAATTTAGAATTTACAATCATATTACTCAGTTTGCCTATCGTAGTTATACCAGTAAAGTTTAAATTGACTAGTAACAACATAAATCCGAAACATAAATAATGTGCCAAAGGGGTTGATTGGTAAGAGTTGTGATTTTAATTTTTGGCTGTAGAAATATTGCTGTGATCTTTTTTGCTTTGGTTTTAGATTTTTAATTTTTAAAAACCTTTAAATTTGGGATTTGGTATTTGTTTCTGCGTAACAATTATAAAGATATAATTTAAAAAAGTACCGTGGATTTAAAAAAAAAAGATGTGAGCTTTATAAGAAAATACAAATCAAGATTGATGTATATCTACGATTGTAGGTATAATTGTGGATGTAGAGAGCATCTGCAACAATATTCAGTCACACCAAAAAAAAAGGAAGAATTTGACTGAATATCAAAAATTAATATTGGTCCAGAAAAACATTTGACTTTGAACATACAAGCTAATTTCCGGTCAACATATAAATTTGTTTCATATTTACATATATGCAAATAAACTCTTAATTACAACTGAAGTCAAACCCCGCTTTACTTTCCAATCAAATTTTCTAATATATACGTAATGCTTTAGAAAGCAATCTTCAAAATCTCTCAAGTCTCTCAAGCAAAACAAAAAAAACCCCTAATTCTATAATTTAGACGAGACTCCATTACCCTAAACATGTCATATGGTTCGTGGTTTTTAGACGAGACTCCATTACCAAAACTAGGCTTTCTCGGCCAAGGCAACAATGGCTATGTCACCCTGGTCCGAAACGGTGATGGACTACTCATGGCTAAGAAAACATCTTTCGTCAAATACTCAGAGGATCTCGAGAAAGAAGTAAGGATCATGGATCGCTTCTTTTCAATCAATTTCAACACCGTGAGAGCCACGAGCCCTGCTGTCTCCTACGAAACCATGCCATTGAACGTGAAAGTCTGTTCCATTCACATGGAAGTCGCACCGCATGGTTCACTCAAAGACATGCTGACCAAAGCCGGTGGGACATTACCCGAGAACGTCATCGGTTATTGCATTTTCCAGGTTCTTGAAGGGCTCAGGGATCTTCACCAACACGGTTATGTCCATTGTGATCTCAAGCCAGAGAACATACTCATCTTCCCGAGCTATGCTCATGAAGATCTTTGCGAGCTCAAACTTGGTGACTTCGGTTCGGCTAAGGAACCCAATGGACCTGATCCAGTGAATGGGTCTTTGTTTGAGGACAATCCGGAGTATTTGGCTCCTGAGGCAGTCGGGCCACGTGGAGTGATCTCGTCGGCGGTTGATATCTGGTCCTTAGGTACCATGGTGATGGAAATGATGGGGGTTACTTTAAGAGGAAGGAGTGATTACGTGCCGTGGAATCTATCGGAGATGACTAGGGACTTTGTGAGGAGATGTACAGAGAGGAGCCCTAGGGCTAGAGCCACTGCGGTGGAGCTCATGAGTCATGAGTTTGTTAGACAAAGTCTTGGGACTCCACCGCTTGAGCTGCTTCCAGTTCCTTCATGCTTAAGTAATGGAGTGGTTCAAGGAAGGCTCTTCTAGAAGATATATGCTGGAATGTGATGAAGAGGGCCGTGAGATTGCTGGTGGAGATGAGCCGGAAAGGAATGGTTTTTATTTCGTTGGTGTCAAGTTATTGTCGTTAAAAATATAAAAAAAAGTTATTGTCGTTTAATTTGCATTTTGTTTCTTTTCTTTTTTTTTTTGGTTAAAAGCATTTTGTTTCTTATGTGTCTTATTAATATAAACTCATTTAGTTCACTTACAAAAAAAAAAAATACAAACTCATTTGGTGGCTTCAGGGGCCTAGTAGAGAAGTTCGGAGTCTTTCTCCGACCGAGCCTGTGAAAAGTTTAAGACACCTGTTTGTCTAGTGAACAACGAAGTCTCCTTTTCCTTCTTCTCCTCATATTTCTATTGCTTCTCCACACGACGAAAAATCTAGGGTTCCCGGTTTACTTTCGATGAAGTTCTTGAGATGGGGACTTTGGTCGTACGTGGAGACGAACCCACCGTTGTGTTGAAGAGGGAAGTGCTCTTAGAACCATATTTTGGGTTTTCCTCTGATTCCAAATAAAGGAAATTGAATATTGTGGTGCATTAGATAGTAAAAATTCATGTGGTGTGTATGTGTTGGGGTTGAAATGGATACAGGGCCACAAATGAATAATTTTGGATGTGTGTTAATGTGGTTACGTGGGAGTTTAGTGATCTGCTGATTTATCAGGCGTCAGATTTTGCTAATAGTATATCCCTAGATTTTATAAGGTCAACTAGGATAATATTTCCTTCCTTGTTAGTAATGTTGACAAAATAAAATTAAAAGCTACAGCAATTTATTTTATTTTTTCGAAGAAGTCTGTGGATATTTTGTTTTCCCTCAATTACACAATCCAACGTGGAACAACTAGCGAAACAAAAAAAACAATCTACAGCTTTTTACCACATCATCGAATGAGTGAATGACATGTGGGATACAAAGCTCAAAATGAAATAGTCTCTCCACCATTCATCACTGACTACATCTGTTCAAGTGTTCTTGATCTCAACCGGAAAAGAGAGTTGCGGCCTGCAATGGTGGAAGTCAGACGGTTTTTTTTATCTGCTTTTGTGTTTCCATTGGGTCATTGATCTTTGAACTCAAATTTAGTAAAGTCTCAACCTTCTTTAGTCTTCGCTCTGATACGAGTGTTCCATACAGCTTCGCATGTCAGCTTGTATCGAGGCACGACCCTGATGATGGCTTTCCGTTAATGTGTTTCGCTCTACTCGGCTGAAGAAACTTGTTATTCACATAGTTTCTAGCTCTGAGAGGTGAACCATCCAACGTTAAGTTTAATTTTTTTTTCTTGTTCGAGGCTACATAGCCTTTTCGGTTATATCTACATGTATGGATCAGATATAAGACTTACGAGACACAAGGATCAGCTTTTGCTTGGTAGGCACTCTGTTTATTTTGATAACTGATGTCTGTTAAAAGCTCTTTGTGTCATGTAATGTTCATGTTTACGGTTTTACCTATAGAGGGTTTTAATCCATGATACGTCTTTGTTACCTATATATATTTTTAATCCATGATACGTCTTTGCATCTTTCCAAATTGAACCATTTCCTATTTAATACACTTAACGAGTAGACTTATTTCACTTTGTTTATTGTCCGCAGTCCCTGTCAACATCTCATTTGAAGGCATGTTTGTATGTTGTAAACGACCATACTGCTCAGCTATGCCTTCAGATAGTCCTGTTGCTGGAAGAACTAGCTTCAAAATCACTTGATCTAGATATAAAGGTTGATGTGGTTACATTTTCCTAGATAGAGCTTTTGCAGTATAGTTCCTGTCACTTTCTATACGCCTATAATGAACATGAATGGATCTGAGGATCTCCTACCGAACACCTCCACGACATTATTGCTTCTGAAATCAGAGTCAGGTGTTTGTGTTTCCTACTTGTCATATTTTTTTTTGGGCCAACACACATTTTCATTAAAACTACAAGGGTTTACACTCCAACAGAGGAGGCATTACAGACAGAGAGAGCGGACTTAGCCACAGAGTCGGCTTCTCTATTGTTCAAACGAGGGATAAATGAGAAAGATATTGCATCAAAAAATAAGAACTAAACTGATAGATATCAAACAAAATACCAAACAAGGCTGGTCTAGATTCTCTTCCTTTCAATATTTTGATCAGGGTGAGCGAATCCGACAGAATTATCAGGGACTTGATGTTTGAGAAGGACGCGGTCATAACCGCCAAACGTAGCGAGGGCTTCTGCCATCATTGCTGAAGAGACAAAGGGATGAGGTTCGCATGTGCGCGAGACAAGGGTAGTTGGCTTATCGCCTGAGTAGAGCACTCCAAGCCCACAATTGCCAGAAGAGGCATTCCACGCAGCATCAACGTTGCACACAACCGTTCCCGCAGGAACAGGGTTGTTTGCTACTTTAGGAGCAGACTTGTGAGTTACTCTTCGGTCCTTAGGGGGCATTTGTGCCTCTTGCCAGTTCCTAGCATCCACTATAGACTTAGTAACAATCTCCATCCCGGAGAAGATACGATCCTCAAAGCATAGTTTATTACGTGCTTTCCACAAGTTCCATAAGAGCCAAGGCCAGAGTGGACATAAACCCCCGCTGGGGGTAGATTAACCAAGTCGAAACACGCAAGCATCAGTAAGAACATTGATCGATCCTGAATCGTTGGAGCTCGTGAGAGAGGAGCTAACTCCCATACAAAGGCCGCAACTGGACAGTGGGAAAACATGAAAATCATCTTCTCTGTCACCACAAGCCTTGCAGGGAAAAGGGGTAACACCTCTAGTAGCTAGATTTTCACTGAGCGGAATAGCTTTTTTCACAAGTTTCCACATAAAGTCCTTTACCTTTGGCACAGTTTGGATGTTCCAAATCCTACTTGTCATATATTTAGTATGTTTCCTACACTTTGTTCAACTTAGGCAAAGATTCATTTAACATTTTACCAAAAAAAAAAAAAAAAAAAAACTTAGGCAAAGATTTGCGTGATGGACGCTTAAATTGATAGAGCTGATTAGGAATGATTAATATTTCAATTTAATATTCGCTTTAGAGATTGGTTTTAGATGTTTCCCTTTCGATAAACCCTGATTTTGTCTTCTCCTTGTTTCCTTCTCCGTAGAGCAAAAGGTAAAGGGAGCCAGAAAAATGCAAAGACCTCTAATGAACCAAATTCTTCTACTAGTATCATCGTCTTTTGTTTTGCAGCTCACATGTCAAACCCATGCCTCCAGTCTTTTATAAGAACTAATTTTAATTCTTTATATATATATAACATATAATAAAATTAAAATTTGAAAAACGTTGTTATTACAGTAGAACCTCTATAAATTAATATTCGATAATTTAATAATCTCAATACATTAATAAATTTTACCGGTCCCAACTTGGACCAGTTCAAAATTTGACACAAATCGATAAAATAATAAGATAATAGTTTTTTTAGAAAATTTTATGTAAATATATAGTCCCATTAAAATCATAAATTAATAATTTATATATATACGTATTTTATATAAGTAAGAACATATTATTTTTTTTTTTTATTCTCAATGGAATTATCTTTATCTTTTCTTAACACTTAATATATTTAATGAGATTTAGTAATATTATATCTAAAACCAAATTTAAGTTATATGCAATATATATTATATACACCAAATAATATAATAAAATTAATATAAATGTAAAATTTCATAAAATAACAATTAATGTATATACACTAGAATCAAATAATCTTCTTACCTTAGAATAAATATATCTTAAAATAGGGAATCTAAATAAGGAAATTTTATAAATTAATATCTCTATAAATTAATAAAATTTTAAAGTTCCAACATTATTAATGAGTCATTCTTGGGTTCACAACCTCTAGGTTCACCAACCAATAAAATTTCATTATTTCAAATTCGATATCTTTTAAAAAAGGAAACAAAATATTCTCAAATTATATTATGTTTTTAAAATAAAAAAGTAAAAAAATATAATAGTTACAGAAAAAAGAATTAAAAAAAAAATATATTTTTAATGTTGTCAACAAAACACTAAACCCTAAATCCAAATCCCTAAACCCTAAATCCTAAACCCTAAACCCCTGGGTAAACCCTAAACCCTTGGGTAAACCCTAAACCCTTGGATAAATCCTAAACTCTAAATAAAAAACGACTAAAACCCTAAACCCTAAACGCTTGAATGTTTTAGTGTATAGTGATTTTGATTTAGAGTTAAGGATTTATCCTAGAGTTTAGGATTTATCCTAGAGTTTAGGGTTTATCCAAGAGTTTAGGGTTTAGGATTAAGGGTTTAGAGATTAGAATTTAGGGTTTAGGGTTTAATGTTATGCTGACGACGTAAAATATATTTTTTTGTAATTATTATTATTTTTTTATCTTTTAATTTTAAAAACATAATATAATTTGACAATATTTTGTTTCCTTTTTTAAAAGATATCGAATATAAAATAAGACAATCTTATTGGTTGGTGAACCTAGAGGTTCACCCTAGGGGGTGGACCTAAGAATAAGTCATTATTAATTTATAGAGGTTCTACTGTATATAGTTCGTTTAAAATGTTAATAAAATTTTAGAAAACAACTTTCAACATTTTATAAATTGAAAACGTTTTTACAGAAGTGAAAAAAACGTTTTTATAAAAAAATCTAAAACATACTTTGTTTTACAAAATCATTAAAAAGTTTTTAAAAAACAAAAATAATAAAAGATTGAAAAACGTTTATATATATATATATATATTAAAAATAAAATTTAAATTATAAAAATTCCAAAAATTTTAAATTATAAAAATTCCAAAATTTTTTTAAAATTGAAAAACGTTTTATAAAATAATAAATTTAACAAAATGATAAATTAAACAAACAACCTACAAAATGACAATCAAAACATATCTAAACCAGAACCTAACAACAAAATTGAACATCTAATTCATAAAACTCTTCAACCTGACAAAAATCTAACATTCCAACCCTCAAATTCAAAAATGTAATATACTAAAATACCATAACTTAATTAAGAAAAAAGAGAGATGACTTACATGATTTGTGGGGGGGGGGGGGGGGGTTGAGGTCGTCGGATTAGAAAGAGAGAGAGTCGGAGAGAATTGTTGAGATTTTAGAGAGAGGGAGAGAGGAGAAATGAGGAAGAACAAGGGGCCGACTTTTTTAGACTAAAAAATTAGACAGAATAGGTTCATTGGAATTCCGTCAGAATCTTTTGGATATTGGTGGTTCATGAAAATTTTGGCTGTTCATTTTTCCGGGATATATCAAATTCCGACAAAATTCCGACGACCATATACATTCTGTCAGTATTTCATCGGAATATTCATCGTAATATACCGATGAAAATAGCATATTTTCTGCATGTTTTCAGTGGGTTAAAAATAATATTTGTCGGAATATTCTGACAAAATTCCGTCGAAATTTCGACGAAATTTGATTTAGGGTTTCAAAACATGAAAACTTTGACCCACAATAAGGTTTGATTTTTTTTGATGATTTAGATGTGGTTATCTGCAAGTTTTAGTTTATAAATGTTTATAATAGATGCTATTACACAAAATTGTTATTTTAAGTTGGATTATCGACATATATGTTTGTTTAAGTATATAATTGTTTATGCGAGATAATACGTATCCGTTGATATATTCGTAGAGAATTTTATAAATTGAAAAAAAATTGAACGATTGTTAACTCACTAAGTATTAGACACTTAATATATGTTTGTGTGACCATGTCAGTATCCGGTTTTACATTATATTGATTATTCATATCGAAATCAAATATTTGTCGGAGTTGCGTCAGAATATAGGTGCTTTCGTCAGAAATTTCTGAAGAAATTTTGGTGATTTTGATTCAACTACAATGGTCAGTTAACGGACATAAATATTATTTGATATTTCATCGAAAATTTCTCACAAAATACCGACAAATCTCAGAATTTTCTTACGATATTTTTTCCATCAGAATTTCCATTAGAATGTGCCATGTTTTCTTGTAATGAATAATCTAATACTGCAAGAAAAAAAATTCAAACTACTTGGAGTCAGTGGCGGAGCCACATGAAGTAAGGGAGGGGCAGTTGCTCCTTATGAAATTTTCAAATTCAGTGAAGTTTTTTCAAAAATTTTGTTACGCCCCTTGCTCACATATTATTTTTTGCTAATAGATTTCATCTTTGCCTCGGATAAAAATGTATTCAAGATCCGCCACTGCTTGGAGTTGGAGCTTTTCCTGCCACAAGACAAACTTTATGATCTTGTCATTAGCCAATGTATGTCCAAACTCCACAAACCCATCACACCTTCCCGTCTCTCTACCAGGTCAACGAGCGTTGACTTCAACCTCTTCTTTTCCCTCTCCATCCCTCCCATAGCTACAGCCACTGACGACCGTTTCTCAATGGCAAATTCCGCCGTCACTCTAATAGACCTCTCCATCGCCACCAACCTACTCACCAGTCTACTGATCCTCTCCACTTCCTTGAGAGCCACCATTGTCGCTCACTCCATCAACGTCACCGCCGTCTTTTCCCGTTTCAGAGTTGCTGACTTCTTCCATTTCGAACCGCGAACTTCGTCATTGCCTCAACGGGAACAAATCCGAAGAGTCCAGCCACAATTTTGCTCACCGTCACTAAAGCAACCACCGCTCTTTTCCACGTACGCGTCTCAGGTTCTTGTTGATCTCCTTCATCGTCGACTCTAGCATTTCCAATGTACACTTCTATAATTTCCTCTAAAATAAAGATCTCTATTATAAAGATAAAAATGCTCCAATGTATGCCTCTATAATAGAGTTTCTCTATTTTAAAAGAAAATATAGAGTAAAATTACTTTTTATCTCTATATTTATAGGTGAAAATAGCATATCTCTATATTTTCTCCTATAAAAAGGGAAACTTAACCAGGCCTCGTAGTCTGGTGGTAAAGGAACCTCGGCTGGGTGCCCGCCATCATGAGTTCGAGCTTTGGCCACAGCGGATTTAACATGGTTTCCGTTTGGCCTCCAGGACCTTCCTCGCCAGTTCCGGTTGAACGCGGTGGGATAGTCGGACTAAGTGAGAGGTCCGGATACCTGAATTATCAAAAAAAAAAAAAAGGGAAACTCTATTATAGATATACATTGGAGTATTTTCACTTTTATAATAGAGTTTCTTTATTTTATAAGAAAATATAGAGATAGAAATATAGGTTGGTTGGAGATGGTCTAATGCGGCTATATGTAAAGTTCATTTTTTGTTTTGTTTTATATACATTAATTTTTGTCTACGTATGTAAAAGTTTTTCTGAAGCTAGCTGATACTCAAAATAGGAAACTGAAAAGATTCACCAGATTGTACTGCGGACACAAAAACATTCTCTCTATACAAGTTTGGAGATGACGTCGCGATATCAGGTTCATAATGATGAAGTGGCCAAATCATTTAAGACAATCTTAACATCATTACTCCCTCCGTTTTTTTATATAAGTCGTTTTGCAGTTATGCACATAGATTAAGAAAACCATTAATTTCTTATATTTTCTAAACAAAAACATCATTAATTATTTACTTAACCACAATTCAACCAATAGAAAAATAAAAGATATATTACCATTGGTCATACAACATTAATTACTAATAAATTTTACATAGAAAACCGAAAACGACCTATAATTTGGAACAAAAAATTTTCTCTACAACGACTTATATTAAAAAACGGAGGGAGTATTAAACAAAACGTCACTGTCTAGTGTTTACAACATAGGTATCCTCGAGTTCTCTTCGTATTGGCTAGAGTGTGGTGACCGAGGAGACACTGAAAACGAAATCCAAAAGTGGAACAAGAAGAGCGGGGGTGAGTTAGCAAAATCATTGTCTCATACTAAGCATGAGCATAAAAACCGTAACCCAACCCACCCTGAAATAAGGATATCAGATCGGTTATGGATCTTTCAAAAAAATCGATTCACGATACTTGGGACCCTGGGTTCGCTTAGGTTTAAACCGATAACCGAACTGCAACCCTAAGTAAACAGAACATATATACACATATACATAGTTTCGAATTGACTAAATCTGCAAAAAATCTTAATTTGAAAACTTTCATTATTAAATCACAAACAAATCAAGATTTTGTGTAAATATAACATGAAAAACAAAGTAAAACGATGAAAATGGTCAAGAAGAGAATAGCCGACAGGAGTCCAAACCAAACCAATACGCCAATTTATTCTTCTGATCTATACTATTAAAAGGGAAGCAGTCTTTAAAAATCTACTTATAAAAGGTTGTTTGATTTTTTTTTCTATTTTTTTGTCTTCCTTATAGATTATATGTTATCCCTATTTAATCTCACTTTGTTATCAGCAAAATAAATATTATTAATTGGGCTTTGGGCGTTTAACTTAAAAATAATAATTTAACTGATACAACCCATTCAGAAAAGAAAATTATAAATCCAATTAACTTTTGTTACAGAAAAAAAAATTAACCAAATTAACTTTAGACCCATTTTTTACAAAATCCCAAATTATGAAGACCATTTTATACATAAATACATATAAATGTAACATTATTTAAATTGTATGGATTTCTAATAATAAAATATCTGTCACAAACTGATTTTTTTTTTATAAAAAAAATTGATAATAGTTTGATAGAAAATTAAAAAAGGAAAAAAAAACAATACTTGCTTCACTATTTTGGTAGATTGATAATTAATATATTTATAAATAAACTTAACAATATTTGTTAAAAGAAATTTCTTATACAAGTCAAATGTACATTAATATATCAAAAATTTATAAAACAAAAAAAAAACAAATTATATATTTCTCAGTGGGTTAATAACGGTCTTTTTGATTTTCAGATACTTTTACTATATTCATTTTATTATATTCTATCCTGCTATATATGAGTTACTAGATCTTACGGCTCGACCACAAGTCTGATTCGGATATGAAAACATTTTACCGGACTGAAATAATAATAATAGAACAGCTTTTAAATATTTTAGATATCTAATAATAAATATAAATTCATTTAATGTTTGAGTTTACGGTTACCAAAAAAATATCCGCGCTTCTTAAGCGTGGGTCAAAATCTAGTATTTCTTTAAAACTAAATGTATATATCGAAAAACAAACATATAAGCCCTAAAAAAATTTTGTATTTTAATTCAGTGTAACCCAAAACCAAACAAAAAAAAAGAAACGAAATCATATATAATTAATTTACAGGTTGTAGGATGCAATACAAATTTATCCGAACCCGAAGTATTATTATCCAAATCCGATCCGTACTAATAAAATTTTCATATGGGACCTAGGAACGTAAACCCGAAAACCCAAAAAACCAGACCCGGATCCGAACACCCAAGCCTTTCTCATACTAAAATTGTTTTAACGCCAAACACGTGGTCTAGCTTTTTGCCATGTCGACTATCCGGCGGTACATGTAATCTTTTAATTTATGATCCTATTTTTTATCTACTATTTAAAAGTGTTAGTAAGACCATTTGATTAATTACTTAATATGACATAAAGATTATTCTTAGTCTAACAAATCTGTTGAGAAAATATAGATTTAAATTTTATTTTTAATTATAACAAAATTTGTTGAGAAAATATCTACCCAAATCTTATTAAAAGTTTTAAGTGTGTTTTTAAAAACCATGCAATAATTAATTTCGTAATTATTAATATAATATGATTATACATTAATATTGATTGAATTTTTATTATAACAAATAAATAAAAATTCTTTGCTATTTTTATAAATTTTATAATATATTATATAAAATAGAAGTACTATATGAATTAAATAAAACAAAACTATACAAAATTGGTAAATTAACCTATTATATAAAGAAATATTCGTCAATTCAGACATAATACATAATATTTAGATGTCAAAAAAAATTGCTTTCAAAAAAATAAATAAAATAAACTATCATTGCTTTCATTTAAATAAATAAAAAACTATCATTTATTGTTAAAAAAGAGTAAAATTCATAAAGTATGTATATTTTATACAAAAAATATTAGCATATGTTAAAATTTTATTTCTACAACTATATATTGTTTAATTAATTTGAAACTCACAACAAAATATTATCTAAAATGATTATATACAAAATATTATAGTCATAGCTAACTTTTAGTTTATGTGTTATTTACAAAATAGGATATCAGGAAAATAATAATTCAAAAGATATTAATGAAAAATCTATTTTAACTACAAATTTATTGAGAGTGGTATTTTAAATATTTTATGTTGTGACACCTACTGATATCTCTATGTTTTTCATTACAAAGTATGGTTTATTGCGCGTTTTTTTATCATTCAACAATAGTGTCTAAAACAAAGTAAAAACTATAAAACAAATGATTATATATTAATAATACTGAATAAAAAACTAACAATAAAATTATAAAGTTACACAATATATTACAATAAAATGTAAATCACATATTTAAAATATTTACGATAATTTTAAATGTATACATATATAAAATAAAAATATATTCGCACGAACATACGGGTTAAACTCTAGTTCGTAGTTAAAATTAGGTTTGCTCTGCTCGTTTGGTGTCAATAATCCAAAAGAAAACGTCTTTCTCGTATTTGTTAGTTTATTTTTAAATGCTATCATCTTGTAAAACGCTATAGTACCTTCTGCTGTGCTTATAAAAATAAAAGAATGTTCATATAGATGAAGATCAAGCTCATGAGAAAGGAAAAAAACGAAGATCTCCTTAACTCAATAGTATATTAATCAGCCGTGTTGGAGAGAAAATTCCACATTTGAAATATATAAAGGATCTTTGAATAATATATAAAGGACTTGAGTTATTCCATTTACCGCCAATTGATTTTAAATTGGAAACACAAGAAACTTATTATGGTATCTTTAGAAAGATTCGTCGTCCATGTGCGGCTGGGCCGCCATGCTTCTGTTTTGACAGTTCGACTCATTCTAAACTATAGTACTACTTTTATGCGATCATTCTGATCTCGTTCTTTAATTTCTTCTTATAGCATGGAGCTTATATATGATAAAGTTATGTGTATGTATATATATATATATAAACAAACTATAAATGCAGGCAGGGGCGGACTTAGGGCTGAAGGAGGTGTGGCATGTGCCCCACACTAAATTATTTTTCTCCCATGATAATTAGTAATAAGCTTTATCTAAGTACTCACTTAAACTCAACATTAGTTATCAGAATTTGGTTAGTGCCCCACACCAAAAACAATCCTGCGTCCGCCCCTGAATGCAGGTAAATATCATTTCAGGCTAGAGGTGGAATATACATATATTAAGCTCATACTCAATATATAGCTGGGGTTAGTAGTATAAAGCACAAGCATCAAGCGTATTTGAATATTCTCCATCTATATCTCGTTCATCCCGTATTAGAAATGCGGCCGTAGTTCTCTATAGGTGTGTCAAAAGGCAAGTCATTTTTCTGGGTGTATACCGATCATCTATATATTAATTGAGAAACATTACTACTTATTTTTGTAGTCACGTGTCATCAATAAGATGATTATTAAAATCATTAGAGAAATAGGCTGACCATCTAATTATATAATAAGTTTTTTTTATTAAACTAATCATAAATTCATTATTAAAGTTTTTTTATTATTTCCTTAAATAAAAGTTACGGAATTGCGTAATGTGGCTAAAGTATATACGACAATTAATAATTTTGAATAATAAAGATTTGATAAAAAAAATTAGTGTATCTTCTATCATATTTGTTTAATTTTAAACTATTTAAATAAATTAAACCACCACAATAATCATATAATAAAATTTTAATTTTTATGTATATGTTATATTTTGAATTTTTAAAAGCAATTATAAATTACTAAATTGTTAAAAGTCTCACATTCAAATTTTGTGATCCATGGTTTAAAATTTTTGTTATGATAAAATACAAATGATTACAAAATTATATAAGTAAAAAGTCTAATTTGATTAATTATTAATATTATAATATATATATATATATATATATACTTTGAACAATTTTTTGATAAAAACTTTGAACGAACATTGACAACTTAATTTAAACTTTTTTATATAAATTACTAAAACTATTAACCCCACAATAAAAATTTTGTTATCAATAATTTAAAATTTTTTCTTTAAAAGATACAAATGATCAAAAAAACATATGAGTAGAAAATATTATTTAATAGACATTAATATTAAAAATATACTATGTATATTAATATTATTTAAATTTATTTATATATCTTATCAAATAGAAAAAAATATTCAATATATATTTATTATTTCATAACATGTAAAAATACATAATACATAAAATTAAGTTGATATATAACGGGCGCGGATCTTAACCTAGTTTTGGTGTACCTGGGAAGCTGTCTTGGATGGCTCTCTTCAATCATTATGGTGAGAAGTTTCTCCTTATTGCTCAAACTCTTATTTATTCTGTTTTTGACTTATACTTATTTACCACGACGGTCACATGTACGTTCTCATTCCCCATGCAGTATCAAGTTCTGATGTGTAGTCCCTTGTAGCGCATTCAGATCAAAAGATTTCAACTGTGATTGTGTACAACTTTTTGTATTTTATAACACATGAAAGCTGCTGTTATTCACCCTGGTTGTACAAAACCTACAACATGTGTTAAAATTGAAGAGATCTTGTATCTTTTTTTTTGAACAACGAGATCTTGTACAAAATAAAGAAATGCTTTTAAGGCCATTTTGTTTCCGTAGAAGCTAAAATTGAAGAGATCTTGTATAAAAGGTAGTATATCTAGTAACATTCATATACGTTTTTCCTGTTTGTATGGGTGTTGGAAGCAGTTGGCGGCTCGGCGCACACCTGATGATATCAACGATACATAGACAAGGTGAAAATCTCTTGGCACTTGGCGTTTCATTTGCTCTTTAATATAAGATTTGAGTAGTTTATGAACATTGAGTTGCTTGGAAATGGATTGTTTTTATTTAAATCATAATCTTATTGCTTTATTCTCTCTCTCTCTCTTTTGTTGTTTACGAAGTATGACTACAATTACTGGTTTGCATAAGAATTGAGCTACATATGCTGGACCTGTTACAGTTGAAGTACTGATCACAGTCGTTTACATTGCATTAGATCTGGATATTGTGGTCTTGATCTTCTTTTACATCCTTGATTTAAGCTCTACCTCCTGGTTCTCCTGCAGGCATCAATCCACATTTGATTGGTTGTGATGTAAGAAACATGACCGCTTAAACTTTTCAGATTTTGAGCAATAAGGATGTCATTGCTGTAACCCAAGGTGAACATCCATCTTTTTTATACTTGTTAGCTTAACTGCTTACATGATTTTCGGCATATCCATTGTAGAATCTGAGAATACTTCTGGTTGCATAGCCACTTGGTGTTCAAGGAAGGAAAATTCAAGCTAATGGAAAGGATGATTATCAACCGGTTTGACTTAGGTGCCACAAGTGTGGTTAGTGACCAACTGGTAGCTTCTCCCTGGAAACGTTATTATAATCATGCAACCATTACATCATCATCAGATATGGTTGGTCTTGAATCTACCATTAGCGTCTTGGTTCGAGATTTGTGGCAGCACAAAGATGTAACCCACATTGCGTCCGTCTCCTTTTGAAGCTCAAGTAGACGCGCATGACTGTTACAAGCTCACTCCCAGGAAATATCACACACTGATCTACAGTCTCTTCTTGTGAGGCATTCAAATCCAAAGATTTCCCCTGTGTGATTGTGAACAGCTTGTTGTGTATTTTGCAATGAAAGCTGTTTTTACCCTTACAACTTTCATAGGTCTGGTTATACAATACTTAGAACATGTGTGTTAATTTTTTAACTAAATATATAACTGCGTTTAGATCATTTGTTTCTGAAAAGTCTAAGAATGGCAAGAGATCTTGTATAAAAATTGATCAAGAATCAAAAGAAAGTAAACTCCAAGCAAAAGACAAATGGCAAATCAAATTTTTCAGTAACTTTTAATCTATACATACCACTAGTGTATGCACTGTCTTACCAACAATGAAGAAGATATCTCTCAAGAAACATTGATCAACAGAAAGTAATCAAGTTCCTGATGAATCTTTTAAATCCTAAAAAGAGTTTTCCATGCAATTAAAGATACAACATAGTTATCCTGAAGGTATACCAAGAGACCAACCAAAGATTCTGTCACAACACTAAAGTCAAGAACTCTTCAACTTTTGGGAGGTTTTGCTCTCTTCTTCTTTGCCATTCTCCATTTCCAGTGTTCTTGAAGATATAGAATCTCCTATGTTTTCTGGTGGTGAAGACTGACAAGGCTCTGAATTCACACATTCTTCTCCTTTGATACTGGCAGAAGAAGTAGACACTTCACCAGAAAGATTGCAGCTACTACTGGCTCCTATATGATGAGCTGCTGAGTTTCCAGCACCCGAACCTCTGAACCTGGCATGGTATAACTGTTGACTCTGCAACAACCAGTGAGCAAGAATTTTAGAAGATTGCAGCAACAAGTTAAAATTCTAAGCCAATAATTCAGAAGCTAGAAATCACATACCATATCAGGAATATAAGTTCCTGTTCCTCTCCTCTTTCCCATGTTTTGAAAGCCATTAGGCTGCATTGAGGTTGAAGCATTCATGGCTCTTCGATAAAACTCGTTGTTTTGGTAACTCACAAGCCTTCCATAGTAACCTTCAAAGTCTCCACTGAGATCAGATAGTTCTGACCTTCCAGTACCAAACGCAGTAACAGGATCTTTCACATCTTGCCTTTGTCCCTTACCATTCCTCTCCAAAGCATTGCCAAAGTACTTCTCCAGTCTCCATCCAATGGTTTCACAAGGTAGTGAAAGAACATCTCTGAGCTTTCGAGCTCCCAGTGTAAAAGCATGTTTTACTCGTTTGACATTTCCTAACAAAATGTTTTTTTTTAAATAAACATTTTTATACTGGTACAAATGGTTATAGAACTTTATCAATAACGTACCTATTGTAACACTTTTTCCGAGGTTGTTGCTGTATTTAAGAGGATCAACTATGTTGAGCTGTTTGATAGGAAACTCAAGACCATTTGTTTCAACAGATTTCGTTGGAGCAGGATATAACTTTACACAATCTCTTACAAACTTCTGGTCAAGCAATAACTCCTGCCTATTTTCTGGAGAAGCCGCTGTAAAAGGGATAGAGAGAGAGAGAATCAAACCCAAAACATCAAATAAGAAGTGTTTGCGGTTTTTAACATCATCCTTACCCATAAGTTCTGGAAGACGAGATATTGGCACAGGACCACTGAGACTGATACAGTAGTTGCTCCAATCGAATGAACCATAGTAATCCAAGAACTTGTAGAGAACCTGTTGACGAATATGACTTTAATCTCATATTTTGCATATATCGATTGTAGACGATGCTAAAGCTCCAGAGAAATTAGAGTAATTACCGATAAAGGGCCAGATAATGATGAGTGAAATAGGTTGATGATGTACAAGACTAGTATTGACAATGCATATGTTGAGAACAATCCCATGTTGGCACCAAGAATTCTGCTCTCATAATAGCACCAAGCTTTAATTAAGATGATGCTACGCTTAAAAAGATGATCTCTTCCAAAGAGTTGGTCAACCTGAAAATACATCAGAATAAATATTAGAAACTCAAGTGACTACAAATATGTTTACTAGACTTCTAGAGGCTATTCTTGAACAGGTGATGGTACCTGTTCCAGAAAACATAAAGCACAGAGACCCGCCATTTGATTAAAGGAGATATCAACAGCAATGTTCCTGATGTTGCACTTTATGACCTTGACCTACAATCCATAAGGGCAAAAGTTCACGATAATAATGTTTTCTGGAGCATTCTTAGTTACAAAGCAAAGCTGAAACCAAAAGGAAACAAACCTGTGCAGGGATAAACTTAACATCAGTTACATCGAATTCAGGTTTTCCTTCTTCACTCTTAAGTGTATTATACATTTTTTCAAAGAATTTATCCTCCATATCTTGCTTAGTTATGACCGTCATATCAATATCTCCATCTGGGAGATATGTTTTCAGTGGCACTGAACCAAATGAAAATACCTGTAGATACAAATTGCACTTTGAAAATTAAAGAACATAAAAACAATCAAGAGTGTTAGATTTAATTGGGGTTTCAATAACCTCGATTCCATCATGACTCTTGATTAGAGCTCGTACGTAATCAATGATTTCATTCCTATTTCTATCTGAAACATAGAAAGGTTGGATAATGCTTAGTATCTCATGAGCTCTCTCTTCTGCAATCATCCAAGACTCCTCAGCTATCATGGGTGAACCCCCTTCAGCTTGGGCTGTTGTCAGCGACGGTGAGCATGATAAATGAGACGAAGATGATGAAACTGACAATCTTTTTTGATTATCACCCATTAGAGTATAACTGCGATATCTACAAAGAAGTTTCAAAAGAAAAAAAAATGACTTTACTAGAATCACATTATATAAAGAAATGTATACTAAAGCAAAAGAAATGAAGATGGTTGTCTAATTATTTAAGCTTCGAGATTAGGTCCCAACATATTAGACGAGAAGAAGAAGATCAAATTAGTGAATAATACCAAAAAGAGAGTGAGTGATATACATGCTAAGGAAAGAGAATAAAAGTCGAAACAAAGCATGACAATATAGCTTTTCAAATCCAAATAGAACACTGGAATAATCTATTAATTGAAAAAGAGAATGGGAAAACCATGATACGTCAGTTGCGTGATGATTAACTAACTATACGGCAAAAATGAGCTCAGAGTTCTCAGTCGTATCTTCCAAAGTCAAACATGTTTTTGTTCGTGCACATCGGTAAAAGCAGAAAACCTTTTTTAATATAAATCGAGGTTTAAGTATCGAAAGAGTACCTGCTGCGGATTTAGTCCATGTGTCTTGAGATTCTTGGGGCTAATCTGCGAATATTCAATATGCTTTAATACCTGCAACAAATATATAAAATTCATGTTTTTTAACTATTAAAAATCAAAATTTTGGAACAGGGTTTATGATTATAAGTAATCTACATGACATTTGACATGAAAACAATTTGGGGGAAAATCTCAAATTTTCGTTTTGGTACAATCTTTAAGCTTTAACAAAAGGACAACGAAGATAGCTTAAGACAAAAGTCAAGACCCCACACAAATAAACAAAAAACGAGAATCAACAACACAAATCTTCAGAAACAAACCGATTCTATTGCGAAAGACAATTTCGAGGCAAACTATGATTCTAACCAATGGAAATGCTTAAGATTAAGCAAATATTAATTCACCTCGAGACAAAAATTTCGAGCGTTTGAGTTTTTAGATCTTATGGATATATATAATACAAACACACACGGTTTCACCAACTTTATTCAAACCCACAAAAACCTTACATGGAAAAAATAATATTCCGATAAGACCAAAGCAGCGATGAATGATATAAAACTGATAGCAATTTTTTTTTTGTATCAAGAGAAACCGAAACGGTAATTAAAAATATAGAAGTTTGGAGGATAAGAATTGGGTGAATTATATAGAAGAAAATATGGAAGTTTCAGAAAAGTGTGAGACCTAAATCAATCTACCATTTTTGTATCATTGCAAAAAGAATTAAACTTCACCACCTCCTACAAAAAGAGGAAGATTTGATTTTATTACCTTCTTCATCATCGTTGAACGAGACTCCAGAGAAAACCTCTGTGATTAAGCAAACCCCCTATTTTTTCCAGAGTCAAGATACAGAAACACAATTTCCATGGAAGGGAAGAAAAAATGCGTATCGTATTCTTAGGTGGTATAGGCTGTAGACGATCATACGCGTTTAAAAGTGGGACCTACAAATCATAAGCGTGATGACGTGGGTGCTGGTACGAGGTTAATTTGATGACGTGGCTTAACACTTTTTGTTAATATGATACAAAGGCTTCTTCCACACTAGTAGCGTCAGGACCAGGCCCGGCTATGAAAAAAGGTGGCCCATGTTCCTTATTAATTTCATCTGAAATTAGTAGATGATTTTAAAATTGAACCCTTGATTTATAAACTTTAAAACCATAAAATAATAAAGAAATTTAAAATAAAATGAGTGGGATCATGTGCATTTGCAATCTCAGAGACGAAAATGGAAGTTTCTCAACCATAATTCACACTAGATCTTGACCCGCACGGACGTCGGATTTAATTTGCGTTCAATGTAAATTTATAAACCATTCATTTTATAAAATATCCATTTATATTTTTATGTTTTGTAAAATATATTTAGAGTATAATATATTATATTATAATATAAATGTTTGATAATAATTTTTTATCTGTACGAAATATTATATTTTTCAAAAAAAAATACTGAAAAAAAACAAACGAAACAAAATACTTTTTTTTTCTTCCCTCACTACAGAAAAAAAAAAGAAAAAGCAAACTTATTGTATCAGCCTCAACCGTTACATACAGGCACAGCCATCCCACTACCTCTTCCATTACATCAACTTTAAATGAATAACTTCTACAAAAAAATTACTTATAAAATTACTGAAACTGTTTACTTCTTCCACGAAGTAACATATGTTTTCATCTCTCCTATCCTTTTGATTTGGAAGCCACAACATCATATATTCTTTTCATTTTTCTTCTATTGATAAAGACTATCCTTCAATCTAATAGTTTTTGAAGTTAGGGAAACGATCAAAAATGTGTACAAAATAATTTTTGCAAAAGATTAAGCAAAACTTACAGAAATTCACCGGTATACATTGGTAGGTGGTGCATACGAGTTCGTATTATAGTTATTTAGCAAATGATTTAGCATTAAAGTTATGTCTCAGCATTTAATTATTTGATGTTTTGCAGTTTTGAATTCTTTTTAATTTTGTTTTGCAGAAGAACCGATGTGTAACACTCCCGATCAGGAATAAATAAAAGTTAATTAGTTTGTCATGCACCAATCAAACAAGAACATACATGACGAACTAAGAACTCTAACCAGATCGAAGATACTACTACCACGGGCCCAAACATTTGATCCGAGGTTCCCAGATCAGATCCGAAATCCTAAGATCATATGTCCAAGAACATGTTTCCTAGCAAATCCAAGTTAAGGCTTTGCAACCCGAGTTTGAAACCGTTAGTTAGTTCGTCCCGGACTAGGACTAGTATCATATGGAATCCAAGCATTTCACAAACTTTTTTTTTTATTCATATATACTTTAAGTTCAACCACATCAAAATTTATACATGCTCGGCCGATGTTCCAAAACCATATCTTACATATTACAAAACGTTCATGTTTGCAAAAGGTAGCAAATCTACACCAACAGCTTTGTGCTCCTCCGATCCCAAATAGAACCTACTCAAGTAAGTGGACTTTGTGTTTAGAGTCAATGGGCGCAAGAAGGACTGCCTCTCGCTGTCGGCTTTACGAGTGGTTAGATCATTATCGATCATCGAGGACTGCCTCTCGCCATCGGCTTTTTAGACTTTGTGTTTAGAGTCAATGGGCGCAAGAAGGGAAAAGATCAATCCAACTTCCACTTACTTGAGTAATTTTTTCGGCTGTTACAAGATTTTTCCTTGTCTTCGTTTTATTCTTTAAAGATGGTTATTACACGATGTTACCACATCTTCATGCGACCATGAATTTCTTCCTCTAACCAAAGCTCTCGACTAAAATCGAAAGTCAATACGCAGACTAATTAAAAGTGAGATGAAGAGGTACGATTGTCAGAAAAATCAAACTTAATTACAAGGAGATTCGCTGCTTATGTTGAAGAAACAAAACGAGATATTCTAGTTTAAAGTCGACACAACAAAAGAAGAATGGAAAAGAAGGGAGACTCTCAACCCACATACCGCTCACCTTTTGATAAATAGGTCAGATGCAAAACCTTTTAACCATTCAAAGGAGCATTAAACAAAACTTTGCCAATAAATTCTTTTTCTCTCTTTAAACATCAATAAATCTTAAAAAACATTTTATGCTTGAAAATTCTTAAATATTAAATTTGTACAATCTTTAAATGACTATTCTAAACAGTATTTTATGTAATAAATATCATTCTCGTAACATATATAAGCATGTCTGGATAGGTTTGAGGCCATTTTGAATTCGGTAAAATAAAATAAGTAATCAGCTAAATATATTTACTTTTTTGTCGACAGCTAAATATATTCACATATAAAAATTATTAGCATACTATCTAAACTGCAATATTTCTTTTACTATATTTCACTAATAAATATACTAAAATGTCATGTATCATCAATTACTTCTTATAATTATTCAGATTTATATATATGTAAAATAAATATTTTTTCTAGTTACAACACTTTTAAGTTGAACTAAAAAAAGAAGATGTTTTGTTATCTATGAAGATTAAGAATAACATTTTAAATTTATTAAAAACAATGAAAGAACACCCGCGCGTATACGGAAGAAACATGCTAGTAAGTTAATAACGCATAAGTCATCTTACCAATCAAAATTTGCCACAATTCATATTTACAAAATTAAGAAAAATGAATTAAAAAGTAAAATGCTAAACAGAAACCGTAGAACGTTTTTATTTTTAAAGCAGCACACGACCTAAGATACTTTCTTTGTCCACAATCCTTTTCATTTCTTTTCCATACTCTAAAGTTCCTCAGGTTCAATAAACAAAGAAATTTCCAATTGGATTAAGTTTGGTAGTAGGGGCAGGAACATGAAGTCTTGGAGAAGGCAAACACAGTGCTGACTTGGGAACGTTAATTAAATTCTAAGAGAAAATTAACAAATACATTTTTTTTGAATGAACAGAGACATATACTAGCAGGGGCGGACGTATGTGGTAGTCTATGGGGTCACGTGCCCCCGTCTACTTTTTCAAAAAAAAAAATTATGTATAGTTAGTTATGTATAATTATTAGTGAACACATAAGGTAACGTATTCCTACAGATTCTTCTCGTGAAATCATTACTCAAAAACACATAATTGTAGCCCAAAATTAAAATATAAAGCCCAATTTAAGAAACCCATAACCCATTCAAAATCAAAGAAAATTAATGAAAGAAGTGGATGGTGAAAAGTTGACCTAGTTCAATACGTCTTTTATCTTTCGTTTTGTTCTCTTCCTTTTATTTTTTTCAATTAAAGTTTTCTGCTTCCAGTCACAAAAAACTCTAAATCAGACGAACAAAAAAGTAACGCAGGTAAAAAGCTTCTATATTAAATTATTGTTGCTTCTTAAATAAGAACTATTACTTTTTGTCTAATTTTAAATTACGAATTTGCAATAGTTACGAACTTGCGATTTAACTATTTGATTATATGCTAGGCTTTTTTTCTTCCAAATTGATAAAGACTTGATAACTATAGGATTATTGTTAGAACGTGAAGATTATTGTTAGAACGTGAGAATGGATGGGAAATAAAAAGTAAGAAACAAATTATATTTTTTGTGGAATTTTGTGTTAGCAAACGTGAGTACTTGGTTAATAAAAAATCATGAAAATTTAGGAATTATAGAATTGTTGTTTGAGGAATGTTTTTTTTCTTTTGCAGTTAAGTTTTCAATGGAAAAATATTTCAAACCCAAAAGAAAGTTTGAGTCTTTAGCTATGTCTGAAGATGAATTGGAGAAATTACCTTATGATCCCGGAGAAAGGAAAAGAATATCAAAATATCCTCCAAATCAAAGAGATGAGGTAATACGCAAATATCTTATTAGAGGTCCTTGTCAACCATGTGGTCATGAATTTCCTAAAACATTGTTTACAAACAAATTGAGACGATTCAATCCATCTTGGTTTGATCTCTATGGTGATTGGTTGGAATATAGTGTGAAGAAAGACAAAGCATATTGTTTGTTCTGCTACTTGTTTAGAGATTACACTGAAAATAAAGGTGGAAGTGATGCATTTGTGATTACTGGCTTTGATGACTGGAACAAGACTGAGAGATTACAAGATCATGTTGGAGCAGTGAACAGTTTTCACAATAGTGCATTGAAAAGGGCTGATTATTTTATGAGACCAGGGCAGTCAATTGTTCATGCTTTTTATAAGCAAGATGATGCGGCTAAAAATGAATACATGATCAGATTGAATGCTTCAATTGGTGCTTGTAGGTTTTTGTTACAACAAGGACTACCATTTCGAGGTCATGATGAGTCAGTAGATTCAGTCAACAAGGGAAACTTTTTGGCGCTTTTGAAATACACAGCAGAGCAAAATGAACTTATGAGTAAAGTTGTTTTAGAGAATGCTCCAAAAAACAATCAGATGGTGTCCCACAAAATTCAGACAGATATAGTTCATTGTTTTGCAGAAGAAGTTATTGAATCTGTCATTCAAGAAGTTGGTCATGATATATTTTGCTTGTTGGTGGATGAGTCTGCAGATGTTTCTGACAAAGAACAAATGGCAGTGGTTTTTCGCTTTGTTGATAATCATGGGATAGTTAAAGAAAGGTTCATTGGTCTAGTTCATGTGAAAGAGACATCTTCTTTATCTCTAAAGTGTGCTGTTGATTCATTGTTTGCTAAACATGGACTGAGTATGAAAAAGCTAAGAGGACAAGGTTATGATGGAGCGAGTAATATGAAGGGTGAATTCAACGGTTTGAGATCTTTAATTATGAGAGAATGTAGTTCTGCGTATTATGTCCATTGTTTTGCTCATCAACTCCAGTTAGTTGTCGTGGTAGTTGCTCAAAAGCATTTTGGGGTTGTGGATTTCTTTGATAAGCTTGCTGTCTTGTTAAATGTTGTTGGGGCTTTTTGTAAGAGAAAAGATATGGTGCGAGAAGATCATCTGAAAAGAATAGAGGAAAGAACTAAGAAAGGTGAAATGAAGACAGGAAAGGGATTAAACCAAGAGGTTTCATTTCAAAGACCCGGTAAAACTCGTTGGGGTTCTCATTACAAAACATTACTGCGGTTGGTTGATTTGTTTTCTTCTATCATTACAGTACTTGAGTATGTCGAAAAAGATGGGAGTGATGCTATCAAAAGACGACAAGCTAATGGTCTTCTCAATTACTTCTACACCTTTGAATTTGTGTTCTACTTGCAGTTAATGTTGCTTATTCTTGGGATCACAAATAGTTTATCAAAGGCTCTTCAAAGGAAAGACTTGGATATTCTGAATGCTATGTCGCTTGTGAAATCCACCAAGCAACAATTGAATAAGCTCAGGGAAAATGGATGGGAATCTCTGATCAACAAAGTTTTTTCCTTCTGTAAAACTTACAAGACTGAGTTGATGGTTATGGATGATGAGTTTAACTCCAAGAGTTCAAGAAAAAGAAGCAATATAACCAACTTGCATCATTACAAGGTAGAATGCTTTTACACTGTATTGGATATGCAAATTCAGGAGTTTAATGACCGCTTTGATGAGGTAAACACTGAATTACTTGGTTGCATTGCTTCTTTGAGCCCTAGTGATTCATTTCGTGAGTTTGATCACTTGAAAGTTATGAGGTTGTCTGAGTTTTATCCTGAGGATTTTAGTCATATGGAGCGGATGACTCTTGAACATCAACTTGGTCTCTATATTGATAACATTCGCGAAGATGAAAGATTTGCTAATTTGAAGAATCTTGGAGATCTTGCATGTATGATGGTAGAGACAAAGAAACACCTTTCACATCCTTTGGTTTATTGGATTTTAAAGCTAGTTTTGACTTTGCCTGTCGCCACTGCTACAGTTGAAAGATGTTTTTCTGCGATGAAGATTGTGAAGACTAGCTTGAGGAATCGGATAAGTGATCAGTTTTTAAATGATTGTTTTATTTGTTTTGTTGAGAAAGAACTATTTGAGAAAGTAACAAACGATGCTGTGATAAAAAGATTCCAGAAAATGGAATCGCGTAGGATTAATTTGTAAGGTGATTTTTTGAAGAATTTTATTTAAATGAATTTAGTTATAAATGATATTGTGCCCCCGGTAAAAAATCGTTCTGGATCCGCCCCTGTATACTAGCAAAGTTAAAAATGAACAGAGACATATTTGAATCACATGCAATTATAAAAATAAATTACTTTTAGCTCTATGCATCACTGAGGAAATCAAAATTGTCAAACAAAAATATTTCCATATCATAGCATAAGATCAATACTAGTGCGAAAATATTTCCAAAGGTGATCAGTGCAAATATCGAATAAAACATGTCAAATTGAGAGGAAATGTAAACGCCAAAAATAAACTTATAAAGAGTTTCAAAGATTCAAACCCAAATGCCAAAAATATTTTCACAAACTCCAGACAAGACTGAGACTACTAGAATATAAATAGTTGGGATAGCCAGCTTGTTGCAGTCTTTAGGCACGAGGAGCAGCTGGAGCACCACCAGCAGGGCGAGGGGCTTGACCAGGTTGTCAAGGCTTGGGCGCATCCTCCTGAAAAATGTATCATTTCCAAAACCATTCAATTAAAGAAAAAAAAATTATCATAAAAGAGGCTTCAACAATACATGCATATATACCGCTCACCTTTTGACAAATAGGTCAGATGCAAAACCTTTTAACCATTCAAAAGAGCATTAAACAAAACTTTACAAATAAATTCTTTTTCTCTCTTTAAACATCAATAAATCTTAAAAAACATTTTATGCTTGAAAATTCTTAAATATTAAATTTGTACAATATTTAAGTGACTATTCTAAACAGTATTTTATGTAATAAATATCATTCTCGTAACATATATAAGCATGTCTGGATAGGCTTGAGGCCATTTTGAATTCGGTAAAATAAAATAAGTAATCAGCTATGTTGGATAAGCTTCAAAAGAAAGATTACTTAGGAAGCAAGTTATTCATTAAAGATAAGTAGAATAACTTATATGTTTAGGATAAAGATAAGATTCCTAGATATACTTGTAATAGGATAAAGTTAAAGAAGTCCTATATATAAAGAGACCTAATGTAAGATGATCTCTACAAGATTATAAGAAGAAAGCAAAGAAAGAAATAAAACAAAGAAACCGTTTTATAAGTTTTGTGTCTTTGATCGACTTTATTTGGTATCAGAGCTTGTGGTTAGAAAAGAGATCACTGGTTCTAAAGATACAAAACAATGGCAGATTCAAAAGCTTTGGTAAAGTTTAAAGATGGCGTACCTGGTGCTGTGGTATGTCCGATGTTGACGACGTCGAACTACACGGTGTGGGCAATGAGGATGAAGGTGCTTCTGCGTGTGCACAAGGTATGGGAGACGATAGATCCTGGAACAGATGAAGAAGAGAAGAATGACTTGTCTACAGCTCTCTTGTTTCAGTCCATACCTGAATCCTTGATCTTACAAGTTGGTGACTTGGGTTCCCCTAAAGAAATTTGGGAAGCTATACGATCAAGAAACCTAGGAGCAGAGCGTGTTAAGTCAGCTCGTCTTCAGACGTTGATGAATGAATTTGATCGTTTGAAGATGGATGACTCAGATTCGATCGATACGTTCTCAGGAAAGATATCGGAGCTTGCGTCAAAAGCAACCTCATTAGGACAGAGTATTGAGGGACCTAAAGTTGTGAAGAAGTTTCTTAATAGTCTACCATCAAAGTTCATCCATATGACAGCCTCGTTGGAACAGTTGTTAGATTTGGATACAACAAGCTTTGAAGACATAATTGGAAGGCTCAAAGCTTATGAAGAACGAATAAAAGGTTTTGAACCTATTGAGCAACAAGGAAGTCTTCTATACTCAAACACTGATAAGTCTTATGATCAAAGAGGATCAGATAATTCAGGAAGAGGAAGAGGACAATACAGAGGCCGTGGCAGAAGTAACAGAGGAAGAGGCCGTGGCAGGAGCAACAATGATGAGAAAAGCAAGGAGAAAAGGGATTACTCACAGATCGTTTGCTTCAACTGCAAGAAGAAGGGACACTTTGCATCAGTGTGTACCGAAAAGAAAGATGATGAAGAACTCAACAAAACTGAAACAGAAACTGCAGAAGCAGCTTTGTATATGCATGAGTTGGTGTTTCTCAATGAAGAGAAGGTGATGCCTAAGAAACTAGAAACCAACAAGAAAGAAGATGGTGTTTGGTATCTAGATAACGGCGCCTCTAATCACATGACTGGAGAACGGTCCTATTTCTCTGAGATAAACGAGAACATCAAAGGCAAAGTAAAATTTGGAGATGGATCATTCGTTGATATAAGTGGAAAAGGTTCAATTCTCTTTGAAGCTAAGACAGGAGAACAAAAGCTACTAACGGATATCTATTTCATTCCTGAGCTGAAGAGCAATATACTAAGCTTAGGACAAGCAACAGAACAAGGGTGTGATGTGCGTATGAGAGACAACTTCTTAACACTAAGAGACCCTGAAGGAAGGTTGATTGTCAAGGTGCTTAGATCCGCAAACAGGCTATACAAGATTAAGTTGCAAGTCGGCAGAGCTACATGTCTACACGCTAAGATAGATGAGGAACCATGGAGATGGCACGCAAGACTCGGCCACATTAGCTTCAAGACAATGAAAGCTATGACAACTCACGGAATGGTTCTTGGCCTGCCAGAGATAAATGAAGAAAGAAGACTTTGCGACTCTTGTTTGGTTGGAAAGCAAACACGACAATCATTCCCAAAAGCAACGGCGTTTAGAGCAAAGCAAGCACTGGAGCTACTACACGCAGACCTTTGCGGTCCAATCTCTCCATCAACTCTATCTCTCAACAAATACATCTTTGTCATCATTGACGACTGCACAAGGTACATGTGGTCTATATTATTGAAAGATAAGAGTGATGCATATGATAAATTTAAGATGTTTAAGAAGCTAGTTGAGAAGGACTTCAACAAAGAGATAGTGACATTACGCACAGACAGAGGTGGAGAATTCACATCACAAGAGTTTCAAAGCTACTGCAACAACAATGGAATAAGAAGACATTTGACAGCGCCTTATACACCTCAACAGAATGGTGTGGTTGAGCGAAGAAACCGCACATTAATGGAGATGACTCGAAGTATACTAAAAGCAATGAGTGTACCGAACTATCTGTGGGGAGAAGCTGTTCGTCACGCAACGTATTTGATCAATAGAGTTCCCACCAGAGCTCTAAAGAATCAAACTCCCTATGAAAGTATAAGAGGGAAGAAGCCAAGTCTATCACACATAAGAGTATTCGGGTGTGTTGCATATGCAAAGATAGACTCAGGCAAGCTTAGAAAGCTTGACGACAGATCAGAGGCTGCGGTTCATTTAGGCATTGAACCAGGTTCAAAGGCCTATAGACTATACAATCCTACTTCAAAAAGAATCATTGTAAGTAGAGATGTTGTCTTTGATGAAAAGGCTCGTTGGAATTGGAAGGGAGGAAGTAAGCAAGTCCAAACTGAGCCTGGTATGTTCCATATGACATGGGGAAGCACAGAAGACAATGGAAGTGGCCCTTTTGTCGTCGGAGCAAGCAACGAAGAGGAGGTGACAGACGCAGTAACTCAACCTAGTGGAACAGAGGAAACAGAGGACGTAGTCATCGAAGCTGGAGCAGATGAACATGAACCTATACAAGAAGTAAGACGCTCATCTCGACAAGTCAAGAAACCAGGTTACCTTGAAGACTATATTCTACTGGCTGAAGCTGAATGTGAGGTTCTACTACTTGCGTTAAATGATGAACCGGGAAGTATACAGGAAGCTCTTAAGAACAAGAAGTGGAAAGTAGCATGTCTGGATGAGATCGAGTCTATAGTTAAGAATGAGACTTGGATTTTAGTTGAGAAACCACAAGGAGTAAAAGTAATTGGTCTCAAGTGGATCTTTAAGATCAAGCGCAACGCAGACGGCAGCATCAACAAGTTCAAATCAAGACTTGTGGCAAAGGGCTACGTTCAAGAACAAGGGATTGACTTCGAGGAAGTCTTTGCACCAGTAGCTCGGATAGAGACAATAAGATTGTTGATTGGATTGGCTGCTGCGTGTAGATGGGAGATCCACCATCTAGATGTTAAGACAGCCTTTTTACATGGTGAGCTAGTTGAAGAAGTATACGTAAACCAACCTGAGGGATTTGAGAAGAAAGGAGAAGAACACAAAGTGTTCAAGCTTAAGAAAGCATTGTATGGGCTACGACAAGCCCCTAGAGCATGGAACACAAAGCTGGATCAGATCCTGAAGAGCTTAAAGTTTGATAAGTGTACTAAAGAGAGCTCTGTGTATCGCAAAGGAGAAGGAGACAAGTTACTTATAGTAGCTATATATGTTGATGATCTGTTTGTCACAGGAAACTCATCTCAAAAGATAAAAGAATTCAAGACTGCAATGTCTCAGAAGTTTGAGATGTCGGACTTGGGGTTATTAACTTATTACCTTGGGATAGAAGTAAAGCAAAGCACACAAGGCATCACGATCAAGCAAGAAGCCTACGCAAGACGTATACTGGAAGAAGCTGACATGAACGCCTGCAACTCAACGCACATTCCAATGGAGTTTGGCGTGCATCTCTCAAAAGCAATGGAAGAACCTGAGGTTAATGCAAGCGAATACAGAAGAAAGATAGGATGCTTAAGATACTTGATGCATACAAGACCAGACATGGCTTTTAGTGTCGGCATACTAAGCAGGTTTATGCAGTCACCAAGAGAGTCTCATGGGAAAGCGTTGAAGCAAGTTCTAAGGTATCTGAAAGGCTCGTGCGATCTCGGTCTGAAGTACAAGTATGGAGGACCTCAAGAAGTTGTAGGATACAGCGACAGCAGCCACAACACTGATCCAGACGATGGAAGAAGCACAACTGGGCATCTGTTCTGTCTCGGTGACACACCAATATCGTGGTGCTCACAGAAACAAGACGTGGTAGCTCTATCCTCCTGTGAAGCCGAATACATGGCAGCGACAGAAGCCGCTAAACAGGCCATCTGGCTACAGGAGCTAATGAGCGAGATCACAGGAAGAAGAGTTCAAAGAACAATGATACGCGTGGACAACAAGTCAGCTATAGCACTAGCCAAGAATCCAGTTTTCCACAGGCGTAGCAAGCACATTCACAAGCGGTTCCATTTCATTAGAGAATGTGTTGAAAGAGAACTCATTGATGTGGAACATGTACCAGGAGCAGAGCAACGTGCAGACATATTAACAAAGGCACTAGCAAGGATCAAATTCAAGGAGATGAGGGAGCTGATCAGAGTTCAGAAACTAAGTGAAAGTGATGTGAAGCTTAGAAGGGAGAATGTTGGATAAGCTTCAAAAGAAAGATTACTTAGGAAGCAAGTTATTCATTAAAGATAAGTAGAATAACTTATATGTTTAGGATAAAGATAAGATTCCTAGATATACTTGTAATAGGATAAAGTTAAAGAAGTCCTATATATAAAGAGACCTAATGTAAGATGATCTCTACAAGATTATAAGAAGAAAGCAAAGAAAGAAATAAAACAAAGAAACCGTTTTATAAGTTTTGTGTCTTTGATCGACTTTAAGCTAAATATATTTACTTTATTGTCGACAGCTAAATATATTCACATATAAAAATTATTAGCATACTATCTAAACTGCAATATTTCTTTTACTATATTTCACTAATAAATATACTAAAATGTCATGTATCATCAATTACTTTCTTATAATTATTCAGATTTATATATATGTAAAATAAATATTTTTTCTGGTTACAACACTTTTAAGTTGAACTAAAAAAAGAAGACGTTTTTGTTATCTATGAAGATTAAGAATAACATTTTAAATTTATTAAAAACAATGAAAGAACACCCGCGCGTATACGGAAAAAACATGCATGCTAGTAAGTTAATAACGCATAAGTCATCTTACCAATCAAAATTTGCCACAATTCATATTTACAAAATTAAGAAAAATGAATTAAGAAATCTATACTATTAAAGCAGGATCCTATTTTAAAAATTACCTTAGTCTGCCCTTTTCTTTACTAACATTGCATGTTTCATTAAGGGCAATCAAGTAATATTAACAACACATTTACATTGGGCTATTTTTTCGGATCCAGCCCACATCAGATCTCTCTTGGGCCATTTGGGCCGATTAAGAAATCAGATCCAATTCTCACATTTTTTTCTTTTGGGCCATTGTGTCCAAGTTCAAATAATTTTTTTTAACTATTCTTAATTATTATTTTTTTCTTTTCTTAATATAATTTAAGCATTCATAAAAAGTTAAATTTTTCATTGAAAAGTATAAATCTTTAGTAAAAGTATATAATTTTTTTATTAAAGTATTAACCACAAAATAAAATTAATTTAGCATAATTATACCAACTTAATTCATTAAAGAAATAAAGTTTAATTTTTTAAGCATAAATAGTCATTTAAAATGACATACGATAAGTAAAGATAAAAGTTTAAGTCTTTTATAAAATAAAACATAAATATATAAAAATATGACATTTACTAAATATTTGTCAATAGAAAAAAATAAAAAATAAATCCACGCTTTAAAAGCGCGGATCAAAATCTAGTAAAATGCTAAACAGAAACCGTAGAACGTTTTTCTTTTTAAAGCAGCACACGACCTAAGATTCTTTCTTTGTCCACAATCCTTTTCATTTCTTTTCCATACTATAAAGTTCCTCAGGTTCAATAAACAAAGAAATTTCCAATTGGATTAAGTTTGGTAGTAGGGGCAGGAACATGAAGTCTTGGAGAAGGCAAAAATGACTTGGGAACGTTAATTAAATTCTAAGAGAAAATTAACAAATACATTTTTTTTGAATGAACAGAGACATATACTAGCAGAGTTAAAATGAACAGAGACATATATGAATCACATGCAATTATAAAAATAAACAAAAATATTTCCATGCATAGCATAAGATCAATACTAGTGCGAAAATATTTCCAAAGGTGATCAGTGCAAATATCGAATAAAACATGTCAAATTGAGAGGAAATGTAAACGTCAAAAATAAACTTATAAAGAGTTTCAAAGATTCAAAACCAAATGCCAAAAATATTTTCACAAACTCCAGACAAGACTGAGACTACTAGAATATAAATAGTTTGGGATAGCCAGCTTGTTGCAGTCTTTAGGCACGAGGAGCAGCTGGAGCACCACCAGCAGGTCGAGGGGCCTGACCAGGATGTCCAGGCTTGGGCGCATCCTCCTGAAAAATTTATCATTTCCAAAACCATTCAATTAAAGAAAAAAAAATTATCATAGAAGAGGCTTCAACAATACATGCATATACAAATGTAAACCTTTTGAAACAAGCTCAAGAAAAAATTGAAGCAACTATAGCAGTAAGATAGTGCAGAGCTTCACATTCTAATCAACTTATCAAGAATTCTACTTTCTAGCCATAATCAAGAGCTAAAAATGACCCATTTGTATCTAAACACAGTATCCAGTGAATACTGTGCGTCTGGCAAAACGAGGCGGTGGGGTACGAACTCTACGGTTAGTGCTGGATCGAACTCTCACAACGTGAGAGTGGATAGCACATGAAACACAGTACTGCATCTTCGCGTACAACTTTGGTAGAGTGTAACCTACGGATCACCAAAAAAAAACATATCAACAACAATCTATAAAACACACTCATCTCTAAATGAGAATCATTCAACAACATACCATCGTAGACACTAGCTTCTTGCACATCTCTGATGGCAGCTTGCTCGACGATGTTCCTGACGAGGAATCTCTTTATCGCCTTATCCTACACAACACAGGAGAAAACAAGAATCAGACCAAACTTTCAATACAAATTTAGCATCCGACCAAAAGAGGAGATCGAACCAAACCTTGGGGCAGCATTTCCCGCAGTTGGAACACCTGATTGGGTTCACATGACCACGGTTGTGCTTGTTCCTACCACCGTTCCTGCGCTTGAAAGTCTACATAAAACAAAATTCAATACACAAGCTTTAAACGATTAATCTATCAAAGACAAGAAGACTTGCCATGTTTGCAGCAAAGAGCTTCTCAAGCCTGTTTTGCTTCTCTTATTTGCGGCGAACAGAATTTAAAAACCGTAAATCAATCTTAATATATGAAAGCCGCTTTAGGGTTTATTATGATGGGTTTACAAAAATATTTGGGCCTTAAATTGGTAAAGGCCCAGTCCAGCGAGGAATCTGACGTGTATCATCCAAAGGCCGAGATTAATAGCTGACGTGGATGACACGTGTTCACCGCAATAAAAACGCCGTACTAGCGCGTGCCCGCGCAAGCCATGCACACAGCTTAACCGCGTCGCCACGTTCTCCTTCCCCATTATTGACATCTTTTAATCACAGCCGTTTAAATTTAATCAACGGTTATTAATCGATCTGTATTGGGTCTCTTTCGTGAAGAGAATCCAGGGAAGTACGATGTATTGAATTACAACCGTTGGATCAGCCAAGTGGAGAAAGAATTAGTTATAATAATAATTAGCCCATCGTTGCCATTGGGTTGCGTGTGGCTGAGTCTCTGTAACGTATAAGAGAGAAGCAAGCAAACCATTGGTGAATGATTCTATAAAAGAATCAAGAAACCAAAAGCGTGAAGCGAATCTCCGTCGTTGATCTTTTCTCTTTCTCCGATTGATTCTCTCTGCATTGGAGGAGATGGCGAGTATATGCTGCGGAGGAGGAGGAGGAAGCGCGAGTGCCGTTCGTTGCGATCGGCGAACGGTTACACCTCGAGCTTCGTGTGTGGCGGTTCCGGTGACTAATCGACGGAATCGGACCGAGAACGGGAAAGTCTCGATGACGATGGCGGATTTTGCACCGGTGAAGCCCGAGCGGAAACGCGGCGGATCCGTCGTGTCGCGGGAGAAGCTTGACGAGTGGCTGAGAGATTCGGTTGTTGAGATCGTGAGGAATCTGAGAGAATCGTCGTTGATGGTGAACTTATACGCGGAAGGGAACGGAGGTTTGACGACGACGGCGACGGCGACGAATCCGGCGGCGGAGGATTGGGAGGCGATGGAAGGGAGGTGGGGGAGAGGAGAAGAGAGGACGCCGGAGGGAGTTGTGTTGGTGGAGAAGTTAGCTGACGATGAAGTGGCGGAGAGAGATGATTACGATGGAGGCGCGTGTGGGGAAGGTGCAACGAGCGCGTGGGGGATAGTCGCGCAGGGAAGAGGGACGGATAGTGGACCGGTTTGTTACTTGTTGAAAACGACCCGGGTCGGGTCGGGTGTGGGGACGGTTTGTACACATTTTAGTTTGGTGAAGGTGAAGAGTTTTAGGGAGACGGCTGTGTCGCAGTTGAATAACTCGTGGTTGGTGCAGACTGGTCAATGAAATAAGTGTGTGTGATGGTGATTTTATTATGGTGGTCAAAGGCCATTGTGATCTGTAAATTATTTAATTCTCTTTGGGTTTGAATTATGAAACCCTTATTGGATTTGTGTAAATGTTAACTTCTAAGAGCATGGTTCCAGTTCTTAACTTTTTATTCCATTCTAAGAACCCCATTAATCATGCTCTAAGGTTATAGATTATGGTGTCTTGGTCAAGAACAATTTAATACTCCTTTAGTAGCCAAAGGTGATGCTGATGTAGTCAGTTAGTCACTCGATCGTTTCCGCATAGATGTGAGTAAGGAGAATTAGATACTTTTTATAAAGTGGAATATAGTGATCATGATGAGCTATGCTTCTGCTCTCGCCAAGTAAAAGACTTGCGAAAGTGTTGGGCCCGTACTTAAACGTGGATATTTGGATAATGGAATTATACTAATAGGCTCATGTATACTATAGATCGTCCCTTCATATGTTTGGGTAAATATTTGATCTTTTGTTTGGGCTAATATTATTGACTAGTGTTATACTGTTATGAGTGATACTGATAAGTGAGTCTCTTCTTAATTGATACCCCCTCTACGATTCCTATCTACAAGTCATACACTACCTGATTGTATAAAATATGTTAAGACTACAAACCTCAATATTTCTATGTTTCATGTAAACATTTTGTTCTCATTGATACATTTTATCGCTAAGTTTTCTTTTTCAATCAAATAACTACACAGCAAAAAACATGAGAAAAATATTTCTCGAAACTGTATACGTGTCTTAGTAGTTGAATACTTGAATTGTCCCCCCCCACCCAAAAAAAATGGTATACTATATTAAGTAAAACAAATTTGATCGGATACGTAAAACTATTTGTATATAAGAACAAAAAAATGGAAAAAAAAATATCATAATTGTAAATTAATACACACTATAAATTATTAATTTTTTCCGGTCTCAAATTGAGGTGTTTAAAAATATGACTCAAATCGATAAAATAATAAAATAATTTTTTTTCGAATGTCCTAGTAAATATATTGTCTCATTAAAATCATAAATTAATAATATTTTTATATATACATTTTATATAAGTACAAACTAAGTATTATATTGTTGATTGTATATTCACAATGAATTCATCTCTATTTTTCTTAAAATTTTAGTATATTTTAATAATATTTAATAAAATTATATCAAAAACCATATTTGAAATCTACGAAACATAAAAATATGCACCAAATAATATAGTAAAACAATACAAAAGTCTAATTTCTGAAATTTAATTAAAGTATATACGGTAAAATCAATTATATTTTATTTAATAGCTAAAAATAGAAAAAAAATCTAAATTTTTTTCTTCTTGTAAATTAATAGCTCTATAAATTAATAAAATATCATTGTTATAATATTATTAATTTATAGAGTTTTTTTTGCTGTATATTTTAGCTTTTCTTTCATGTATCATTTTCAATAAAAGAATGTTAGATATTGACTTAGAAAATCAGAAACGTTAGATATCATCGGTGCCTTCTCTTCTTTTGTACAGATGATATATTTATACTACTTCGATTTCATGACTTTCTTCTTTCCCAAGTCCGAGATAGAAAAGGCGCGGTCTGGTTCCTTTTTGTCTTGGCCATTGAAACTAGTGTTCTTCTGTTATAATGTGATCACTCTGAAAAGCCAAATTAAATAGTGTGGAGTACTATTTTATTACTATTACTATAGCATTTCTTGAGATGTTTCCTCGATTTATAATCCAACAAAGACTAGACTCATTAAATTGAAGCGTTTTCGCATAGTTCCGTGCACATGGTGACATCAAATGCAGCTTCTTTATTATCCCATCTGTTTCATTATAAGTGTCATTTGAGACTTTTGCACACAAATTAAGAAATCATTTAATTTTACATATTTTTCATATAAAAATGTTATTACCCATACACCTACTCCTATTTCAACCAATAGAAAAATAAGCTGGAAAATAAAGTTAATAAATTCTGCATCGAAATGCTAAAACAACATTTATTTTGCAACGAAAATTTTTCTCTACAACGACACTTAATATAAAACGGAGGAAGTACTAACTTATCACCACACCAAGCCTAGCCACATTTTTTTGGTCTTTACGTTTTCTTTATAACCCTAGGCTGTTGCTTGTCTCACAAGAAGTCTCCGCTTTATCTGACTGGTAATAGAAGGTTCATGAAATTAGAGATGAAAGACTTTTTTTTTTGAAACACTAGAAATGAAAGACTACAAAGCTTTTTTCCTTCTTAAGATTCCATCAGAAGAGTTCTGAAACATGGAACCCGGTGAAGACAAATTCGATTTGAGTAGACATGTGCCCCGGCCTGAAAAACCCAAAGCAAATATGGGTTGGAAGCAAAACAAAAATAAAGGCTGCCTTCTGGATTCAAACCTGCCACCTATAACTATAATTCTAGTAAGTTTAACCATCTGAATTACTTACAAAGATTACAAAATGGCTGAAAATTATATTTATGTAAAATTAAACCGACCGGAAGCAGATGCTTGCTTAGGCCCAGGGCCGCCAGTGCTCAGATAAGGATTTGTCTTCACTAGGATTTTTTCCTTCTTTGAACACTCTTAGGGCATGATTATTGAGGAAGACCCTAGTAGATTATAAATAAATATTTAATTAATAAAATTAAGTAAAATAGTGTAAAAGCACTAAGAGATGTTCCTTAGGGCATCAACATCGCGGTCCCTTAAGGCCCGTCCCTTAAGAAGTTTGGGTCGAAAATGTTTTTTATTTTCTTGGCCCTCTCGGTCAAATAAACCAATCAAAAAGAAAAGAAATTGAGTGGAACGGGCCTAAAATAAGGGATTACGGGCTCGTCCCGTGAGGCAACGTGTCAGCTCGAGATTGGAAGATCAAATCGTCGTCTTTGTCGGTGTCTTCGCGTCAATCTCATTCTGCAAGAGAAATCGAAATACGAAATCACGATGGCGAAAAGTTGATCTCCTCAGATCGGAAGATCGATCTCTCTTTCACCGGAGTTTTCAGTCTGCGTGTCTCCTCAATCGAAAGCCCAAGTCACCAAAACGAGAGGTCGCAGCTTCCGTTGGCGTTTGATCCCCAGATCGAGATCCCGAGCTCCATCGACTTCCGTTCGCTTCCGGTCTTGTACGAACGGTCTCATCTTCCCCAAATCCTCTGAATCTCGACCCGAGCTCAATCCACAGCCGCTACCAAGGTATTTTCTTCAACTCCCATCTGAAATTAAAAATTTTAGGGTTTTGTATTTTGCATGTGAATAGTCTTTCAAAAATGTAATTTTCTTATGTTTTCAATTTTAATATTACATTTTTCTTTTATATGTTTTATTTAAAAATTCTTTTTTATATATGTCATTAATTATTAATTAAAATAATAAATTGAATTAACTAAGGGACAACATATGTCCCACCAATAATCAACTAATTTAGCCAAATTCCTTAAGTTAGTCCTTAAGCCAAAAATAATAATAAAAAATAGTTAAGGGCCCTAAAACAAATCCCACCTATACTGATTCTCTTATGTGCCTTAGTTAAGGGACATTTCTTGCCATCTCTTAGCTAAAAGCTGTTTTTTTTTAATTCTTAATTATAGTAAGATACTTCTCTAAGGGATTGCAATAAACATGGTCTTAGATTGCTTGCGCAAGGAACCATCCATTATATGAATTTTTTACAGATAGACATGTGGTCGAATAACAAAGACTTAATTAAACAATTATTGGCAGAAAATAAAACAGTAAAAGAAACAAATAATAGAAAAGCAGTGGTATAAAAACACAATATCGTTATAGACTTAGTTCACACCTTCTCTCTACGAATTTCCTCCAACCTCTCACTAAAAAGCTCCGACATCTCCTTCCGTTCACCGGCTCCGGCTGCTCTCATAGAGCCGGAGTCGGATTTAGATTCTCTCTTTTGATAAAAATATTCTGATTTCACTCCTTTCTCAGCGGTAGATTTTTCTAGATCCAGATCTAGTTTCGATCTGTACCGGAATGATTACGAGTGAGGTATCTTGGTTTCTTCACTGGTTCGGTCTTCTGTCTCCTGTCTCTGTGCATGCGTCAGAATCTGGTGTTGAAGGCATTCGCTCCTTGTCATTAACCTTAAGATCTGATCGAGATCTGTATCTTTTGCAAGCTTCAAGTAGGCGTTTCAAGTCGTCATCCCTTCGACTCCGCCGTATCCGGTTTGTAGACAGGAAATTAAATTTTTCCTTTGTTCTCCCGGTTCTTGTTGCTTTGGACTATCAATTGTTTGGGCCATTCACTATAGGAGGTTTCTCTATCGGTGGTTTGATCAAAGCTTATCTCCATCGTCTCTCCAAGGTTCTCATTCTAAGTCCACATGCAATTTGTTCTATCTCCATTCTGGATCTGTTTTAACTGTTCATGATGTTCTAGTTGTAAGCTTGTATTGTATCTCTCTTTCGGTTAGTTTTACGTTTTTATATTGTCTCCCTCTTGTGGGCTTATGATTCTGGGGATGTTTGTCTACTCCGCCGGCCTGTTATTCCGGGATTACTTGTAATCGCCGGCCTAGTTTGTAACAATGGTGTTGAAGCTAATATAAAATGATCTTTAGTGTTAAAAAAAAACACAATATCATCCGTAAGTTGTGACTTGGAATTATTTTATTGCTATCTGACTCTTCTCTCGTGTGAGATTAGGCCTGCGTCAAGACATTTCTCAGACTTTTGACCCGCCCTTCAAAAATACAGATTAACTTATAAATTTATTTTTACATATATATATATATATTTTTTTTATCTTTAAGTTTTTATTATATTTGTAGTTCAATTTATTCTACCTTCTTTGTGATAAACATGATACATGTCCATTATTTTTAAAATATAACATGTTTAGTTTGTTAGAATCATACAAATATGAAAATTATATTTATAATATATCATTTGTATTTGTTTTTTACTTATAGTAAACATAACTGATCTAATACATCACTTTTTCAACTTTGCAATCCGTTTTACAAATTTTACTTTTGTTTCATGTATCTTATTTTATACAATATATATATGTACGATTTAAGTTTTTTTTTTTGAAATTTGTGTGTTTCGTATATATTACAAAATTTTATATTTTATATAACTATTTATAATAGCTATGATATATATATATATATATGTATATATATAAGATATTAAATAATCTATACTATTAAAAGGGAAGCATTCTTATGCAAGGTTGTTTGGACCTATTAGTTAGACTAACACCATATAATTCAGCCTATTTTTAAGCCAAAGTAATATTCCATACATCAACTCATAATTTCCTGAATGTACAAAAAGAGATATTGTAACTAACAACCGGATTAATATTAATGTACATATTTTTGGACCCTACATACAGATTATCGAACATATGATGCGTACCTTTGTATTAAAAACTTAACAATATTCATTGCACTTTTTAAGTGATATGTCACTCATGTATTTCTTGACTCTTTTTATGAAATGTTATCACAAATTTAATATCTGAAATTGAAAACTATATCAATACTAAAAATAATTGGTTTTATAATAATGTAAATTGATAGTTGTAACTATGATATAAATATATGCGAGGAAAATTCATTTTTAAAATTGATAGCTTGTGTGTTAATGACAATGTTTTGAAAACCAAACGGGACACTGATTCAACATTGCACCTGGGTCAATGGCCGGACCAGTTTAATCGGTTTAACCGCTTAATTTTAATTTTGTTTTAAATTAAGTAACTATATATATGTAAGTATAACTATAAATTAATTTTGATATAAGTTTATATCAATGTTATATTTTAAAAATGATATGAAAAATAAAATTCAAAATTCAAAAACTAAAACTAATTTATTTATATATGTAGTAGAAACAATATTAAATTTTGATGAAATCTTATTAAAATTTGCAAATTTTTTTATTTTTTAACTTTAATTTGCGAAAACTGGGTTTTAATATTGAACTAGGTCCGATTTAACTCAAATTCGGTTTTTAGCACAACTCGGAACCAGTTAGAAGAACGAGTCATGATCTGACTGGTTTGATCGTACGGTTCGATCAGATTTTCAAAACATTAGTTAATACAGTTCAATAATTAAAATATATATTTTTAATAATGAATATCTTTACTACTAAAAACATACATATCATCTTTAAATCTTTTTCAAACAAATCTCATACTATAAAAAATAATAAATAATAAAAACATTAAAAATCAATAATTATAATGTGAAACAAAAAAATTATACTAGATTTAAAAAAATTTAAAATTTCAAACCCGCGCTTCTTAAGCGCGGGTCAAAATCTAGTTTTATATTAAAATATACAACCCGTTATGTTATTTTCATCATGAATTTATGATAAAATTTCTATAATAGATTTGTAGAAATGGGTAATTTTTAGTCTACCAACTTAATCTGATAGAAATTAAGCTTACCAAATTGTACATCAAAATTATTCCATTTCGGGATATAGAGATGAGAGATATATCAGTTAGGGTTTGAATTTCTTAACATTTTGTGAAAAAGTGATAACACGGTCCAGTAGCGTAATGATCCTCTTTAAGCTTCTTTGGTCTCTTTTTCAAAAAAAAAAAAAATTCTGTGAAAAATTTGTTTACGCTCTGTATTTATTGAATATGTTTTCCCTTTACAGATTAACTAGGTGATAACCCGCACCTTGCGCGGAGTTAAGAGATTTATAGTTTATCACTTTAAATATATAGGTATTAGAAAAATCAAAATCATAGAAAGAAATATTACATCTTATATGATAAAGGATTCCACGAAATTGTGTATGTTTATATAAATTAAGCTTCGATTTATTTTTTAAACTTGTGTATTTGTTTCTATACTTTGAAGTATAGGTCCTGGAAGTAAATTTCTAGGAGTAAAAAAACTTATATAAAATAAATTATGAAGTAAAGTTAAACAAAACATTGGCAATAGAATTATTGTTTTCATAAATAAATTATGAATATAAAATAAAACATAGGATAAGCAATAGAGTAATAAAATATGAAAGAAACAAAATATAAGAAACTAATATGGTGAGGATGTATTGAGAAGGTCCGCCATGAGTGTTTGCTTGCAAGAATGTTTGTCGTAAGGATGTATTGAGAAGGAGAATATGGTGAGGAAATGTAAATAAAAAGCCTTGTATATATATATACAAAAAGGTGTGGCGCTAGGGTAAATAATGATAACTAATCTCCATCTTTATTTGCGTATTGAACATTAATATTGATTGTCCATCACTTGCCATGTTCATAATTCAAATTCACGTCGGATTCGATGGACTATTAGTCTATTATAAAAACAATTACATATATTGGTCAACGTAAATAAATTAAAACTCAATCAATGTCGATGAATAAACGCATGTATGATTCGGTTTCGACTGTAATTTCCCATTAAAAAGCGTATAATATTAATGAGTACGCTTAAAATAGGAATTAGTGTTATATTTAGCTCAAAACATTCCTAATTCGACATTAATTTTCTATTACCAAAATCAATTATATTAATGAGTATGTTTAAAACAGGAATCTGTGTCATCATTCCTAATTTTGAATATTATGAAGATCATTCCTTGTGTTTCAAAAAAAATGAAGATCATTCATTTGCACACAAGTAATGCTAATTGACAATGTATAATCGATTTTTGGAATGTTCAGGGTGCGGGAATAAATGCTATAATTGCAGAGCGTTTGGAAGGCATTCTTGATAGGGTACATTATTATGAAGTGCATTGTATTTTATACCATTTTAGGAAAAAATGTATCTAGCGTAATTTAAACACCCGACGTACAGTGGACAGATTAAAATTACCTGCATAAAAAAAATCTTGGACCATGAGAACTATATGAACTTTAAAATTTGCTCTGATTCATCCACATTATATACGGGGTCCCCCTCTTTATAACTTTTGAAGATGTATTCTTCAGTATTTCATATTTAACGGTGTAAATATTATATATTAAGTTTAAATAAAATCTTCTGAACAAAATATATTAATTTGAATAAAATCCTCTTAACATATATGGTTTTTTCAATTTTTAAGTAAAAAAATAGAATTTTTGATTCAAATATCATAGATATATAATATATTTTTAATATGACTATTTATTAAATGATATCATACTCATATGTTTTATGATTATTTGCATCTTTCTATAATAAAATTTAAAACCATTGATCTTTTTTAAAAATATGAGATGTTTAATAGTTTTAATAATTTATATTATTTTTAAAAATTCAATTCAAATTGTAAAATTAAAATATTAATCTCTCAAAATTTATTCTATGCAAATAAAAAATATAAGTATGTATTTTATATAGTATATTGTTTAATTTAAACAATATAATATATATATATATATATACATATATACATATACATTGATATAAACACCTATTAAATAAGACTTCTTACTCATATAGTTTAATAATCATTTGTATCTTATTATAGCAAAAAAATTAGTCATTGATCACAAAAGCTTATATGAGAATTTTAACAATTTTAGTAATTTATACTCATTTTAAAAAATTCAAAATATAACATGTACGAAAAAATCTAAATTTTTATTATATGATTAATGTAATTGTGTAATTTATTTTAATAATAAAGAATCAAACAAAAATTATAGATGTTATATAAATTGTTAGCAAATCTTTATTATTCAAAATTAGGTAATTGCCATATATGTTTTAATTATATTAGGTAATTTCGTAGCTTTATTTAAAAAAAGAATGGATAATAATTTTATCACATTAATAATTAATATCATGGTTAGTTTAATGGAAACTATAGTTTATATTTAGATGAAAAAACTTATTTTTCTAGAAACTCTAATAATATTTTTTCTAAGAACTCTAATAATCATTTGTCTGACGACATTTGTTATGCATCAGATGTTGTAATACTTTTCTTTTAATATATAAGAGATTTTATATCATGTATCTCAATAGATTTGTGAAATAATGTCTTGGTTATGATCACTTTGTTTCATATGTCTGTCTTTTGTATGTAGTATATTTAACATTTTAACATAATGTTTGAGAAAAGAGAAAATAAGAGCAATCGGTTTACCCAAATATCACAATGTATGCTGCATATATTATGATATTTTGTAGAATCTAACTAACCTATGTATGATAAAATTAGTTGTTATATAGTTCATAAACGAAAAAAAAAATTCATCATGACTGGTATATAACTTAAGTTCATGCTTATAGTGATATCATTATTTCAATCAACAAAGACAAACCAAAAAGTTAGACTAATGCAGCTGTTGTCCAAAAAAGGACTTAGAAATGCAGCTCACAACTTCGAAGGGCTACGCAAGTAACATATCGGGCAAAGATCGTGAATTAAAGTTATATACATCGAACAATCCCATATTTTAAAATTCAAAAAAAATAAGAATCGTGGGGACGTCGTATCCAAGATTCGGATTCAGATTTGTGATCGATTGTGAAAATAAAAAAAAATGATTAGAAATTTGCATCTTCATTATTTTCACGATTAGAAAAACTATACAAATGGAAAATAAAAATTAATATTTAGATTTTCGTTATCATCGTACAAGATCCCGAAAGCACTGTCACTGACATAAAACACCAAGTTTCTTACCAGTTTCCAGAGAATCAACACCAGGACCAAACCACTCACACACAACTTGTTTCTTAAAATATAAGCAAAATAAAATCACATCAAATCAGCTCTTGATATTTCGTTATCTTATATATCCATATATAAATTAAAAACTTAATATTATATATTCTTCATACATTCATATTTATGTCTTCTCGATTTGTCAATTGTCCCTTTCTTCTTCATCTGTACGTTTGTCTCTGCCTTCTTTAGGTTTCTCAGTTACTTCGCTGCACAAAGCATCAATGGACGAAGAGCTTCATGTTTTAGCAGTAGATGACAATCTCATTGACCGTAAACTCGTAGAGAGAATTCTCAAGATCTCTTCCTGCAAAGGCAAGTTATATCATTTTTTGTTACCTTTTAAAATTAGAACCAAGATTACCTCTGAAATGTAATAATTGATTCTTTTTTGCAGTGACAACAGCAGAAAATGGGCTTAGAGCATTGGAGTACTTAGGCTTGGGAGATCCACAACAGACTGAGTCATTAACTACCAACAGTGTAAGCTTAACCTTCTAGTTATTTAATACCCAGACTTATGTGTAAATCCTATGAGTTTTGTTACATTTTTTACAGGTTATGAAGGTGAATCTTATCATCACTGATTATTGTATGCCAGGGATGACAGGTTTTGAGCTTCTCAAGATAGTAAAGGTGTTTAAAATTTTCTTATTAGGAATCATGAGTCTTTTTGAGAAAATTCAGAGATTAACATTTTTTTGCTGGTTTCTATGTTTTTTTTGTTTATGTTATTGACAGCAGGAATCTTCGAATCTTAAGGAAGTACCTGTTGTGATTTTGTCATCAGAGAACATTCCTACTCGCATCAATAAGTAAACTTATTATCTCTCATGATGAGACATTGCTCTCTTTATTGAGTCGGTGGTGAATTGAGATTCTATTATTTTCTTGGTGATATTTGCAGGTGTTTAGCCAGCGGGGCTCAGATGTTTATGCAGAAGCCATTGAAATTATCGGATGTAGAGAAACTCAAGGGTCATGTCTTAAACTGCAGGAGCTGAAGATCTGCCTAATCTCAAAAGCTCGTAGAATTCTTGTTGATTTTTCTTTTTTAGAATAAATGAGTTTATTTAAAGATTGTGTTCCTAAACAATGACAAAGACCGTCTTGGCTATCTCAAAACACTTGCTGTTTTTTTTTTATATTTGTGAAAAAAACAAATAAAAACGAAACAATAAGGATCTCTATGAGTTAATTAGTTTTATGAATTATAAATGTTGTCAGATTGTGAGGAATCTTAGACCACAAGAAACATCAAGAATTCAACGAAGAAACAATAGATAGAGTCTGAATTCAAGATCAGAAGTTAACCAAGTAAACAAGTTGGAACATAATAATTATTACTACATTTGGATGTGAATTTTTAATTAGGTTTTATGTCCGTAATAGAATCCATCAGACTACATTAGAACAGTATAAAATTAAAAGATTTAAAGATAGATAAATAAGACAGCCTAGAACAATCCATGAAATACTCTTACGTTTCTTGCCGCTAGGTTTCTTATTGTGATCATCACTGTGACTTGTGTGATATGTCTTCCTCGTCACCAAACTCTGAACCAAGTCCTTTAGGGATCCATCGACATCTTTTTTATGATTCTTGGCCATTAATTTCCCTGCGACATCAGCTGGAGCGATCTTTGTTTCCCTCAACAAAGACTCGATTTCAAGAAACAGAGGATGAGAATCAAGATCCAAGTAGTTCTTGGCTAGAACCTCGAACGCCCCGACACAAGTCGATCATATCCCATCTATGAAGTTCAAAATCCCAGAGAGTGTGACCCTACTCTGATTTAGATCTTCTTGGCCTTTCTTTCCATCTTTCTTGCTGAACAAGCCTGTTTTTGTCTTCCTTCTCTTACACGTTAGGTCTACAGAATAATCAATGTCTTTAATCACAATACTGAACTTGCTTGATGTTGCAGTGAGAGGTTTCCTCAACTCCAAGTTGTTCTGCATAGCCGCGATTGACCATAGCCGCGAGTTTGAGATCTTAGATACTATAGTTCAAACGATTGACCATAGCCGCAGTCATGGTGGATTTACCAGTCCCTAGTGGTCCATTCAATAGGTAGGCCCTTTTCCAAGCTTTCCCAGTCTTCTTGTAATACTCTTTTCTAATTCTAAATGCCAGTCCCTAGTGGTCCATTCTAATTCTTGCTTTTCTTGTTTTTTTTGTACAGAATCCCGATTTTGTCAGAATCCCAGTTTAAACTAGGGTTATTGGTGAATAGCCTCATTTTCTTGTTCTTGGCCTCGATTTTTTCCCTTCTTCCATCACATGATATAAGATCCGGTTACAATCTCCAATCCACGTCTATGGAAAGTGAGCTTGTGAGTTCTGTCTCCGTCAGTACTAGTCATAATCTCTCACCAGACATTAATTAATCCTTTGTATACAATGGATGATTTAGAAAATATTATCGTGGGGGGCAAAAATTTCAAACCTTAAATAATATGGACATTTAACTCTATATTGAGATTTTATGGGGGCAAACTTAACCAATCTCTCCAAAAAAATATTATAAACAGTAATCAAAATCCATTTTTTTCTAAAATCCATAGGGGCAGAAGCCCCATCCTTGTTGGCTGTACATTCGCCCCTGTTTGTATATGTCTCTGACTTTAGTCTCGTCACGTATCAAGACTAGACCTTTGCTCTCGTTAACTTGCATGCCCAAAATCTTTAAAGAGAAAAGCAAATGAATAAACGAAGGGTTTCATAAACAAAACAATGAATGATTGGCCTCCAAAGTCTTACTTATAATTTTTTTTTCACTTGTCTGATAGGCCGTCTAACCAAAATCTAACTCATCAATTTTTTTTAACATATATACAAATTATTCTAATGGACCTGGTTAGCTATCTCCATAATAGATAATCCACTCTGTTACTATCAACATAGAAACAATTTTTATCTACTTACAAATAATATATGTCGGACCATATTTTTTTGGATTCCTATTATTTATTATAAAATATATATCCTATCTTAAAGTTAAGAAACTAGATAACTAATCTATTGTTTTTTAAATAATGAATTCAATTTATATTATCACTAAATTTAAGTAAATAATAAATTATAGTTTATTTATTAATATAAAAATTGTATATGCCTACTAATTAGTATATATATACAAATGTACTTTAATCCAGATACAAGAAACAAATTCTTGAAAACCCTCGTCGTATATAAAATAATATAATTCTTATAGATAAAGTATTACAATTAGATATATAATATATATATATATGATGGAAAATGTTATTATTGATATTTGTATGAGTATAGTTTTACAGGTTATATCAACAAACATGTAAAATATTTATGAAATATAAAACTAATTGAGCAAAAGATAAAACACACTTTAAGTTAGGGGGCGACTGGTTTTTCCGCTACCACCAGCAAACGCAGCTTTTGCGGTTGGTAGCGGTTGTCGGCGGTTTGCAACAATCACTCAAATCGCTCTAAACCGCTTCATACCGCTCCAAATCTCATAAATTCAAAAGCTGGCTTCAGCTAGCGTTTGCGGTTGCGGGCAGTTGCGGGAGGGTAAAAAAAATTTCTTTTTTTTGAAACAATATATATACAAAAGTAAAAAAATTTAATAAAAATTTTAAAATTGAAATTATGAAAATATTAAAATATATCTATTATATTTTAATTAATATTATAAAATTTTATAATAAAAACAATTTCAATAAATTTTCAAAAATTAAAATTATAACTTTCTAAATATAAATTTTATATTTATTATAATTTTATGATTTTTGATATTTTTATAATTATATTAAATGTAAATATTGTTAATTTATTATTTAACTGTTATCGCATTTGGTAGTTAACCAGTCATAAGTCACCCGCAAACGCACCAATTTTTAAACGCAGTACCAGTCGTGCAAATCTCTTAAAACCGCTAGAAACCGCAACCGCCTGCATCTACAAACTCCCGCAACCGCAACCGCAGCGTTTGAACCAGTCATGCCCTTAGGCTTGGCCTTTTAGGTACTTGTTGGGATATGGGTTGGATATTTTGAATTTTGGTTCTAATTTATATCACATCCTAAATCTCATTATGGTAAATTTGTAAGTACATATCATGTTCAGATATAACACATTCGTTTTGGTTCTAATTTGTATCACATCCTAAAACCATAAAGTAACCATATATCGTTCGTATTCGGGATATATTGGTTTGGTTTGGATATATCTAAAGTTAAATCCAAAATTTAAAAGCAAAACATAAAAAATAAATACTTTTTTTATATAGAATTGGGAATTTAAGATATTTATTTAAAATTTAAATATTTAATTTTAGATATAATTTCAAAATAAATATATAATTGAATATTTTAAGTACAGATTTATGTTTCAAATATTTATATTTGTGATTAATTTGGAATTCAGATGTTTTTTTTTTGAATTTTCGGGGTTTGAGGTTTTTTAGGTTACCCATTCGGGTTCGGCTAATAACACTTCGGGTTCAGATATATTTTGTACACACTACAAGACTCATACTGGTATTTCTTACACTTTGGATGGTACGGATCGGGTTTTTGGTTTAGATTTGGTTCAGACTTCGGGTTACGAATTTTATGACTATGTCTACTTTAAATAAAAAAAGCGATTATATAAAGTTTTCATTAAAAATTATCACATGCTTTGAATATGCAGTCAAAATCTAGCATTGACTTAAGGCTTGACTGGTTCAAACGCAGCGGTTGCGGGAGTTTGCGGATGCGGGTGGTTGTAGTTTTTAACGGTTTTAGGAGATTTGTACGAATGGTTCAGCGGTTAGAAATTGGTACGTTTCCAGGATACTTATGACTAGTTAACTACCAAATGCAGCAGCGGTTAAATAATAAATTAACAATATTTACATTTTATATAATTATAAAAATATCAAAAATCATAATACTATAATAAATATAAAATTTATATTTAGAAAGTTATAGTTTTAAATTTTTTAAAATTATAGAAAAATATTTTTATTTTAAATTTTGTAATACTAATTAAAATATAATTGATATATTTTAGTATTTTTATAATTCCAATTTAAAAGTTTTATTAAATATTTTTATTTTTTATTTATATTGTTTAGAAAGAAAATAAAATAATATTATCCTCATGCAACCGCCCGCAAGCACAAATGCTACCTGGAACCAGCTTTTGAATTTAAGAAGTTTAGAAATATTTGAAGCGGTTTAAAGCGGTTTGAGTGATTGTTGCAAAAAGCCAACAACTGCTACCAACCACAAAAGCTGCATTTGCGAGTGGTAGCGGAAAAACCAGTCATACCCATTTTACATCAAACGTTCTTTTCGTATGTTTGACTTTATCAGTTTTTCTCCCCGCAAAATCCACTCATATTCTACAAGATCTAGCACTCCGACATTTTATGTAAGGAAATACCTTTTGGCCAGGCCAACTAACCATCGAACCCACTTTTTACCAAGAAACAAAAAAAAATCATTTGAGAAAAGAAAAACAAAAAAGGATAGCTTCTTATTATTTTTACATATAGCATCTCCAACAACTACTTTAAAACTTCAAATATAAAGCTTTATGTATTTTAAAAGCAACCCTAAAATCTCAAATCTTAAACTTTTGAATTGTAAAATATTATATTTGAGATTTCATTGTTCAAAACTTTATATTTGAGGTTTCACTCTTCAAAACCTTATATTTGGAATTTAAAACTTTAATATCTATCATTTTAGTCCTTATAACTTTTATATTTCATAAATATTTCAGATGTAAATACCGATTTAATTCATAACTGATATATAACTATTAAATAGATTAATATATTATTTTAAATTTATTAACTGATCATATATAAAAGCATTACAAAATAGTTATATTGAGTAATTTGATATTTTATTTGTAATTTATGATTTAATATAAGTTTTTGAGTTATTATTTATTATAACATAGTGTTTTATTAGTCAATATTGCCACTACTATTACTTTAATATATACTAGATCTCAATCCGCGCAACCGCTCGGGTTTTTGTTTTTATTTATTTTTATATAAATGTTTTGTTTTCAATTCTAAATTAGTTTATATTATACTATGTGTCAACCAATTTTTAAAACATAATAAATTTACGTTATATGTTTTTCATTGAATAGATTGTTTCAAACTTTCACATGTATTTGTATCTTTTTCTATATATATATTTTTGGATTATTATTTCATTATTAAAATCGTAACTATATATATACAGATTAGTAAAATATTGTTTTATTGTCATATTCGAAGATATTGTAACATTTCCCAAATTTAGAAGTTTTTTTTTAAATTAAACTTTTCGCTTCATAGATTTATATTATCGAGTCAATAATTAAACATTTAGTTTTTGTTTAATTTTTAAAATAAACTATATAGTTTAAAATTTGTTTTCATTGGTTTAAGGTAGTAAAGATTAATCATTGTTAGATAATATGATTTTTTTTATTTTTAAAAAAAATCTTTATAATTTTAAAAGTTACATCGACAAATATTTAAATATTTAACATATCGAGGTATAGTATTACAACATTAAATTATATCTATTTAATTTATACTATTTATAAATCGAATGGATCGTCTATTCTTTAAATCTAATTATTGATAACCCAATAAAAAATTTTGGTAGGCCCAAAATTTAAATGATAAAATTAGAGATTAAATGTAACATGACTTTCTAGGAATAGATCTATTAAGTTTATTTTTAAAAAAAAAATCACACATGAATCAAAGTTGTGACTTCTGTTTTAATATATAAGATTTTATTATATAATATTTTTGATAACTTTAATCAGTTTGATTAATATGGAGGATTAAAATGAAAATATAGATTATTTTAAGGTTAGATTTTAGGTTTTATCATTGAATAAAACCTGCATCATTAAATTCAAATTTGAAATTCTTTCAACCTTAAATATAAAGTTGCTTTTTTTGGAGATAATTTATCTACTATAATAGTTCTATAATGAATGCGCAACAGTTTACAACACTCTAGTGAGCGGAGCGAGCGAGGCCACCTACCTGGTCCATTGGAATGTAAGTGAGTCCAACTAACTTTGGCACAATTTAGTAACAAATTTCGTCTGTTAGGTAGTGAAACCTAGCTAGTATATTTATATAGGATATACAGCATTGACCTATATTATGTAAAAGCCACTGATGTGTTGAGCGATCAAAAAACTGCTTTTAGAACACGTATTTGTAGCTGCAGTTGAAAAAATAGTGGGTCATGAGAATCCCCTCCAGTTGCAAGAACAAGGCACTTGAATTCAGCAGTGGGGCATTCGGCCTCGGGCCGGTAAAATATTGTATTACGTTTTCTAATTTGTCTATAAGTTTGTGATAACATAAATGAAATAGTAATGATTTAATTAAAGAACAAGAGTATATTAGGCTTTTAATGGTTCTTAACATTTGAGCAAAACTATACTAATATCTATAATTTCATGAAACCTTGTGAGATATTTAGAAAATAAGAAAATATTTATTATATAAATAGCCCGGTTTCTACAGTAATGTTGATCACGCAATTATTTCAACATTTAAATCCCAAATCTATTCCTAGACTTCCAAGAATGCCTTTTTAACGTTGAAAAGTGTACACTTATACAGTAAGTCTGTGGAAATTCAAAAGAAGACCGTGACTTAGTCAATGTGACTGCTTCTTCTTCTTCCGCGTAACCGCGTTAATCAAAAAACTTACCCTCGAAAAAGGTTTAGTAAATTGTCGGACAATAAGAAACATACTCTGAGTGCACCATCATTTAACATGTTCTTATAGTTTTATTATATTCTTATCACAATGATCAACTATCTAGAAACGTGTTTGTCATGGAGAAAGGTTTAGTTTAATCCATGATTTGGCCAATATGTCAACATACAGAAAACTGAAACGAGCTTACGTTTTGTAATTGGAGATTGTCTTACGTACGTCGCATTCAAAAATATTTTATAATCTTTGATTTTTTCAACGAAGATATTGGAATTAACATATAATCTACTTTTGCTGTGTATGTGTGTCCCTAGTGTCTATATATGTGGATGTCACACAAACATATCGATCAGAGATCACGAGGAGAAGCAAAAACCTAATTTAGGTAAACAAGAAACAAGTATTACACATATATAAAAGGGTCGAAGTACAAATTTTATAATCAACGATGGAGGAGATAATGTCAATGATCTTCAGCGGAATCAATCTTGTTAAGGAGCTCGAGTTCAGCTTAACAGCACAAGAGTCGCCAGAATCTCTCTCGACTTCTCTCGGTTCAGTCTCCACTCTGTTCGGAGGCGCCAACGAGCGGTTAAAAATCCTACTTGCGAGGAGGAACGCTTACGTACTGACTCTGCCTGAACCAAAACCAGTTCCAATGTCCGGTTTGGACCAGATGATGATGCAGCAGATTGAATATGATCTGATGCAGGACTACAGTTTAAGGGAAGGAGTGATGCAAGGCGTGAAGAATATAGACTCAGGTCCGAGTTGCGGATTCTCGACTCCAAGGCCTCGAAGAAGGTACGTAAAAGATTAAGCATCCGATCTTTTACGTTGTAATGGAAGAAACACATACAAAACATTCGAAGACTTCGATTGATTACTTGGTGCGCAACAGAGTAGAAAAGAACATATAAAATTTATACGAGTTTTTTTTTTGTTTGATATGCTTCGTAATGCTGAAGTAATAAACATGTAGAATAAGTATATATGTTTTTTTGGGGTGCAAACGTTAAAATGAATAAGTCTACGTAGTATATAAGTATATACAGGGCGAAGCCACGTTAAGTAAAGGAGGGGCAGTTGCCCCTTAAAACATTTTCTAATTCAGTGTAATTTCTTTAAAATTTTAGTTATGCCCCTGTTTGCATATTATTAGGCTAGTTTTCATCATTTCCCCGGATAATGTTTTCTATAAATTACGGACGTGTGAATATTGAGATATATATCATATATATGTTATGCAATGTGAATGTATATATAGGAAGAAGGATGAAGAAGAAGAAACGGTGTTTGTGGCGGCGGCGAGGATGGGGAACATGGACACTCCGCCGGACGACAATCACACTTGGCGTAAATATGGCCAGAAGGAAATTCTTGGTTCTAAGTTTCCTCGGTAATTATATTTACTAATTACAAAATGATTCGTTATTTACGTAATAGAGTAACAGTACGTTCGTTTATTTTTATCTTTTAAAAATGTTTTTGTTAGTATACTTTTGAATTCATCTAATCAAACATGGAGGGACACTTGAACATCAGAACTTTTGGTTACTGGTTAGTTAACTAAAGAAAGAAAATTCACATTTTCTTAAGACGTGGGCATACACTTCGTTTAGTTGCTTAGTTTTATTCGTTTTTTCTTTAATTTTATAAATATCTTTAACCAATATAGAACCAAAATTTAGGGCGTACTATCGGTGCACCCACGAGAAAGTATACAAGTGTCCGGCGAAGAAACAAGTGCAACGGCTTGACGAGGATCCTTACACGTTCTGCGTCACTTACCGTAGTTCACACACGTGTCACTTCTTCACCACTTCCCCTATTTCATCAACAACCGACACCACTACAACAGACGGTCATTACGGTTCCACCGTAGTTAAGATGGCCGAAGCTTTGTTCGGCAACTTAGACTCGGTTGTTCCTTTTGGTGAACCCTACTTTAACTACCGTAGCCTCTTTCACGGAAGAGGCGGCGATGGGGATACGTGATATACAAGTTTTTACGAGTTAGGCATGTGCATTGTGTTCAAATAATTAATTTAAATTTTTAGAGGGTTCAAAATTCCTTTTAAAAAAAAAAATTATATCTATCGAGTTAGGCTTATGCATTGTATAAATTAGCAACCGAGTGATATGTTATTCGCATCCTGTAACAAAACCGCAATATGAGTTATTGTCTTTCTGAACCGCAATATGAGTTATTGTCTTTCTGAACCGCAACATGGTTAAATCAACCTCCTTTTTGTCCCTAGACTAGAGCCTAGGCTATTCTTGGTGGTGGATATACAATCTCCACTTTACCTCTTCCTAAATAACCATTGGCCTATTAAAAAAAAAGAAGTCTGGTCTATAGAGAATAGTTTCACTACTTTGCTTATGAACATGAACTCACCTTTTGAGAAAGCAGATTGGATTCACTTTCTCCTTTTTGAGAATACAACAGGAGAAAAACAGAGAAATTTTTTAGAAAGAATTCTAAGAGTACTTCGTCCAACGACCATGGCCTCCGGCGAAGTACGTCGACGCGCCGATACTGTCGTGCCGTCACGTGAGACTATATTTCTCCAGCTTTTTCCCGACGACTTCATTCTGACGAAGGCTTGCCGCCGTGCCAACACCATCATCCGAGACTATTTTTCTCCAGTTTTTCCCGATAACTTCATTTTAATCAAAAATGAGCAAAATATATTCCGGCGAGGTTTAATGTGCTTTGTAAATGACATTTATCATGAACAAGTAATACATGCTCATGTCAATTTCCACTTGTTAAGAGACCACACTACTCATGGATCTTTTAGACAAAAGGAAAACAGAAAAAAGTGACAATTATCATGGAGCTAACCAAGTGGTAGTAATTTAGTGATAATTTTTTTGGGATTTGGTGCCACGTCAATTATGGGTTCGATTTCCTCAGAAAACTAAATTATCACTATTTTGTTAGTCTGGGTTTGGGCTTCGTCCAAAGTGGTTTACATGGTTTATCGTAACACATGATCGGTTTACTCCCTGATAATAGTCGGAAAGTATTCAAACTCAGGTGAAACAGTGTAATACGTTTTCGGGCTAATCCATTTTATATCACTAAATGTGAGCTCACTGTATAGCCAATAGGATTTATATTGGGAGATCTAGAAGATCGATCCAATCCAATAGTCAATATTAGGATATACATCAATATATTAGAATAGAAAGTTTATCATTATCTATTATATACTATTCCATATTAGTTTAGGAAATTAGTTTGATTTATTCTCTATATAAACTATGCATCTTGTAACATTATTTTCATGAGAGTTTAATATAATTCTTCCATAAACACTTTTGTGTTCTTTACTCTCATCAATTTGTCATGGTATCAGAGCCTGAACAAAACTAAAAACATCCTTATTCTCGTGTTGTCTTGCAAAATCGCAGAACAATCACTTCTCATTCAAAAACTTCTTTATTCACGACTTGAAGAAGAAGATTTTTATTCAATCATAGTCTTGGTGTCTTTGCAAAATCGCAAATCATCAAACTTATTCTCTATTCCTTTGTTTCTCGATTTGAAGCAAGGAAAATTCATTCAACAATTCACATTCATTCATCAACTTTCGTATGGCTATTAGCTCACGAAGATTCAGATTTCTTGACGGCAGTCTACCGGCAGCCGATTCACCCTACCGTGAAGATTGGAGAGCAAACAATCATCTCATTGTAGGATGGATAAAACAAACATTCAACCAAAACTCAGATCATCTATCTCGGCTTGCAAAATCGCAAGCTATGGGACATTCATCAAGCTTCCGCAACGATTAGTGCATGAGCTACTTCTACCACCTAATTTGAAGATTGTTCAATCTCATACGTGTTACCACGTATGAGCTTGAGGGAGGGTATTGGGAGATCTAGAAGATCGATCCAATCCAATAGTCAATATTAGGATATACATCAATATATTAGAATAGAAAGTTTATCATTATCTATTATATACTATTCCATATTAGTTTAGGAAATTAGTTTGATTTATTCTCTATATAAACTATGCATCTTGTAACATTATTTTCATGAGAGTTTAATATAATTCTTCCATAAACACTTTTGTGTTCTTTACTCTCATCAATTTGTCAATTTATCAAAAAAAAATCTCGGAACTCACTGTTAAGGCAAGATATTTGTGGTTTTCTCCATAGGCTTTACGATATTATCAACTTGATGAAATGACTAGTTAAGCCCATATTAAGCATACGAGGGAGGGCCAATAAAAAAGAAACTAAAACTACCTACGCATGGTAGTGAGTGATTGTTTAAAGTCTTCATTTTCTTTTGTATTAAGGTTACATCACTAATGTAAACTGTGGACAAAAGACTAAAATAGCCGCACACTGCTCGTTGCATTAGTTTCCCTTGCGGCCTTGCGCATGCTAGTTTTTTTATTAGTAAGAAAAAGAAACAGAGAACGATCGATAGCGTAATCAACCACTTAAATTCAAAAACCTTAATTTAAGGGTAAGGGATTGGACCAAAAAGGACCATTGCTAAATTTATGTCTCCCCTTGACATGCATAGATAGATGCCTTGCACTCATAATTATTAGGTTTTACGCTACCGAGTGATATGTTATTTGCATCCGATAACAAAACCGCTCAACAACATATAACAATTATCAAAATGATAAGTTGTACAACAATATAAACATCATTAAGAATATTTGATTGTTGTTGCCGGTTACTTCCATTGGTGACTGGCAAATGATCTATAATATTCTTTAGTAAGATTAGCTAATGACTCTTCAAACTCCACCGTTCTTCTAAATCGTGGAGTTAAGAATTTCGACTTCTATAGTTTTTAGGATAGAAATATTTACAGTACTGACAACATGTGTTTCGTAGTTGAAGATTCTCTATCTTAATAATATTGAGTTTGTGTTAAAAGATAATAATATTGAGTTTCAAAATGAGTTCTATGGCTGAAAGTAACAAATTCTTTATCTATATTAAAACTTGAATTTGAGTTTTATGTGAGTATATATATATATATAATGACTTTTTTTCAACAAATATATTATATGAATTTGAGTTGTTTACCGTTTTTGTTAACAGATTGGTTTTGATAATTTATACCTGTCAAATTGATTAATAATAAAGTTAGATGAGAAACAAAACTATATCTGTAAAAATAAATATTTAACTGGTTTTAAAGCCATTTATGTTCATAGAAAGATGAAACACGAAATCCTTACATAAACAAAATTTCTAATTAAAGAAAAATATTGACAGTTTTTAACTCATAAAATGTATATATTCGCTATGAAGAATATATATGTTTGATGTCCCACTATAAATTTCATACTAAATATATGTAGTTAAAAATTAATTACCCACTAATTTCAGGTTTCAAATTCAGTTTGCAACTTGATCAAAATGTTAAAAACCAAGAAAAAGACAAAAAAAACTTTTCCTAATATAGTTCATTATAGTTTTGTCTCTAATGAATGTTGTTTTTTCCTCAATTCTACCAACAATGTGACCCCCTATTTAATGCATCAACAAAAATAGTTGCTTGTTATGATCATAAGTACATATATACAAGTAGTATATATGTAGATAATCATGGATCTTTATGTATATAGATATAGCTTGACTGATTGAATTATGATGTTTAATTGCTAAAGAGAACCAAGAAACAAAAGAAATGCATATATAGATTCAACTATGTTTACATATCCATACCCGTCATGATTGGAGATGCAATTGTATGACTAAGAGGAATAAAAAAGAGGAGTTATTTTGGGTTTAAGTTTGGTATTGATTGCATGATCTTTCTTTTTCTTTTTTTTTTTGTCACAAGCATGATCTTTCTTTTTCAAAAATGAGATTCTTAATTTTATTAATATTAAGGGGAAAAACAAAGTAGTACCATACTAATTTGTATTAAGATATTTTCTCTTTATAGTTTCTTTTATAAATCTAAAAATGCTAAAAAGATGTTTTCTCTTTATAGTGTCGCTTGTTTAGATTTTGTATCTATTAAATGTTTTATTTAACTAAAACTGGTTTGAATCCCAAATTAGCTATTCATTTTCTTTTTATTTGTACTACAATTTCATTTTTATAAACATGACTGTACTTAGACATAGTTGTATTTATATATATATATATATGCATTTCTCTTGTTTCATGATTCTTTTTAGCAATCAAACATCCCAGCTCAAGCAGTAAAGCTCTACACATAGTACATCTATGTTAGTAAAGTTCCATTAATAATAATAATATTATTATTATAAATATTTGAATATGTCTCCATAATTGTTTACATATATATATATATATATATATACTCGCATATATGTATTTATCATAATAATCAAATACTTCTATTGCTGCATGCACTAGTTAGACAGTAACATTGGTAGAGTGGTACCGAATAAATTCTCTGTACTCGGGCATATTTGAATAACATGAATGATAATGATGTTCAGCGAAAAATGATAAATTAGTTAAGAAATGAGAATACAAAAAGAGAGCTATATAATGAAAATATAGATATTACATTCGGTAGACTATAATAATGTAAAATTAAGCTAGATTCAAACATGGTTCGAAGTAAGAGAGCTGCTCATTATCGTTGAACCGGAAATCGCTGCCAACTCCAAAGATCCGTGGTATCCAAACCATAAATAGATGCACTAGTTTCACCGCAACCATAAATAGCCTCATGATGATGATGATTATGTTCCTCTCCAAACACCAACATTTCTTGCCACACCAATTGCAAGTCACTCTCCGTGGACGAACCATGATGATGGTTATCTTCCTCTTCATTCATCGAGGTCCTCAAACTAGGACACTTGAACTCTTCAGAATCCATGATGCCGTCATCATGATGAACACAAGGATTGATATTTGGTGTTACTTCGTCCGTGTCGCACGTGTGGTTTCCAATGTATGTGATACTGAACATCCTGGGTTCGAGCTCTAGCTTCTGTACTTGCTTTGTTGCCTTGCACCCTTGAGTGTATTTATGTGTGCACCTAAAGTAACTTCTGCAAAATATTAATGAGACAAAGAAAAATTTAGATCAAATGTCTATATATGTAACAACTAACCAGACAACATATATGGTAGATATAAATGCCTCCACATATCATAATGCCCCAGGACATGTCACATATGAATATTTATACATACACATAAATATTCATATATATGGCTAAAAATCCCTAAAAATAACCTTGGGAATTTGGCATTAAGAATCTCCTTTTTTCCATATTTCCTCCAAGAAAATGCGTCCTCAAGTAGAGTTGACTCTACAGTCCACGTGTCAGCTCTCTTTCTGTTCACAATGTTGTAAAATTTATAAATAAAAATATTTGACGTTTGATGTAATTACTGTATGATCAAAATAAACAAAAGACAATAAAAAAAGGTTATATAATCTATCTATAGACTATCGCTATGGTATATTAGAAGGAAAAAAATGAGACATGAGCTGATAACTTTGGGTTTTACTAATACCACACCGTGTCATAATTAGCTAGGATTCAAGCTCTTGCGTTTGTGAATTTTAAAGTCACAAAAAAAAGTAAGCGAGAGAAGTTAAAACTTACTTTCTCTTGTAGCATCCTCTTTTACCCTTGACGGGTCCCAATCTTTTCCGACTATCAACGGAATCCTCAAGCTTGCCGTCGTTGTTGCAGGAAGCATTTTGAGAGCCTTCAACGGCGGTGAAGAGAGAGGAGGGGATGGGTTCAAAGGAATCAAGATCAGAGATTGTGTCACTAAAAGATGCCGAGATTTTAGCCACGAGATCCCCTGCTGCACCACGACCCGACCCGTGTTGAGAGAGGAGCTGTTGAAGCTTAGTGGCCAACTCATGGCCTTGAACGAGTTGGTCCATAACTTTTAGCATTATTGCTTTGTTATTACTAACAATATCCATTTTGGTTGTAGTGTTTGATGGGTTTTATTTTTTCCTCTTTTGGTGTGGGTTATATGACTAAAGGGAAGAGAAGTGCGTGTGTAAATATAATGGAGAGAAGAAACTTGTAATAATTAATATTTTTCTTTTCTTGGATTTTCTTTTGATTTTTAGAGGAAGAAGATGTGAGGAAATGAGAGAGATGGCCAAAGGCAAGAGAGTGGGATGAACTTATCCACTCATTTGCTTAGGGGAGCATCGTGACGTTTGATCGAGTGACGCCGGGGCGATGACATCACTCTTCCCTTGGTGAGAACGGAATAAAGAGTTTTACTTACTTAGTTATTTCCATAAGCCAGTTGATAAAAAAAAAGTTATTTCCATAAGCCTTAGATCAAAATTCGTATTAGTCACGGATTGCATATCATTTCCAAATGATCCAGCTCTTATATGATATAGTAAGTGATTACATTACTTGAATATATTTTGTATAGTACCTTCCTTTTTGTCACATTTTGAATAGTACTTTTATGTGTAACAATTACTCGTAGTCTGTTTGCTATTACTCAAATCGTATCCGAGATAATTCTATCTAGCTAGTTCAGATAGATTTATGGACAAAAGTTTACGATCAAATTATTCAAATATGAAAATTGCTCTGACATAACATAACTGAATTTTGTATTTTTCATATATTTAAAAGCGTTTGTTTGTCGGCACAGCTTATTTTTGTCGGCACAGCTTATCGAAATTAATTAGACTGATTACGTAAAATATAACATCTGCTGATTTCGTGAAAACGCATTACTATTTAGCATGATTTTTTTATACATTTTGTCGTAATATCATAAGTATATTTAAAAGGTGTACGTGGTAGACTCACCGGTGACTGCCCTTCACTATCTCAATGCATCATCTTACAGGTTCTCTTCGCTTCGTGATGCCTAGTTGCTCCAGTGGCCCCTCGCTGTCCTTTAACCACGTTTTAATTAAGAATTGGTGGTACTTGATTAAGTTGATTGGTAGTTATGATAACAAAATAGTAAAATAAGTTTATACTTTGTAGACGTTTATCAATTTTACGGTTATGCATGCACATTTGTTATGCCTAGTTGTGTTGTAAATTCGGATGAGTTAACACAGTGATTTTTTTAAGGAAAATTGAAATTGAGATAAATACCACTTTCCACTAGTGTAGGTATATTTACTAGATTTTTGTAGAAATATATATAGTCTCTTAAAACTGAGATTTTATATTATAGTTATGTAAACATGATATTTTATTTTTCTTATTTACACCGTAATATCGGTAGAGAATATTTCATTACTAATTCTAGTGTTTTTTTAGAAATCCACAAAATAGTTTAGCCACTCGACAACAAGTTGCTATGCAAATTTAATATTAAAAGTCCAAAAGGAGTTGTTTGGTTTTCAGATATTTTGTTTCTTTATCAATCTGCCACTATAAATATATATATTTGTAGCCAAAAATAATTTTTCTAAGAATTTTTTTCCGTTACAATAATATATTTTTTTATTATTGATGATTTAGTTTCTAGTTCTTGTGTGCTATATGTTTTGTTTTTTTTGGTAAAAATGTCCTCATGTTTTCGTCATTTGATAAGTTTTATATTGGTTTCAGATAGGGCTGTTCAATATGGTAAAACCGAACCGTACCGAACCGAACCAAACCGAAATAGACAATATGGTTTGGTTTTGGTATATACCATATAAACCGAATGGATATAATTTTATAAAAATCGTAGGATTTGGATATGGTTTGGTATATAACCGATTAAACCAAACAAAACCGATTAAAAATAGAAACATGTAAATATATATCTATTTTATAACAATACATGAAAATATATTTGTTACATAAGTTAAATTTGTGTTAATAACTATTACTATAATTTTATAGTAATAAAAAACCTTAATTTGTAAAACATTTGAACTATAACTAAATAACAATACGTCGCAATTCAAACATCTTATTTTCTAAGTCTTTTTTTTATCTTTTTGCTTTTTTTAGTCTTCACTAAATTAATATGAATATTATAAATTTGATGGACAATAATTAATGGAAAATTTTCAATTGATAAAGCATGACTTTAATGAACATTAAATATGGAAGAGTGGAAAAACTTTTCTTTCATGTTTTTGTTTTGTTTCATATTTTTATTTTCAAAATTTCAAGCTTTGATTTTAGTTATAGATTTGATTATTTTATTTGATGGTAGAAGCATTTTTACTTTTTGGTTCATTTATTTGAACATGTAATATATTTTTAATAAATGACGGTGTTGACAATATGACTCTAAAATTCATATAATATGATCTCAAACAAAATAATTATGTTTTTGGTATAAAACCGAATAAACCGAAAACCAATGGTATATAAACCGAACCGAACCGAAATAAATATGGATTTAGAATGGTAGTTATATTTTACTAACCGAAATACCAAAAACCGAAAAAGACCGAACCGAAACCGAACCGATATCCGGATTGAACACCCCTAGTTTCAGAGTATATTAGCATATGATCATTGTCAATTTTTTAAAGAAAAATTGTTATATTAATTACCGCCAAAAATTAACTTTAGGATTTTTAGATTCTTTTATTGTGAAGTATTTTAGTTACACTAATTGAACTACAAACGTTTGATCACTGATCAACAAATTATTGTAGAAAATACAACAATTTATTGTATAAAATGACAAATTTAGGAAATAATACTGAGGGATAGCTGCCATACAGGACCCCTCCAAAAGCCAATAACTCCTGTCCAGATTGGTGGGCAGATTCGTAAAATTAGATTCATTATAAATGCTCTTAAAGTGTAGTTGTTGTGTCTCAACTTTTTTTCAATAATTCAAAATTTGGTTGTCAAGCCAAAGTTCAGTGTAACATAAAGCAGTTGGGAAATTCGTAATTTAAACTACATATTTTATGTTGATGTAATATGTCTACATCATTATTTAATTTATTTGACCGGCATTTTTCTATTTTGAAAATATTTCTCATAATGCATTGAATTGTTAAATGATCCAATAAAGAGTAGTAATCTGTTCGATAACAATATATATATATATATATATATATATATATATATATATATATATATATTTCAATATTAGGAGATTCGAAGGTGAATCCGTAATCTTCCTAAACTCAAAATTATAATATATAATATTTGTTTCGTTCCAGCGGTCAAAAATATACATAATTGGAGTTCTAAAATTATTAAAAAATAATATACAATTCTTCAAATGGGTGATGATGGGAAAAAGTCAATAAGAGAAGAAATGTTTATAAACATTTAGAACAACTGAACTGTTTTGTTTCATTATATTTATCAAAAAAAAAGTTTTGTTTCATTATTTCATTTTAAATTTAAAACAGAATAATGAATAAAAATATATAGAATTTTTTTTAATGTTATCCTTCTATTTTAAAGTAAACTAGATTGTAACTTGTATTTTTAAAGCGCGGAAATAATTTTTGTAATAAAATATAATTTAAAAATAAATATGTTTTAACAATTTTATTTTAATGTAATTGAAAACTATATATATATATATATATATATATATATATATATATATATATCTAGTTATATTAAATATGAAATTATATAATATATTATTTAATTTTGTGTTTAGTTATTTCAACTAGTTTCGTTATGAATTTTTAATAATTTTTGCTAAATAAAAATAATCCATCAATATAATTTATTTTGTATTAATAAAATTATTTTGTAGTATCTAAACCTGCTAAAAATAGTTATAACTATTTAAAAAAATTTATATATTATTTGTTTTATTCAATTGTTTGATTTATTAAATAATTTTAAAAATATTAATTAACATTGTTAAAAAGGTAAGACAGTAAGTATTGTGTTGATTGAAAACATATTTAGTAATATAATTTTGTTTTCCATAATTATTTTTAATGAAGATCTCATATTTTTTTAATTACTAATGACATTTAATATATTACAATATATCATTAAAGGTTAAGTCGAAATGAATGTTTTTGTTTTAATACAAGAGATTAATTTTATTCTATTTAAGAACAAAGCCGAGATAGATTTTTACTGTAAGTTGAATAAAAATGAATAGTAAAGTAAAATTGGAAATGCTCTCATTTCTCACTGAAAAATTATGTCCACTTTTTCCAATGCATGTTTATCCTCTTAGAAACATTTTCTTAAACCATTTTGAGACATACACAGATTTTTAAGTTTTTTAGCTAATGGACACTGATTTTAGCCACGACCAACGTCAACTTAACACTGACAGTTTTGAGAATGTCCCACCTTTTAATTGTCAACAAAGTACTATAATTTTAGGATTGGTTCTTAAATTCTTTTGAAATATAATAGTCATCAAGTTGTGTGTAGACTACTATTGTGTCTGTAATATATGTACCCAAAAGAAATTAATGAGGGGGCTATACACGGATAGCTACATCGATGGATTAATTACTACAAGACAACGCCACCAGCTAATGAGACTAGGCCTGGGCATATTTTCCGGATCCGAAGATCAGAACCGGTAATTACCTAAAAAATCAGATTTTGGATTGGATTCGGATATAGGAAAATACCCGGTCGGATAAGGTTTAAAATCTGGTCGGGTACCGGATCGGATACGGGTATTATCCGGGATTCGTACGGATATCCGAAAGATCCGAATTAAACCTTAATTAAGATAACCCTAGTAATCTATTATGCTTGTTTTCATTTTAGAGATTAAACTTTGCTTTGGTTATATTAAAATGGTTATGTTATTTTATTGTATTGTAATTTTAGTTATCTTGTTTATGTTTTTTTCGGATATTTAGAATATTTTTGGTTTTTTTGGATTAAATTCGGTTCTATCGGATTAAATAGTTTGGTATATTCAAAGAACCGGACCGAATCCGTTAATATTTTGGTTACTACGGATGTAACCGGATCCGACAGGTACCGAACCGTATCCGAACCGTAATTTTAAATTATCCGAACGGTACCAATTTCTCTAGTTCCGAAATATCCGAAATCCGAAAAAACCAATCCGAATCCGAACCGGTTATCCAAATGTCCAGGCCTGTTTCTGCATGTTGGACCTTGCACTGTATACTTACAAGTAATAATGTCATAACTATTTCATATAACGTGTGTTACTTGATTTAGAGCAAAGTAAAAGGCTGATTCTCCATAGTCTCTCAAATAATATCTTAGTTAAATTTAAAATATAAATTGGATCAATTAAAATGACACATGTTGAAGAAATCTTTCTATTTTTCTTGAGTTTTTTCGCATGAGATGTGTATCTCTCAAATTCATTATTTTCTTCCTCATATTTTCTACTTGTCTCATTTTAATTGGCAATATAATTTTGTTAAGGTACTATCAATAAACATATTAGGGTTTTGACATGACTGTCATTATGGCGCAGCGTACGAATGGGTGAACGGTCGATCTAAGAATTTAGGGTTCTTCGAGACCTGTTCTTGGATCGATCAAAGGTTTCTTTCGATAGCTCTTTGAGACCAACTTCCTGTTTTGATGAATTTAATCAAATCTAAACAAGGGATAAAAGCAAAGCTCTTCTTATTAAAATCAAACGTGTCCTACAAGAAACCATATGCTTTGGTTTATATAGATCTCCAAAGACACAAACCGTCATTGGAGTAGGATAAACTAAATACGTAAACTTTCTAGATAATGATAATAAAGGAAAATCCAAACTAGATAGGAAAAGGAAATAAAACCGAAATAGGAAAACACTTCTAAGTTGCCGCCAATCTCATGGATGCTCCTGCATCAGGTCCCCCGACGTTAGAAGGATTCGACCCCGAATCTGTCACAGTATCAGCGGCAAGAAAGGGAGATAGGTATTTGACGTTAAAAACATCAGATGTGTTGATGTCTGGAGGTAAAGAAACGCGGTAAGCATTATCATTGATCCGTTCCACAATCTTCAGAGGTCCAATCTTCTTAGCACGAAGCTTGTTGTATTGATGAGCAGGCATCCGATCACGGGTAAGGACGGCCCAAACCAAATCCCCTGCATTAAACACAAGACGACGACGGCGAACATCCGCAGCAGCTTTATAGCGGGATGTGGAAGCAGTTAAGTTGGCCACGGTCTGAGCATGAACATCAGTAATGGCGTCCACAAATGTCAATGCATCCCCATGGACACGAGTATTGTCGGGAAGGGAAGAAAGGTCTGTGGGAGCACGCGGGACAATGCCATAGTTGATGACAAAGGGACTGAGACCCGTGCTGCGATTGATAGCGTGATTATGGGCAAATTCAGCCTGTGGAAGTCGCTGATCCCAAGTTTTTATAGCATCACCAACAAGACATTGTAAAAGATTCCCGAGCGAACGATTAACAACCTCTGTCTGACCATCCGTCTGAGGATGATAAGCAGAGCTCATATCTAAACTGGTGTTGAGTAGTTTCCACAAAGAACGCCAGAAGTGACTGAGAAAACGCGAATCCCGATCAGAGACGATGGACGATGGCAAACCATGGAGGCGATATACCTCTCGAAAAAATAAAATCGCCACTTGAACCGCATCTGTAGTCTTCTTACATGGTATAAAATGAACCATTTTTGAAAATCGATCAACGACCACAAAAATAGAATCAAAACCACGTTGAGTGCGGGGAAGACCAAGGACGAAATCCATACTTATATCAGTCCAAGGTTGCGTTGGAATAGGCAGAGGAAGATATAAGCCCGCATTAGAAGCCGATCCTTTGGCCTTTTGACAAGTGACACAGCGCTCAACGAAGCGAGAAACATCCCTCCGCAAAGATGGCCAAAAATACGAAGCTGCCACCAACTGGATAGTGCGATCGCGTCCGACATGTCCCTCATTGTGTAACTCGGTGATTAGCTGTAGACGGAGGCTTCCTTCAGGAATACAGAGCTGATTGCCGTGAAAGAGAAAGCCATCTTGCAGCGTGTAGTCAGACGAAATTCCATTCTTGGCATCTTGAAAAATCTTCCCAAAAAAAGGATCATCCTCATACTGGCCGAGTAATGATGAGAACCCCAAGACTTCAGTATGTAAAACCGCAAGAAGAAGTTGACGTCGACTCAGGGCATCCGCAACCCGGTTAGACGTCCCAGCAGTGTGTTTGATCACAAAAGTGAACTGTTGGAGGTATGAAATCCATGCAGCATGGCGAGATGAAACCTTGGCTTGACTATGAAGATGTTTCAACGCATCGTGATCAGTATACAACACGAACTCCTTATGAAACAAGTAGTGGTGCCAATGTTTTATTGCTTGTACCACAGCATAAAACTCAATGTCATAAGTGCTGTATCGAGAACGTGAACCTGCCAATTTTTCACTAAAGAATGCAATAGGGCGAGAGTTTTGACTCAAGACTGCTCCAATGCCTGTCTTAGAAGCGTCAGAATGAAGTTCAAAGACCGCGGAAAAGTCTGGAAGAGCGAGGATTGGCGCTGAGCTCAACTTGTCCTTGATGATGGCAAAGGCTGATGACGCCGCCGCTGTCCAAGAGAAGACGGCGGTGCGGATACAATCAGTGATAGGCACCATTAAACTCGAGAACTGAGGCACAAAACGTCGATAGAAAGAAGCAAGGCCGTGAAAACTTCGTATCTCTGAAATTGTAGTTGGTTGCGACCATGTTTGGATTGCAGAAACCTTGGATGGATCGACAGCAAGGCCTTTGTCGGAGACGATATATCCAAGAAAGTGAATCTGTTGAGAGCCAAATTCACACTTCTTTAGCGTTGCATAAAGCTGGTCACGGCGCAGAACCAAGAGGACTTCACGAAGGTGCCCAATGTGTTCTGATGCTGTCTTGCTAAAAATTAGGATATCGTCAAAATAGACAACCACAAACTTTCCTATAAAAGGTCGCAAAGCCTGATTCATGACCCGCATAAAGGTACTAGGAGCGTTGGATAACCCGAACGGCATAACAAGCCACTCAAAAAGACCTTCTCTGGTTTTAAATGCCGTCTTCCACTCATCACCGGGTTGTATACGGATTTGATGATAACCGCTTTTAAGGTCTAGTTTCGAGAAGACCGTTGCGGTACCGATTTGGTCTAACAAATCGTCGAGGCGAGGAATGGGAAAACGATACCGTACTGTGATTTTATTAATAGCACGGCTGTCGACACACATACGCCACGACCCATCTTTCTTTGGGATAAGCAAAGCGGGGACGGCGCATGGACTGAGACTCTCGCGCAAAAAACCTTTAGCCACAAGTTCTTCTACCTGACGACGTAATTCTTCATGTTCCGCTGTACTCATTCGATAATGTGAACGATTAGGAAGAGACGCATCCGGCATAAGGTCAATGCGATGTTGAATATCACGAAGGGGAGGTAGCTGGGATGGTAAGTCTACCGGAAACACGTCTGCGAATTCCGTTAGTAGTGGCATGTACGTAGGTGGTATATCGTGACTGTTGAATGGGGAAGCAGGTACGGTCAGAAGAAGAATGATTTGATCAGTATCACGTAATGCTTCTTTGATCTCCGTTTGTTTAAGTAACAAAACCGGGCTTGGTGGTGTCGCTGGTGAACTAGTAATCATAGCAGGCGCGGAAGGTTTCAGCGTGAAAGTACGATCATTGAAACGAAAGGTATAGGTGTTGAGGAATCCATCATGGATTACTCGACGATCGAACTCCCACGGACGTCCTAACAAGAGATGACATGCGTCCATTGGTACGAGATCACAGTACAACTGATCTTTGTAAGCGCCACCAACTGAAAAGTGTACCATGGTTCGTCGTGTGACTATCAGTTCGTTCCCCTGATGCAACCATCCAAGTTTGTAGGGTGATGGATGTGGCTCGACCTCAAGATTAAGTTTCGGAACTGCTGATTCGGCGATGACATTCTCGCTGCTGCCCGAGTCAATTATAAACGTACAGACCTTCCCGTTGATCGTACATCGTGAAGAGAACAAGTTTTTGCGTTGTGGGGACTCGTCGGCGACTTTTGGTGTAAGACAAGTACGACGTACCATGAGAAGTGTTCCTTCATCTGCTTCTAGCTCCTCCGTTGAATCTTCAAGCTCCTCCGGACTCTCATCAAAAACAACCTCCACATCGCGACCTGTTGGGTCAAGAAGCAAGCCACGACGATTGCGGGACGGGCAAGCTGATTGACGATGACCAAGTTCCCCACAAGAGAAACAACGTAACCCTCCTGGTCGCTGTTGTTTTGCGGGATCAGTAGGGACAATAGCCGTTTCTGGTTGTGCTGTTGAGGTGGTGGATGAACTGACTGATGTTTGTGTTTGATTCTGGCGAGGTTGTCGAGCAGTATTCCACGGTTGAGAGTTGTTGCGGTTTTGAGCTTCGATGGTTAAGGCTTGTTGATGAGCCTCCGAGAGTGATTCTGGTCGAAATAGGTTTAATGTAAACTGAATTTGCTGGCGCAATCCTCCCACAAAACGCATGACAAGTTGTTGCTCTGTATCACGAATCTCAACACGGGTTATCATCTTGAAGAATTCCGTCGCATATTCATCAACGGAACGATTTCCTTGTCGTAGGTTTTGGAACTTTTGGAACATCAACTGGTCATAATTGTAAGGCAAAAAATTTTTTTGCATCTCCTTTTTCAGTTTACCCCATGATAAGATTTTTGACTTGCCTAGGCGAGCTCGTGTTGTTTTAGTCTGTGACCACCATGCTGCAGCTCGATCTCGGAAGCGAATGGCAATTAAAGAAACACAACGATCAAGTGGGATTTCTTTAAATTCCAAGATTTCCTCCACGGTTACAAACCAATCAAGTAATTCTTCTGCTACTGTGGAGCCTTTAAATTCGGGTATATCGAGTTTGAAACACGATTTCCACGAAGATTCACCTTCTTCTTCTTCATCAGAGTCTGAATTGTTGTTGGTAGTGCGGTTGTTATGTTGTTGTTGTCGACGGAGCGGAGCAAAGGGATTGTCGTCTTCTTCGTCGGAAGCAGTGACGTTGTTTGCGCGTGTGTTCCGTCCATGTGCGAGAGCTGGTGTAATGTTTTGTGTAGATAATGCAGCTACCGCGTCCACAAGAGCCGCGACTTGAGCTTGCAGGTCATTCACGGATTGTTGTGTAGCTGGTGTATCGTCCTCGGCGTATTGTTGAGAACGGGTTTTTCGAACCATCGTAAGTGGTTAGTGATACCGGAGCGTAGCAAAGCTCTGATACCAACCTGGCGCAGCGTACGAATGGGTGAACGGTCGATCTAAGAATTTAGGGTTCTTCGAGACCTGTTCTTGGATCGATCAAAGGTTTCTTTCGATAGCTCTTTGAGACCAACTTCCTGTTTTGATGAATTTAATCAAATCTAAACAAGGGATAAAAGCAAAGCTCTTCTTATTAAAATCAAACGTGTCCTACAAGAAACCATATGCTTTGGTTTATATAGATCTCCAAAGACACAAACCGTCATTGGAGTAGGATAAACTAAATAAGTAAACTTTCTAGATAATGATAATAAAGGAAAATCCAAACTAGATAGGAAAAGGAAATAAAACCGAAATAGGAAAACACTTCTAAGTTGCCGCCAATCTCATGGATGCTCCTGCATCACATTATCATCTGATATACACTATATATTTTAAAGAATAGTAAAATAAATATAAATAAATGAATGATTTTGTTTGAATATCTAATATGAATTTTGATGAATGAATATGACAATTTATATCAGATATTACATCTTACTAAAATATAATTATATTATAATAGAAGGGGAAAGTGGACATATATCATATGTTTTTTTAAAAGATCTTTGCACTGAAATTTTAGGAGTTTTTTTAATTAAACCAGCTGGAATGCAATAAAAATATGCAGAAAAATAATAATATCTAAATTGATTTATATAGAACCGAAAACCATCAAAATCCTAATTAAAAGCAAACAAAGAGAGTAAAAGTGGCGATGGCCGCCGCTGAACGATACTCGCCGGAATCTCTCTCTCCCCCTGAGATGCCACATCGACTGCAGCCCATCACCTAAGCCGAACCATCCATAGAAACACCAACTGGAGAGGATTGCAACTTCCACCAGAAAAGGAGTCCAAGAAACGAAGATGAGACACCACCCAAACGCGACAGATGAGCTGATCTCTAAGATGAACAAATCTGAAAAGAAACAAAAAGAAGCGTAAAATTGATGAGAGAACAAGCATGTCCGAGAGACTTGGCCGGTTCAGAATAGGCATGTGGATTAGCTTAAGCCGCTCCCCACCACCCACTTGCCTCCACCTTCTCCAAAGATCTCTTCTTAGCTATAAACTACTGTCCTCAAGCAGCTATTGAAACAAGTTAGAAAGTCTCCAAAAGGTCCAAATGTGAAAGTACGAGTTTCGTTCCACCGAAAGATAACCGTCACACCATGTCATTTTGCCGGAAACCACTTTGCCACCATGGATCTAGAAAGGAGAATGTAAGCTAGGGCCTCAGGGATACACTCCAGATCCATATCATGAAGCCAGAGCCACCGCATGCCCTCCAAATCACATCGCAAATCTACCGGCACCTAAGAACTACGTCTAAGAACTATGAATTTCAAAACTGCCGCATAGAAAAACAGAAACAAGTGAAAAGTAAAGTGAAAATAAAAGAAAAAGGAAAAAGCCATTTCATGATGGAGATGACCGGAAGCGCTCTATCGAAATAGGTTAACGTTTACACTGCCTTCAAACAGAATGAGAAAGTCTCAAAGATCCTATAAGATTTAAGTTGGAAACTATCGTATCATATGCTGAGACAAATAATTGTATAAAAAATCATATAATAAAAAATTAGATTTTTTGTATATGTTATATTTTGAATTTTTTAAAAATGAGTATAAATTACTAAAACTGTTAAAAATCTCACATTCAAATTTTGTGATCCATGATTTAATTATATATGTAATAGTTAATGACTTTTAATTATTCAATATTTATTTATTATTTCAGAATATGCAATAACATATAATATATAAAATTATTTTTATATATAATGTTCATCCCGTGCAAGGCGCGGGTCTTAACCTAGTTATTAAATATTCATCAGTTATTTTTACATCAAATTTATGGAAACTTTACGACTGATTTTCAAATTATCTGAAGTTAAAATATATTTTTATTTTTCTAATTATTATTCAAAATTTATGACATTACATACATAATATATATATTTTCACAGAATAGTTATATCAGTGAAGTCGCGGACAACCACCTAGTTAACAATAATTCGGGAGAAGCTTCATATATATCATATCTACAAGGAGAAATTTGTCATTGGAAAAAAAATGGTTGGGGGAACATGATAAATAAGTGATAAAAAAAGCTGAAAAGAAAATTTAGTGAAAACTACTCAAAAATGGCAATTTTTTCTAAAAACACCAATAACAAGTTTTTTTCAAAAGAGCATACCAAGAAAAAAATGACCAAAAAGTTTAATTAAAAAGGTAAAAGATTATTATATATTTACTTTATAGATACAAATAATTATATAAATAAATTATAAAAGAACTTTTTGTATACTTGAAAATATGTTTTTCAATCCAAATTTTTTTAATTCTTTTTAAAAAATTCTATTTTTTTTTTAAATCCGAAAATTCTTTTTGAAACTATTTTAAAAATTATTATTTTAAAATTTTAAAACTATTTAAAAAAAAAATCCCAAACTCCATTCCACCCAAAAGCCACACTCTTCAAATTTAAACTCTAAGTTTATATTAGTTAATCGTAAGGATTTTAAATGTCTTTTTTTAATGAAATATTTCGGTCATATTGACTCTTGGTCTCTATATTTATAATAAAAAAAAATCTAGTGTTATTTTAGAAAAAAAAATCGATTACTTGTTAAAGCTAAGAAATGCTTAAGAAATTCACAACGTTGAAGTCACAACTTTTAAGTAAAGAAACTGATGCGTTTTCCATGACTCTATCTGTTCGTCAAAGACGGTCACAATCTCTTTGGATTCTATTTTCTTCCAAATCCTTAAATTCGAGTTCATAACATTTATTATCCTACTTCAATATATATATATATATATAATATGTGGTCTAACTGTCTTTAAAGCTGAAAAAATCTTTTGATAAATGTGTATTTTTTTTCCTTTTCTGCAGAAACATGACATAACGAATTTTCTATCTACTCTGTTTTTTTTTCAAATATATATATATATATATATATATATATATTAGTTATATCAATCACTAAAATTCGTTTGCATTTTTAAAAATGTAGTTATATACAAAAGTCAGTAACTTCATCGCATAAAACAAAAACGAAATGCATTAGTAAGTTTCCTGTGAAACCGAAAGGAAACTACATAATTCAGTCTCAGTTACGTCCATAATTAAGGTTATAAAATATCACAATACAGGGAGTATTGAATTGATTCGAGATATATCAGACTTGTACAGAAGTGGGAAACACAATGGCTTTTAATCTTTGTTTGATGCAACCCTATATACTCATTTAAATCACCCGTGAGGATGTAACGTGTCAATGTCTAACTCAAGAATGAGTAATTGGGTTAATTATGCGTGTTTAGACGATCATATGATATTTGCTTCCTTGTTCTTTTGGATTAATGTTTGAGCGAATTGCTAAGTGACTGAACTTTCCACTTATACTCTTGTAGGATGCATGAGATTAGAGTTATATTTGGATCGTTTTTAGTTAAAGGAGACTCTTGGCGTTTTATTCAATAAGTAACCAATAAAAGAAGAGAAAATTATGTGTAGAAGTAAAAAAAAAAAGACTTCAAATAAATAATGCACAAGAAGAAACATGTTTACATAATAAGAGAGGAGCATATACATCTGCACACAGAGTTCTGAAGAATAATTAGAGGAGCCTTGGCTGCTATATAACCTTCATCCAAACCCTTCTCCATCTCCATGTTAATCTGCTGAGACAACAGTAGAAAATTTCATAAATATTACCAAACTAAATCTGGAAGGATAAAGCATCCCAATTAACAACTCATGACACTTACTTCATCCACAAGTAACTTCGGTAATGATTGACTAATTTCTGAAGCATAGCTCTGTTTCTCTTCTGCTGTTTATGGTTTTCTGATTAAGAGTTCAGCAGCTGCAGCTGTTTTCTTCTGAAGCTCTGATGTTTCAGCACCAACAAGCTTATCCATTTGTCTCCCATCTTTAAGAAACACTATAGTTGGTGTAGCTTCCACATTCCATTCATCACTAAATTCCTGTTTTTGATTTCACAAAAGCTAACCTCAAATCCTAAAACTTCATCATGACATATCAATAATTCTTCTCAAAAACACACAGAGTTGCAGTTTACTTACAGCGAGTTCTTCCACATCAATGGTTACAAAAATCATTGAAGGGTATCTAGAAGCAAGTTCTCTGAATACTGGTTCTATCTTTTTACAAGGTACACACCACGGCGCGCTGAAATACACCACAAGCTGCTTGATTGATTGAACGGTTAAGTTAGATACTCAGATAGAAAAAGAGGAAACTTGTTGAACAAGAAACCTTACAATCTTGCCATTGTTGTTAGCTTCTGTGATCTTTTCTTCCCATTTCTCGATTCTGCTTATTGAATAGACATTCTCTTTAGACCCGTGTTGGCTTCTTGCTCGAGCCTTGTTGTTGCTGCTGCAGCAGCAGCATATACATGACCACAACTGTAAACATATGGTGTTTCATGTTACCGGTTTCTTAACATAGATTCTTCATCTTATCTCTAAAGCTATGTCTGATGAAACATAGGATCTACAAGATTCAGCTACAAGATGTTGAGCATATTCAAAAATTTCCTTTTTAGCGCCAATATTAGCAGAAAAAGAAAGAAAAAATAAGCTTTATAAAGAGCCGTCATGCGTATATAGACATTGAGATATGATCCACATACGAGGTATGTACAAAAGATAGGCCTCCAAAATTGTTCGAAAACTTAAAATTCTTTCAAAAAAATGTTTATAGCTCCAAAAATCTCACGACATGCCCTAGTTTTATGCATTACCTTTGTACAACAAGGAGTTCTAGCACAACGATTTCCCATCAACTCTTTACGCAATCAAATCCAGGTTTGCTTCTCATTGGCTCAACATTAACCAAAATGAAAAGCTTTGTTTCTTCAATTGTCACGACAATTTGTGCCCTTGATCGAACCTAGGTATGACTTGTGTCCTAGGATTCAGAATATCTTCACCCTCAAGGCAAGAGATTGAAGGGTCACAATTTTCTGAGGAAAATTGAAAGAAAAAAACAAGAAGAGTCCAGATAAGGTGGGATTAAGACGTTTTTTGTTTTGTTTTGTGTTCTTCGTTGGAAAACTATATCTTCTTCACGATGCATGTGATTTTGAACCATAATAATAACTGATTACTAATTTTGTAATATAGAAATCGGCCAAAGACAACGTAGAGATGATAGTTACTGAATGAAATGAATTAGAAACTTCTTGAAGAGTCAAATTTGTATTTAAAAATAAAGTTTGTTACATGGTTCAATATATTCATTGGTTCGCTAGAGGAAACAAAACCAAAACCATAATCATAAACCAGGATATGCCAACCAATAAAAAACAAAGATAAAACAACTGGACGATAGCATTAAGAACAGTAGAACGTGGGGCTATCTCTAGAATAGTAGAATCAATCAAAAATGTTATATTAAGGAATTTCCTTAAATTAAATTCCAAGATAAATAATAATATTCTGTTTTCACTAACTGTCAAAAAGGCTAAGCAGAACATGCGATATTCAGGTCACGTTAACGTGAATGAGACGGTTCAGGTATCATTACACTTTTTACTTTCTGTTTGTGTAGTATATAATGAAGAAGGTAAATGACGTTATTTAGACTTAGGGATCTATCAGTTTTAGTTTATAAATTAATATTTTTAAACTTTAAAGTAGTACTATCTCTTACTTTGAATAATGATTGTATTATTTGCCTAATGATATGTTATTACCATTTATGAATATAACTTTCTTTTACATCAAAAGCTCCATATTTTATTAAGAGGTTTCTCTGTAGTTGGTATGATCCATCCAGTTAGAAAATCTAGAGTTTACATGGAAAAGATTAAACCGCAAGAGCGAACACCTTTTGCAAGGCTGTCGGCTCGGACGTTACAAGAACGGAGGATAAAACATATAAAGCAAAAGTTAAACATAGAGTGAAGGTGGTAAAACTCTTCAAATTCGACCGATAAAGATGGCCAGTCGTCTTCTTTTTCGTCTTTTATAATCTTGACCTATTGTTGACAGTCCGTCTCAAATGTCATATCTAGATGGTCCAGTTGGAGTGAAGATTTCATGGCCCACAGCAGAGTATAAAGCTCGACATGTGGGGTGGGGGGGTTAAGCTTTGGTTACTAGTAAATGAACCGAAAGCCGTTACCCCATCCTCGTCCGTCAGGACCATACCTCCGCCAAAGAGAACGGCGTCTTGATGCCATGAGGCGTCAATCGAGCATCGGGGGCCGAGGGGTTGCTCCTCTTGAGAAAGATTCGATGGAGGAGTGCGGGAAAAACATTCCTAATGTTGTGCTTATGCAGGTTAAAAAAAAATTATTCTCTCTATTGAGAAAATCCGCAAATTTTTGTTGAGAAAATCTGCAAAATAAATTCGAAGAAAAAAAAAAGACTTGTAGATACCAAAATTTGATTGAAAATATCCATTGTATGGTTGTTTATTGATTGTGTGCATGAATAAATCTCAACATGTAAGATTCGTATTTGTACTTGTCGAGACCCGGCCAACAATTTTCATTTAGAAATTCTATATTTTCTACTTGATCTGGTTTTTTTAATCCTATTTTTACTGGTGCATTGAGAATTTCATATCTTGAATCTAATAACACTAAGTTCTGAGTTTCAAATAGACTAAGGTTAGATGTTTAGCTAACCCAATGATGTTTTGCACGTAGAGAACCAAGCCAAAATGTATAACTGAAGATAACATAAGCCCTATTTTTTTGATAAACGCTGCGTCTAGTGTCAACGTCTCCAAAAGCCCTGTAATTTTTGTTGCTTTAAAAGCATGATTGCAGAGACCACCGAAGCCGGTGTTAAATAAACGAGACGCAGCGTCAAATTTCCTAAGATATTTGATCTCTTGAAATTCTAGCGTCAATCACGACTCACCACGGCGACTCCTTTTACTGTTACGTCGACTTTTTTTTTCTCGTCGTCACTGTCCGTGTCTTTTTGACAAAGAAATATTTGGAAACGCTGACGCTAAATGCAGCGTTTATCAAAAAAACAGGCTAATGAAGAAGTTATATGACGTTATTTAGATATAGGGATTTATTAGTTTTAGTTTATAAATTAGTATTCCTAAGCTTTAAAGTAGTACTATTTCTTACTTTGAATAGTGATTGTATTTTATGCCTTAAGGATGTGTTATTATCATCTATCAATATAACTAGTTCTAAGAATTAAGCATTATGGTATTTATTTATACTTTGATGATTATCTAATTTCTTTTAAACAATTATCCAATTATCCATGTTTTGTGGGCTTATAGAGCCTACTACTATGCACAGCATAATGAAAAATGAGATACAGACAAAAGTGTGTATGACGTGGCAGAGTATGATTGGTTGAAAGAAACAGATTGTCGGGATGAAGTGGTAGCACAGTCGACGACGGATATGGTATAAAGAAATAAAATCTAGGGTTGATGAGCCACCGTGTATCGATCCTCTCTTCTCATTTATCTCCCGTCATGGCTTCAGAGAAAGAGGCTGCTTTAGCCGCCACTCCTTCCGATTCTCCCACCATGTAAAGCCCCTTTTTTTCTTTTCATTCCTTCGATCTGTTTGATTCTAGACTGAGTCGTAGATCTTGGATTGAAACGAAAGTAATAATCTTCAGTGTGTAAAGTTTTGGCTGTACTCTGTAGTGTAGTTGTGAAGTTAACATTTATTTTTGTTTGTTTATGTCGGAACAAGCAGATTTGACAAGATCATCAGTAAAGAAATTCCATCCACAGTTGTTTTTGAGGATGACAAGGTACCTTTTAATATTCTGCAACTCTTTTTCTTCTATTGCATATAGAATGTCTACATCTGTTTATACTATAAGCTAGCCAATGTGTAAATGTGAAATAAGTATTTCTATGCCTATGCATGTCAAGTAAAATGTGGTGTCTTCTTGACTGTTATATGGTTTGTATTTACTGTCTAGTCTTTGGATTTTAAGTTTGTTTGTCACTGTTCCTGAATAGATTTCACCACTGTCAAAAATTCTATAGTTCAGTACATACTTCATTATCACTGTCCCTGGAATGTTTTCTTAAATCATTTTGTATGATTATGCAGGTCTTGGCCTTTAGGGACATAACTCCACAGGGTCCTGTTCACATCCTCCTCATTCCAAAAGTGAGGGATGGTTTAACTGGCCTCTCTAAGGTACCTTATTCACTTACACCTCTCCAAATTGAACCCTCAAACAAAAAAACACAATGCTAATAATGTATTGTTATGCTACTGTAGGCTGAGGAGAGGCACATCGACATCTTGGGCCGCCTTCTCTACACTGCCAAGCTTGTAGCCAAACAAGAAGGCCTAGATGAAGGTTTCAGAATTGTGATCAACGATGGTCCTCAAGGCTGTATGTATTAATATATAGCTTGTTACATTGGTAAATAAAATAAAGAGACATATGTTTAATGGTGCTATTCACCTTCTTGTGCGGCTTTACAGGTCAGTCGGTGTATCACATTCATGTTCATCTCATTGGAGGACGCCAAATGAACTGGCCTCCTGGCTAAAAGGGTTTGATCATCTACTAGTGATTGTTGTCCTGGTTATAAGAGGAACCCTACCCTGAGTTTGCTATTGTCTTCTTCTTTCTGAATAAAAAGAGTGTGACATAACTTTTTATGATTGTTATGCGAAACCTTGGTCTATGGTTTGAAGAGAATATTTGACTGTTCTCTTTTCTGGAACCCTCTTTTTTATTGTTGACTTGGTAAAACATTTCAATGGTAAAAAAGCGTCAAATAAATGAGTGAATGTTAGAGAGTTTTCTGTGTAAGATTTTTAGTGTAATAATCATCTTTAGGAAAATAACTAAGGAATATACTTTGTAATATTCCCTCTATTTCATAAATAGTCTTTGATACTTCTAACACATATTAAGAAAATAATTGAAATGTAGCTATTTTCTTATTAATTACACTGAACTAATAAATAAAATAGTTTATGAATCAAAGCAATTTGTAGTTAATATTATAACTAAAATAAGTATTACAAGACAAAAGTTGCAAAATGATATTTTTGTGAAACATAAAGAATATTCTCTAGGTCTTTGTACTATAAATACATAAGCTTGGTGAAAACTGTAAACCAAGTCTAGTGATTTCAAGTCTAAGAACTTTCTCTCAAATTTTTGGTAAAATTTCCTGAGTGCTCTTAATAAAATAAAGTTTCCCCTCTTTTATATAAATACTTGCCTTCTTTTAAATATTATATAATACTAATATACTTTTGATCCTAGAAATTTTCATTTGTGTTTGTATCTATTATGTGCCTTGTGTAAATTGTGAATACTAGTATTAGAAAACCAGAGAGCCATCTTTAAGGAATACCAAACACGCATTGAATTGACCTTGTAAACATTTCCCTACGCGTTCATGAGCATCTACACATAATAATTATTATATAAGAACTTGGTAGTCACGTCTTTGTTCTTTTTATATGTAAAAAAAAATTGTTTATTTCCATCTGATCAATTCATCTAAAACAACCATCTCATCTTAGGTTCCTGTTCCAAGTTAACGATCTGATTCATGGAGGAGGCGAAACCGAGGAAGAGCTTGACAAGCAGTAGCAGCAGAGAGTCATTAAAGACCAAGAATCCGTTTAGCCGTGTGCTGAATGAAGAAGACGGCATCAAAAGCAAAACAGGATTGTCAATGAGAAAGTCGTGGTCCACGGACTCGCTTGGTCTGCTCGGTAACAGCAACACGTTGGGGAAGACATGCATCTGTGCTCCAACAAAGCACGAAGGGTCCTTCCGCTGCAGGCTTCACCGTACATCGGCCACAAGCCAAGGTGCAGCTACTACGCCACTTCATCTCCCAAAGCCATTGCTTCCTTCTAGTCGTCTCAGTGACTACTAGTCTTTTGTGTTGTTCACATAATGAATATCAGTATGGTCTGATTGAAGATTGTTACATTTTTTTGTTATTCACAAAACCCAATATGGTGTAACTCATGCGTTCGTGTCTGTATGTGTATGTTAATGCTGCTGTTTTTTTTGCTTGGCTGATTTGGTTTTGATCAATTAATAAGATAAGTAGAACAAGATTGTTAAGAGACAGAAAACAAAAGTTTGAAAGTTTGTTTTGTTATCTTCTTAGTACAAAATGGTAGTAGTGTATGTGAAGGTTTTCTCTGTTGACATGCAGAAACTAATGGTTGATGCAGCCCATTCATACATATATCATCAAGCTAAAATCAAACCGTAGTATATTCACATGCCTCTTCTTAATCTTTTTAAGAACCGCCAAATACCTGAATGAGGATAACAGATATACCAAACCATAAATATTAAATACTATACGAAGAATTGGGTAGCACTGCTGAAGCAGCACCAGTAAACAAAATAAGCAGACCTTTATAGATTAGAGATCATATCAACCTAAATAGCTAAGAATGTTATGTCAAGCAGATAAGTTGTGCAGTTAAACAGTCCCGATTTCATCGGTAAGATCATCCCATTTAAATTTGGTCAAGTACTTGATGTCCTAAATATCAGAGTATATAGCTGACTTCTTTTTCCCTCCTGAGAAAAGATAAAACAGCAAATAACACTAATCATTTCAAGCCGCTTAGATTTCACCTACTGACTATGAATAACGTCACTAGGAATACCTATTTGTTCTCCATTTAGCATATCCGCAACTCTTTTAGCTATGCTTTTCTTATCAAGCTCCACCCACCTACAGTTAATGAACATAAGAAAGATATTGTAAACAATATAAAGAACAAGCTTTGAACATATCCTTTAGAAAACAGTTGGCCACGAAATCCACCAGCTTTCTTGCGGTGCACTTGTGCTTCAGGATCTGAATAGAAACCAATTAATGAATGCAATCAGGAAATTCAAAACACATAGTCAAGAGATTGATACGGTCACTAGATGTTAGACTCCTCACTCTGCATCGTCTTCAGAAGCTGCAGAAACTAATTACAAAAAATAAAAGAAAACAGTAGATTTGAACCACATCAGAGGTTTCAAGAGACTCGAGGTATAAGTAAGCATGACGAGACAAGACGAATCTTAACCAAAGTCTCTCCTTTGTCTTAGTCTTGGAAGGAGATCAGGAAGGTTAGTGAAAGAAGGACGGAGGAGGTAGTGACCGTTACCACGTTCTTCCTCTGTGACTTTGATCGATTTGTTTAGGGCTTTGCTAAAGAAGAAATGTCTCCTTTCTTTTCAAATACCCGGTTCTTGTAAATCGTAATCGATATGATTCCGACTAATTGCTATCCGGTATTAAGAAGGTGCAAACCGGTACATTTAGACTTCGGTATTTGGTTAATTACAGTAAAAACTTCATAAATTATTATTTGATAAACTAATAAATTCTTTTGATCGGAGTTGTTGGTTAATGGATTTGTTGCTTAAGCAATAAAATTCATTTTTTTATTGATGTAAGGTAAAAGATACAAAACCACTTATAAGAAAGTTTATATACTCGACTAGTGTAGTTTGATACTATTTTTTTAAATTTACATTTAAAAGATAAATATTTTCATAAATACATTAGTGATGAAAAAGACCAAACTAACTTAGTCTTTAAAAAAAAATTAAATTAACCATTTTAAATTATTTATAAATGTTGAAGAATTATTTATCAAAAATTTTAAACTCGACTTCACTTTCTAAATACTAAAATCTAAACAATAATCATTAAACCCTAAATCCAAATGATTAAAATATTTTTGATTGAATGTATATTTGAAAAGTGGTATTCAACTAATGGTATTTCAAACAATTCCTCCAAATAATTTGAGAAACATATTAAACAGTTATATTAACTTACTTGTTTGCCACGTCAAAATTATAAGTAGTTATATTCACTAGGTCAGTCCCCGGGCTACGCCCGGGTTATTTTTTAAGAAAATTTTGAACCAAATCCACTGTTTTTGGAAAAATGGTGTCACCAACTGTGTTTGGTCGGAGAACTCTATGCTACTTACTATTCGATTACTATGTTTTAAGTTTTATAAATGTTTCAAGTTAATTGTTAATAAAAATCGAAATTATTTTCAAATTTTAAATAAAAGTAGGTTCAATTTGCGAAATATAATGAAACTAATTCAGAATAATTTGGAAAATATTCGTAAAGTAGCCATTTATAAAAGTGTGAGCTAACTTTTTAAGTAGTGTATATTTATTTTATTATTGAAGTAACTTTTTAAATTCACAAACTCTACACAATTTTTCCTCCCAATAAAACTCATCTTTATGGTAGACTTCTTATTCACTCTAATCATTCTTTCTTGGTGACTAACATGTAGACATAAGTAGACATAACTTATGTCTTTTAATTTATTCTCTATATTTTAAAATTGATTAGCAAAGAATGAAAGAAAGAAGTTGAGTTTGAGATTTAATTTATGTGTAGAAATCTAAAGGCAACAATGATAAAAAAAATTAAAATGTAAATGGATCAACGTATATAGTCTTGTGAGAAAGAGAATAACAATCCGAATGATGCATGAATTAGAATCACTCTGTGCTGCATGGTTTTGCATGATCTCTTATTTTCCTTTTGAAATGCTTAATGTAATCAATTGATTTGTTGAAGTAGAAATTTGTTGCTGGTGATGAACGAAGTAGTAGTTTGCCTGGAACATATTGGATATCATTGTTATGTTGATTAAAAAAAAATAGATCTTTATTATTTTGAATATGTCTGTGAAAGTATTTACCTTGGTAAAGTTTAGGAATTATGCTTGTGATAATGACAACTTTAAATTTTCTATCCTTCTTGCTTTGTAGGATGCTGAAATCTGCTGCTTGGTTGTCGCACAGTATGAGTTTCACAATTGTCGACCTGAGATAGTGGTGTATATATGAAGATGATTATTATTTCGTTTTATACTATTGTGTTAGACTTACTTGTTCAGCCGTAGACCAATCGTGGCATCAATATTGAGTTCTGGGTGGCAAGGTTTTATTTTTTGTATTATGACTATCTGCCCGACGACATCTGCACATTGATTTTAGAATAAAAAACTATGCTTATTTAATTAATAATAGAATGACTTATTTACCTGGTAAGTATGTGGGTGTAGTTGCTAACCGCAATAGATTTCTGTAATTCTGAGGAACTAAAGTGTGAACTGGATATACCGGACCGTCGAGTGTGACGTTCAATGCTATTGTCGTTTGGTCGATTCGAATGTAATACGGCAGTTGGGTGAGTTTCCGATTTCGTGGATTATTTATGACGGAAAAACCGGAAAACCCATATATATCTCCTTCAACTATGTATTTTGGATCACTCGGCTGAATGTTTCCGGTTAGCCGACCTTCTAATAGTTGTCCCTGAGTGTGAACAAATTTTGTTGTGACAAACCGATTTAGTAAATAGTGAGTAGTTTAAATCAATTTTTGTTATGGCTTACATTGTGGTCGTAGCACAGGAAGCCGATGCAAATTTGAGTACTATCGGTTTGGTGCTTTCTGATGTTCCAGACATTTCTTATACAAACCGTGATGGGACGCACTGAAATCCCTTCTCTTAGTTGGTGGATTTTTTGTGGAATTTGTTCCATGTAAGATGTTACTGTAAAAATTCAATTTCAATAATGTATAAATATTATTTCTATATTTTTAATTATTACACACATAGATATATTTTGAAACTTAAATTTTGGGCATACAGAACACGATTATTAATTTCATATTGTTTTTATGTGTAATGGTATTTATAGTGATGATGATGTTATTTTAATTTAAAGTTAAATATTATCAGAGATTTATAAGATAACTTTTAATAATTAACCTATGTCTAAATTAACTGATAATATATATACACATCAAAATACATTTTTCATTACGAACTTGAGGTGGCTTTTTAAGGAAGCTTTTATAAGAAACTATTAATTGTATTAAACTACATATATTTCCCACTAAACTAAAATTATTCTTATAGTTTTAATAAAACGGAGTAATTACAAAAATAATAAATATACATTAGAGGTGTTCAATCCGGATATCGGTTTTGTTTCGATTTGTTTTTTTCGGTTTATAAAATTAGCTACCATATTAAAACCATATTTAATTTGGTTTGATTCGGTTCATATACCGTCGATTTTCGGTTTACTCGATTTTATACCAAAAAACCGTAAATATTTAACTTGTAACTTTTTTTGTGAATAAAACTTTATAAGATTAGATATTGGTTCTAAATAATCGATATTTGTTTCTAAATAATAAACTTTTATTTTACTATTTAAATAATCAGTAAACATATTTAATTAATAACAGTAATAGTTTTATGGTATAACAAGAAGACAAAAAAAGTAATCTATAACACAATAATCACATAATACATCTAGCGACATCCATGGCTATAAGGCCAGCACTACACCCAATCACACCAAGATTCAACCTTTTTATATTATCCCTAGGTTTTTACTTGGATTAAATTCTAAGTGAGTATATAATACTTTCTGTTGAAAGCTAAATATTGATAGTGCTTTCTTAGGTGGATTGCCTACTGTATAACTAAATATATTGATACGACATAAAGAATAACTCAAACCAACAATCATAGATAGTAAGATTGTATAAGAGTCACCACTCTGAATATATGTAAAGGCCAATATAATATAAACATTATGTGATCGGTTATTAAATATTTGTATGGGATAATACATAAGTTTTAACTAAAAAAAAGGGGCAAAGATTTGTTTACCTGCAGTTTGCGAAGGAGGTGGAGGAGGTGGAGGAGGTGGGTGCTCCATTACTTTTATATTTCTATCATTATAATGAAACCGATTACCAGTTATACTGATGAACTAAGATTTGTATGTTCTTGGATGATTAAAAAAATTCTTACCCTTTCGCAGTTGGTTGGAGTCTATCGTTGATTAAAGCTTCATAGAGACTTCCAATGGTGATTTCAGTATTTTTTTTTTCAAAATGGAAATAGAAAGCTTGGTTCTTGGTGAACAGCTTAAGGGGATGCTTCGTACTTCTATTTTCTTATTTTGCTGAGAGTTACGCAATAAAAAACAATTTTTTAGGCATTGCAGCTAATGCATAAGATATGCAAATATTCTCTTACGTTATTGGAAATAAATATCAATTACTTGATTGATTTTTTTTTTCATATTACGGTACAAAATTTATGCCGTTGAACACTTTTAAGGAAAGTGGAGTAATTATGGGTTATTGAAAACACCTTTTTAAAAAAAATAAAGTATGGACTTGAAAACCTCCTTTTTCCGTTAAATGTTGTTGCTTTCATTACAGGCATTTTTCAAAGAACATTCACAGTTCGTGAAGAACGATTTTCTAATACAGAAATGTTTGACCTGTTTGTCACAAACCTAGATTTCAAAACACCAAAAAAAACAGAATTATAAGCCTTAAGAAGTAGAATAATGTTTATCAAAACATAAGCATTCAGAGTTGATAAAAAACCTTAGAAAACTGAAAGAAATCATGAGTCAATAATAGACTGGAAAAAAAAAACTTTAAATGTAATCCCCTGCAAGACATAAGACGACACACGAATGATCTACGCCCCACGCTTCAGGCGTTTTGCCTTGCCCATCTCATCAATGTCATCATTTCTCTTAGTTCCCTCTGCCGGATCCACACTGGTTTTGGAAGCTTCACACACGTTCGCCCCAGTCTCAAATGTCCCCTCCGAAGTTGCCGGATTGTAGTTTTCTCCCGAAGATGCTGTGACTGGTGGAGTGTCCAGAGGGAGAATCTTGGTCACAGTTAAAGATCGAGACTTCCCTTGAAAGTTGTGCTTTGTAACTTTCACACAAAAGTTATGTTTCTGACCGATAGTGCTGATTAAAGCTTCCGGGAAAGGCACCTCTTGGGTAACTCCTTTGTCTCCATTAGCCTGACATTCAAGATTACCAATATTCAATAGCAACTTGAAGACCAATATTGAGAGTACCAATGCTAACAGTTCCGACTGATGAAACTTACCTCAAAATAGCTGCTGACTAACTCGGCTGCTTGTTTCCCAGCTAACTCAAAACCAGCATCACCAAGCAGTACAAAAACAGCTTGCTCACTGTTGTCATAGACAGATATCTGTGCACGGTACCTGCCATGAAGAAATTAGAAGCTAATACCATTCAAATTGCTACTGAGAATTGAGAAGTGAGTATAGAGTAAATACTGTGGTACGCCTGATATGTTGACTTTCCCACATTTTGAACACATCAAAGAAGTTGGGCCTTTCGTGGCCTTAGTATGGCAACCACTGCATGATATGTAATACCAGGTTGAACCATGGACCATATCATCAATGGTTGCCGTGCACTCAAAAAAAGCCTCCTAGACAGCAAAGCTATATAAGACGCAAAGTTTTTGATAAATGACTAAAAAATAATTAAAACCAAGTCGTACCTTATTAGATCCCTGCTTGATGTAGGAGAATATTTCTCCTATGGTCAGTGTCTCCCTTTTAGTAACCACTTCAGCATTAACCAGCTCAGCACTCTGTGGGTTAGAGCCCAACCTGAGACAGAGTAGTAGCATTTTGATCCATTAAATCATTAATATGGGTTGAGGCAGCGAAAGATTAAATATCAAAGTGAAAATATATATAGATTTACCAGCTAAAGTAGTCGATAGTAGGTTGGACATCGTAATCCATAAAGACACGTGAGGAGGACATTGAAGTCAGTGCAAGGGTACCTGTTGTATTAAGCAACACCCATTTAAAGACCAAAAAGAGTAGATATCTAAATGTAAGAAAGTTTTCTAAAGATAGAAATTGAACCTCCGAGACTCTTAGTGTTAACGGTAGTGACCAATAACACGGTGGGGGTGCCAGCGTATGATTTGAATTTTTTGCAAAAGTCTCTTGCAGCCTGGTCCCAAAGGTAAAGCTTCATCACAGGTCCACTGAAAAAAATCGTCACTGAATGGTTAATATAAGTAGACAGATAAGTGTTTAAGAAATAATAAAAACTTACTCGTAGGACTGCACATGAACCAACACATGCCTCGCCCTAGCTATCTCCACTTCATCAAGAACTGGGGTCCCAATGAGACACTGTCCATTAACCACCTTCATGTGCCCAACAACATCTATACCATTGTTTATCAAGCGTGTAAGTAAGAAGGCTACACAATAGCATTCTACTATATCATGACCAGACAAAACTGAAACACACCTAGAACTCAAGCATCTTAATCAAACTATACTACAATAGAACCCTCAAAAAAAAAAAAAAAAAACAAAACCCGAGTGTTGTAAAAAAATCCTTCCTAAGAATATAAACACAATTAGTGAATCTCATTTGTCATGTTCTGTTCTGAAAAAGTGATCGCAGAGACTGATAAAGACAACGATTACACAGAATGCTTATCACAAACCTACAATACATTTTAACCAAATTTCAAATCAACCGTGAAAGTAAGAAGAGTGTGCAATAAGTAATCTACTTTCTTATGACCAAAACAAAACCAAACACGCATAGTACTGAAGCAGCTAACAGATCCTAACAATACTACACTACAATACAACCATTTAAAAAATCTAATTTTAAGCACATTGTAAGCAAAATTCTAGATTTATATCTGACCAGCAACGAAGACAAATACCACATCAAGCATTGCAACTCAGAGATGGTGTGGGTGATAACAGAGATTACCGTAGAGGTCTCCTTTGCGATCACAGCTAGCTTGAAAATCCTCAAAGGAATGAATACGGAACCTGTCTTCATCAAAAGGGGTGGGACTGTCTTCAAGAACAGAGAGCTCCGAGTTCCATGAGAACGACACCGTTACAGCATGATCAGAAACCCGATACACGGTTTTGTTGCTTGATCCATAAAAATTGTTGAGCTTGTAAAGCGATCCAGGCTTCATTTTAGGCAAATGTCTCTCAATACGGCTTGGCGGAATGAATCCTTGGATAACAGATCCCTGCGAGAAAATACAAACCCAATCAAATCTTTGTTTTAATTTTGTAAAAATTAACTTTAGTGTAAAAAGTTTTTACTAAAAACTAACGATATAAATCAAGATCTAAATATCTAAATTAAAACTTTAATTGATCTAATATGGAAGAACGAAGAAACGCGAGAAAATACAAACCAATCAAATCTTTGTTTTAATTTTGTAAAAATTAACGTTAGTGTCAAAATTAACGATATAAATCAAGACTTCTAAGCACGATCTAAATATGTTATTTCCTTCAAATCTTTTTTATATGTTATTTCCTTCAAATCTAAATATCTAAATAACAACTTCTAAGCACGATCTAAATAACAAAGAACGAAAAAACTTAAATCACGATCTAAATAAAACCTCTATAATCACGAAGCTAAAAACTATGTTGGGTGAAATCAAATACCTGCTCGTCTATTAGAAGCATCTCAAGGCCAATAAGCGTCTTCTTTAGAGGGTTCCAAGCCTCCCAAAAATGAATCAAGCGGAAACGCAGCTGGGTTTCGTGGGGACCCGGTGTGACATCGCGGAAAAGCATGATTTTTTCAACGTGATCGGAGGTAACAGGGGATTTTCCATGTGGTTTCATCGCCATAGATTAAGGAGAGAAGTTCGAGGTTTGGTTTCCATTCGAAAGAGAATAACATTATATAAAGGAGGAGGAGAAGAGCAAACGGAAAGGAACTCATCAAGAAGAATTGATGGATCGAGATGTCGTGGGGTATTGATTGTAGAGATGTTGATCGAGAGCTGTTACGATGAAGAGCAAAGGGAGAAGACGAAGAGATGGAGGCGCAAAGCATCGGGGACTCCGTCGCGTTTTGTTTTTTTTTTAATATCTATCTTTCCTAAACCAAATCGAAGCCCATGGAAAATCATTTAGAAAACCAAATCGAAGCCCATAAAAAATCATTTAGAAAACCATATCGTAGCCCAAATCGCAATATCCGTCTTTTTTAATATATATCTATCCTAAACCAAATCGAAGAAAAACAAAATCTAAGCCCAAAACGGAAAATACGTCTCGCGTATGGGTTTTCAATATCAAACCGAAAAAGACGAACCCAGTAAACCAAAACAAACGCATCCGGTATCCTACGTGTTTTAATCAAATGTTTTGATTGGAGGAATATATTTGCCTACGTGGATAGGCTTAAAACACTCTATATGTTCCTTTTAGTATAGAGTAGATTAGCCGGTCAAAACTGATGACATGGCAATTACACCTTTTCAATTTTTTATTATTGTAATTAACAAAAACAATTAAAGTAAATACAATTAGATAAAATAATATAAAATCAATAACAATTAGGGAAAATTATGCTTTTACCTCATTTTTGTAAAGTTGGACACCTGCAAAGTTGTTAATACTATATATATACACATTTAAAGAAATTTACAAATCTAAAGATTATAAAAAATTGAAGCATATGAAAAATTTATAAAAATTTTGTTTTAATAATATTTTGACTTTTTTGAAATTATAATTTTTTTAACTTTTACTACTAAACTAATATTTTTCAATTTTTAAAACACAAAATAAATTACTTTGGAATTTTTGAACTTTATATGATTTTATATGATTTTACTTATTTTGTGTTATTTATATGTGTTTTTATTTTAAATATTGTTTGTTATTTAAAATAAAAAAAAAATTTCAATTTTATCAACGAAAGCTTAGATTAATCTCAATGGTTAGTGAGTTTGTTATTTATATGGATGCTAAATACGTGTGATTGGATTATGGATATGATTTTCTTTGTCAAAAATTGAAATTATATTGTTTTAGTGCATTATCATCTGAATAATGTTTTTTGCAAATAATATTCTTGAGACGGTTGTAAAAAGAAAGAAAGGAAATTTTTCTTAACAGTTCTCTTATTATCTAAATTGAAGCTCAAAATATATAATTTAGTCAGAGAGAGAGAGAGAGAGAGAGAGAGAGAGAGAGAGAGAGAGAGAGAGAGAGAGAGAGAGAGAGAGAGAGAGAGAGAGAGAGAGAGAGAGAGAGAGAGAGAGAGAGAGAGAGAGAGAGAGAGAGAGAGAGAGAGAGAGAGAGAGAGAGAGAGAGAGAGAGAGAGAGAGAGAGAGAGAGCAAACCATGTGTAACACTAATCTCCTGATTAAATGCTTTTGACACACATTTTATAAACAAATGTTTATCGAGAATGTTTTAAAAATCGATAGTTTCGTATCTTGCCGAACTTAGCCATAGTTGAGGTTTCTGTACATGGTGGCAATAGATAATTGTGATTGGTTATGAATTAAGGAAATTGAGGTTGTATTACTGATGAATTAGGGAAATTGAGGTTTCGTATGATGCTATAATGAATTTAAAGAATTTATGTATTACTGATAATTTGTTTAACTGATTTATTTAGCAATATAGTATGTTGTATTTATAAATGTAAGAATTGGCAATGTTTTAAAGAATTAAATCGACTCAATGTCTTTGTTTCATAATTCCTTACCAAAATCATATGCATTCTCTTCTAACTCTTATATATAAATTGAGAAGTCACGTGTCATCACAAGACTAACTTTTAGAATCTTTAGAAAAACTTGTTGGTCCATCTAAACATATATTATATTTTTAAAGTAATCATAAAATTAATTAGTAATATACCAAAAAGATTATTCCCTATTTTCTTAAATAAAATCTTCAAAATTAACTAAAGTGATCAAAATATATATGACAACTAACGATTTTAAATAACAAAGATTTGATAAAAAAATGTGTATCCTCTACAATCTTAGTGGATTTTATACTAATTAAATAAATTAAACATTCACAAAGCATATAATAAAAATTTGGAAAATCGCATAAAAGACATTCAAAGTGGCACTCACAAACACTTTAAACCTTGAACTTATTTGACTAGCACTTTTAAAACCCTCCAACGAGGTTTACTTGTTCTTCAAGTCAAATAAGTGATCGGTACTATTCATTTTGTAGGTTGAAATGATGACACTAATCTCCAGATTAAATGCTTTTGACACACATTTTATAAACAAATGTTTATCGAGAATGTTTTAAAAATCGATAGTTTCGTATCTTGCCGAACTTAGCCATAGTTGAGGTTTCTGTACATGGTGGCAATAGATAATTGTGATTGGTTATGAATTAAGGAAATTGAGGTTGTATTACTGATGAATTAGGGAAATTGAGGTTTCGTATGATGCTATAATGAATTTAAAGAATTTATGTATTACTGATAATTTGTTTAACTGATTTATTTAGCAATATAGTATGTTGTATTTATAAATGTAAGAATTGGCAATGTTTTAAAGAATTAAATCGACTCAATGTCTTTGTTTCATAATTCCTTACCAAAATCATATGCATTCTCTTCTAACTCTTATATATAAATTGAGAAGTCACGTGTCATCACAAGACTAACTTTTAGAATCTTTAGAAAAACTTGTTGGTCCATCTAAACATATATTATATTTTTAAAGTAATCATAAAATTAATTAGTAATATACCAAAAAGATTATTCCCTATTTTCTTAAATAAAATCTTCAAAATTAACTAAAGTGATCAAAATATATATGACAACTAACGATTTTAAATAACAAAGATTTGATAAAAAAATGTGTATCCTCTACAATCTTAGTGGATTTTATACTAATTAAATAAATTAAACATTCACAAAGCATATAATAAAAATTTGGAAAATCGCATAAAAGACATTCAAAGTGGCACTCACAAACACTTTAAACCTTGAACTTATTTGACTAGCACTTTTAAAACCCTCCAACGAGGTTTACTTGTTCTTCAAGTCAAATAAGTGATCGGTACTATTCATTTTGTAGGTTGAAATGATGACATGTCGGGTTTTTATTTTTTATTAAAAATATTAAAAAATATATAATTAAATACATAAACATTTTGAAAAAATAACTAAATCTCAAAAAAAACCTCTAAAAACTTTAAATTTCAAACTTAAAACTATTTTCAAATTAATAAAATATTAAAATAATAAGTAGATATTACAAAATTCAAAAAATCATTTTGAATTTAAAAAAAAATTAGTTTTACGTTTTTTATAAAATTAACAATTAATAAAATATTTAAAAAAATCATAAAATTAAAAGATACAATTTTTTTTTAAAGTTAGCTTTAAATCTTAAAAAGAATTAGCGACATATTTCCAATGATGATGATAGTTTCCGACATATCATCGATGACGGTTTATTATCGCCTTTAATAATGATAATATTTGCTTATGGATAAATCATTTCTGGCGGTGTCAATTTTTAAAATTGAATATTAAAATTTGTTACAACGTCAAAAATTGTTACCGTCAGAAACGATTTATCAGAACACATCAACACACATTAATATTATTAAAGACGATATGTTATAAACCGCCATCGATGATATGACGGAAACTTTCATCATCATTGGTAATATATGTGGTAATTCTTTTTAAATATTTTATAAAATTTAAAATTAATTTTATAAATTTTGTTATATCTTGTATTTTAGGTTTAAAAATATATTTTATTACTTTTGAATTTTTATTTTTAAAAGTGTAAGAATTTAATTTTTAGATTTAATTTTGAATTTAAAAAAATAAAAATAACTTTAGTTTTTTTAAATTTCAAAATGAATTTTTTTATTTTGTAATATATTTTTATCCATTTTATATTGTATTAATTTTAAAATTTTTTAAGTTTGAGATTTAAATTTATAATTTTTATTTTTTGAATTTTTAGATTTTTAGATTTTTTTTTCATAATATTATGTATTTTATTATATATTTATTAAATATTTTTTTTAGAAAAATGACATGTCATCATAAAAATGCTATGTGTCACTTTGAACGTTAAAAGTGTTAGTCAAATAAGTTGAAGGTGTAAAATGCATGTGTATACCACTTCAATGGTAGAAATTGCTTTTGAATAGGAAATGGGTATAACAATGAGGATTGAACATTGTATGTATAAGTTGTTATCTTTCTTAGGTATATCATGCATAATGTCAAGCTACTTGTTCTTGAGAGTAAACCACCATGAAAAGAACTTGATAACCCTCTTACTTCACTATAACTTCAAGCCTTTTTTCTCACCAAGCCAAACGATTAGGACCAATTGCCCATTTGCAAGAATGCACTTATGATTATTGTCTAATGAATGTGAGAGTTGGTTGATTGGCTTGTTTGTAAAGATCAAGGAGTTGAGATAGGTCAAAAAAAGTTAGAGTTTAATAGGATGTTTTGCTCTTGCTATTTAGTATGATTATGTAAGGATAACACATTGATGGCTTTGAAGGGTTTCTTTTGGTTATATGCTCCCTCCTTCAAACTTCATCTCCTTCTTAATCTTGAAAGTTTACTTGTGGACAAGTAAAATTTTAGTTTGGGGGAGTTGATATCTTGCATATTTACATTGTTTTAACCATCCATTATTGTACATTTTGATCCTTTAGAATAGCATTTACACATATTTAGGTTGCATTGTCATGGATTAGTCCTTATCAGGTGTTGGAGAGAGCTTCATGATGAACTTTGTGGCCAAAAGAGTGTTTTGGTGTCCTAAGAGTGTAGATGAGTCATTGAAGGATCCTAGCGGTCAAGCGTAGCGGCCTGTGGTGGTCACTACGAAGGAGAGAGACGGAAGCCAAATAACATAGCGGCTTTACGTAGCGGCCTTCATGAGTCGCTAATTTTGGAGCACCTTCTATAGCGGCCACCCATAGCGACATTGAGTGGTTGCTATAGAATCAAGATTTATGAAACTTTCCAAGTGTTGCAGCACCACCATTGTAGCGACCAAGATAAGTCGCTACGACCATAGCGACTTTATCAGGTCACTACAAACGAAAAGACCGAACTTTTTATTGGTCAATCCATGCTTGTTGGATTGACCCAACTCGAGTTTTAGCCTTCTATAAATATTTTTTAGACCTTAATTTGGATATATCTTGTTTTCTCTTAAAACATATTGATATTTTGGGTGAAAGATTGAATCTTGAATCTATTTTCTTTGTGTTTGTTAGATTATCTTGATCACTAATCATGATTAACCTTAATGTCTCTTTGCGACTCAACGTCACAAAATTGCTTCCCCAAGAAGAGGATGAGAAGAGGAAGAGGAAGAAGAAAGAAGGAGACGTACGTTGAAGCATCAAAAGAGCTTGAAGAGCTGATCAACTCTCATCAGAACTCAGATAATGATGATTCGTTTTTTACTGGCTTCATTGATACACACCTACTACATATAGACATAGAGTCGTCCATCAATAAAAGGGAGATGGACAACAGTTATTGATGGACGACTCTATGTCTATATGTAGTAGGTGTGTATCAATGAAGCCAGTAAAAAACGAATCATCATCATCTGAGTTCTGATGAGAGTTGATCAGCTGTTCAAGCTCTTCTTTTGATGCTTCAACGTACGTCTCCTTCTTTCTTCTTCCTCTTCGTCTTATCATCCTCTTCTTCCGTACTTCTCTCTGTATTCCCCTTGGCGTCAAAAGAATCTTGAGAGCATGAACCACCTATTACACATAAAAACAAGAATAAAAACAAGAAGTTAAATACATTACTCTACAATCTTAACAACTTTGCAAACCCTATTTAAACATACATACCTTTTTAAAAGACTAAATTATTGTAACTATTTATAAATGTCTAAAATTTTATTTATAGAAAATTTAAACTCAATCTCGCCTTATAAATACTGAATCCTAACCAATAATCAATAAACCATAAACCAAATGTTAGAATATTTTTGATTGAGTGTATATTTGAAATGTGGTATCCAATATGATATTTCAAGCAATTTCTCCAAATCATTTCAGTATAATATTAAATTGTAATTAAAATTAACTTACTTGTTTTCCACGTCGAAATTATAACTAGCTATATGCATTGGCCGGTAAAAACTTGATTTTTAAAAAACTTTTATTATTTTAATTAACAATAACAATAAAAGTAATAATAATTACATAAAAATTTATAAAGTAATATAAGTTATAAAAATAAGTAAAATTATCTACAATTTAAAACTATATGAAATGTTTTCAAAATTCAAAATAAAAATCTATTTTTTTTTAAATTGAAACTATTTTTATTCAAAACTTTAAAAATATAGTTTTAAATAGTAAAATATTGAAATTTTCATTAACTATTAGAAAAACAAATTTGTTGTATGCTTTAATTTTCCTATATAAATTGTCCAAAATTTTATTTTTGGAAGTTTTTGTAAAATTAGATTCATATAATTTTTTTTAAGAAATCTACAAACTTAAAAAGATTATAAGAAAATTGAAGCATATGAAAATTTTATAAAAGTTTTGTTTTAAATAATATTTTGATTTCTTTTTAAAAATTTATAATTTCTTTTCTAAAATAATATTTTTAATTTTTAAATAAATAATAATTGAATTTGGAATTTGTAAAATGTTAAATGATTTTTTATTTATTTTCTGTTACTTATATTTGTTTTTATCTAATTATTTTATTTTAATATTTAGTTAGTTAAAGTAACAATTTTCAAAAAATTGTAAATCCAGTGTCATCCATTATTACCGTATAATGAACAGTAACTCATGATTAGACGAACACATATTAGTGTTTAATATAGTAAAACTTCTCTAAATTAGTAATGTTGGAACTGAGATATTTTATTAATATACAAAGTTATTAATTTAGAAAAAAAAATTCTTCTCTGGATTTTTTTTAATTTTTTTTAATTTTTATAAAATATGCAAATAATTGTTTTATCGTATATAAATGAATTAAATTCTGAAACTCAAATTTCACGTTATTTTTATTATACTATATTGTGTATATAACATATGTTTTATAAAATTTAAATGAGGTTTAGATATTATTGTACTATATACTAGTAAAGTATATTGAAGTGTTAAGAAAATATAAAGGTAATTCTATTGTGAAATAAAAAATGATATAATTGTTTGTTTGTACTTCTGTAAAATGTATATTCAAACATTATTAATTTATGATTTTAATGGGACCATATATTTATATAGGGTTCACTAAAATATTTCTCCATCCGTTTAATATTAAGTGTCGTTGTAGAAATTTTTATTTATTACAAAATAAGTGTCGTTTTCAACTTTCAATGAAAAATTTATTAATTTTATTCAGAAATTAATTTTTGTATTGGTTGAAATATTGTTAGGTATATAGGTATATAGAAAATATACAAAATTAATTGTTTCCTTAATCTGTGTGCACAAACTCAAAACAACACTTAAAATGAAACAGAGAGTATTATCTTTTTATTTTATCGATTTCTATCATATTTTGAATTGGCTCCAACTCGGGCACCGGGAAATTTATTAACTCATAGTATTTATTAATTTATCGAGTATTAATTTATATAGTTTGTATTGTATGTTATTACAACTACTTTCATTGTTTAAAGTGTTATATGTTAAACTCGAAGATTTAAAATACATATTTTTGCCAACTTGATAATGTAAAATGCGATTTTATATATTTTGCTGCCGAATTAATGACAGTGAAAGCTAATATTTTATCACGTGTCATGACTAGTGTAGTTAGTGTAATATCAAGTTTAGAAAGGCAACAGAGATGGGAAGAGTACACATCTCTTGGATTTAGAGAATGTGTAATGAAGGAAACAAAGATTAACTGATAACAAAAGCCATAAATAAACCATTGTTATCCAAAAAGCTTGATAGAGAGCTAACAGAAACAGAAAGAAAGAACTGAGCAGATCTCCATAGACAGATGAGATGAGTGTGTAATGTTCTTCAATTCTCGTCTGGAGATTTCTTCAAACAACAGTTACTGATGGACGACTCTATGTCTATATGTAGTAGGTGTGTATCAACGAAGCCAGTGAAAAAAGAATCATTATCGCTTGAGTTCTGATGAGAGTTGATCAGCTGCTCAAGCTCTTGTTTTGGTGCTTCAACGGCTCCTTCTTTCTTCTTCCTCTTCCTCTTCTCATCCTCTTCTTCCTCTACTTCTCTCTTTATTCCCCGTGGCGTCAAATGAATCTTGAGAGCATGATCCACCTATTACACAGAAACACAAGAAGTTAAATACAGGACTCTACAATCTTAACAACTTTGCAAACCCTATTTAAACATACATACCTTTTTGATATCACCATTTGACTTGTCTTGAGTACAAGACTCAATCACGTTTTTATACGTTGTTAATGGACCTGATTGATATAGGTATTGATACTCAATAGCATCAAGAGGCTGCGGTTGTGGGTACTGAATATTGTGACAATGCGGTGGGTATGAATCCAAAGGGGCTGCCCAAGACTGTGGGAGCTGATCCTGAAGCTGCCTTTGATGTGACCCAGATGTTGCTTGCCAAAACTGCACCTGATGCGATTGATGATGAATGATATCATCAAAAGGCTGTGACTGGTGCGGTTCTTGATACTCAATATCATGAAGTTGTGATTGATGATAATGGATAGTATCAAGAGGCTGTGGTTGGGGTGGATTTTGATAGGCACTATCATGACATTGTGGTTGATGATGATCTATAGAATCAAGAGGCTGTGGTTGGTGCGGTTCTTGATACTCAATATCATGAAGTTGTGATTGATGATAATGGATAGTATCAAGAGGCTGTGGTTGGGGCGGATTTTGATAGGCACTATCATGACATTGTGGTTGATGATGATCTATAGTATCAAGAGGCTGTGGTTGGTGCGGTTCTTGATACTGAGACTCGGTATTATGACGTTGCGATTGATGTTGATAGATAGTATTAAGAGGCTGTGGTTGGTGCGGTTCTTGATACTCAGACTCATTATTAGGACATTGCGATTGATGTTGATAGATAGTATTAAGAGGCTGTGCTTGGAGCGGTTCTTGATACTCATTATCTTGACGTTGCGGTTGATATGAATCCAGTTCGGTAGGCCAAAACTGCGGCAGCGGCTGCGGTTGGTGTGAAACCAACGGGGTTGGATAAAACTGCGGTGGTTGCGGTTGCTGAATTTCAACAGTACGTGGCTGCATAGCCTCCTCTTCTACTTCTTCAACGTCTTCTTCTTTCATGTTCTTTTGTGCCGTTGGACTCAGATAAATCTTACACAAAGCATAATCCACCTTCATACACAAACCAAACAAAAAAAGGTTAACATAATACAAAACTATCACAATCTGAATAACTTGGAAAACAAGACACAATACATACCGTATTGTTATGGCCAGAAGACTCAAGCCAGTATTCTTGCATTAACCAGTTTGTTCTTTCTCCGTTTGGTTGTTTGCCAACGAAATAATTTAGTGTGGTTTTGTAGCCAACTACATCTTTTTTAACTTTAATCTTCTTGGTAACTGCTTTTGAATGCCAGTATCCTCCATTGTGATCAACACGTTTTTGTTTCTGGCCGTTTGTTTTAATCTTTGTCCTCTCAGATATAAAGAACCATTCCGTAAGATTACCCTTCTTGTATTCCGCTGTTTCAAATCAAAAGAAAGATTGATTCACACACATATACAAAGAAACAAAAGCAACTATAATTTGTAAATAAAGAGATAATTCAACTATGGATTAGAACATTAAATACAAATAGTCTTTTTCCATTAAATTTTTCATATAAATATTTATTTATATCGTAACGATAATTTATAATAGTTATTTTGTAGAGTTTTTATGATTGTTTATGCACTTTTTTTTTTTGCTAAAATTGTTTATGCACTTTTATCAAAGAATATATTGACTAACTATATTCTCAAATAATAATTATGAACTTTTTATGTTCGTCTAGACAGTAGTCATTAAGTTCTTCACAAGAGTCAAGCCAAGTACTGACGGGTTTACTTTTATCCAGTTATAGTATGATATTGTGTAAAATTATATAGAAAAAATATATTTTAGGGCATCTAAAAGAAGTGTACCACCACTAATTGAGGCATACCTGTAAGTTGTTGTGGATTCGACTCGTAGATGTTTGCGTGATGAATGGGAAGATTTGGCCATGATTTTTTGTTGTCTGGTGAGAAGGGTTTCAAGTAATAATAGATGATTTCTGCGTCGGTTGGTACAAACCTATAGCCCGGTGGATAAGCTAAAGACGAAGAGGCCGAAGAAGAAGAAGAAGACTGCATGTTGGGTTCGTGTTGTGGAGAGGGTTGTGGCGTTTCACTGCGCTTGCTTCTCTGAGGAGTCATCTTCACGGAGAGTGGTCTAGAGTAGCAACTTCACTTTTTCACTTTTATCAACGAAAGCTTTGATTAATCTCAATGGTTAGTGAGTTTGTTATTTATATGGATGCTAAATACGTGTGAATGGATTATGGATATGATTTTCTTTGTTAAAATTGAAATTATATTGTTTTTGGTGCATTATCATCTAAATAATTTTTTTTGCAAATAATATTCTTGAGACGGTTGTAAAAAGAAAGGAAAATTTCCTTAACAGTTCTCTTATATATTTCAGTCAGAGAGAGAGAGAGAGAGAGAGAGAGAGAGAGAGAGAGAGAGAGAGAGAGAGAGAGAGAGAGAGAGCAAACCATGTACAATTTGGAACCTGAAACTATTTATCACACCTGATAAAGAGCACTCTCACTCGTTTAAGTGATGAAACCTAACTCTATCTTTAACAATAATAAAAAAAAATCATCTCCCGATTGAATTCTTTTGACACATATTTTGTAAGCAACTGACAGTTCAGAGAGAGCTCAACCAGTTATTTTTTAGTCCTCCGCCTTGTAACCAGCTAGAATGGCGTGACGGGTTACTTCCTCTAGTTCCGTGGAAGGTGCTGTTCGTTTGCTCACCTAGGTGATCCATCTAGGTGAAGATACAAATCGATATTCGTTTTGTGCATTATAATATTACATCCGCATGGATCACCTATTTGAATTTTTAAAAACCCATCTCTAAAAATGACATTTTGAAATCAAAATATAATTTTCAAACCGTAAATTCTTTTTTTTTTTCATATACATATTTCTGCCAGAACCAAAAAAAAAATGCATTTTCCCGCAAAAATTGAAAAACACTTTCTGCCAAAACCGCAAAATACGTCTTTCCGCAAAAACATAAAACACACATTTCCATAAAACCACACTTTTCGGCAAAGCCAGTAAAACCACACTTTTCGGCTAAAACCGGGAAAATTCATTTTCCCGCTAAAATCGAAAAAGCATTTTCCCGCCAACAAAATTGCATATTCCCGCCAAAACTCCAAAAAGCATTTTCTAGCCAAAACCCAAAAACACACAATTTCCCACCAAAACCGGAAACTACATTTTTCGCCAAAACTGTAAAACGCATTTTCCCGCCAAAACTGGAAAAACGTATTTTTTCGCCAAAACCGGAAAACATATTTTCCTGTCGAAACCGCCAAAAAAGCAAAATGCACTTTTTCCGTAAGAAAACGCAAAAAAATGTACATTTTCCACCAAAACCGCAAAAATCCATTTTCCGCCAAAATCGCGAAAAAAACTTTTTCCGCCATAGAATGATACACTTACGCTTGCAGAAACTGAATCAACACTTTGGACTGAGGCCTAGGTGATTAAGACTAAGCAGGCTCCACCACAGAATGAGGTTTTGAATCGGCAGCTGAGAGTTGGTCGTTGGTGTTTTATAGATGGTTCCTGGAAAGATAAAGAACCTTATTCAGGTCAAGGATGGTATAGCATACTCGAGAGCTTTCAGGGATTGATGGGTGCAAGGAATACTAGGGCATGTCTTTCACTTCTTCATGCAGAGATGGAAACTTTGATATGGGTAATGGAATGCATGAGGAATTTACATCAGTTTCAGGTTACTTTTGCTACGGATTGTTCTCAATTGGTGAAGATGGTTTCGGAACCAGAGGAATGACCGGCGTTTGAGAGTTACCTGCACGACATAAAGCTACTGAAGACATGTTTTACTAGCTCAACGATCATTCATGTACCCCGGACGGAAAATCAAAAGGCGGATAGTCTAGCACGATGTGCCAGAAAACAATTGTCTTTCGTCGTTCACATGGATGCGGAGTTACCAGTTTGGTTCGCAGAGTCTATATGAGTCTGTTTGTTGATGACAAAAAAAAAAAAAAACTTTTTCCGCCAAAACCTGCAAAAAAGCACTATTTCGCCAAAAATACATTTTCCGCCAAAACTGCAAAATGCGCTTTTCCGCCAAAACCGCAAAAACATATTTTTTGCCAAACCCATAAAAACGTATTTTCCGCCAAAATCACAAAAATGCATTTTTTCCTCAAAAACACAATTTTCCTCAAAAACCGCAAAAATATTTTCCGCCAAAACCGTAAAAATGTTATTTTTCCGCCGAAACGTAAAAAATATATTTTAGTAATTTTATTAACAAGTCCACCTAAATGCAAGTTAAAAAAATGAAAAGCAAACGAAGATAATTGCATTCAGATGATTCATCTGGATGCATGGACGAAATAAATAAACGAACAATACCCAAATGGAGCATCTGGATAAGACAACTAGATAGACCATGTGGATGCACAGAAGATATACAAACAAACAGGACCTAAATTAGCGCTCACTCCGGATGCATTTTGTCATACAACAAACTTGTGAACTTGATCATCAATCTCAATCCAACTCCAGCCTGGAACTGTCCGTAAATCATGGCTTCTTATTAGCTTTCACATTCTAGCAAACACCTTGAGCATCATTCGCTGCAGAATATATTGACGTCATACGCACGTGATCCCCTGCATTGAAAGCCTTGAGCTGCATCAGTTTCTTCATATATAGCTACTTCTTCTAGTTCCAAATTCCTGCGGATGATTTTGCAAGAGCCAAGAAGGGTTCTCCACAATACAGGATCTTCATGGCAGGAAGACACATGTATTATCTCAAGAGCCTTATCAAGCTGACCTGCTCGTCCATACAGATCCACCATGCATCCCTTAACGTTGGGGCTTAGCCGCTTAGGTAAAAATGTGAACTCATCATCTGAAAATGCTCAGCTCTTTCTTTGAACAGACCTTGATAACTACAACCTAACAACAATCCGAGGAGCGTGATTTGTAATTATATTTAGTTTATTTTTAATAAGATATATATTATTTACTTTAATAGGAATGTAATAGCTATTAGTTATTGCCATATTTTAAAAGCCTTATCAAAATATGAATATTTTTTTATGTCTGATTAATTATGCTATTACAACGATAAAAAATATTACATAGACAAATATATATCCGACAATTCTACCATCATATGAGAATGCACATCTGACTGTATCACTCCGAGCCGCCCTATGAAATTCATGTTCGATGATACGCCATGCACCATGGTGAAGATCTCTTGTAACTTTTTTTCCCATAAGCTGCATTAATTGCGTTTTCTGGGGTTTGAACTCCAGTCCTCCTCGTGTAAAAGCATTTATGAATCTTTAGTCAAATCACTGGACTGAAGGAGCTTCCACAAATATTAATATTTATTAAGAATTGTATATACAGTGAAACCTCTATAAATTAATAATGTTGGGATTACACCAAAACTATATTTTTTTTTTAAATTATAAAAATATTAATTTATCGATATACTAACTGAACCAAAAACTCAATTTGCGACTATAAAATTATATTATTTTATAGAAAATTTTAGTGTATATTAATTTATAGATTATTAATTTAAAGATGTTATATTGTACCACAATTAAATGATGACATGTCACATTTAACCAGTCATGTCATATTTTCCATGTTGAGTGAATATGCTGATGACACATAATAAAACCACTTCTATAAAATTTCAATCATTTAACAATCAACAAAATTTTGACTTGGCTAATATTACTTTGGTTTTGTAATTATTAAGACACACTTAATTATAATTCATTTTTCTTATATATATACACCAAAATTTGATATATAACTTAATGTAGAAATTTTTATATTGTAATTATATTTAGTTTATTTTTTATTAATGTGATATGTATATAAATATATATTAATTTAAATGCGATACATAAATTATTAGTCAATACTCTATTTCAAATTTCTTGCCAAAAAACAAAATTTATAAAGAAAATTTACTTCGCGATATAGGATTTAATTTATTAGTTGTTACCTTAACTAAAAAATATTACCAACAATATAAATATTCATAAAGGAAATTGCACATGACTTAATTAATGTCATATTACATTTTGCAATGTGATATAATTTTTTCTTGTTTAAAATGAATATGATAATAATATATAACATAAACAATCACTTTTAAGTTTTCACGAATGGTGATGTTTAAGTAAAATTTATTTGATATATAATGTAATGTAATTTTATTATATTGAATTTTTTAGTATAATTATCATATTTTGCGAAAATGTTGCAAAAATACAATATATGGGATTAGATTGTAAATTTTATAAATAAAAATATTAGTCATAAACGAGAAACAGAATATATTTAAAATATTAATAGCATAAACTATAGAATAAACCATTAGAAATAAACTATACTCGGTTTGTGAAAATACTCTAAAAATCGAGAAAATCATTGTAGATAGTCTATTTCTGGAAATTCATATACATGTTCTAACTACCAGAAAAAAAAAAACAAAATTATTCCTTTAGGTTTTGGCATATATAAACTCGAAATTTTTGTTGAGAAAAAAGAATATAAACTAGAAATTTGTAAAAAGGATACTTTCTAAACTTAAAATATTTTATATATTGAAAATATGATAAATTAAAAAAAATCCGCACAAATGAAAACACTTTGTTTTAGGTGACAACAATAAATCTCATTCTTATGATCCGGAAGTGTAGAAAAATGCATTTTAGTATGGTATTCTTTCATTTTAAGTTATCTCGTATTAATTCAGTTTTAGGTTGAGACTCTATTTTTTTGAAGGGTTTTGTTTTTGGAGAAAATTCAGTTATATAAAAAAAAACTTTTACACCGGCTTTGTTTCCAAAGATTTTTTTTATTATTCAGTTGGTCTTGTCTTTTTAGACTATTGTAAAACTCTTTAAATTCTCAATCAAAAACGTCCAAGAAAAGTGAAAACTCATAAAAACACGCATAAATAACATTTAGAATAATCGACGATTTCGATGTAGCTTTTTTTTACTCTTATAACAAAATTCCAACCACGATGACAAAACATACGAATTTCTCAACTAGGTTAATTAATTAACTGAAAGTGAATTAAATTTTGTTTCAAAACTCAATTTTGATAATAGATAATCAAATCTCATGATTTATGTTACAAATGTCATCTTATTTACTTAGAATGAAAAGGTAAAATTAATAATTCAAATCAGAAAGTCTTTGGGATCACACCAAAGTTATCAAAAATAATAATAATAATAATAATAATAATAATAATAATAATAATAATAATAATAATAATAATAATAATAATAATAATAATCCAACCCAAATTACATAGAGAATCAAATGTTTTTCTTTTTTTTTTCTTCCCTTCCTTCATGATCTCTTATAATAAAGCGGTATTGCTCGACCCTCCTGAGAATACATTGGACTTGAGAAAGTGATCTCCAGTGGAACCACCATCAAGTCTTGAGGTTCTTTTTTTTTCAAAAAAAAAAAGATCGCGTACTCCGTCCCTTGGAGAATGAAAATGAAAATTTTTACACAACTCATTGAATGGGGAAGGACGAGGAAGATCTTGTTCTTGCTTTTCTGCTGCTCGTACGCCTTACCATGTTTTGTTTGTGCTGAGGATTCATCTTTCTTGTTCTTTGATATTCTGATTACTTCAACTTTTATTAATTACTGTTGCAGGTTTGTTGAACAATTTGGTTCATGATATATAGGCTTAGTCTTGCACTTATTAATGTAAGAAATGGCAATGTATTAAATAATTAAGTTGACGCATTGTCTTTGTTTGCTAAACTACTTAATAATCGAGGATCTCGACGTGGCATTTTAACCCTCATGTGCCTTATCCTGTTGTTTTTGCGGCTGCTCCTGCACTGCACTGTCTGCACATGTGCTTAACCATGTTGTTTTTGAGGCTTTTTAGGCGAAGACAATAAAATCTCATTCCTAAGATCTGGAAGTGTCGAAAAATTGCATTCCATATGGTATTCTTTCATTTTATGTTATATTGAATTAGTTCTATTTTGGTTATGACTCTACTTATTTTTTAAAGGGTTTTGCTTTTGGGGAAAATTAATTAGTTGTACAAAAAAAACATTTTATGCTGGCTTTGTTTCTCAAGATATTTTCTTATTCCGTTGGCATTTTTTCTTCTTAGACTATTGTAAAACTCTCTTTTAATTTCAAGCAAAGATATCTCAAAAAGTGAAAATGCATAAATAACGTTTATAATAATCGAGGATCTCAACGTAGTTTTTAAAACTCTTCTAATGGAATTCCAACCTCGATGACAAAATATACAAGATTCTCAACTAGGTTAATTAATTAACTGAATCAAATATTGTTTTAACACCATTTTTATAATAGATAATCAAAATCGCTTAGTTAAAAAAATGATAATCAAAAGCTCATGATATATTACAAATGTCTTCTTATTTCTTTATGATGAATGGAAAAACAAATTATTCCACCCAAATTACATATATAATCAAATGTTTTTCTTCTCTTTCTTCCCTTTCTTCACGATATCTTCTAATAAACCGTATTGCTCGATCCTCCTGAGAACACATTGGACATGAGAGAGTGATCTCCAGTGGAACAACCACCAACTCCTGATGATTCTTGCTTTGGAGGATGAAAAATTGCAGACAACTCATCAAATGGAGAGGGACGAGGAAGATCTTGTTGTTTTGTGCTGCTGCTGGTGCGGCTTGCGCCTTAACATGTTGTTTGCTTTGGCTAAGTATTCATCGTTCTTGTGTTTTTTTGCTATAATGATTTTAAAGACTTTTATTCATTACTGCTGGTTTGTTTAACAATTTGGTTAGTGATAGGGTTTAGTCTGTTGTATTAATTAATGTAAGAAATGGCAATGTATTAATAATGAAGTTGACTCATTGTCTTTGTTGTTGATAAACTACTTACTAATTGAGGATCTCGACGTGGCTGTTTAACCTTCATAACGGAATTCCAACCTCCATGGAAAAATATACGAGGTTCTCAACTATGTTAATTAATTAATCAACGAAACTAGATTAAATATTGTTTCAAGATGGAATTTTAAAATAGATAATCAAAAGCTCATGATATTAAAAACATCATCTTAATTTGTTATAATGAAAAGGTAAAAACAGCATTGTTACGGTAGATAATCAAAAGATCATGATATTACAAATGACATCTCATTTATTTATTTACTAGTATATTTCATCCGAGCAAAGCTCGGGTATTTAATTCATTGTTCTTTTTTTCTTATCTTTAATTGATAACAAAAACCTTTTTTTAGTTTAATTTAGTAAAAGTAAATTTGAATAATCGGAAGAAAATAAATTATGATAACATGATATTTAAGTATATTAAAAAATTGCATACTTTAGATAGTATACTTGGTTGACCAATATTATTGTAGATGTAAGCATACTTAAATAATTATTTATAATATTTTATTTTTGTTTTAACGAATTCACCTCAATCATATCTAGATATATTTATATATGTTAATCCTATGATATTTATTATATAAATTACTGTCCAAAATTAGTCATTTAAGAGTTTTACCAATTCGATATTTAATAATTGGTCAGCCATACAATGTTTACAACACTAACTATTGTTTAAAAAGAAACAAATTTAGTGGTCAAGGTTTTGTTCTATGCCTACTTTGAATAATTAAAAGGTTTTGCATCTGACCTATTGATCAAAACATGAACAGGAATGTGGGTTGAGAGTCTTCGCGTAAGTTATCTCCTTTCCCTTTAATTCTTCTTCAATCGTTGTCGACTTCAATTTAAATTATTTGTTTTAAGCTGAGAATCATTTTATACATTGAAAACAGTAATGAGAAAAGTGATGATTCCTCTGAAAAAAAAAAGAAATAAAAAACAAAAACATAAGGAATGCAAACTGTACAACAAAACATAATTAATTGCTGGAATTAAGATACTTTATCACTTATTCATTTACTATACAGCCACCATCAGATTGAAAATTCGTCCAGAAAAGAAAAAGAAAGAGGATAGGATGTTATCAATATCAAAATAAAATTATGGGAGAGATGAAAGCATCAGTTACCTCATGGAAGAAATTAAACTGTTTGAAACCATTTAATAAACAAATTTGTTGAATAACTGATTTTAATGTAGGATGAGGAGGTGGAGATCGTGGCAAGGAATACAAAAATTTTGTTCTTTTTTTTCGTTGGAAATATAGATGTCAAAAACTGCTTTGTTTCAATTTTTTTTAACTTTTTTTGATAAATGAAACTTAAAACATGTGGCAAAATAGGATTGGTTGTGTGACTTGTGATTTAGTATATAAGGGATAATGAAAAGGTAAAAACGAAAATTCCACTCAAATTACATAGTTAATCAAATGTTTTTCTTTATTTTCATTCCTTCCTTCACGATCTCTTCTATTAAACCGGTATTGATTGATCCTCCTGAAAACACACTGGACTTAAGAGAGGGATCTCCAGTGGAACCACCACCAAGTCTTGAGGTTTCTTGCTTTGGAGGATAAAAAATTGCAGACAACTCGTCGAATGGAGAAGGACGAGGAAGATCTTGTTGTTCTTGTTGCTGCTGCTCCTGCACCTGTGCCTTACCTATTATTGTTGAGTAATGTACCTTTGCCTTACCTATTACTTTAGGCGGAGGATCCATCTTTCTTGTTCTTGCTATAATGATTTTAAAAACTGTATTTATTACTGTTAGTTTGTTTAACTGATTTGTTTAACGATAGGCATTAGTCTTTTATATTTATAAATGTAAGAAATGACAATGTTTTAAAGAATTAAGTTGACTCAATGTCTCTGTTTTATAATTACTTACCAAAAATATGTATTTTCTTCTATAATTATTAATTAAATTTTCTTAATTATCATCCTCTTTAATTATTATAAATTACTTACCAAAACCATATGTTTTAAATAAAAGAGATATTGATATAGATCTTTATTCAAAATATATTTCCTATTTAATATTATAATACTTTCTCTTAAACTCTAGTTTTTAAATATAAAAAGGTTTCTATTGTTATAAGAAATATATTTTATTTTATTTTATTTTCCTTTTTGATTTATATATGTGAAATTCGTTTTTATTGAATTACATATTTACAATATAAAATTTAATATATATATATATATATATATATTTAAAATGAATATATTGCCTTTTTAAATTAACTCCTTTTTATTTATATAAAAGGAAAATAGTTTTCATTAAATAACACGTTTAAAATTTTAAAACTGTTATAAATTTATATCAAAGATACTCTCTTTTTGATAATAAGGTGATTTGGAAACAAATATTAACAAAATTTTACATAAAAGATACTAAAATGATATTATTATTTTTTTGGTAAAATGTTAAGTATCTAAAATGATATTTTAATAAGGTAATTATTGTAATTAACCATTTTAAGAGCCACCGTAAGAACGACATATAAAAAAAAAACTTCTCAAATAATATTATAGAGATTACTTTACCTTTTCAAAGTTGGATGCAAATATCTACTTTATCAAGTTGATATTAAGAAAAGTTATTGTTATCTTTACAATGTGAATGGTTTGAGGTAAAGTGCTTGCATTATGTCTTATCTCTTTATTTAGTTTTCAAATTAACAAAACAATAGGACTATATATGTTATAAAACTTTCAAATAAAATGATGAAAATAACATATTATCATTTTGAGTTTTTCTCTTATTTTGAATAAAATATGTTTTAGTATTATCTTAGGGTGCTTTCAATAAATTCTATTATATTTTATAATTAGTCATTTAAATAAATTTTGAGATTTTATTTCTTTATTTTTGCATGTAATTTTAGTTAATTTTTAAAATGTTTTATAGTTTACTATTGCTATTATAACAGTAATATTTTGAATTAATTAAAAAAGAAAAAAAAAGAAACTTCTTTTATTTGAAGTAGAACACTCCCTAAATGAAGTGTTTTTACTGTTCATAGTGAAAATTCATATTTTTCTTTACAAAATTGAACCGCTAATGATTTTTATTTATTTTTGATTAATCTGGAGGCATGACGGGCCTATTGAAAATCCCGTCTAATTTCTAAAAGAGGTGCATTTTATAGATAAATCATATCTCTGGGTTTGCAAATAGGCCGTAAGCAAAGATCCATACACGGGTAGATGTCTAAATGTGACTTAATTTTGTGCAGCAGGTTGATCGAACTTGAAACGTGTTAGTGTCACAAACTCTTTGCCTGACTATTGGTTCTGGACTAATAGTTTTCAGTTTTATATTATTAAAAAAAGATGGAACACCTTTTAGCAAAGATAGAAAGTTGAATGGAGAGCTTTAATGAAGTTCGCATACATATGTGCAAAGCTAGAAATTTTAATTATTATTACCTGCAGACTCCGCTTGGTTTTCCCCCACGACGGGGTAAGTATACGGGTTAACCCATTTGAAATATTTATATTGCAGGCGTCAATGTGAATTGAATGTAGGATTAGGCAAATTTAAATAGCGGATACTTGTCAATACGTAAAATTAAATTATCCTTTTTAAAAAGAAAACATTTTCTTAATAAATATACTAAATTTTATAAAAAATTAATTATAAATATTTTTCTGGTATATTTTAATAAAATATATAATTATTAATATTATCCACGAATATCGTGAATTATCTGCTAATTTAAAGCAAGACAGATGCAGATTTAATAATTTCTTGTTGTAGCCCATGCATTGATAATTTTTGAATAAAAAAATAACTCGAATTGCGACGGGACCGGTCAGACGAGACAAATTTGATTTGCAAACTTCAACACTATCTATGTATGTCCTCTTTTGTTTTTCCTGCTTTTCATTAAAACTTATGTGAAGATAAAAACTGTTGTTGTGCACTTGTCAATCTTTCTTAGAACTTGATCACTGACGCTCATGAATATGAGATTCATGGCTTTCTCATCTCCCTCTGATCTTGCTACATCGTCTGCATCTTTCTTTCTTCTTTTTTCCGGGTCTTCTTCTTTAGACTCCATTGTTTTGGAATCTTGGGAGGTCTCCGAAAGAACATCTTTGAGTCCTGGTACGCTGAGAGTTGCGTACATCCTCTTCTTCCAGATCGAGAAATCCCCCGATCCGTCGAACATCGAACTGGTGAGTCGCCATCTTGAATCGTCTTCTTCTTCTATTGATCTAACCAAGCTCAGACCAGAGAACTTGGCTCTGATACCAATTTGTGAAGATAGAACCTGAGCAAACTTGATCCAACTCAGTGGCGAACCTAGGTGCACTGAGTTGGTGGCACTTGCCCCCATGAAATTTTAAAATTCTTTGGGACATGTCCAAATTTTAGCTGTTTTATTCTAGTAAAAATTACATTTTTAAGTCTAGTTTTTATATTTATGTGTGATTTGCCCCCTCAAAAAATTCATGCTGCATCCGCCATTGATCCAACTAACTCCGATAAAACCATCGAGAGCTAAAGAACCACAACGATTTGTTCACTCAGTGTTCACCGCAGTCTAGCCATTAACTAAGAAAAGCCTCTATATCTCATTGGAGCAGCTTTCTTCAGGGACAAGTCACCATAGAGGTCCACCACCTGCAGCGAAATCATCTATTGATGCATTACCAACGGTCAAGATCATACAGAAGCATCTCAAGTCGTCAGACTCTCACTGTCCGGTTTGCAAAGAGGAGTTTGAGTTGAAGTCTGAAGCAAAACAGATGCCGTGTAAACATGTATATCATTCTGACTGCATTGTCCCGTGGCTGGTTCAGCATAATACATGCCCGGTTTGTCGTAAAGAGTTACCGTCAAGAGGATCGTCTTTAAGTGCACAGAGTGAACAGAACAGAAGTACCAATAGAAGAAGGAACCTTTTCTCTAGTGTCTGGCCGTTCCGATCGTCTAGCTCAAGCTCTACACAAAACCGTAGAGAAACAAACAACACAGCCAATACAGAAGAAGGCCAGTATACTCGTTATCAGCATCATCACCAACATCAGCAACAACAAGCCAATATGGGTTATAGTGGATGGCCTTTTGACTATTAACTCTTTGTTAAGGCTTTGTATCTCATTTTGGTCTTTTGTATTTTGTTTTAAAACTTTTGTCTTATTCTGCTGTCTTTCATTTAATGGTAGACCTTTGATAAGCTTGGTGAAGTCTTCATCTGCTGAGCTGGCATGAGGAGATACTCTACCTGCTTCAGAGACTTTGCAGTTGAACATGAATCAAGTATAAAAGCACATGATCGTCCTTTTGGGAGAGGGAGCTTTGGATTTAGAATTGAGTCACGAGACTTGAGTGAGAGCAGCTGGGTTAAGCCAGTGTTCTTGAGGAGATTGTGCTCGGGTTAAGCCGACGCATCTCAACGGTTCGAGATCCAAAGTGTAGTTCGTTATCTCATTGATTCAATAAAGTGTTTGGAGTGTTGTGATTGAGTTGTTACAAGAGAATCGATAGGTAAAACTCTATCAATTGGTGCGGTGAGCCGTTCGATCGCTTCGGTGACGGCGAGTTCGGATCCTGTGAATCGCGGTGGTGCTTTAGCTGATTCCGACGTTCGTGTGAAGTTTTGAATCCGACGGTGAGAGGATCGAAGAATCAAGTGGCGTCTGGATCGGAATCAATGGCAACAGAGTGTGTAGGGATTCCAATTTTCACAGGAGCTGACTTGCGATCATGGATTTCGTGGTTGGAGAAGTTCTTTGTGCGAGAAGATTTCACGGATGATGATGATAAACTTAATTTCGCTCAAAGCTTCATGGAAGGTGAAGATATATCGTGGTTCCAGTGGAGACAATCATTGTGGTTGTTAAATAGTTGGGAGGCACTGAAGAAATCTTTGTGGTTACGGTTTGGAAGCGATGAAGATCCGGAGAATATAATGTACAATACGGAAATTCAGAAAGGCTTAGAACAGTTGCGAAGCTTTGGTCCAGGGAGCGAATCCAAAAGTGACAGGTAAAACTCTATCAGACTCATGCAGCTAGCAAAGCTTGACCATTCTTGGAATCTCTCCATCTCATTAATTTTTTTTTAGGTTTTGTCTCAGTTTAGACGAAAGTGATAGTTAGACCATCTCCAATGTATTTCTCTATTTTTTTCTCTATAATAGAGGAACTCTATAATAGAGGTGAGTTTCTCTCCAATGTATTCCTCTATTTTTCCCCCTAAAAAGGAATATTCTTGGAAGATTCTTTTTTTTATTTTACATTTTACACCTCTAACTTGTAAATGTTAAAAATTAACCCATTCATTATATTTTTTGAATTTTTTTCATAAAATTGCAATATTATTTAAATTAAACATTTTATTACAAAAGACATTAGACAAAAAAAATAAAATAAAGTACCATTATCTAACAATCATTATTACTAAATGTTTCTCATAATGATCAATTAATGCATTTCGAAGTGAGAAATAAGCTTCTTTATCTTTGATTTTTCTGAATCGACTTAGAAACTCTTGGAATCGGTTATTTTCATTATCTGGTATTTGGACATCCGGAGGTGGAGCTTCTCTTCCAATTTCAATCGGTGCATCGAGATCACGCTCGTCCTCAATAATCACATTATGTAAAATTATACATGTAGTCATTATATCATGTTGTACTTTTTTTTCCAAAAACGTACATGCCTTTCACAATCGCAAAACGTGATTGTAAAACTCCGAATGCATGTTCTACATCTTTTCTACATGCTTTTTGTTGTGCTGCAAATATTTTTTCTTTGGAGTATTAAGTTGTTTTAATATGTTGTATTGATTAATATTTAAATAAGAAGTCTTTGACTTTTAAATAAAATAATAACTTTTTTATTTTATTTTAATTATAATTGACTTTTAAATAAATAATAATTTTTTATTTTAATTATAACTATAGTTATAAAAATTAATAATTAGTATGTAAACAAAAAGGTGTGATTTTATATTGTAAGAATTGTATTTCTTCATACACAAGTATTTTAGTTACAATCATAAAATGTTTGAGGACTATTTTGTAAATAAAAAAGTTTGCCTCTATTATAGAGGAATGCTATTTTTTCCCCTAAATATAGAGGAAAAAATAGCAATCTCTATTTTAGGGGAAGAAATAAGGATGGGTTGGAGCTAATTTTACTCTAGTATAGCATTTAGAGGCAAATATAGGGAAGAGTTGGAGATGTTCTTAGATAACCAAACAAGGTTAGTTCAATGGTAGATTCGATTCCTTTAAAAAAAAGTATTTTTCTGATTTTAATGTCTAGCTATGTATGTTCCACCAGAATTATAAGGCAGATATATCTTCTTAGAAATGTAAGTTGGATATAGGACGCAATCGAAATTTGAGTTTTGGCCTCTCTTTTTTTTTTCCTTAAGGCTGATATTTTGGTCGAATAAGCAGTGAATAATGAGTGGTATTAGCCAGATCACACACACGGTTTGCAATTGACTAAGCAGTAAATAGCATTACAGCCACACATGGTTTAGAAATTAAGACAACTGACAAACGTCGTGAAAACTAGCTCTATCTTAAAACTCATTGTCACCGACGAAGAAGAAGCTTTTAAGCCACAAGATCTCTGCCGTAGAGGGAAAGTGACAAAAGTCTTTGACCTAACTTCTTTTTGTTAGCTTTCAAAAATAAAATAAAAAACTTCTTTTTGTTTGTCTCTTCCGTGATCGAAGTTTCACAACTACTTTTTCTTCTGAACAAGTTTACTTCCAAGTTTTCTACACAGTTTCCCATCATCAAAAATTATCGTTCTTTAATATTTATCTCTTACTTTTCATATTTGTTTTTACTTTTCACCTACTCAAATATTCAAACAATGATCTAAACTAGTACCATTATCGTGTTTTAATCTGAATTCAAGTGAATAAGTATGTAAGACTTGTATACAACAACAACAACAAAAACATTCAATTAGTTGATAGACATATATATTTGTGTGCATTGTTTTTCTAGAGAAAAATAGCATAATTATACAATTTCCTGACAATTAATAAACCCTTTTTTCTTAAATCTTTAAGATAAAGCTAGTATAAAATTCATAAACTCAAGATATATACCCTTAATAACATTCGTCCTAATTAAGTAACATTATCATAATTACATATAAAATAGCATATGCTCATGCCATTTATATATCTTTCTGCCGTTATATTTTCTACCTTTCTTTTGTTTATTTCATTGTTTTATTTAGCTTGCCTAAAAATATATAATAATAATAAAGAATGAAAATTCGAATTTGAAACTGACACGAGGTTCCCACTAGTACTACACAACTGCTCTCGGAACATAAAAATTACTAAAACAAATGTTAAAATGTGAAAGCTAAAAGATAAAGCTACAGACAGAACACAAGACAAAGAGGTTCCTATTGTCATTTGCAGAGAGAGAGAGAGAGAGAAAGCTACTTCACTCCTTCCTTCCTCCGTCTCCCCTGAGCCCCACCACATTCTCCTCTCCGTCGACACGAACCCCTCTCTTCCTCGCTTCTGAAGCATCTCCCCTTCACAGAGAACAAGCCGGCCTTTTGATGGGTGCGGCGGCAGATTCTAAAACCAATCAGAGGAGGATCTCGTGAATGAATCTTTGTGTTTCTTATGGGGAAGAACAGCGACGAGGAGCAGAACCTCCCAGAGAACAACGAAGGAAGCAGATGCTCTAGCTCTAGCTGCTGTTCTGCTCGGATCTCAAGATGCTTTAGTCTCAGATGCGTTTTGATTCTTGCTTTCTCCGCCGCCGTGTTTCTCTCCGCCGTGTTTTGGTTGCCTCCATTCCTCGGCTTATCAGATCGTGATGATCTAGATCTCGATCCAAGGTTTAAAGGTATATATATAAAAATCAAACCTTTCGATCTCCATCTTGGTGAATTGAGTCATAAAGCTCGAATCTTTTTTTCTGTAACATGACAACCCTTTGATGAATTTTTTTAATGGATTTTATTTCAGTTTTTGAGGAGATGATGTAGGGGAATGTATATGTTTACATTGACTTTGGACTTAGAATTGGCTATTTTTAGGTGTTTTTCTTTATTAGTTATTTATGAATCTATCTATGTTAAAACTTATATGTAAGAGTTGAGTAGTCCTAAACATTATGAACTAGTACTGTAATCAAACACTGCTTAAAAGGGTGGAGTTTAAATCTATAAATGTTTCCTTAGAATGTTGTTTTTCTAAGCTTGGCTGGGATTAAAAGAATTAACTTTACTGTTTTCTCAGTGTTGGTGATCTAAAATATTGATCTGGTTTCAGAAATCTTTCATGAAAGAATCAATGATTTGTTTCTATTTATGTCTATTCTCAAAGCTGGTTAGTTGGTTGGTGGAATCAATTAAGGAGGTAGACCTAGTTCATTTGCTTTGGTACACTTAGGACTGTTTTAGTTTGGATTATGTAACTTTCTCCTTGCAATTTCTTTTATAATATATGGTCATGATATGTCTCCTTTTTGGTGTTTTGTTTCTATTGCAGATCACAGAATAGTGGCAAGTTTTGATGTTGAAAAACCAGTTTCGTTCTTGGAAGACAATTTGTTGCAGCTTGAGAATGATATCACTGATGAAATAAGCTTTCCCATGACCAAAGTAACTAAGCTGTAAATTTTTATTGTAGACAATGTTTGATCATTCTCTAACTTATGCTTCCTTTTTCTGAGCCAGGTTGTGATATTAGCTCTTGAACACTGGGGGAGGAATCTAAACAGAACAATGGTTATCTTTGCAATCGACCCCAAGAAGAAGACTTCTAAGATACCTACAGAGATTGAGAGTCTGATCAAGGCAGCTTTTGTATCTTTGGTAACAGATCAGTTGTCTTTCCGGTTAACTGAATCCTTGTTTGGCCAACCTTTCTTCTTTGAGGTGTTAAAGTTCCCAGGAGGCATCACTGTGATCCCTTCCCAGCCTGTATTCCCCTTGCAGAAAGCTCAGCTTCTCTTCAACTTCACATTAAACTTTTCTATTTACCAAATTCAATCTAACTTTGAGGAACTCAGTAGCCAGCTGAAGAAGGGTATAAACCTGGCTCCCTATGAGGTATAATCATTTCAACTAGATCAGCCTATTATTGGTAATGATTCAGAAGCTCAGAGTTGTATCTTTGTTTTGAATTGCAGAACCTGTACATAACCTTGTCAAACTCCAGAGGCTCAACGTTGGCGCCTCCTACTATAGTTCATTCTTCTGTTCTTCTCACGTTCGGAACATCATCAAGGCTGAAGCAGCTTGCTCAAACTATCACTAGCTCCCATTCTAAAAACCTTGGCCTAAACCACACCGTGTTTGGTAAGGTTAAGCAAGTCCGTCTCTCCTCAATCTTACCACATTCACCAGTCAAACCGTTACCCCCTTCGCCTTCTCCTTCTCCTCAACCTGAAACCCACAAACACCACCACCATCATCATCACCACCATCAGGAACATGCTCCAGAACCTTCACCTGCAGCTCAGAGCCTTGCACCTGCATCTGCGCCAATTAAACACTTGCATTTACACCGGAGAAGCCCACCTCCTTGCCCTTACGAGCAGAGGAGGAGACCAAAAGGAAACAATGCTCTGAACCATCACACTGCAGGACCAACTCCTGCACCACACCGGTCTCAGCAACACGCACCAGCACCAAACCATACCCCGGCAAGTCATCATCATGCTATTCCAGTTTCTAGCCCACTTCCCCATGTAGTATTTGCTCATATCCCACCTCCAGCAAGAATGTCCCCAGGTGAAAAAACACCCGCACCTTCTCCCACTCCATGTAAGTCTTCCTTCTGTTCTCAACATTTGGATCCATAGATTTGTTTATTCATCTCAAATCTTTATTCTGTTCATAAACAGCTTCGGCTAGCATTGGTCCAACCTTCAGATGGGTGTCATGGAAGCTGCTTGTAATAGTAGCCGTTGTAATAATCTGTCTGTAAAAGAAAAAGAGAAAAAAAGCGCCAGGAAGAAACTGCTTTTAACGTTCAAGCTGTAAAAAAAGAAGCAGCAGTTCTCAAAAGCAGAACTTCTCTGGTCCCAACATCAATGTAATTGTATAGATGAACACAAGGCCAACAACAACAAAAATGTATGTATGGAAAATGAAGAGAGTTTTTGTAAAAGAGCTGTTGAGGTTTGCAACACAAAAGTGTGTCTTTGCACCTAACATCCGAGAAAGAAACAAAAAAAAAACTTCTATATAATATCTGTTTTTGTATATAAAATTTCATCCAATTTGTGTTTTTCACATATGCCATTCTCCACTGGAAAAAGATGATGATGATCCATTAGTATTATTATTACTGAGATAACATTGCTGCCAATCTTGACTCGGAATGACTTTTTATTGTTTACAATGTTCAATATCAAGAAATTAAAAAAAGTAGCTAAAGAACACCATCTCTCTACTAGTATAACTCGAATGGTAAATGGTAATTCATTTATAAAAAATTAAACCGGGACACAAAGATACCATATTTGTGTGGCTTTGTCAATAAGGTCTTGTTTCTTAGTAGGCTCAAGTTTGGGAACAAGGGCCTCGATCACATGCCTTGTCACAATGTTAAGACAAATTTGTCCCATGTGATAAATTTCTAGACAACATCCGTTTTGTTTCAGCGGCCCATGGTGATACATTTCGGCTGTGGCATACATTGCACACCTTGAAGATATCTTCCCAAGACATTGGTTGAGGTAGCGGTCTTGTTCAGGAGATTGAACTAAACCAGTGGATGCAGATGCGAATGCAGCCATTGCTATAATTGTGAATATGGCTGCAGCCGTGGATTTGATGACGGTAGTTGGTTTGAAGGCCATGATATAAAATGTATTTGTATTGTGAATTCTTCAAAACTTCAATTGCTTCGTCTTTTGAATTTTAGTCCGGAGAGTATATGTAAGAAGCAAATGTTGTAACAGTTTGAATTTTGTTTTAATGAAAGGTATGTTTCTTATGCATTGTCATTATTGTTTACTTGTATTTACTAAAGGTGATGCGTTTTATTTCAGTTACTAGCAAAACGCCAACGTTTATGTTGTTTTTTTTTTTTTGCAACAATAGAAAAAGTAATTGTACAAAGGTCTAGAAGTTACACAAAATATTTTCAAAAAAAATGTATCGATTAGTATGTTGTGCATCATCTCTAGATACTAGATCCTTATACTTTTAGCTTAACTAGTGTTGATTTCCACCGCTTAAATAGTGTTAATCATCGTGCCAAGTTGGGCATGATCTCCACCGCCACTACAAGTCTACATCATAGTTCCTTTCATCACCTCATCATCATATAACTGTATGTTCATAACCCTTATTCTTATGAGTACACATTTGAATTATAATGCGATTGGTCTAAATTTAAAAAAGAAAGAAAGAAGTTTTAAACATTTATTTAATCATAATTACTCTACTATAAACAAGAAGATTATAAAACAAAACCTAAAACCAAAAGGTTGGAGCAGAATATAGAACAGAGAAAGTTGCTCCTCTATGTAACAAAAATAAAAGATTTAAAACATCTATTAAGCTCGTGAACATTTTTCTACTCACGAGAACTACAACAAATCCACCACCGTCTTATCTTTCTTGGTAGATTGCATTTCAACATCTACTTCCTCATCAATTCTTGGCATCGAGAGACTATTGTTTCCGCAATCTTTACAACATTTTATAACGTCTACAAATTTCTCCTCAATATTCTCTTCTTCTTCTTCATCACCTTCCTTTCCCCACAGAACCGCACAGACTCCCACCATTAGTATCATCATTCCAAGAATCCTAAGATATCATAATTAGAAAACAAAATTAGTAAAAGTTTAGATACAATATGAAGATGGTGCCAAGTGACCTAATTAGTCAAAATCCATTGGTTGCTTACCCGCCAAGGTATAATCTCTGGCCGAGGATAAGGAAGTTAATTATGGATACAATTATGACAATAAGAGGGTTAAAGGCAGTGACAAAGACAACGCTCTTTTGCTTCGTCATCATCCCTTGCACGTAGTACGCTATGCTCGACGACATTATACCCTATAAAATATGCATTCACAAATCAAATAATTGAATATTGAAATTCGATATATTACACAAATTTATATATGCAACCATAAGGACGAACCGCATAAGCAGAAGCTAGAAGGTTCATGTCGAAGGCAATGTTCCATGCAGAAAGGTTTGGTTCCATCACAAACGCTAGGGCTGTGGATTGTAAGGTTCCCATGAAGCAAACCATCGTCGATAATGAAAGATGAGATGAGTATCTCTTCAACGTAGCTGCCTGAAGAAATAAAGTATATATTTTCCTAACTCGTCAGAACTAAATGTTAATTAATTTGCAAATTTAATTTTTATTTAATCTTATGTTAAACAAAAATATTTAGACAATTTATACCTGAAGAACGAAGAAGGAAGCCCAAGAAAACGAAGCGATGAGGAGGAAGACGGTGGCCCTGAGGTAGTCTTCGCCGGCGGACGACGAAGCTTCGCGGATGAGGTGAGACCGGAGAAAGTTGATTAGAGGACTTTTGAATAAAATCATCAACATGGCTCCAACCACTATCACTAATGTCCCCACCACTTTTGCTTGGAATCTTACTTTTCTCAGCTCCACCTTCTCCATCCTTTTTTTATATCACCAAAACATTTAAATCATACATCATTATCAACGGACCATATTGTATGATATAACTAATTGTATTTACCTACCATTATATATAACTAATTTTTAAGTTATGCTTTAAATGTAAATACCTGAAAATTATGGAAATGATAAATGTCAAAGCGGGCACGATGCTGGTAACGGCGCCGGCAAAAGTCGGTGAGGTGAGTCTAAGTCCAGCGTAATACATGTTCTGATCGATCACAGGCCTGTAGTAAGGAATTTACCAAAAAGATAAATATTAATATATTCATATACATGTCAAGCGAATGTTTCGAGAAAATGATACAAATCAAGAGGACTAACCCAAGAACCGCTAGTAGAAATATTTGCATGAATATCGGGAACGTCATCTTTGGCCTCACTTTCCTAAAGCATCCAAATAAAAATTACTTCTATCAGGGAATCGATCTTTGTACATTTCAGTATATATATAACTAATATGTTACCTCTCCGAGAGAAGAGCAAAAGGCGCTATAGCGGCCGTGGCAAAGGCATTACGATAAGCCACAAGGACGAAATGGTTCATGCCGCCGTTGAGCACAACCTTGGTAACGAGGTTCATGCCAGCGTATCCGAATTGGAGGCATACCATTGCAAAGTAGGGCTTAGCTAATTCCGACATCTTTAACACCATATCTCTCTTTTAATTTTTTTTTTTATAAGAATAGAGGTGAAGTACCACTTGTGGGGGTTGGCTTGTGCTCTTCCTATGAACAAAGTGGTGTGAGGTTCTTTGTATATATAGAGCATCATATTCGGATGAGTTCGAATGCCTTTTTGTTTCTTTTCTAATTATAATTATTTATTCATCTATTTATCAGTTTCTTTTTAGTGACGTTCACATTTTATTATTCCTTTTTCTTATAATTATCTTCATAAAAATATTCAGGGGAATTGCATCAAAACTATTCTCAAGATAAGGAAAAATGAAATGGAGATAACATTTTAAGATAGTAACACAATAATCGTGCTACTATAAATCAATAAACTAAAAGTCATCTTAAATTAGTCTTTTTAAACAACAAATGAAAATTCATATAACAATTTAAGATTTGAAATTAATCTTTTTAACATGTAAGTAATAAGAAAAATTATCAAAAAAAAAATTAAAAGTAAAATTTTTTAATCAAAACTTGAAATAAATAGATGAATTACGGAAATAGAAATGCATACGTAATGACCAGTAGTACACACACAATCGCCTCCAATATCACATTATAATTATTAGTCTGACGTTGGGATTTTAGGGAAAGCAAAACAAAACACACAAGTGGACGGAGTGAATTACAAGTGGCAGTAGAAACAGAGTAGGACCCAAGCTTACGTTGTTTGTGGGTTCTGTAGATGAAATTATATCTGTGATGTTGCAAATTGCTTTGAAGTGAATGGATTTTTTTTTTTTGTGGGATAGAGATGTGATCATCGAAGTTGCCCCGTGAATGCTGATGCAATTAACACAAACACACACAATTTTCAAATGATAATTTAACTGATGGGATTATGGGTCTACCCATATATTTTACATATACTAATACGCAAGACCATATGAATGGTACACAACTTATATGTGATTTTTACAAAAAGTGGATTTAACTAATGAATGCATGCATTCATCTGCATGGACCGCATCAGTTACATAAAGTGTTCGTAGAACACAAGATATTAACATTTTCTCCAAAAAAGCACAAGATATTAACAAAAAATATCTTTCTGTCAACCATCTTGTAACAAAAACATTTAAGAATAAAATATATTAGTTAACATTCTTTTTTAAAAGATAGTTAGCTATATTGAATAAAAGATCTGCACATCTCAGTAATTTTTTGTTCAACAGTTTATTGTTTATTGTGATATATATGTTTTATTTTATTTTTTAAACGGGCTACGGGGCGCTTCCTTATGTTGCTAGCGATTTAATATTTTAAAATTTAAAATAAAAAAAGCAAGTTGGGCATCATCCATTACCTTCTCCAGAGTATGCATTAGTAATTTAGTAATATCACTTTAGGTGAGAGTATTGGATACTATACAAAGTTGGGAAGATTTTTTCCAAACTCATCTCTCCAAATCAATTCGGCGAAAGAGTGAATCATTCATATTATATATGTAATTTGTGGATATATCAGAAGAAGTTGGAACATATAGAAATTAAGTATCCACATGATTCATATAGAAAATAATATTTACAAGAAAGCGAAAGAGAAAAAGGATAGTATATATTATTTTCTTAACCAAACATAATATCCACATGATTGTCTTCTGAGTGTTAGAGTTGTATTAAAAATTACTACATCATAGATTTTTATGATAGAGTTCTCGATCCTCTAATTTAGTGGATCCGAACGTGAAAAACTTGGTAGATTAGAGAATTATGGAGACGAGGTGCCGTGAGATTAATATCAAACATTGTCTTTCTTAAAAAAAACAAAAATCAAACATTGTTTTCGTTAAAAAAATATGTTGGTTAATGAATAATAACTTTAAATGATCTGTTGGATAATTTCAATTAAATTGACAAACAAGTTAATTCATTAAAGTAAAGTTTGATGGGTTAAGAAAAAAGATAAACATATCGAACTTACGAATGTTTTCATATTATTAATACGAAAAGATGTAACTTCGTCCTATATAAAAAGTTCTCATTGAGAGATGTTTTATCAAGAGAAATACATTGAAAGGTTTATTTTTGAGAGAGTTTTAAATCTAATAAGAAGTGCTAGTTCTTATAATCTTTGTGTTTGTGCAACTTTAGTTGGTATCAGAACCAGGTTTGAAAAAATATAGCTTCGTCCTATATAAAGAGTTCTCATTGAGAGATGTTCCATCAAGAGAAACACATTGAAAGGTTTAGTTTTGAGAGAGTTTCTAAATCTAATAAGAAGTGCTAGTTCTTATAATCTTTGTGTTTGTGCAACTTTAATTGGTATCAGAGCTCCAGGTTTCAAAGATCATTTACAAGAGGAGTTGTAACTCGATCAAAACATGGGAGATAATAACAATTCTCAAGGACGTGATAAAGGTCTTGAGATGAAGAAGGACATATGATGTTCGATGCTATCATCAACTAAATATACCATATGGTCGATGCGAATGAAAGTGATGCTTCGTTTATACGAAGTTTGGGATACTATTGATCCAGGGAGCGATGATGCAAAGAAGAACAATATGGCGATTGCTCTAATATTTCAATCAGTCCCGGAAATGCTAATACTTCAGATAGGAGAACATGGTACATCGAAGAATATTTGGGAAGCTATCAGATCCCGTAACCTAGGTGCTGATCGCGTGAGAGAAGCGAAGTTACAAACTTTGATGTCTGAGTTTGACAAACTGAAGATGGCAGACATAAACACGGTGGATGACTACGCAGGAAAAATTTCAGGCTTAGCATCGAGAGCACCCGCGTTAGGAGAGATAATGGAAGAATCGAAGATGGTAAATAAGTTTCTGAAGGGACTTCCAAGAACGAAGTTCATTCACATCGTAGCTTCATTATAACAAGTGCTAGATCTAAATTCAACGGGGTTCGAAGACATTGTTGGGAGATTGGAAGCTTTCGAAGAACGCGTAAAAGAAGAAACCCAAGATGATCAATCAAAGCTAATGTTTGTGAAGAATGATACGCAATGTCGTGGAAGCCATAACAACTCGCGAGGAAGAGGCAGAGGAAGAGGTTATGGTGGAAGAGGAAGAGGACGAGGAAGGTCTAATGTATCTGATGGTCATAACAAAGGAGGATAAGCTTCAGACAAGACCAAGAAGAACTACTCTAAAGTTAAATGTTGGAGATGCGACAAGATGGGACATTTCGTGTCACATTGTCCTACACGACCAAGAGAAGAAGCTAACCTAACGGAAACACAAGAAGAAGATGTATTATATATGCATGAAGCAGTATTCGTCAACGAAGAGAGAGTGTTTCCTAAGAGGTTTGACGAATGCGATGGAAATAAAAGTATATGGTACCTTGACAATGGTGCAAGTAACCATATGACAAGCAAGAGAGAGTTCTTATCAAACCTAGACGAGGGCATCAAAGGCAAAGTCAAATTTGGTGATGGATCAAACGTCGAGGTTGTTAGGAAAGGTTCGATCACGTTCATCGGAAAAACATGGGAGAGAAGAGCACTTAAACACATCTACTACATTCCTAATCTAAAACACAATAACAATAAGTCTTGGACAAGCAACGAGATGGGTTGTGAGGTTAATATGAAAGAAGACTTACTGATGCTGAAAGATCCCCGTGGAAGGCTATTAGTACAAGTCGCAAGGCAACCAAACCGATTGTACAAGACGCCAATGAGGTTAATATCCTAAGTGTCTTCAAATACAAGAAACTGGTGTTACATGGACGTGGCAAGCAAGGGTAGGACATGTGAACTTTGGAGTCATGAAGAATATGGTAGACAAGGAGATGGTAGTAGCGATGCCTTAGGTAATACACGAGAAAGATGTGTGCAGCGCTTACTTGGTTGGAAAGAAAACTCGGAAGTATTTCCCACCTAAAGCAAAGTATCAAGCATCACACGCATTAGAGTTGGTACATGGTGACTTGTGCGGTCCGATATCACCACCAACACCAGCAAATAATAGATATGTATTCGTCTTAATTGATGATTACTCAAGATATATGTGGACGATGCTGCTTAGAGAGAAGAGTGAAGCGTTCGATCGGTTCAAAAAGTTCAATAAGTATGTGGAGAATCAAATGAAGCTAAAACTCAAGACTTTTCGCACCGATAGAGGAGGAGAGTTCACATCTTCTGAGTTCATTCATTTTTGTGAAGAAAACAGTGTAACTAGACATCTCACCGCACCGTATACACCGCAACAAAACGGTGTGGTCGAGAGAAGAAATAGAACACTAATGGAGATGACTAGAAGTTTGATGAAAGGTATGAAGATTCCTAATTAGCTATGGGGAGAAGCAGGACGTCATTCAACGTATCTCATAAACCGCATTCCTACAAAGGCTTTGGAAAACAAAACTCCATACGAAGGCTTATATTATATGTTAAGAAACCAAACATTGAGCATCTAAGGGTCTTTGGGTGTGTAGCTTTCGCAAAAATCAATGCTCCACATCTCAGAAAGCTCGATGATCGATCAAGGATGGTGATCAATCTTGGGACACAGCCTGGTTCAAAATCTTATAGGGTCTATGATCCTGTCATGAAGAAGGTAGTTGTTAGTAGAGATGTAATCTTTGACGAGAAGAAAAGTTAGGATTGGTCTACACTATCAACAAACGTGGACGAAGAACCAAGATCATTCAAGCTTCCTCATATCGATGTTATAGAAGAAGAAGATGGTGATGAGCATCAAAATCACCAACACCACGAAGAGCAAAACAATAACGAAGAAGAAGAAGTTGTAGACACAAGTGAACAAGATCAAGTAGCAGAGAACAACGATGCAAACCAAGACCAGCATGTAACATCGAGATATGGCCGCAACATCAGAAAACCAAAGCGGTTTGATGATTACATCCTACTCGCTGAAGTTGAAGGTGGCAGACTCTTACTCACCATCGATGGTGAACCAGAAAGTTACATCGAAGGTGCATCGATACAAGCATGGATCGATGCAATGATGACAGAGATCAAATCTATCATCAAATACAAGACCTGGAAGATCGTCAAGAAGCCGACAGGTGTGAAATAGATAGGTTTGAAGTGGATCTATAAGATCAAGAGGAATGGAGATGGAACGGTGTGAAATAGACTGGTGCACCAGTTGCTCTGAGAGCTTGGAACATCAAACTCGACCGTGTTCTCAAGGAGATGGAGTTCACGAAGTGCACCAATGAACATGCGGTATATCAAAAGAAAGAGAAGGGGTACCTTCTCATCATAGCTATATACGTCGATGATTTGTTTTTAACAGGGACTTCGCTCAACGTTATCAAGAAATTCAAAGATGATATGTCAAGAAGATTTGAGATGTCAGACCTTAGGATGCTTACATACTATCTTGGTATAGAAGTAACGCAAGGAGCTGATGGCATTCGAATCAAGCAAGGAGGATACACGCAAAGTATACTTGTCAAGACGAAGATGAAGTCATGTAACTATACTCACGTTCCAATGCACAGGAGTTTGAAAATTCTGAAGGCAGAGGAGGAATCTGAGATTGATGCAATATCATATCGAAGCACCATAGGATGCTTAAGAGAGAGAGTCATGGAGAAGCAGTGAAGCATACCTCAAGTTCGAAGCAATGCGCAAGTTCATCGGAGTTCAGAAGATCAACATACCTAAGATTCAAGTTGGAATTAAGGGAGAGAATGTTGGATAATTCCAATTAATTTGAGGAGCAAGTTAACTCATTAAACTGAAGTTTGATGGGTTAAGGAAAAAGAAAAACATATCAAGCTTAAGAATGTTTCCATATTATTAATAGGAAAATATGTAGCTTTGTCCTATATAAAGAGTTCTCATGGAGAGATGTTCCATCAAGAGAAACACATTGAAAAATTTAGTTTTGAGAGAGTTTTTAAATCTAATAAGAAGTGCTAATTCTTATAATCTTTGTGTTTGTACAACTTTAATGATCGTCGTATATGTATCAGAGGCATACATAATATCTTTGGGACTGACTCAACTAGAGCTCTGTTAATGCAGCGTACCATATGAATATGATATTTAGACATTAGCGACAACAAAAACTCATATTTATCGTAATGTATTTATTATCTGGATCTGTCGTGTATGCACGTGTCGACATCACATCGGACCGTACCTGACTTTTTTGAATTTGGAAGCAAAGAATTATTTTTGACTTTTTAGTATAATATTTAGTAAAATTGGTATGGTGAAAGAATCAAACATCAACAAATTTGAACAAACGATTAGTCCAAAGCCAAATGAACCAATCAGTTTTTTTTTCAAATTGGGTCCTAAAATATATTTAATTATACATGTACCGAAACATATATTTGATGGGCTTGTACTCAGGCACGGCTCTGGTGCCACTGTTTCTAAATGCTTAGATAATATATCTATAATCATTCGAAAATCGAATATATTCTAGGCTCAGAGAATTGGGATGATATGCTTCCAAATTCATGGCTCACATAGATTCATAAATCACTTCTATATTGGAATGATCACACGAGATAAACTGACCGATGAGAATAAAACATGGGTATTCAATATAGATGCTAAATTCTCGATATAAAATTGATATAGTAGATTTGATTATAAAAAATACAATAACAGATAGACAAGAAGCATGAAAGTGGGATGAAGAATGTGGGTGCGTTTGGGTACCAAAGAGAAATGGAAACAAAGAGGCAAACAAATCAAAATGGGCATCTAATCATATTCCAGCATTGTAATTTATCTCTTCCCACTCGTATTTTGGACCGACAATTTATTTAATGACTTCGTGGTAGACATATTAACACATATACAACCGATTATATTCCATAATTCATAGTATTTTTCAAATTAAAAGTATACAATATAACCTCTTACATTGTCAGAATATATATACTCCAATATTAATTATACCAATATATTTTGATATTCAAACGAATAACATCACATTTTCCAATTCTAAATTTATATATACAAATCTCTCTTAAACTATAAATATATGCAGATTTTTAAAGATCACCAACCTATAATAAAGTTGATTTGTATATAAATATAATTTAAATATAAAAAGGGGAGAAAATTAAACCAAAATTGAACCGAAACATAGATTGTTCTCTTCCCTTGTTCTTTGTGTTATATTTTTTTTATCTTCCCCGTGCGAGTCTCTATCTTATAGAATATATCATTTCTGTTAACACGATTCTCACGTGGATTGACAAGGTAAAGGCTTGTAAAAATATAGAGGAAAAACAAACTAAAGATAAAAATAAAGTTAAAAAAAAAAAACATAAAATATAGTTTTGATTCCACCGGCCAAAAGCATGGAGTACGTTAAAAGAGAGAAAAAAAAGCGAAAAAACAAAAATAATAAAGAATTGACTACGTAAATGAACAAAACGCAAGAAAATTATGGAACTTGGAAAAGCGAGATGGCCTCTTTATATTGCTTCTACATTTTTTGCTGTTATTCCCCTTCCTTTGTCTCAATTCCTGAGCTGAAAGTTAACATTATATCTTAACAATATTATACATTAACAATACTACAAATGATTCAAGAAAAGTTCACAATGCATATTTGCAAGCTCGTTACATATTTACAGAATCACTGTTAGATTTGGGTGTTTTTAACCCAACCCAAAATCCAACCAAACCCAAACCAAAAAAAATAAAAATCCAATCCGAACTATTATAAAAAAAAATATAAGAACAGATCTAAGAACTAGGTACTTTCAAATTAAGGAACTGAACCAAAATTTGAATTAGGAATCAAAAATATCTGAAATTAGTTAAATTTACATATGTTGAAATAATTTTGATATTTTAATTTAGTTTAGGTAATTCAACTAATTTTCAGATAAATTTTTATAATAATTTATTTATTTTGAATATTTTTGATTAATTTCTTTAGTCTTTAAAAAGTTTTTTGGGCAGTTTCATATATTGGTTATAATCGATCTGAACCAACTCAGAAAAATGAACTGAATCCAACCAACTACTAAAATTTAAATGGGACTTATGAACATAATATACAAAAAAAAAATCTAAAAATCCAAATTAATCTGATCGAACCTGAGTAGGACATCGAAAACCCATGCCTAAGTACAGGACATCTGGGTGGTTTGACCAATGGTTTAACCAATGATTTATTAATGCTTCTACACTAAGAGATCTGGGTTTTAATTCTCGGAGAATGCGGAATTATGCGAATTAAACGAGAAAATACTTATAAGAGATCTACAACATGACGCAAAGAATATCGTCAAGCGTGGATCCGATATGGCGGCTCAAGTGATGCAATCAGGCGTGAATCTTCATACGACATGTATAATTGTCGACTGTAGAATCGTCTGTAATATTTCTCATAGTTGTAATAGCATAATTATCCGGCGTTAAAAAAAATTACAGGACATGTGTTTTCTTTTCTGAACTATTACATTCAGCTGTCTATATTATAATTATTTGAGTATGCTTCAACTTCAACTTTTCTATCCATTCTAAGAAACATCATTTCAATAGAAAAAAAAAATACTTATTAGTTTCGTTGACATATTCCATTTTTTTATTCTGTTAGTTCATTTTCTAAACATTAAAACGGAAATGAAAGTATATTAAACTTATAATCTGATTTTGTTTAGTTCATTTTTTGTTGGGTATCAGGTATAAAATAAACCAACAAAAAGCTATCAGTCTTGTAAATGGTAATGATTAAACATACCAAATAATTAGATTAGGACACTGTTCAAAATATCATAACCCAAACTGTTGATGAATTGATGGTCAAAGATTAAGCTAAAACGAGATTATAACTTTAAATAAATATAATTAAATGAAAGGTAAAAGGAACAAGTATATTGTTTTTTCAAAAGTGTTCAAAAAAGAATAGCTTTGCAAATAGTGAAGTTTGACTGATACATACAAATACAGTGCACGTAGATTAATCATAGATAATATTCATAAACATTTATATCATCAAAAGTTTTCATTTCTAATTTTATTTTTCAATCAAAGCAACTATGCACCCTACTTCTCTCGTCGTATGTGCTCCTTTTCTCTTTTCTAACGATAACAAGACATATAACAACTTATACCTTTGCAATTTTATGTGTAGCGTTTCGCTAGCAAACACCTTCCCAAATTATAGAAAAGATGTATGTTCTCGAGCTTTTTCTCCATCTTTTATAATATAATATAATATTATCCTTTAATTTTAGATGAAAAGGAATCGAAGATATATTAGATCTTTGATATTTGTTTTTGCCCATAACAAGTTGTAGTATATCATCTCGTTTCCAGTACCCTAATATTTTCATATAGAAGATTTTGAGAAAAGATAAAAACGTCTAGTGGTACATTTAACGACCGCCCTTTGTAGAAATTAGAGAAATCAAGTCTCAAACTCTGATCCATTATTAAGCTCTTTACAATCGGGGTGTGGGATATGGATCGTCAACTTTAGTTCTGATCATGTTGGAATTATCCACGAGTTTGATAGAAATATCTAATGGATGTATTGAGATATTGACATGTAACGTAAAGGTTATGAGATTATCGAGTAGAAAGATGCATGCGTGAGTTAAGAAAACACCTCAAAAAGTAAAATCTCAATCCTTCACAAAAATGTATTATGGAAACCAGTTTGTCCATTTCGTGGCTGTAACATCAATTTCTTTACTACTGCAGATGATCAATGGAAAAAGGACAAAAGGTGGTTTGGTCAAAGAATCCATGGAAAAACATAAATATCTAAGACTAACATAAACATCTATGACTCTCATAAGTGTCCAATAATATTGAAAAGAAAATGTCCAATCATTTGGGCAATCTTGTCGAGCTTTCATATCTTTCATATAATTGAAGTAGATATTATGGCTTTGAATATAACACAGAATAATAAATGCAGACCATTTTTTATGCAGATTGGATTGCAATTTGTTTGCCATTTAGCACATTTTTGCTGATCAAAAATAAATGATTAAAAAATAAAAAAATCTGCATGCATATTAAATTACACATAAATTTTTTGATCTGCAAATACGGAGAAAAAAAGACTGTACATTTGCATACCAATAATATAAAGAGAATTTAAACTCTACACACCAAACCTCTCATATTTGCACTCCATACCCTATTTCTCTTTAATTTTCTTCCCCCCATCATTACCATTTCCCTCCCCCATTCTATGGTATTCCATCTTTTTCAGTATATTGAGCTAATTTGCTCATATAAATTTACTTATTTTGGCTATTAATTATTAATAGATAGCCTACTTTATTAATTCATGTTATTCACTTTGAAACTAAATAGATAAATCTTTAAAGAGCAATTTTTTCAAATAGACATTTTAAAGTTTTTGTCACAAAATATCACTTTAAAATAAAATGACCAAAATAACACTTTTTGTTTTGAAAATTTTAATTTTAATTTTTTAAAATTTGAAACTCTATCCCCAAAACTCTACCTCTTAACTCTAAACCTTAAGTCTAGATTAGTTAACCATTTGGTATAAATGCATATTTACCCATTAATAAAACTTATTTTAGTTATTTTCCTCTTTGAGGTCAATTTTGTGAAAATAAACTAAAAAGGGCTCTCTAAGGGAATTTATCATCTTTTAAAGTAAAATTTAATATTTTCGTTTTTGAAATAATTTATTTTAAAACGAATTTATTTTATAGAATATAAATAATTGTATAAAACATTTACATAAAAGTATATATATTCAACATATTCATATTTTTATATATATTATGTTTGCAACAACTAGATATACATATTATTTGTGTATTATCTATTTTCTTTGCTCACTAAAAATCATATATAATATTCACATTGATAGAAAACATATATATTATAGTATATTTTATTTTTATTCTTATTAATAAGTAATATAATTAAAATAATTAATACTTGTTTATAAATTTTTATTTTCTAATATTTTGTAAAACTTATTCCAATGAATACATCTATGATGTTTGGTAATTTAAATCTCATTATTTATAAATAAGAATTTGTATATTTGGTTTAAATATTTAATTTAAATTATTATTTTCTAACATTTAATAAAATATGATAATTTAGTAAGTTTATTTATAAATAAAGCTACAATTGTTTTGTACAGTGTTTGAAAACCCGACCGGATCGACCGGTCAAACCGTGACTCATCCATCTTCATGTTCCGGGTTTCTCTAAAAACTGAATTTGAATTACACCATCAAATCTCGTAAAAACCGGTAAAACTCGTAAAACCCGGTGAACCGGTTCAATATCAAAATCTGAACTTTTTTTTCAGAAATTAAAGTAATAAAATAAAATTTCAATAATTTGTTATAAATCCACATTAGTTTACGATAGTTACATAATTATAATATTTTATGATTATAGTGCAGGTGAAAAGTATAAAAATTAATTATATAATTATAAGTTTATATTTTAATTAATTAAAAATAAAATAAAGATCCCGGTTGAACCGGTTAGACCCATCCAAGAATTGACTCAATTACCATGCTGAATCAATGTTCAGTCCGGTTTTCAAAACATTTATTATGTATAATCATGTTGATCTGTGTTTGATCTGCATTATCGGTTTGATCTTCATTTTGTGATCTGCGTTCTCCATTCGAAGCCTATGTTAGTA